>NC_073383.1:71845577-72445577 GCF_028641065.1 Leucoraja erinaceus | reverse complement strand
GGCCTCCACAGCCTTCTGTGACAACAAATTCCACAGATTCACCACCCTCTGACTAAAGAACCGGACATATTGAATGTCATAAGTTGCCTATTCTGCTCCACGGATGTGAACTGGTGATTCTACTAAACACAATTACTTCAGTTTAAGTGCCTGCTGAAACTACACAAAGAGTTGTGCTTGGATGGATGGTTATAATGTTGTGGCTACAAGGGACTAGTTTGAGCTTTGTGTGGATAATACAGATTGCATTAGAAGTTTAGTTTAGTTTAGTTTAGTTTAGAGATACAGCGCGGAAACAGGCCCTTCTGCCCACCGAGTCCGTGCCGACCAGCGATCCCCGCACACTCGCACTATTGAACACAGTAGGGATAATTCATGATTTTACCAAATTGAATTAACCAACAAACCTGTACGTCTTTGGAGTGTGAGAGGAAACCGGAGCACCCGGACAGGTCACGAGGAGATTTGACAACACCCGTAATCAGGATTGAACCAGATCTCTGGCGCTGTAAGTCAGTAACTATACCGCTGCGCTACCATTATTGTCAAATGGTGTGCAGGTAGAATAAGGGCATGGTAGCCTCGTCGTTAGACCATTGTGTTCTATGATTCATAGATTAAAGTTCAAACCTCACCATGTCAGCTGAGGAATTTAAAACAAATAAGTAAAGACAAGCAACACAGACTGTAGTCATGGAGTCATGTTTTTTTTAAACCTTTTCATAAACTTTGGGATAGTCCCTGCCTCAACTATCTCGCTCCTGAATCTAGATGGGATTGTGATTCCAAATTAACAAACCAGCGTGTTGAGGAGCCAACAGAATATTATTTTTCGAGATTGTAAAAATATGACATAAATCTGCTTTCTCAGTTGCATATTTTTGGAATAAAATTGAGGCAAATTGCCACCAACTTCAAATATATTTCCCGTCTCAAATAAGGCTTCAGGAAAGCACAGCATTACTATGAAGGCAGAAATATTCTGTGAGAACATTTGCTCATGTTGAATAATAAATTAATATTCAGAAACACTATCTTCTACATCATTATTGACATTGGTTTTGGTGCTACTGCAAAATGTAGCTTAATTCAGAGATGCAGCATGGCATCAGGCTCTTCAGTCCACCAAGCCCATG
Organism: Leucoraja erinaceus; assembly: GCF_028641065.1. Taxonomy (NCBI): domain Eukaryota; kingdom Metazoa; phylum Chordata; class Chondrichthyes; order Rajiformes; family Rajidae; genus Leucoraja; species Leucoraja erinaceus. The sequence continues at coordinate 72,444,441 of NC_073383.1, read as the reverse complement.
CCGACCATCAAACACTTTCGATACGATAAGAAACGATGCGATAGAACTTTATTTATCCCATTATTGATCTACCAACAGTCATAAAACACAGAATACATGAAACATGGAATAATAGGTGCAGGAGTAGGCTAATCGGCCCTTCGAGCCAGCACCACCATTCAATATGATCATGGCTGATCATCTAAAATCTGTACCCCGTTCCTGCTTTTTCCCCATATCCCTTGATTCCTTTAGGCTTAAGAACTAAATCTATAGGGCCTGTCCCACCAGCATGCGATGGCATGCGTCTAGCGCGACCAAACGTGGTGGCTTGAGGCTTACGGCCTCGCGGGGCCTGTCCCACTTCCAACCGCTGAGTCGTCTGGAGTTGTGCGATGCTGGTCGCGACATCATACTCACCAATCAGCTGGGCAGGAGGCAGGCCAACTGAATTTGGACGTCGCACGGCGTCGGGCAGTTACGTCATCACGCAAAGGCACGCCAGCAGTGACGCACTAGGCGTAGACCCGTCAAGACGCTGCGTACACCCGTCGAGTACCAATGTACGGCCTCAATGTGGCTGCGGGCGGCCTCAAAGCGGCTGCGGGCTGATAGGCCATTGCCACGAGGAATTTTTGGACTGTGCCAGTTTTTCGGTGCCCCGTGCGATGTCGGGACCAGCCCCGCAAAACTCCATACGGCTCTAGCAATCGAAGTGGGACCTGCCCCACAAGGCTGTACGCCTTAAGCCACCATGTTTGGTTGCGCTAGACGCATGCAATCGCATGCTGGTGGGACAGGCCTGTTGGGCTCTGAATTTCTCCCAGTCCTCCAGTGCCAGTCCTGCTGCTTCCTCTGGCCAATTTATATGCCTTTTCCTTGGATTTAACACTATCCTTGCCTTCCTAGTTTTATTTTTTGTCAGAAAGTGATGAACACTGTTTGGAGTTCATCTATGCGGTCTTTAAATCTTCGCCATTGCATCTACACCCTCAACCCTTTAAGTATAATTTGCCAGTTTATCCTAGCCAATTCCCATCTCATAGCTTCAAAATCTCCTTTCTTTAAGTTCAGGACCCTAATCTCTGAATTAACTTATGCAGAATTCCACCATATTCTGGTCACTGTTGCCCAAGGGGCTTTGCACAACAAGATCTCTAACTAAACCTTCCTCATTACGCTATACCCAGTCTAGGATGGACTGTCCTCTAGTCGGTTCTTCTACATATTAGTTTAAAAAACCATCCCGTATACATTCCAATAAATCCTCCTCCTCAGCGCTGCTACCAATTTGGTTGGCCCAATCTATATGTAGATTAAAGTCACCCATGATAACTGCTGTACCAACTGCTGTACCTTTGTTACACGCATCCCTAATTTCCTGCTTTATGCTATCCCCGACCTGCTGTTTGGTGGTCTGTATACAGCCAACAAGTGTTTTCTGCCCTTGGCTATTTTGCAGTTCTACCCATACCGATTCTACAGCATCTAAGCTAATGTCTCTCCTTGCTATTGCATTAACCTCATCTTTATCAAGCAATGCCACCTCACCTCCTCTTCCTTTCTGTCTATCCTTCCTGAATATTGAATATCCCTGCATGTTAAGCTCCCAGCCTTGATAACTCTCTAGAATGTGTCCGAAGATTCCAAGGGGATCTTATAGAAACTTACAAAATTCTAAAGGGGTTGGACAGGCTAGATGGAGGAAGATTGCTACAGATGTTGGGGAAGTCCAGGACAAGGGGTCACTCCTTCTAGGATAAAGGGGAAATCCTTTTATAACCGAGATGAGAAGAACTTTTTTCACACAGAGAGTGGTGAATCTCTGGAACTCTCTGCACACAGAGGGTAGTTGAGGCCAGTTCATTGGCTATATTTAAGAGGGAGTTAGATGTGGCCCTTGTGGCTAAGGGGGTCAGGGGGTGGAAGCAAGAAGGCGGTACGGGAGGCTGATTTTTGATGATCACCAAGATCATATGTTGGAAATTGGAAATGCAGGCAAACGAAAATGCCGAATGGCCTTTGATGCACCTATTTCTATGTTTCTATGTTCTCTATGTTAAGCTCCCAGCCTTGATAACCCTGGAGCCATGTGTCCGTAATTCCAACGATATCATATTCCTCAACTACTAACTGCACATTCAATTCATCCACATTACAAATGCTCATCGCTTTAAGGCACAAAGCTTTCAGGTTTGTTTTTCTTATCTCCCTTCTACCATTTGCTTCTGTCCTCCTTTTATGTCCCTTTGTCTCCTTGCATTGGTTCCCAACCCCCAGCTAAATTCCACCAAATTATTGTCTTTACTCCAGGTACCGGCATCCACAGTCACTTGTTGTCTCCATGTTATTGTTGGTAGATCTGGTTAAAGCAAGAATTGACGCCAGGAGGCCATTTTTGAATATCTACAAAGAGCTGATGTTGGAAATCAGAAATGAAGATTTTGAAACAAACAAAAATGCTGGATTAATTTTGATGAAATATCTTCAACTTGAAATGTTATCTCTTCTCTTTCCACATCAGTTGTCTTTCAGTTGGCCTGGAGCTACAGAGCATGGAAGCAGGCCCTTTGGTCCAACTTGCCCATGTTGCCTAAGATGCCACATCTACACTTGTCTCACTCTGTCCACATTTGGCCCATGTTCCCTCTAAACCTTTCCAATCCACGTAATTGTCTCAGTGTCTTTCAAATGTTGTGAATGTATCGACTTAAGTCTTCACTGCTCATCCTCTCCCTTTAGTTCAGTACCTAAAGTTCTGGCAGCATCTTCATAAATCTTCTCTGCATTCGTACCAGCTTAACAACATATTTTCTATAACAAGGTGACCAAAACTGAACACAATACTCCAAACGTGGCCTCAACAGCATCTTGTACTATCAATTATTTTGCCAACATCAAAATCTTCCCGGTAGTAAGCTGGATCTTGATTTAATATTTAAAATGGGATGCAGAAATAAGTCAAGGCAAATTCAATTCAACATTTGGTTGGCAGCTTACATTTTGATTTTAACATAATATTTCTGGCTTTTGTCAACAAATCAATTTAAGGCACAATTTGCACTCATTAACAAGATCCAAAATTAGCTTTGTGGCGGGCGGCAAAGGGCTGTGGTGGATGAGCGATTTTCTGTTTGGAAGTCTGTAATGAACGGTGTACAATTTTTTTCAATATATAAAAGGACTTGGATGAGTAGGTAGGTAGTCTAATGAGTAAATAAACAGAGGATACAAATATTGGTGGATAGACACTAAGTGCTGGGGTAACTCAGCGGGTCAGGCTGAAAAAGGATGGGTGACGTTTTAGGTTGGGACTATTTTATGGTCTGAAGAAGGATCCCAACCTAAAGTCACCCATCCTGTTTATCCAGAGAGGCTGCCTGACCAGTCAGTTTATTTCAGCACTTTGTGTCTATCTCAGATATACATGAGCATCTGCAGTTCCTTTCTACAGATACTGGCGGAGTTGTATATGTTAGTGAAGAATGTTATCTAAGTAGAGAGTGGAGCATAGATTAGCTGAAAAATTGGAACGAATAGTGGCGGGTGGTTTAGTTTAGTTTATTATTGTCACATGTACCGAGGTACGGTGAAAGGTTTTTTTGTTGTATGTCAGCAAAAAGACTATACATGATTACATTCAAGCCATCCATAATGTAGACATGCAGGATAAAGGGTATAATATTCTGTGTAAGATAAAGTCCAGTAAAGTCCGATTAAAGGTACTTTGAAGATCTCCAATGAGGTAGGTGGGAGGTCAGGACCGCTCTCTAGTTGGTTCAATTGTTTGTTAACAGCTGGAAAGAAACTGTCCCTGAATCTGGAGGACATATCAGCTAAAGGCCATAGATGTAAGACATGTTGATGTACAGAGGGATTGTGGTGGTATATCTAGAGATTCTGAAAGTAAAATGATTTTGTGTAGTGAAGAAGCATTTGATATGCTTGCCTTCAAAACGCTTGGACAGAGAATATTAACATAGAGATATCATATGTAGGAAGGAACTGCAGATACTGGTTTAAACTGTAGATAGACACAAAATGCTGGAGTAACTCAGCAGGACAGGCAGCATCTCAGGTTAGAAGGAATGGGTGATGTTTCGGGGTGAGTCCATTCTTCACACTGCGAATCAGGATAGAGGGAGGCAGAGAGATAAGGAAGGGTAAGGTGTGAAAACGAGACATGAAAGGGGATGAGAATCAAGGAATATGTATGTGTTTAAGATGGAACTGCAGATGCTGGAGAATCGAAGGTACACAAAAAAGCTGGAGAAACTCAGCGGGTGCAGCAGCATCTATGGCGCGAAGGAAATAGGCAACGTTTCGGGATGAAACCCTTCTTCAAGGAATATGTATGATGGTCTGGGCTGTGTGTGGACTGATCAGTCTGAAGAAGAGTCTCGACTTGAAACGTCACCCATTCCTTCTCTCCAGAGATGCTGCCTGGCCCGCTGAGTTAGTCCAGTTGAGATGTGATGCGGCATCTGCACAAAACAGCAGTTAGACCCAATTTCAAGTTCAAGTTCAAGTTCACATTTATTGCCACATGCACCAGTCAAGGTACAGTGGAATTAGATTTACCATGCAGCCACACAATCAAAAAGAGCACAATACACAATGAAATACAACATGAACATCCACCACAGTGGAATCAACATTCTTCCCTGTGGTGGAAGGCAATAATGTTCAGTAAGTCCTCCTCCTACATTCATGCGTGGAGTCTAATGCCTTGGTTACCACACAACTGGAAGATGTGGTAGCAATAGAAAGAACAGACATGATTTACCAGGAGGACTGGACATATAAAGTGAGAATGGATCCGTTGTGTGTATACTCTCAAGGAATGTAAGCGCCTGAAGGATGATCTTATAGAGATAGATAAAATTATGAGGAACATAAATGGGATAGATAGTGTGAGAAAGAACTGCAGATGCTGGTTCAAATCTAAGGTAGACACAAAATGCTGGAGTAACTCAGCGGGTGAGGCAGCTTCTCTGGAGAGAAGGAATGGGCAACATTTCAAACTACCTTTAATCGGACTTTTCTGGACTTTATCTTGCACTGAACATTAGACTCTTTATCCTGCATTGTACATTATGGTCAGCTTGATTGTAATCAGACTGATATCAGGGGAGAGATAGACAGGACAAAGATAGAATGTAGTCGGAAACAGTAAGACTAGTGGGAGTACTGGGAAGGGGAAGGGGATGGAGAGAGAAAGCAAGGGCTATCTGAAGTTAGAGAAGTCAATGTTCAGACCACTGGGGTGTAGACTACCCAAGCGAAATATGAGGTGCCGTTCCTCCAATTTGCACTGGGCCATACTCTGACAATGGAGGAGGCCCAGGACAGAAAGGTTTGATTGGGAATGGGATGGGGAGTTGCTGCTGAACCACCTGCGAGATCAGGTAGGTTAAGATGGACTGAGCGGAGGTGTTCGGAGAAACAATTGCCGAGCTTGCTCTTGGTCTCGCCTATGTAGAGAAGTTGACACCTGGAACAGCATTTGTAGTAGATGAGGTTGGAGGAGGTGCAAGTGAACCTCTGCCTCACCTGGAAAGACTGTTTGGGCCCTTGGATGGAGTCGAGGGGGGAGATAAAGGGGCAGGTGTTCCATCTCCTGCGGTTGCAGGGGAAAGTACCTGGGGAGAGGATGGTTTGGGTGGGATAGATAGGGAATTTTTCCCAGGCAAGAGGAGTGCAAACTAGAGGGCACAGGTTTAAGATGTAAGGGGAGAGATATAAAGGAGAAACTGAGGGTGGGATTTTTCACACAGAGGGTGGTAGTTATCTGGAGCTGCCAGAGTGGATGGTAAAGGCAGATAGAATTGCAACATTTACAAGGCATTTGCACATGTACTTAGATAGAATAATGGTGGAGGTACATAGGGTGCAGGAAGGAACTGCAGATGCTGGCTTAAACCGAAGATAGATACCGATAGCTGGAGTAACTCAGCGTGACAAGCAGAATCTCTGGAGAGAAGATAGAGGAAGGGTCTCGACCTGAAATGTCACCCATTCCTACTCTCCAAAGATGCTGCCTGCCCCACTGAGTTCAGCTTTTTGTGTCTATCTTCGAGGTACATAGGGTACTTTATGTGGGCTGAGAGGAATTGCAAAGATAGGCACAATGGTCAGGTTGGATGAGATGGGCCTAAAGGGCCCGTTTCAGTGCATACAGTTTTATGGTTCTTTCTATAGACCATCCAACATATTCTACAGATGGAAAGATCTGATGATGGATTCCAACAAAAAATGTAAGCTAACTTTATCTTCCTTGCTTATTTCCTGCAATCCGAGTGATTTGAGTGTGGGAATCCCCTCAACACTCAAATTTCAGTATAGGAGTAAAGAGGTTCTTCTGCAGTTGTATAGGGCTCCGGTGAGACCACATCTGGAGTATTGTGTTCAGTTTTGGTCTCCTAATTTGAGGAAGGACATCCTTGTGATTGAGGCAGTACAGTGTAGGTTCACGAGATTGATCCCTGGGATGGCGGGACTGTCATATGAGGAAAGATTGAAAAGACTAGGCTTGTATTCACTGGAGTTTAGAAGGATTAGGGGGGATCTTATAGAACCATATACAATTATAAAAGGACTGGACAAGATAGATGCAGGAAAAATGATCCCAATGTTGGGCGTTCAGAACCAGGATTCACAGTCTTAGAATAAAGGGGAGGTCATTTAAGACAGGTGAGAAAAAACCTTTTCACCCAGAGAGTTGTGAATTTATGGAATTTCCTGCCACAGAGGGCAATGGAGGCCAAGTCACTGGATGGATTTAAGAGAGAGTTAGATAGAGCTCTAGGGGCTAGTGCAGGGTCAAGGGATATGGGGAGATGGCAGGCACGGGTTATTGACAGGGGACGATCTGCCATGATCACAATGAATGGTGGTGCTGGTTCGAAAGGCCGAATGGCCTCCTCCTGCACATATTTTCTATGTTTCTATGTAACCTCAAGAGATGTACCACCTGTCTCTAGACCTTCTCCCTCACCACCATCGAGGGATGCCAGCAGTCCTTCCAGTTGAGAGAGAAGTTCACTTGCACCTCTACATAAGTTCTCAGAGCAGAATTAGGCCATTCGGCCCATCAAGTCTACTCGATCATGGCCGATCTATCTTTACTCCTCAACACCATTCTCCTGCCTTATCCCCATAACTACTGATGCCCGTACTAATCAAAAATCTGTCAATCTCCACCTTGAATATATCCATTAAATATATCCATTAGCTCGGCAACCAAAGCCGTCTCTTTTAACCCCATCTATTGCTTGTGGTATTCCCGAAGTGGCCTCCAATACATCAGTGAGACCAAGCCCCCGTTTCGCAGAACACCTGTACCCTGTCTGCCAAGGCAGACCGGGAGGTCATTAACCATTTTAACTCAGTTTCCCGTTCCAATACTGACCTTTCGTTCCTGCGGCTCGTCCATTGCCAGAGCAAGGCCACATTCAAATGGAAGAACGGTCTCGACCCGAGACCTCATCTCTCTGAAGAAGGGTATCCATCATTGTACCTGTACCTAAAAATGCCTCCCCAGCTTGTCTGAATGACTACCGACCGGTGGCCCTCACCTCCGTAGTCATAAAATGCTTTGAGTGGCTGCTCAAGAAACACATCTACGCCTTCTTCCCTCACAACATGGACCCGCTACGGTTCGCATACCATCTGAACAGATCCACGGACGATGCGGTCTCCCAGGTTCTGCACACCACTCTCTCTCTCACCTTGACAGCCAGAAGGGGGCTATATGATGATGCTGTTCATAGACTACAGTTCAGCCTTCAACACGATAGTCCCCACCGGACTTGCTGAAAAGCTACTGGAATTAGGGCTTAACACCCTCCTGTGTGCCTGGGTACTGGACTTTCTCACCACCAGGCCCCAGGTAGTCAAGGTGGGAGGAAATACATCAAAGTCTCTCACCCTGAGCACAGGATCGCCCCAGGGTTGCGTCCTCAGCCCCCTACTGTACTCCCTGTACACACATGACTGTGTGGCTAGGTTCAGCTTCAACTCTATAATCAAGTTTGCTGATGACACTGTGGTGGTGGGCCTGATCTCCGATAACGATGAGAAGGCCTACCGGGAGGAGGTGGCTGATCTGACACTCTGGTGTCAGGACAACAGCCTCCTCTTGGATATCAAAAAAACTAAGGAGCTTATCGTGGACTTTAGGAGGGCACATCATCCGAAGAGTCCAGAACCAGGGAGTCACAATTTAAGAATAAGGGGTAGGCCATTTAGGACTGAGATGAGGAAAAATGTTTTCACCCAGAGAGTTGTGAATCTGTTGAATTCTCTGCCACAGAAGGCAGTGGAGGCCAAGTCACTGGGCGTTTTCAAGAGAGAGATAGATTTAGCCCTTAGGGATATGGGGAAAAAGCAGGAACGGGGTACTGATTTTGGATGGTCAGACATGATTATATTGAATGGCGGTGCTGGCTCGAAGGGCCGAATGGCCTACTCCTGCACCTATTGTCTATGTTTCTATGACTTCTAATTACCCTCTCCTTACCTCTCTCAGAACCAAGATCAGGAGAGATTTTTCTCGTTCTGTCAGTCAATATATTCAATGTTCCGCCAATATAATTGGAAACTAAAACTGCTGCTTAAAATAAAGCAACAAATGAATGAAATAAAATCTCGCACAAAGGCAAAAATAATTACAGGACTCCCATCAATGCATTTGAAAGATAACAATTTGTGCCATCTCTCAAGAGTCACATATTCCTGAATAATTGAAATAAGCTTTATTTTTAACAACGGGAACCAATAAAACATTGTGAGATAATCAAATAAAGCTCAGTTAATGCCAGTATTTAGTCATTTGAGTCTTCCTTGACCTTGTGTGCTCTCTCTCTATTGTAAAACAATGGCATTTACATGAAAACTGAAGCAGATGCAGGAAATTCATCATTATAAAAGGACGAGGAAGAGATTTTGCTCGCCTGTAAATGGATCCTTGATCTGCAGAGTGCAAAGCAGCAATATTCTCCTCCTTTGCATTATGTAAGGCAAATTGTATTAGGCTGGTGGGTGTATGGAACGAGCTGCCAGAGAGAATAGTTGAGACAGGTACTTTATTCTTGATTAGAAAGGGTGTCAGCAGTTATGGGGTGAAGGCAGGAGAATGGGGTTGAGAGGGATAGATAGATAGAAACATAGAAAATAGGTGCAGGAGTAGGCCATTCGGCCCTTCGAGCCAGCACTGCCATTCAATATGATCATAGAAACATAGAAACATAGAAAATATGTGCAGGAGTAGGCCATTTGGCTCTTCGAGCCTGCACCACCATTCAATATGATCATGGCTGATCATCCAACTCAGTATCCCGTACCTGCCTTCTCTCCATACCCCCTGATCCCTTTAGCCACAAGGGCCACATCTAACTCCCTCTTAAATATAGCCAATGAACTAGCCTCAACTACCTTCTGTGGCAGAGAATTCCAGAGATCATGGCTGATCATCCACAATCAGTACCCCATCCCTGCTTTTTCCCCATATCGCTTGATTTTGTTAGCCCTAAGAGCTAAATCTAAAACCCCTGTGGTAAGAGAGAGATCATTCCAAGAGCTCTCCCAAGTTGGCCCTGAATCGAACTCATAGATTTACGGTAATGGCCACTCGTCGGTACTCGGGGCTCTTGTGGACATGTTTCATCATGTTGAAAAATCTTTATGAGTCTTCCCGTGTTTACCTGCTATTAGCGAGTCTTCCCGAGGACCTGCCGTTAGCGCTAAGAGACGTCCCCGGGCTCCGACGTACTCGCTACGTTCATTCTCCGTGCTTGCCACGATTTTTTTTTAACTCGGGAGAGCTCATCGAATGAACTTGCACCATGGGACAGGGCTATAACTCTCTTGTGAAAACATCCAGTGAATTGGCCTCCACTGCCTTCTGTGGCAGTGAATTCCAGAGTAACTCAGCGGGACAGGCAGCATCTCTGGAGAGAAGGAATGGGTGATGTTTTGGGTCGAGACTTCTTCGGGTCTGAAGAAGGGTCTCGACCAGAAACATCACCCATTCCTTCTCTCTCAACCATGATTGAACTGTAGAGTAGACTCAATGGCCCGCATGGCCTAATTCTGCTGCTAGAACTTATGAACTATAACAAGATTTGCAATGTAATTAGACAGATACATGGATAGGAAAGGTTTAGAGGGATTTCGGTTGAACACGGGCTGATGGGACAAGTGCATCTTGCTGGCATGGGCATGTAGGCCAAAGGGCCTGTTTCTATGTTGTATGACTCTATGACTCTGTTACTATAAGACAGGGTAGTCATTTCAAGGGATAACACTCAGCATCTGAACAATGTCATATATGGGGAGGGGGGGGGTTCATTTAATTCAGAGTATATTTAAACTCTGTTTTACGTTGACAAATGGGCAACAGATTAAACTCAGTGGCTTAATTGCTAAATTAAATGCATTGGAGTCATTGAGTCTGCACTGACCATTAATTAACACTGATGCTAATCCACTAATCTCCCCATTTGCCATCAACTCCCTTAGATTCTACCACTCCCCTAGACACTTGGAGAACTTTGTAACAATTAATAGTGAGATTAAACGAGTACTTACCAGTACGAAGTTTGATCTGTATTTTATGAGGAGTTACGATGAGGGATTAAGTGAAGAACCCACCCAGCGCGCAGGCGCGGCATACTTCCAAGCAGCGGTGTGGAATCACAGATAGACACAAATTGAAGTAAAGATAGTAAAGATTAATGAGACATCAGGCCGAGTTTGATCTATACAATGAGGGTGGGAGCGGAGGGCACGTAATCCCTCATCGTAACTCCTCATAAAATACAGATCAAACTTCGTACTGGTAAGTACTCGTTTAATCTCACTATTTTACTTCAGAGTCACGTGAGTGACTACGTGAAGACTTCAAAGGTCTGTGATTTCAAACCGTGTAACAGTTATATCACTCACTGCCGAAAGATCATCGAGGGAGGAAGTGGTATCTAAAGACCAACGAATTTGTTAGTTTTAAAAAACAAAATGTTTATTAACAACAACAAAAAATAGCTCCCCTGGGCTTTAAATTATAAATTTGCGGTTTCTAAAATTCTCTCCGCAAAGACGTCCTTCTCCATCAGCGGTTTGCGGTAGAATTTTTGGAATGTCGATTCCCTTGACCATCCCGCTGCACTAAGGATGTGGTCTAGGGGAACCTGCATCCGATCCGCCGCTGACGTGGACGCTGCCCTGGTTGAATGGGATTTAAAAACATCCGTGCTAATCCCTGCCGTATTAAGGACCTGTTTCAACCATCTGGATATTGTCTGGCTGGTAACCCGTCCAAAAGGCTTTTTATGGCTGACCCATAAGGCTTTCTCTCCCCCTCTAAGAGTTTGGGTTGTGTCTATGTAATCATAAAGGTGGGTCACCACACACAGCCTAGGTTCTGGAGGGTAGGCCCGGAAGATCAACGGAGATTTGGATATACCTGGCCTGCTCTGTTTAACCAACCCCGGCATGGTAAAAGTAATGGAATCTGGGGTGGTCACCATGTGGTCCAGACTTAACTGATGCAGCGACTGAACCCTCTGAGCAGAGACAAGCGCCATGAGCATGAGGGTCTTGTAAGTGGACTGTTCCAGGCTCAGGGATCCCACCGGAGGCCAACCTCGAAGGTGTGACAACACTACACTAACATCCCACACATGGGTGTATCTAGGTGTAGGGGGTTTGGTGTTATAAATCCCTTTAAGGAGTTTGATAACCAGAGGGTGGGATCCAATACTATGCTGTCCTGTGGGCATAAGGTATGCGGACAGGGCGCTCCGAGCTGCATTGATGGCACTGTAGCTCATCTTTAGGTCATGGTGCAGGTGGGCCAGGAACTACAGCACATCCGTGATCGAAGCCGTCTTGTAAGATGTCCCTGCTTTCAGGCAGTACTGTTCCCATTTCCTGATGTAGGTCAGGTACTGTTTCTTGGTGGAAACTCGCAGGGATGCCGACATGGTGGTGATTGTTCTCTCTGATAACCCCAATCCCTGGTAAGGTCTGTTCAGAATCTGGAAACCAGGAGGTTCAATTTTTGATGGCATGGATGACTTATGCCAGTTACCGGGTGAGTCAATAATTGGGGGTGGTTGTGAAGGACCATAGGTGTCTCTACCACCATGTCGTGGAAAATTGGGAACCATGGTTGGGTAGGCCAGTCGGGTACGACCAGAATGCCTGAGGCTGAGTCAGCTTGTATTTTCTGGAGTACCCGACTGATGAGGCAGAAGGGAGGGAAAGCATAGAAAAAGAAATTTCCCCAATCCAGCGTGAAGGCATCTACCGCTGCTGCCTCTGGGTCTGGTTCCCAAGCCACATACATGGGTAGTTGGTGATTTAGTCTAGACGCAAACAAATCTATATCTGGCGTACCATATTGCTTAACAATTCTAGCAAATAGTTTCGGGTCCAACATCCATTCGATGTTGTCATTGAATTTTCGTGACCTGGTGTCCGCCACTGAATTTAGCTTGCCTGGTAAATAGGCAGCTGATAGCCAAATATGTCTCTCGACACACCATTGCCAGATTATAGTAGTCAATTTGTCGCATGATACTGATTTTATGCCACCCATGTGCTTGATATAAGATACCGCCGTTGTGTTATCAATCATAATCCTAACATGCACATGCCGCATATCAGATGCATATGCTTTTAGCCCATAAAAGGCAGCGAGCATCTCCAAGAAGTTAATGCCCAGTGTTTGTAGTAGCGATGCCTCTGAGTTAGTCCATCTGCCACCTGTGCTGTCTATAGAGTTAGTAGCTCCCCAGCCTAAAGCACTGGCATCCGTTGTAATGGTTATGTTAGGATTGGCGACGGCGATAGGACTGTGACTGTGCCAAATGTTATCCACCCACCACTGAAGTTCTGATCTGGCTTCAGCGGGTAACTCCATTTTACGGTCATAATGCCCCCTATTAAGACGTAATGCATGTGTCCTTGCTCTTTGCAAATTTTGATAATGCAAGGGCCCATATTGGGCAGCCGGGAATGCTGCTACTATAGTACCAATGACTCTGGCTACGTGCCGTATCCTTGGTTGCGGTATTGCAATTAAACGGTTACAGGCTTCTGTTAGTGTAACTTTTTTGTCTCTGGGCAGAGTGACAGTCATATGGATAGTGTCAATAGTGAAGCCTAGGTAATCCATGTTAGTAGTAGGCTCCAATATTGATTTATCTGGGTGTAGAATTAATCCCAAAGTTTCAAGGAGTTGTTTAGTGGCTAAAACTCCTGCGACAGCTAGTTCCCTTGTTCTCCCTAATATGAGAACATCGTCCAGATAGGCCACGACTAAATGTTTTTGTTCTCTCAATTTTTTCATGGCCACTTTAAGAATTTTTGTAAATAATCTGGGAGCTGTCGTTAAACCATTGGGCAATGCTCTATACTGCCATGCTGGCCCATCCAGATAAATTTCAGATATTTATAATAATCCTTATGAATGGGTACTAAATAGTAAGCATCCTTGATGTCTATGCTTGCCATGTAGTATCCCTTGGAGATCAGTTGTCTGGCAGTGACAAATGTCTCCATTTTGAAATGTTGATACTCAACAGACTGATTAAGTGACGTCAAATCAATAATAATACGACATCCACCATCTTTCTTGGATTTGAGAAAAATATTCGATACAAATTCCTGCGGCTCGTGTGTGGTCATTTCTATGATGCCTTTAGCCACGAGCCTGTCTAGTTCAGCTTGTCCTTCTACCTTCTCTAATTCTGAGGGAAGGAATACCCTTTGGGGCATGTGCTGAACTGGCGGTTCTATGCCTGGTTTGAATTCAATTTTGTATCCACTGATGCTGTTGAGTATAAACTTGTTGTTAGTAAGGGAGCACCAAACATGCTTGAAGAACCTCAAACGCCCTCCTGTTAACACAACACCCTTTGTCTGTGCATGTTGGCAGGAACCAGACCCACCTACCTCCATGTTTATTTGTGGGGGTGTTTCCGATGGGTTTGGCCCGAGGGTGTCCGTGTTGGTGCTGCGGTGGGGCGGCGCATCTTCCCACAGCTCCGCCCTGGGCCCCGCTCTAAAAAAGAGCTCTGGGGGTAGTGGGAGGCGGTCACCAGGCTTTCACCAGCTCGGTACCTACTGGTGGATGCCGAGGCGTGCTGCCAACTGGGTGTCTTCACCCTGCTCGGTCCTGGCGCTGCCCTCATGAGGCCTACAGGTTTGGCCGCCTCTTCCAATTCCTTGAGTTTCTTGGCCAAGTCTGCTCCAAATAGCAGCGCCTCCCGTTCCGGCGCTGGAGCTTTGCAGAGGCCCGCGTATTTGGGATTGAGGGCAGGCCTGATGTTTTCCCGCCGTAGGCTGTTGAGCTCGTACGTGTGTTGCACATCAACGCCAGCGCATCCTGCTGGGGTATGGAGAGCTCTTCGTTACCGACGGACCGAGCAAAGGCGGTGATGGCTGCAGTGTGGAGCTTCAGGACCCGCTGCATTTTTACCTCCTGAGTCCTGATCTGCTGCCCCAGCTGGTTCCATATTTGCCCGTTGACAGTTTTCACCCGCAGCGCCTCGCAATTTTCCGGTGCTGTATAGGTGTCAAGGGCCTGCTGAACGACCTTCTCCTGCAGCGGCTTGTTGGAAAGCCTATTGATACTGGCCGCCATTCTAGGTGGTAGTACCATCCCGGTCGTTGGGGGCGCTGCGTACCGACCGACTACACCCAGTAGCTCTTCTTCCAGCTCGCCCGGCATACTTATGTTGTCGTCCGCCTGCCCTTGTGATAGGCCAGCCCAGTCCTGGCCTCCCTTACTGCCCTCGAACAGAGAGGGTACAGAAGGGTGTGGCGATGGTATGGAGGAGGCCATAGCCCGTCCTCCTTGGAGATGCCTAGCCCGCATCTCCTCATCGATCATCTGCTCCAGCAGCTGCCTCATGCAGCTGATGCGGGCGTCTCCCCGTTTCGCCGGTGGAGAGCGTTCCCGTTCCTCCGACGAGTCGGAGGACACCGGCCGGTCAGTTTTGCGGGTTGCCTTCCTCCCTGTGCGGGGCGTCGTAATCGGCGGCACAGGGAGCGGCTCGGTGTCGGGTGAGCGGGAGCGTTGAAATAGCTCCTCCGCTACTGGTGGCTGCCGCCCAGATATTGACCCCTCCTCGGGTGGAGTTGGGCAGGCAGTCCTTCTAGCTGGTCGCTTTCGGGTGGCCATAATTTTCTCACCGTTCAGCGACTCTGTAACACAAAAAGGCACTTACCTGAGGTCTTGTCTTTATGCTGCCGCTGGAGAGCCTGGCTCCAGCTGCTGCCGCTGTTGCACTGCTGACGTAATGCCGCGCCTGCGCGCTGGGTGGGTTCTTCACGTAGTCACTCACGTGACTCCGAAGTAAAATCTACAATCACGTCTTTGGGATGTGAGATTAAACAAACGGAAACCTGTCTGGTCTCGGGGAGAACGTGTAAAATCCATGCAGACAGCACCGGAGATCAGGGTCGAACTCAGATTGCTGGAGCTCTGAGGGAACAACTCTTGGGTTTGGGAGCAGAAAAGGTACTTGCACCAGTATTTTATAGTTTCGGTCTCTCCCCTTACTGTGTAGGAAGGAACTGCAGACGTCGGTTTAAACTGTAGATAGATACAAAAAGCTGGAGTAACTCAGCTGAGCAGGCAGCCTCTCTGGAGAGAAGGAATGGGTGACATTTTGGGTCAAGACGTCTTCAGGTTTGAAGAATGATCTTGACCCGAAACGTCAGCCATTCCTTCTCTCCAGAGATGTTGCCTGTACCGCTGAGTTACTCCAGCTTTTTGTATCTATCTCCCCTTAATACCGTATTAATATTGAAGCCTCTGTGCATACTGGGGATCAGGGGCGGAAATCCCGGGGGGGGGGGGGGGGGGGGGGGGGGGGGGGGGGGGGGGACACGTCCCCCCCATGTTTTGAGAGGTTGGAGACATCCCTGCCAGGTTAACCTGCCTGGGCTTGCTGGAAATATGGCCAGTGCGGAGAAGCAGCGCTGGTATCCCGTCAGTCCAGACAGGGCTGTAGGTTAACCTGGCGAGACAGGCACAGTTGAGCTGCATTTAGCGCTGGATTGAGCCTCCGAAGCAAAGATCTAGTATCTTTGCTCCGAAGCCTCGCCCGCGTATGTGAGTGTGCGCATGCGCGCGCGGCCGCCAAAAAATTGTGTCCCCCGTCCCCTCCATGTTTTGATATTGAGTTCCGCTCTTGCTGGGGATGGGGAGCTTCAACGTCATAGGGGGAAAATGTTCAATTCAGTCATAAGACAGAGTTTAGTTTAGTTTAGTTTTATCACATGTACCAAGGTACAGTGAAAAACATTTTGTAGTTGTGGGCTCTCCAATCAGCGAGAAGACTATACATGTTTACAATCAAGCCATCTACAGTGTACGGATACAGGGTAAAGGGTGTGTTATTTAGTGCAAGATAAAGTCCCATAAAGTCCAATTAATGATAGTTCAACAAACGAACGATGACAGAAGCCACCAGTGACTACATCGTCCTTCACAAGAGCGAACAAACAAAAGATAGTTCAAAGGCCAACAATGAGATAGATGATAGGTCGGGACCGTACTCCAGATGATAGATGATAGGTCGGTCAGGATGGCACAGGAGTAATGTTGCTACCTGACAGCGCTTGCAGTGCCAGAGCCCCGGGTTCGATCCCGATTACGGGCGTTGTCTGTACGGAGTTTGTACGTTCTCCCCGTGACCGTGTGGATTTTCCCCGAGATCTTTGGTTTCCTCCCACACTACAAAGATGTGCCAGTCTGTAGGTTAATTGGCTTGGTATAAATATAAATTGTTCCTAGTGTGTAGGATAGCGTTAATGTGCGGGGATCGCTGGTCGGTGTGGACTCGGTGGGCCAAAGGGCCTGTTTCCACGATGTATCTCTAAACTAAACTAAATTGATAAGCAAGCCTCAAGGCCTAATCTTAGATTGAGTTCCATGTTCATAATCTACTTGTAAATTCAGGTCATCAGAATATCCTGTCAAAGGAGGAAAAAGGAACACAGTGCTACAGTGTGATATTTTATGTCATGGGTCTTTCATACATAATTAATCATAAGTGCCATACATGCTGCAGATGATAATAGATTTTTCTTCAATAACATTTCTTTGTTAACCTCAATTCTCTAGTACACAGATACTGACCTAGGTGAAATATTGTAGAGTTTTTGTGAAGTTCTGAAGCAGCATGATATAATCCACTGCGCGCCAATCTTTAAATCCCATTTATATTCATAAAACAATTGCAAAAATACTTCATTAGAACTCAACGTCATAAGTTTATAGAACTTTGAGAAGGGTTCTTTGACTTTAACAAGTCGATTCAAACCTTCCGAAAACAAGGTTTATAAAAGTGTTGTTTATTTAATTTACATTCACCTCACATAAACATCCTAATCCCAGGATATTGATGCAGGGTTAAGAGTCAAAACTGTTTGTTCTATACACTGGAAATGAAACAGATCAAAGAAATATTTACTTGCTGCAGATTTACAGGCTTGGACTCTGAGGACCAGCCATCATCAATGACCTTCCCTCCATCATAAGGAGTGATGTTTAAATGATCGCTGACTTAAGGGCCTGTCCCACTTAGGCGATTTTGTTCGGAGATTGCCGGTGACTGGACAGTCGCAGCAGGTCACCGAAAAAGCGGTGACTGGACCCCCCCTTACGACAATGTCTACGATAACCTACCACCTAGTCGACATCAAGCTACGGCAAGCTACTGACAACCAGCGACCCAATTGTCGCGATTTAGGGCGTCCACCTACGACCGCACCTACGACAACCTACGACCACACAGGCGACAACCTATGACAACCGAAGTCAACCTACGTCCACTCGTGACAAGCTACGAGAAGCAACAACTCTGTCGGCGACAACTGAAGGCAACTGAAGACAATTCATTCGCCTGTACCTGCCGCCTGTTGACGTAGGTATTCGCCAATTGAATTCACCAAAGTCAGGACCCGGCGACAACCAATGTCACCTGGCGACAACCTGCGTCAACCTGGCGACAACCTACGACAACACCTACGACAGGAGAAGACAAGTTACGTCAAGCCCACAGTCACTGAAATGTTTTGAACAATTTAAAATCCAATGGCGACCAGAAAAACGTAAGACTCTTTAGGCGACTTGAGGAGACTACTCATGACAATATAGGCATCACCCCGCGACCATATTTAAAACAGCCTAGACGCCTGTAGTTAGGTATGTTGCAAAGCCTACCTGAAACGTCGCTGAAAATCTGGCGCTGCGGGTGTGCGCGATTTTGGTGCCGTTTAGAGGGGGGCGGGTTTAAAACGCGATTTTCACTAGGCTGTTCCAATCGAAGATGTTCAGCCTAGTAAATCATTAACGAAAAATCGCTGAAAGACCCCGTCGCAAAAGGTATTATTAGTTTTTATGGCCTTGTATAATAGTTATAATAGTTTAAAAATCACTCTCTAAACCCGCGACCTCACGCAACCACAGGGCCGCATGGAGCTGTATACAGAAGGTATGTAGCTTATTTTTACATTAAAAAGGGCTTCTTAAGAACCCTTTATACAAAGTTTACTATTGCGAGTAGCTCATTTTGGGCTCTTTATATCCCGCAGTATTTTTCTGGGCATTTGAGGGCACAAATCTACCGCAATGTGAACGTTCTAAACCAGCGCGTTCCACAGGAACCCACTGGAAAGCTGATTTAAAATGGACTTTAATTTACAGCAATTAAACACTAAATTCCTTCCATTTGGCCTATAAATTAATGTAAATGAGATTTCAAAATCATGTTTTATTGTGAATTATTTATGAATATTATTTGGACACTTGGGCTATTTAAAAATGTTAATCATTTATTAAGAAATGGATAGATGTTTAGATCTAGTAATTGAAGTTTGAAATTAGCTACACTTGGGTAACTGACTAATTATATGTTTTAATTTCAGGTCATCCAATTAAGATTATTTTATATTTGTTTCAGAATGATTCAATCTACGATAACTGAAAATTTCATTCAGTTCTCTTAATTTTTAAGAAGGTTATGGCCTTTTGACTGTCCACGATCACAGCTTTTTTGTTATGTCCATAGAAAATCAATAGGGAACAAGATGCTAATTTCCGAGTATGAAAATGGCCATAACTTTTTAAATACTTGAGATATGAAAGTGAATTAGGTGTCAAATTAAACCCCTTTTTATGCTTTATCTGATGGGATAAATTACAGACTTGATTTTTTAAATCTCAAAATTTTGTAACATTGCTACTGTAGTCGCCGAAAAAATTCCCTAAGTGGGACAGGTGCATTAGACCTTAAGTTTTAGACGGCATGGTGGCATGGTGGCACGGCAGTAGAGTTACTGCCTTACAGCACCAGAGACCTTGGTCCCAGGTTCGATCCTGACAATGTGTGTTTGTCTGTATGGAGTTTGTACGTTCTCCCTGTGACCTGCATGGGTTTTCTCCAAGATCTTCCGTTTTCTCCCACACACCAAAGAAGTAAAGATTTGTGGGTAAATTGGCTTGGTATAAATGTAAATTGTCCCTAGTATGTGTAGGATAGTGTTACTGTGCAGGGATTGGCATTCGGGCCCGTTTCTGTGCTGTGTGTCTAAACTAAACTCAACTAATCTTTTAGACTTTAAAATTCAGGGATACAATGCGGAAAGAGGCCCTTCGGCTGACCAAATCCACACCGATTAAAGAACACCCCATGCACTAGCACTATCCGATACACTAGGGGCAATTTGGTATTTCTATTGAAATCTATAAAGCTAGAAACTTGAAGGTAGACAAAAATGCTGGAGAAACTCAGCGGGTGAGGCAGTATCTCTGGAGCGAAGGTATAGGCGACGTTTCAGGTTGAGACTGAAGAAGGATCTCGACCCGAAACGTCGCCTATTTCCTTCGCTCTATAGCTGCTGCCTCACCCGCTGATTTTCTCCAGCATTTGGGTCTACCTTCAAGATTTTTGCAGCATATGCAGTTCTGTCTTAAACAACCTAGAAACTTGTATGTCTTTGGTGTGTGGGGAGGAAAACTGAGCACCGGGAAAAGAACAACGCGGTCCCAGGGAGAACGTACAAACTCCGTACAGAGAGCACCTGTATTCAGGATCGAACACAGGTCTACCCTACTGCTGCGCCACTGTGCCGTCGTTCATAACGTCTCAACCTGCAGGCATCAATATTGAGACATCCACTGATAAATGGCAAGTTGCATTTAGCACACGGAAGAACCAGACTGAGAATATTTCCACAAAGACAAGTCTAACAACCTATCTCTGTGTACACTTGTACTCCTGTTTATTAGCATCTACCATTAACATCCTGGCTTCAGTATTGATCATCCATATTACTCCACCAGCCACACAAACACTGTGGTCATAAGAAATGGTTAAAGACTGGGAAACCCTTTAGCAATGGCCTCAGCCGAGATCCTTTCTGTAATGTACAGAGCTCAAAGAGGTTTAGTTTAGCGATACAGCGAGGAAACAGGCACTTAGGCCCACCGAGTCCGCGCTGAGCAGCGATGCCCGCACACCAACACTATCCTACACACACTAGGCACAATATATATCCTCAGCCTGTGACCTCCACTACCAAGGAGGACAATGGTTCACTTTATCATCACCTAAGTACAGTGAAATTATTTTTTTGAAAACAGTTCAGTGTCAATCCTACTAAGCATTATACTGGCACAAACATACTGAGTATAAGTGTAAGATAATAGACCAGGCTGAGTCACCATCTTTTAGGCGCCATCTTGTACTCTTCAAGGTCGAAATTGTAAAAAAAATTGTTAGAGTCTTAGCTTGGCCAGCAGGGAGCGGGAAGTGGGTCGGAAATGCAGGGTCGATCTGCCAGGTCGATATCTGCCACCGCTGATCTGCCAATACGTGCCGCTGCAGGCCGCATCCATTCTGCTTACTCGGCAGCTTGGAGTGCAGCCCAATCTATTTGAGCCACAGGCTGCTTCAGGACCTCCAGTGGCCCACTCCACCAACCCCACCACTCCAAGAGCCAAGAGGTACTTGGAAATAAGCTCACCTGCACATTCACTTCCAAGTTGCACACAATTCTGGGAATGTGGTGGGGATGATTCCTAGACTAGTGGGAGAGTCGAGGACCAGAGGCAGCAGACCTGAGGAAAGGTGTGCTGGCTCTGGAGAGGGTCCAGAGGAGGTTTACAAGAATGATCCCAGTAAATTAGTGGATTAACATATGATGAGCGTTTGACAGTACTCGCTGGAGTTTAGAAGAATGAGGGGACACCTCATTGAAACATACTGAATAGTGTAGGTATGTTGCAAAAAGTACCTGCAGCGCCGCTGAAAATCTGTCGCTGCGGGTGTGTGCGATTTTGGCGCCGTTTAGAGGGGGGCGGGTTTAAAACGTGATTTTCCCTAGGCTGTTCAAATCGAGGATGTTCAGCCTAGTTAATTATTAACGAAAAATCGCTGGAAGATTCCGTCGCTTTAGCTATTATTACTTTTAAGGGCTTTAGCTAATTGTTATAGTAGTTTAAAAATTAACCTCTAAACCCCCGACCGCCGGAATCCGGCCGGATCTTATACAGGAGACAACAGAAGGTAGGCTGTTTATTTTTACATTAAAAAGGGCTGCTTAAGATCCCTTTATACATAGTTTAATGTTGCGAGTAGCTAATTTGGGCCCCATTATATCCCGCAGTATTTATCTGGGCATTTGAGGGCACAAATCTACCGCAATGTCAACGTTCTAAACCAACGCATTCACAGGATTCCACTAGAAAGCTGATTTAATTTGACTTTAATTTACAGCAATTGAATACTAAATTCCTTCCATTTGGCCTATAAATTAATGTAAATGAGATTTAATAATCATGTTTTATTGTGAATTATTTGTGAATATTATTTGGACACTTAGGCTATTTATAAATGTTAATCGTTTCTTAAGAAATGGATAGATGTTTAGATCTAGTAATTGAAGTTTGTAATTAGCTACAATTGGGTAACTAACTAATTATATGCTTTAATTCCAGGTCATCCATGTAAGATTATTTTATATTTGTTTCAGAATGCTTCAATTTATGATAACTGAAAATGTCATTCAGTTCTCTTAATTTTTAAGAAGGTTATGGGATTTTGACTGTCCACGATCACAGCTTTTTTGTTATGTCCATAGAAAATCAATAGGGAACAAGATGCTAATTTCCGAGTATGAAAATGGCCATAACTTTTTAAATACTTGAGATATGAAAGTGAATTAGGTGTCAAATTAAACTTCTTTTTATGCTTTATCTGATGGGATAAATTACAGATTTGATTTTTAAAATCTCAAAATTTTGTAACATTGCTAAATAGTGAAAGGCAAGAGAGTGGATGTGGAGAGGATGTTTCCACTAGTGGGAGAGTCTAGGACTAGAGGTCAGAGCCTCTGAATTAAAGGAGGTTCATTTTGGAAGGAGATGAGAAGGAATATCTTCAGTCAGAGGGTGATGAATCTGTGGAATTCATTGCCACGGACAGCTGCGGATATTTTTGGATATCAATGGATATTTTTAAGGTGGAGATTGACAGATTTTTAATTATTTGTAAGGGTGGCAGAGGTTATAGGGCTGAGGCAGGAGAATAGGATTGAGAGAGAGAAAGATAGATAGGCCATGATTGAATGGTGGAGTAGACTTGATATGCTGAAGGGCCTTGAACTATGAACATGAACTTACACTATAAAACATTTTGCTGTGGCTCATCATCCTTGAGTATAAATTTTGGATCTCCAGAACCAATAACACTGCGGAAATACCATTACCAGAAGGTACTAAAGAGGTTCAGGATGAGACCTTGGTGGCACAGTGGCTCGGGCGGCACTGTGGTGCAGTGGTAAAGTTGCTGCCTTATTGCGCTTGCAGCGCCGGAGACACAGGTTCGATCCCGACGGCGGGTGCCATCTGTACGGAGTTTTACGTTCTTTTGTGACCACGTGGGTTTTCGCCAAAATCTTTGGTTTCCACCCACACTCCAAACATGTAGGTAGGTAGAAAAGATGGCGGACTGCAGGAGTGGGGTGACGCTGTGTATGGCTGATCTGCTTGCAGTCCGTCCTTTCAGCCTTTTTATTTTTAGTCCTGTTAAAACAAAATGTTTGTTGGAGGTCTTCTTTTATGTGGTGGGTCAGGGGAGGGGAAGGGGGAAACCTTATTTCCTAGTCCCTACCTGGTCGGAGAGGCGGCTTCCCTCCGAGCTGCTTCTTCCACCTTCCCCGCGGACTGGAGCGGCGTTTCCTGTCGGGATCGGCTGGGACTACAGCTTTGGCGGCGGCACCGCGCTGGGACACCATCACGGAACGGGCGATGTCTTACCAGGGTCGCGGTGTGGTAAGGTCTAGAGTGCTGTGACTGCCGTCTCCAATATCCGAGGAGCTGTGGCTGTGGAGCGTCCAGCGCTGGATTTAAAACACTGCAGAGCCTGGGATCCGAGATCGCCAGTCGGAACTCCAACCAGCACTGCCTGAGGACTTCGGGTGCCGCCATCTCCGGGGAGGAAGCGGCTGCTCCAGACATTTCCAAGCCGCTGAGGAGTGTTCACCCGACGCCGGAGTTCCATCTTCCCGGCAAGAGGGCCTGAAAACATCGGACTGGCTGCGGAGGCCACAAATAGGAAGAGGACAACTTTCTGATGCCTTTCCCCACAGTGGAAGGTTTTGGTTCTGTTGTGGTGGGACGATCTTGATGAATTCTATAATATGTTGTGTCATTTTTCACTTTTTAAAAATTTTTCTATGGATCTACGGGAACGTAATTATTTCTTCTATGTAAAGCACTTTGGTTTCAACGCGAGTTGATTTAAAAGTGCTATATAAATAACATTTACTTACTTACTTACTTACTTACATAATTGGCTTGGTGTATGTGTAAATTGTTCCTAGTATGTGTAGGATAGTGTTAATGTGCGGGGATCGCTGGTCGGTGCAGACTCGGTGGTACGAAGGTATCTCTCGAAACAAGTTTAGGGGTAATATGAGGGGGAACTTCTTTACACAGAGAGTGGTAGCGGTGTGGAATGAGCTCCCAGTGGAAGTGGTGGAGACAGGTTCATTGGTATCATTTAAAAATAAATTGGATAGGCATATGGATGAGAAGGGAATGGAGGGTCATGGTATGAGTGCAGGCAGGTGGGACTAAGGGGGAAAAAAATTTGTTCGGCATGGACTTGTAGGGCCGAGATGGCCTGTTTCCGTGCTGTAATTGTTATATGGTTATATGGTTATATGGTTAAACTAAACTAAAGCTGACCACCATTTTATGGGGAACATTAAGGATGCACATATATCAGTGATGCACATATCTCAGTGATACCCATATCACAAAATATGAATAAATACGGATTTTGCCTTAATGATAATAACCCAAGCATCAAAGTAATTATATTTCAAGTTTCTGGAAGGATAATTTGAATTATCTGGGAAGTCAATTCTGAATTAATTTTCCTTCAGTTTGCAGAATAGGTTTAATTTGACATAAGTTGTTAATTCTGGATTCCCAAGTGATAAATTTACATTCTTGCTAAGTGTTGCAAGGTAAGAAATTGCAGATTTACTTTGTTGTAAGAACAGGTCCGGCTTATAAATATTTTTTTTGTGTGTGCAAAAAAAGACCTAAGCAGCACCATTCATTAAATGCCTACAGTCTGAGCATAGGTACTGATAACCATTTAAGAGTTACTAGACTAAGTAACTTCTGCTCACGATCTTCCAGAGTGACTGCCTCACATCCGGCATCAGGGGCTTTATACTCCTGACCTCCCTGGAAGGGGTGTTACCTTTGTCATGGTGATTGACAGGCAAGATGACCAATCAGCTGATCTCAATATTTTTTAAACATTCATAACTTTTTTATTTTTTAGCAATCAGAAAACTCCTTGGGGCTGCTGCAGCGGAGGAGGACTGTGAGTAAGATGGCGAAAAAATCATTATGATAAAGGGTCGTTTTTTTTTCTAAAATCAATTAACAACATAGACAGGAAGTGGTCGAGATGAGACTTTTAGTATAATAATAATAGATGATTTTGCACAGTGCTAAGATCAGTTTGGGCCTTACCCAAGTCTGTATACCCTGGATGGACTATTAAAGCAATAGGATTTGACATTAACTGCAGCATAAATTCAACTTACACATTTGTCCTGATCTCCAGGGGAACTTTTTAAACCCAGCTTGAATTAATGAACCTGTTTGGGCGTTGGTCATTGGATGGGTGACTGCAATTTAACCACTGGAAAACTGCATTGCGTTGTAATTCATGACTTTACTTCCAAACTATATTTGCCTCTCAGAAATACACATATTATGCAGGTGAACGTAATTTACCACTTCAAAAATCACAGTCGGTGTCGAAGAATGATTCCCTTAGCTGCAATTCACCCAATCTCCCTGATCTTTGACATCTATCCATTAATTAAACTCCACCTAAATCATTCCTCAGGGCAATATCTGAGATGATGCACGATAGCTTGCGTTGCAGTCTTATTACTGGTCTTGACACAGTAGATGACTCAGTTTAGAACTAAAAGATTACTCTTTATTACATTGAACATGCTATTCACAACTATGTACACCTGAAGAAAATATCAGTCATGGAGTGTCATGTGTCCATATGGTGGATCCTCGACAATCGGTGAGTTATGTCATGAATTCCCTGAAAGTTTTCAGCACACCATATTTAAGACCCAATCGTGTCCAGTTGGTTCATCACCATGCTGTGGGTGTGGCCACAGGGGGAGGTGGCAGCCCTACCGGCAGTCTGTTGTCTTTTCATTCTTTTTTTAATTTTTTTTTTTTAAATTTTGTTCTAAGTTTGTTTTATTGTTCTTTGGTGTGTTTTTTTGTGGGGGGAGGGGAGTGGGGGAAACTTTTTTCAAGTTCTTAACTTCCCGGAGATGTGATCAATTTTCGGATCACATTCTCCGGGTGCTGAGGCCTACAATCGCTGGAGCTGGAAGCCTCCTCGGACTGTCGTGAGCCCCACCCCAGGGCGCGGAGTTAACATCGGAGCGGGTCGCTTGCCTGGGATCGCTCCCACTGTGACCACTGCAGACTTTAACATCAAGGGCTCGCAGTCTTGGGTGAAACTGAGTCGGGTACTCCAACGCCGCGGAGGGCTCGACCAGCCCCGACATGAGATACAATCGCCCGGCGCGGGGGAGCTGACATCCCCCCGATGCGGGAGTGGAGCGCCTCGATGCGGAGGGCCTGAATGCCGGCTACGGGAGTCAAGATCGTCCCGTCAACGGGGGCTCGAGGCCCACGACCGAGGAAGAGCTAGGGGAAGGACTTGAACTTTATTTTGCCTTCCACCACTGTGAGGAGTGTGTAGGAGTCACTATGGTGGATGTTCAATGTTAAAATGTGTTTTGATTGTTCCGTTTCCAAGATGGCTGCCGGAAGGGAGAGTGAACGCTGGCGCGATTAGCTGCCGCTGCTCTCTCTCTGAATTGGGTTTTGTTGATGTCCTTACTATTTATTTTTTATTTTTTGTTGTTTTTTTTTTTTTTTGTTTCATTCCGCTTACATGTTTTGTAATCTGCTTACTAAATTTTGTAAGGTGTCCTTGAAAGGCGGCCATAAGTATGATAGGCGGCCATAAGTATATTATGTATTATTATTATTATTATTATTATCACTCATATTTCTCTCCAGTAATAATGTCGGGAAAGAGCTTGTTCCTTGATGGTCCTACAATGTTCATTTGCAATTCCTCAGACGTCTGGAGATGGTGCGGCCAAATGCACCGAGAAGCAGGCAACGTATGATTAAGTAATGTTCATACAATGCACTTGGACCTGAGGGCACATTTCTGAATTAATAAGTCATAGAGTCATGGAGTCATCCAGCATGGAAACAGGCCCTTCGGTCCAACTTGCCCACCCGCACCAGCATGTCCCATCTACACTCGTACCACTTGCCTGCATTGGAACGGGTTGCGTTGGGGGACCAGGCCTCCCGTGTGACAGGGAGCCAACGGGTCCCACTTGGTCTGATATCCCACTAAACCCGTCCTATCCACGTACCTAATTGTTTCTTAAATATTGCGATAGTCCCTGCCTCAATTACCTCGTCCAGCAGCTCGTTCCATTCACCCACCACCCTTTTTCATGAAAAAATTACCTCTAAGATTGTTATAAAATCTTTTTTCCTTCACATTAAACCTATGCCCTCTGGTTTTCGATTCACCCAGGCAAGAGAGTCTGTGCCTGCCTATCCATGCACCTGCCTAGTTGTTTCTTAAACGTAATTATTTTATATACTGTGATGCAATGATGCAGCAGAAGTTGCACAAGTGATGAATAGTGAATTGTCAATACACTAGTAAGATTTCAAGCAGATAAAGTCAGACTGATGGAATGAGTGGCCTGCGTGGGTTTTCTACGGGTGCTCCGGTTTTCTCCCACACTCCAAAGATGTACAGGCTTAGAGGTTAATTGGCTTGGTTTAATTGTAAATTGTCCCGTGTGTATGTAGAACTAGCGGTAGTGTGCAGGGATCGCTGGTCGGCGCGGACTCGGTGGACTGAAGGGCCTGTTTCCGCACTATGTCTCTAAACTAAACTACAGCCTTTGTCATGCTTGCTGTGGTGCCAGAACAGGTGGCCACATCAGTGCTCAGAAAAGCTCATCAGTTTTCCTTCTTCATGTACTCAACACATTTATTTTAAAAGCCCAGAGACCACAATGCTTTATCTATCCTTTCTGTTACATGTAGTAATAATGAATATATATGAGAGATAAAAGGCAAGTAAGAGGTAAAACACAACACACACAAACACACACAAACACACACACATACACACACACACACACACACACACATATATGTATATACATATATATGTGTGTGTATATATTTATATATATATATACACACACACACATATATATATATGTATATATATATATATATATATATATATATACACACACATATACACACATATATATATATATATATATATATATATATATATATATATGTATACATACACATATATATGTATACATACACACTCACATATGTGTATATATATATATATATACATACACACACACACACATATATGTATATATATATACATACATAAGAAACCAACAATAAGAATAGAGCAAAAAGATTAAACCAATGCCCCCTCTACGTAGTTCAAAGCTTATTTGGAGGTTGTTGTGTTTAATAGCCTGATAGCTGTTCCTGAACCAGGTCATAACAGTTTTCAGGCTCCTGTACCTTCCTCCCGATGGCAGGGGTGAAATGAATGTATGGCCAGGGTGGTGTGGGTCTCTGTAGATCTTGGGTGCCTTTTTGAGGCAGCGACTCCTGTAAATCCTCTCTATGGTGGGGAGGTCAGAACCCGTGATGCTGGACACTTTTTGCAGTCTTCTTCGCTCCTGGGCATCCACTATTTTGAACCAGGCCGTGACGCAACCAGTCAATACGTTAGTTGCTATCGCAGTTGATGCGTATTCTGTTGGACCAGCCACATAAATCAGCGAGACAAGTAAAACATGGAATCATGGCATCTACGACAAATGACTGGCCAGAGACTTTGCACTTGTTACAAATAACTATCTAGGAGTGTGATAATAACCTTGCAACCATTTCTCTCCATCCCTCTCCCACCCGTTGTTGTACTAGCTTCAAAGTCCGTCTTGTTGAGTCTCATTGTATGTAACTTGTTTTCACCTAACCCAACGCTAACTATGGCCGCCTGCTTCATCATCGTTACATTTTTGGCATTTATTTCATTCATTTGTTCTATATCTCTATATATATTAGGTATGTTACAAAACCTACCTGAATCGTGTCTGAGAATCTGCCCCACCCCGTGTGTGTGATTTTGGCGCTGTTTAGAGGGGGCGGGTTTAAAACGCGATTTTTACTAGGCTGTTGCAATCGAAAATGTTCAGCCTAGTAAATCATTAACGGAAAATCGCTGAAAGACCCTGTCGCAAAAGGTATTATTAGTTTTTATGGCCTTGTATAATAGTTATAGTAGTTTAAAAAATCACTCTCTCAACCCGCAATCTCTCGCAGCCCCAGGGTTTTATAAAGCAAACAATTAAAGGTATGTACCTTAATTTTACATTAAAAGGGGCTTCTTAAGAACCCTGTAAATAAAGTTTTCTATAGCGAGTAGTTCATTTTGGGATCTTTATATCCCGCAGTATTTTTCTGGGCATTTGAGGGCACAAATCCACTGCAATGTGAACGTTCTAAACCAGCGCGTTCACAGGAACCCACTAGAAATCCGATTTAATTTGACTTTAATTTACAGCAATTGAACACTAAATTCCTTACATTTGGCCTAAAAATTGATGTAAATGAGATTTAAAAATCATGTTTTATTGTGAATTATTTGTGAATATTATTTGGACACTTAGGCTATTTAAAAATGTTCATCATTTATTAAGAAATGGATAGATGTTTAGATCTAGTAATTGAAGTTTGAAATTAGCTACAATTGGGTAACTAACTAATTATATGCTTTAATTTCAGGTCATCCAAGTAAGATTATTTTATATTTGTTTCAGAATGCTTCAATCTATGATAACTGAAAATTTCATTCAGTTCTCGTAATTTTTAAGAAGGTTATGGGCTTTTGACTGTCCATGATCACAGCTTTTTTGTTATGTCCATAGAAAATCAATAGGGAACAAGGTGCTAATTTCTGAGTATGAAAATGGCCATAACATGTTTATTACTTGAGATATGAAAGTGAATTAGGTGTCAAATTAAACTTATTGTTATGCTTTATCTGATGGGATAAATTGCAGACTTGATTTTTTTAAATCTCAAAATGTTGTAACATTGCTATATATATCACCATCTATATCTCCTGTTTCCCCATTCCCCTGAATCTCAGTCTGAAGAAGGGTCTCAACCCGAAAAGTCACCTATTCCTTTTCTCCAGAGATGCTGTCTGATCCGCTGAGTTGCTCCAACTTTTTTGTCTTCTGTTTTAAGCCAGCACCTGCGGTTCCTTTGTATACGGAATACAATGTGATGTGCCTGGATACGGGCTCAAACAGTGAAACTCAGCACAGTCTAGGTCAAAGTGCAGAAACTGACAGGCTCACCATTCTTCACATCATCATTCACAGCCTGCATCACCAGCTACATTTTGTATGATCTACAAGGCCATAGACCAGCTCGTTCTGATGATGCAGCTACAAGGATCGGCATTAAAAATACAGTAGCTGCAATGCAATATATTATTGAAAAGTGTATGCTGAGCAGCATGACCTATCTTGTAAGGTGACTTGTGGCATCTAGATAAGTTCAACTCAATCATATCACAACATTGCATGAAGTGTCACTCTTCCATGAAAGAACTACATTCTTTAAAAAAAATAATTGTCCTGAAAATGTTGGCACAACAAAGAGAAAAAAAACAAAACTTCACAGTGAATAGAGAAAAAAAAAACACGTTTGGTATCTTAGCCGTCTTCTTTCGAACTTGCATGCCACTTATACTATAATACCTTATTGAAGTCAATGACACAAAAGTTGAGAGTTATTTAACAGCCTGATCTGATAGTAAACACATTGTAGCTACAATTTAGATTAGTTTTGTTTAGTTTAGTTTATAGATACAGTGAGGAGACAGGCCCTTCGGCCCATCGAGTCCGCACCAACCAGCGATTCCCCCGCACACTAACACTACCCTACACACGCACACTAGGGGCAATTTTACATGTATACCAAGCCAATTAACTTACAAACTTGTATGGCTTTGGAGTGTGGGAGGAAACCAAAGAGTCTTGGAGAAAACCCAGGCAGGTTTTAGTTTTTAGTTTTAGTTTTAGAGACTTTGGCCCACCGAGTCCACACCGAGAGCGATCCCCGCATATTTACACTATCCTACACACACTAGGGACAATTTACACAAGGTCACGGGGAGAATGTACAAATTCCGTACAGACAGCATCCGTAGTCAGGATCGAACCCAGGCCTCTGGAGCTGGAAGGCAGCAACTCGACTGCTACGCCCACAGTATTTGCAAAGATTTTTTTTTAATCCCGTGAATGTACACAGATATTCGCTTCGTGACATTTGTCCAATACCACACACACGCACTTATATACAGACCGTAACTTCACAACAAATATTCTCTTCATGCTTATTCAAAATGACCAATGCTCAAGCTGACAGTAAAATATTAACAAGAATCCCGAGGAAGTAGTCCATATTTTTCTACTGGTCTAACTTCTCAAGGGATCGCCCCAGTTAGATTCTTAAATCTGATAACCATTAATTCTCGCTGCAGGTAACCCGATTCTATATCTATCTTTCCACTACACAAATAATGCTGCCTCCATTTACCATTTTCCTTTAGCTTACGAATGCATTATGAAAACAGCAGGAGTGTCGTTTTACAATCTTTCAAGGTTCCCAACCTTTCACACTGGGCAATTACAGTAGTGTTCATATTTGTAAATTATTTTAGGGGTCCTGCAGATTTGCAGGTGTCCTTTATATCAAAGAACATTTTCTGCGGTGGAATCAGATGATTGCAGCCCTATGGTCAAATAACTACAGTATCATAACCAATTTGGTTAATAATAACACTTAAATATAATAATGAGCTCGAGAATTTGTGTGTTTACATATTTGTAATGAAGTCATATAAAGCAGATCAAATATCAAATCTGTTTATTTACCACAGCTTGTAAAAATATCCACTTATAATTGGTAATGGTGTATGTTTGTATATGAATATTATTTAAATTATGATAATCCTTTCTATTTTAAATATGGTTTTGCAAACCAATTACTAGATGTTTCCCAATGTTAATAAAGTTCCAGAATAATTTTCATTAAAATTACTCACAATTTATTACCCATTTCCACATTGAGTATGTTTGCCATTTTGTCGGCACTATATCCTTTGACTGGACGTACTTCAGGAATAAATTATGCGGTAAGGAAATTACTCAGAAGAGTCTCTCATTTGGTCTCGGTACATGTGAGTCTCTCATTAGGGAAAGTCATAGTAATTGAGTCATATAGTGTGAAGACAGGCCCTTCAGCCCAACAAGTCACCCCCTCCAACATGTCCCATCTCACCCCCTCCAACATGTCCCAAGCTGGCCATCCGCGAGTCAAGGCGGCAGACGGTGGAGGGCTCTACCCGAGCCGGCTGCCTGGCCCATTTCCGGGGGGATACGTCCGTGCCCGGGTGCGGTTAGAAAGGGAATACGCCCTGTCTACGGACACCCTGAGGGAGTTCCGCGGCCGCTGGGCACCGAGGGGGGTTGAATGTATCCTGGGCAAGGATTGCAATATAGTTGTTTAGCAGTTGCTTAGCATATTTGTTCATCATGTATTATGGTGGTGTTTTGTTTTATTGTATTGTAAATACTATTTTAATATTTGAATAAATATTTTTGATTAATAAAAAAATAAAAAATAAATTAAAAAAACATGCCCCATCTACATTACTCTCACCTGCCTGCATTTGGTCCATATCCCTCTAAACATATCCTATCCATGTACCTGCCCAAATGTTTCTCAGCAGCTGCCTAAACCAACAGTTTGTTCCATTCATCAACCACCTTTTGTGCAAAAAAGTTGTCCATCAGGTTCATTATTATATTAATGATCTGGATGAGGGAATTGAAGGCAATATCTCCAAGTTTGTGGATGACACTAAGCTGGGGGGCAGTGTTAGCTGTGAGGAGGATACTAGGAGACTGCAAGGTGACTTGGATAGGCTGGGTGAGTGGGCAAATGTTTGGCAGATGCAGTATAATGTGGATAAATGTGAGGTTATCCATTTTGGTGGCAAAAACAGGAAAACAGATTATTATCTAAATGGTGGCCGACTAGGAAAAGGCGAGATGCAGCGAGACCTGGGTGTCATGGTACACCAGTCATTGAAAGTAGGCATGCAGGTGCAGCAGGCAGTAAAGAAAGCGAATGGTATGGGATTAGTTTTCATAGCAAAAGGATTTGAGTATAGGAGCAGGGAGGTGCTACTACAGTTGTACAGGGTCTTGGTGAGACCACACCTGGAGTATTGCGTGCAGTTTTGGTCTCCAAATCTGAGGAAGGACATTATTGCCATAGAGGGAGTGCAGAGAAGGTTCACCAGACTGATTCCTGGGATATCAGGACTGTCTTATGAAGAAAGACTGGATAGACTTGGTTTATACTCTCTAGAATTTAGGAGATTGAGAGAGGATCTTATAGAAACTTACAAAATTCTTAAGGGGTTGGACGGGCTAGATGCAGGAAGATTGTTCCCGATGTTAGGGAAGTCCAGGACAAGGGGTCACAGCTTAAGGATAAGAGGGAAATCCTTTAAAACCGAGATGAGAAGAACTTTTTTCACGCAGAGAGTGGTGAATCTCTGGAACTCTCTGCCACAGAGGGTAGTTGAGGCCACTTCATTGGCTATATTTAAGAGGGAGTTAGATGTGGCCCTTGTGGCTAAGGGGATCAGAGGGTATGGAGAGAAGGCAGGTACGGGATACTGAGTTGGATGATCAGCCATGATCATATTGAATGGCGGTGCAGGCTCGAAGGGCCGAATGGCCTACTCCGGCACCTATTTTCTATGTTTCTATGTTTCTATGATCTGTGTTGGTTTCTCTGGATTCTTGAGTTTCCTCTCACATCCCAAAGACGTGCCAGTTTGTCGGTTAATTGGCTTCTGTGATTTGTCGGACAGTGCTGGTGTACGGGGTGATCGCTGGTCAGTGTGGACTCATGTCCTGTATCCACACTGCAGCATCTCTAAACTAAAGTAAACTAAACTGTTAGCTAATTTCATCATTGATTAATTAGATGTTAAATTCACAGTTAAATAAACCAAACTAAACAAGACATATGCAATTTCTTAATGTATCTTTGCAATTCTTTGTACTGTTTGATGTGTATATGGACCTGTGTCTGAAATAAAGCTTTAATAATAATTAAAGTGGGAAAGAAGGAGCTATTTATCGACTTCAGCAAACGTAATGGAACACATGTCCCAATCAGCATCAATAGCACTGAAGTGGACATAGCGGAGAGCTTCAAGTTCCTTAGTATTAATATTACCAATGATCAGTCATGGACTGCCTGCATTGAAGCAACAGCTGAGAAGGCACTTCAAAGACTCTTCTTCCTTTGGAGAACTGAGGAAATTTGGCCAGTCTCCAGTGACCAATACAAATCTCTACCAATGCATCACAGAAAGTGCACTGTTGGTTTGCATCACAGCTTGCTTTGGGAGCAGCTCTACCCAAGACTACAAAAATGCACAGAGAGTTGTATATGTTTCTCAGTCCATCACACATGCCAGACCCCCTACCACCAACGACTCCACCTACACTTTGATCTGCCTCGGAAAAGACGGCAACATAATCAAAGACTTGGCCTGCCTCGGTCATTCCTTCGTCTCCCTGCTCCCATCGGGCAAAAGGTACAGAAGCTTGAAAGCACACACCACCCCCAGGCTTGGGAACAGCTCCTTCCCCGCTGTTATCAGATTTCTGAACAGTCCTTCCGTAACTAAGGTACAGTCCGACTCACCTCTATCCCATTGCAGACATTGACCTTTCGAACTGATGTGCTAAAATGCTGAAACCTATATTCTGCACTCTCTTTCCCCCCTTTGCTCTACCAGTTATACTTGAGTTTGACTTGATTTGTATATAGTATTATTTGATCTTATTGCATAGCATGCAACACAAGGCTTTTCATTGACAATACAGCAATAGACCTAGACCTAAACCTGAACGTTTGGCTACAGTAAAAAGAAGCAGAAACACAGGAAATATTCAACTGGTCAGGCAGCATCTGTGGAAGAGGAACAGTTAATATTTCAGTTCAAAATCCTATCATTAGTCTGAGCAGAGAAAAGGGAGAGTGCTTCACATTGCATTTCCAACATTTTCTGCTTTTTATCAGATTTCCAGAATCTGCAGTTTAGTTTCGGTTTGATCTTGAAGATACGATAGATAAATATGGCATGTTAATGAAGATCGGAGACCTCAGTCATATGACGGGGACTGGATAAGGTACGCCAGCTATGACTGGTGCAATGCTGAGGGACTGGATGCAAAGTGCACCTTGTCGCATTGCCTCAGTATATTACAGCAGACTCCTGGAGTCAGTGGTGAATCCAGGGGAGCAGAGATAGGTTGTACACACCATCATCTGTCCTCCAGTGTAAGCACAAAATGCTGGAGTAACTCATCGGATCAGGCAGTATCACTGGAGAAAGGGAATAGGTGACGTTTCGGGGTGAGACCCTTCTTCAGACTGGAGAGTCAGGGGAGGGGGAAGCTAGAGGTATGAAAAGGTACAGAACAAATCAGAGCCAGCACCGATGACTCAGGAAATGTGGAGCCCACAATGGTCCATTGTTGGCTGTGGAAGAGGTGACAATGAAGGAATGTAAACAGTGAAACTAACAAGCCGACTAGGGTGGGGGAGGGGGCCGAGAGAAAAGGAATGCCAGGGTTACTTGAAATTATAGGAATTAATATTCATACCGCTGGGTGTAAGCTGCCCCAGCAAGATGTGAGGTGCTGTTTCTCCATTTTACATGTGGACTCACTATGAAAGTGGAGGAGATCTCCCCCTTCAATTGGATCCAGGGATCCCGGCTGTCCTTTCATGTGAGGCAGAGGTTCACTTGCTCTTCTGTAAATCTCATTAACAGTTCTCGGTGTGAACTCCTATATATCGGTCGACAGGGCAATCATTTCGCTGAACACCCAAGCCTTGGTCTGCCTTGGCCAAGGCGATCTCCCAGTTGCCAAGCATTGTAAGTTCATACGTTCTAGGAGCAGAATAGGGCCATTCGGCCCATCAAGTCTACTCCGCCATTCCATCATGGCTGCTCAATCTTTCCCTCTCAACCCCATTCTCCTGCCTTCGCCCCATAACCCCTGACATCCATACTAATCACGAATCTGTACATCTCCGTCTTAAAAATATCCATTGACTTGGCCTCCACAGCCTTCCATGGCAATGAATTCCACAGATTCACCACCCTGTGACTAAAGAAATTCCTCCTCATTTCCAAAGGTACGTCCTTTTATTCTGATGCTGTGCTCTCTGGTCCTAGACCTTCCCGCACGAGGGTGGCACGATGGCGTAGTGGTAGAGCTGCTGCCTTAAAGCGCCAGAGACCCAGGGTCGATCCTGACAATAGATGCTGTCTGTAAAGTGTTTGTACTTTCTCCCCGTGACCTGCGTGGGTTTTCTCTGAGATCTTCCGTTTCCGCCCACACTACAACGACATACAGGCTTGTAGGTTAATTGGCTCGGTATAAATGTAAATTATCCCTAGTGTGTGTGGGATAGTGTTAGTGTGCGGGGATCGCTGGTCGGTGCAGACTCAGTGGGCCGAAGGGCCTGTTTCCGCGCTGTATCTCAAAACTAAAACTAAACTAGTGGAAACATCCTTTCCACATTCACTCTATCCAGGGCTTTCACTATTCAGTAAATTTCTTTGAGGGTACCCCTCATCCTTCTAAATTTTAACTGCCCTTCCCATTCTGCCATTTTTAAAGCCCTTTCCCACGGCACGAGTTCATTCCAAGAGCACTCCCGAGTTTGCCCTGATTCGAACTCGGAGATTTATGGTAATGGCCACTCGTCGGTACTCGGAGCTCTCGTGGACATTTTTCAACATGTTGAAAAATCTTCACGAGTCTTCCCGTGCTTATCTGCTGTTAGCAAGTCTTCCCGAGTACCTGCCATTAGTGCTAAGAGACGTCCCCAAGCTCCGAAGTACCCGCTACGTTCATTCTCCGCGCTTACCACCAGTTTGATTTTTTAAAACTCAGGAGAGCTCTTGGAATGAACTCGTACCGTGGGACAGGGCTTTTATCCTGGGCCTCCTCCGCTAAGTTTCTCCAGCATGTTGTGTCAATCTTTGGTGTAAACTAGCATCTGCAGTTCCTTCCTACACATTTTGCCCACTGGGGGTATTTTGCTCTTGTGCATTACAGTGTGTAAGCACAGATGTTTAATGCTATCGGCAGCATCTGGCCCAACATGTAATCTCATGATGGTTTTGTACAACTTGGTTGCTTGCACTCCAAGATCAACTACAATCACTTTTGGTATGGTATGGTACAGTGAAATTCAATTTTGTACACAATTCAGTACAAGTATCACATCAGTCTGAAGAAGGGTCTCGACCCGAAACCTCACCTATTTCTTCTCTCCAGAGATGTATGCCTGACCCGCTGAGTTACTCCAGCAGTTGTGTCTACCTTCACTACAGATAAGCACTTAGATACATGCTAGATAAGCATCTTAGATACAGTACACGATTTAATCTGCAGTTACCTATATCCAGACCAAATAAGGGCCACAGATTTATTTCCCTGTAGGGACAGTAATGAAGCAGATGGGATTTTTATGGTCACTGAGTTCCGACTGCAGATTATTTGATTAAGTGAAGTTAAATTTATCAGCCACTGACGGGGGTTTTGAACCCATGTCTCGGATCATTAGTGCAGACCAGCGGATAGCTGGTCCTGCAATGTTCATCTGTGTCTCACCAGTCCATGATTCCAAGAAATGGTTAATTAGGAGTCAAATAGATTACTCTTTGAATTCCTTGGTTCTGTGTTCTGAGCAGTAATAAACCTGGTCTATAAAAGCTATTAACATCTGTGCTGGGACTGGGCAGGTTTGCACGTTGGGTCCTTAATAAACTCTTTCTGTTTTGATTGCTGTTTTGGCAATATTTCCGTCATTCTCATCCAGAATACTTATCTTTATAGGGCCCAACTGTTGTGATCATGGGGTATGGGAAATATTGATATCGAAGCGAGCGAGTACTTAAATTTATATGGCTCCTGTCCTTATTTCAAGGCTTTGTATCGCACCTTATAGCCAGGGAGGTCTTTTTTGAAGAGATTAAAAGAGCATGGTGGCACAGCAGTAGAGTTGCTGCCTTATGGCGCTTGCAGAGATTTATAGCAGAGTCCCGGGTTCAATCCCAACAACAGGTGTTGTTTGTATGAAGTTACTACGTTCTCCCCGTGACCGCGTGGGTTTTCTCAGAGATCTTCGGTTTCCTCCCACACTCCAAAGACGTCCATCGAGGGGACTTATTTATCACAGTCGCTGCCTCAAAAAGGCTGGCAGTATCATCAAAGACCCACACCATCCTGGCCACACACTCATCTCCCTGCTACCTTCAGGTAGAAAGTACAAGAGCCTGAAGACTGCAACAACCAGGTTCAGGAATAGCTACTTCCCCACAGCCATCAGGCTATTAAACCTGGCTCGGACAAAACTCTGATTATTAATAACCCATTATCTGTTATTTGCACTTTATCAGTTTATTTATTCATGTGTGTATATATTTATATTATGGTATATAGACACACTGATCTGTTTTGTAGTAAATGTCTACTATGTTCTGTTGTGCTGAAGCAAAGTAAGAATTTCATTGTCCTATCAGGGACACATCACTTGAAGGTTTGTAGGTTAATTGGCTTGATATGTGTAAAATTGTCCCTAGTGTTTGGTGGATAGTGTTAATGTGCGGGGGATGCTAGTTGATGCGGACTCGGTGAACCAAAGGGCCTGTTTCCGCACTGTATCTCTGAACAAAACTAAACTAAATTTTGCTTATAATGTTGAAACGATGGAAGACAGTTATAAACACTGTTAAGATAATAACATGATTACCTTTCTTAATTATATTTAGAGGCGAGATAAAGGATGGGCGTGACACCAGCACCTAGCCTGAGAATGGACCTGATCTCTCTCTCACACCACAAATAGGTTTGAATTGAATTGAGTTTAGTTTATTGTCATATGGTACAGTGAAATGCTTTTGCACACATTCCCACCTCACTTCAGTTTAGTTTATTGTCACATGTACAGCGAAAAGCTTTTGTTGCCTGCTATCCAGTCAGCAGAAAGGTAATACATGATTACAATTGAGCCAGTACAGTGTATAGATACATGATAAGGGAATAACATTTAGTGCAAGGTTAAGCCAACAAAGTCCGATCAAGAATAGTCCGAGGTTCACAAATGAGGTAGATAGCAGTTCAGGACCACTCTCTGGTTGTGGTGGGATGATTCGGGCGAACCATGTCTGGAAGTGGGAAGGGGGGCCAACGTGCACACCCGCTCCCGGAGGCTCGCCAACAATGCCAGGGTGGAATCCACCTGCCTACGCACGGCGAGGAGAAAATCCCCGGGCACCCGCAGGGCCGAACCGTACACCAGCTAAGCGGAGGAAGCAGCCAAATCCTCATTAGGGGTGGTGCAGATGCCGAGGAGGACCCAGGGCAACTGGTCCACCCAGTCTGGGCCCTTGAGCCGAGCTTTCAGTGCCGACTTGAGGTGCCGGTGAAAAAGTTCGACCAGCCCGTTGGCCTGCAGGTGGTAGGCGGTGTTATGGTGCAACCGTGACCCGTAGAGCTGGGTCAGGGAAGACCACAAGGCAGAGGTGAACTGAGCCCCCCGGTCGATGGAAATGACGGACGGCACTCCGAACCGGGCAATCCAGTGGGCCACCAGGGCCCTAGCGCAAGCCACGGCGGAGGTGTCCGAGAGCGGGTGCTGGATCGAAGTGCCAAATGGCCTACTCTTGCACCTATTGTCTATTGCCTATTGTCTATTAACCATATAACCATATAACCATATAACAATTACAGCACGGAAACAGGCCATCTCGGCCCTACAAGTCCGTGGCGAACAAATTTTTTTTCCCCTTAGTCCCACCTGCCTGCACTCATACCATAACCCTCCATTCCCTTCTCATCCATATGCCTATCCAATTTATTTTTAAATTATACCAACGAACCTGCCTCCACCACTTCCACTGGAAGCTCATTCCACACCGCTACCACTCTCTGAGTAAAGAAGTTCCCCCTCATATTACCCCTAAACTTCTGTCCCTTAATTCTGAAGTCATGTCCTCTTGTTTGAATCTTCCCTATTCTCAAAGGGAAAAGCTTGTCCACATCAACTCTGTCTATCCCTCTCATCATTTTAAAGACCTCTATCAAGTCCCCCCTTAACCTTCTGCGCTCCAGAGAATAAAGACCTAACTTATTCAACCTATCTCTGTAACTTAGTTGTTGAAACCCAGGCAACATTCTTGTAAATCTCCTCTGTACTCTCTCTATTTTGTTGACCTCTCTATTGATTCATCAATAAATCTGGGTATATTGCAATTGATCCTTTTTCATATCATGGATGTACATTTCAGATTGTGATCCAAACCAAAATTGTCCATGTATTTCTTTGTTCATCTTTTTACCTGATTTTCCCTGATCCTCTTGTAATTTTCAAAATGTCTTGCCACTGCTTCCATAATAATAGGTTCCATCTTTCTCCTTATTGTTAAAAGGCTAATGGGGCTATGAATCATGGTGTTCTATGGCCTTTCTTTCTGAAATAGCTTTATATTTGCTGTCTTCCACTCTATTGAAAATGTTAAGGTGATAACAGTACATTTATTTTCACCAAAGCCATCTACTTTAAAAATTCCAGGTCATTATGTGATGCAGAAATATTGCCCTTCAGTTTTAATTACTACAATTCTACTCTCAAAATGTCAATTGTGTAAGCCCTTTCCTTAGGTGAAGTTGGCCTCAGGTCAGTACCGATATCGTGGGCCGAAGGGCCTGCTTCTGTGACATTTCCCCTTCCACTCACCCCTCTCCACCTCCCCCCTCTTCCCCCTAATCCTGGCCCATTGTGTTACTCCAGCACTTTGTGTCTATCTTTGGTATGAACCAGCATTTGCATTTCTTTGTTTCTGCAACGCATCTTGGGAACGTGGGAGAAAACTGGAGTACATGGAGAAAACACACGTGGTCCCGAAATCTTAAGAATAAAAAATTGTTAAAGCGTTAAAAAAAGCGTAAATCAGGCTGAGTTTTCAAGAAAATAAATGCATAATAACTGCAATTAGCTCCTGTCAAAATTATAAACATTTTTTTTAATGTAAGTGCAGCAGCATTTAGCTAGAACCACAGGTGATTAGTTATTAGTGACTGAACACAGCCTGTATACCAGGAAAGAGTGAAAAGCAATTTTCGCTTCATGGGGCAAACTTTAAAATAATTCTTCAACTTTGGACAATGTATTTTCCCATTGAAATTGCCATTCATCAGTGAATGAGTGAGCAGGCCGACACTTTAAGCTCCATTGGACAGGCTGCATGTGGAGGGAGCTGTGTGTCTGGATTATCCACCTGTGGCTTGTGCTTGAAGTTTTCACTAGAGGCAAGTGTTTTTCATGAGAAAACCCTTGCCTCTTTCATATAGCTCTGCATTGGAAAATGTACTATCAAAGGAGCAGGCCAGGTAAAGTCAAAGCAGTGTAACGCGCCCTTTAAACTGTGGGCTTTTGCTGCCAATACGCCAGAGGGAGTCCAACGTCAGAAGCATATTTCTATTGTAGGCAGCTACAATTGTTAACACCAAAATGCTGGAAGGCTTGCACAGAGCTGCTAAACTTGAATGGGCACGTACCAGTGCCTGCCCCAGCAGACACAGTTTAATCCACAGAAACTAGTGGGGAGAATGGAGAAACTCACAGAGTGTTGTGTGCAGTTCTGGTCGCCCCATTACAGGTAAGATGTGAAGGCTTTGGAGAGCCGAGCAGAGGAGATTTACCAGAATGCTGCATGGATTAGAGGCTTTCAGCTACAGGGAGAGGTTGGATAATCTTGGATTGTTTTCTCCGGAACGTCGGATGTTGAGGGAAGACTTGATAGAAAATGATGAGAGGCATAGATAGGATAGACAGTCAGAAGCTTTTTCCCGGGTGGAAATGTCCAATCTTATAGGGCAAAGTTATAATGTGAGAGTGGGAAGGGTTAATGGAGATGTCCGGGGCAAGTCTTTTTACAAAGAGAGCGGTGGATTGTCACCTTGTCATGCTGGAGAAGCTTGTGTGGACCTGAGAGTGATGCTGTCTGGAGCTATGCTCCTGGTAGGGCAACCCATGGCGGTAAGGTCAAGGGGGAAGTCTCTGACAAAGAGCAATCCAACCAAGACCTCAATGGTGGAACAGGCGAAGGACAACTGACCTTAGTGGAGCATCATAATGGCTGGGAAGGCGGATGAAAGCTGCAGCAGAAAAGGGTCTCCAGTCGTCTTGGACTCCATGCCACTGGATCCTGACCCAGATCTGTCAAGGGCCATGGGGTGGCTGTCCGTACACCGGTCTGCCCACGTTAATCAAAGTCACGCACAGGCGTCCTCCATATAGAGAATAGCACCCTGGAGACACACATGGTCAGCCATGACCGAAAGGGGCCTAAGAAAGGTGGGGGCCTGGATCGCATTGCCAGCAGTGGTGGTGGAGGCAGATGTGATAGTGGCATTTAATAGGCTTTTGGATAGGCACATGGAAGTGCAGAGAATAGAAGGATATGGACCAGCTGCTACACCTTGGCAGGACAAATCAAAATAGGACGTACATGGTAAATGGTAGGGAATTGAAGAATACAGTTGAACAGAGGGATCACGGTATATGCATAGTTCCTTGAAGGTGGAATCTCATATAGATAGGGTGGTAAAGAAAGCTTTTGGTATGCTAGCCTTTATAAATCAGAGCATGGAGTATAGAAGCTGGGATGTAATGTTAAAATTGTACAAGGCATTGGTGAGACCAAATCTGGAGTGTGGTGTACAATTTTGGTCGCCAAATTATAGGAAAGATGTCAACAAAATAGAGAGAGTACAGAGGAGATTTACTAGAATGTTGCCTGGGTTTCAATAACTAAGTTACAGAGATAGATTGAATAAGTTAGGTCTTTATTCTCTGGAGCGCAGAAGGTTAAGGGGGGACCTGATAGAGGTCTTTAAAATGATGAGAGGGATAGACAGAGTTGATGTGGACAAGCTTTTCCCTTTGAGAATAGGGAAGATTCAAACAAGAGGACATGACTTCAGAATTAAGGGACAGAAGTTTAGGGGTAATATGAGGGGGAACTTCTTTACTCAGAGAGTGGTAGCGGTGTGGAATGAGCTTCCAGTGGAAGTGGTGGAGGCAGGTTCGTTGGTATCATTTAAAAATAAATTGGATAGGCATATGGATGAGAAGGGAATGGAGGGTTGTGGTATGAGTGCAGGCAGGAGAGACTAAGGGGAAAAAAAAATTGTTCGGCACGGACTTGTAGGGCCGAGATGGCCTGTTTCCGTGCTGTAATTGTTATATGTTATATGGTTATTAGGTGCAGGCAGATGAGATCGGTTTAACTTTGCATCATGTTCAGCACAAACATTGTGGGCCGATGGGGCCGTTCCGGTGCAAACTGTTCTATGTTCTATATTCTCTAAGGAGTTGCAGTTTGAGGAAATAATGGATAGGGTTCTGTTCAGTTCAGTTTAAGTTTATTGTCATGTGTACATAGGTACAGTGAAAAGCTTTTTGTTGCTTGCTACCCAGTCAGCAGGAAGACAATACAAGATTACAATCGATCCATCTACAGTGTATAGATACATGATAAGGGAATAACGTTTAGTGCAAGGTAAAGCCAGTAAAGTCTGAACAAGGATAGTCCGAGAGTCACCAAAGAGGTAGATAGTAGTTCTGCACTGCTCTCTGGTTGTGGTAGGTTGATTCAGTTGCCTGATAACAGCTAGGAAGAAGCTGTCCTTGAATCTGGAGGTGTGCGTTTTCGCACATCTATATATTTTGCCTTATGGGAGAGGGGAGAAGAGGGAGTGGCAATGGTATGACTCATTCTTGATTATGTACTGCTGGCCTTGCCGAGGCAGCGTAAGGTCTAAATGAGGTTGTGTTGGTCTTCCTCGAAGTGGACTAGTCTGAGGAGACAATCTCATATAATTAAACACAATTAGGAAGGCATAGATAGAATGGATAGTGAGACGCTATCTTTGGATAAGGAGAAAATGTTCTGGGCAGAGTTGAGGAGAAATGTTCTGATTCAGAAGGCCGCTGAATTTTGGAAGGCATTGTCTGTGTAAATGATGGAGTGGAGTATTTTCACGATATTTAAGATGTGTCTTGAAGAACACTTGAATTACA
This sequence comes from Leucoraja erinaceus, assembly GCF_028641065.1. Lineage (NCBI taxonomy): Eukaryota > Metazoa > Chordata > Chondrichthyes > Rajiformes > Rajidae > Leucoraja > Leucoraja erinaceus. Next base: position 72,400,457 of record NC_073383.1, on the reverse strand, counting down.
AAGACAAGGCATCTGTTACAAGGCGGCACCGTGGCGCAGCTGGTGGAGCTGCTGCCTCACAGCGCGACAGACACGGGTTCAATCCTGATCTCGGATGTTGACTGTGTGGAGTTTGCATGTATCCTCCGGGTGCTCCTGTTTCCTCCCACATCCCAAAGATGTTCAGGTTTGTAGGTTAATTGGCCTCTGTAAATTGGCCTTTAATTGGCCTTTATAAATTAGAGCATTGAGTATAGAAGTTGGGATGTAATGTTAAAATTGTACACGGCATTGGTGAGGCCAATTCTGGAGCATGGTGCGCAATTTTAATCGCCAAATTATAGGAAAGATGTCAACAAAATAGAGGGAGTACAGAGGAGATTTACTAGAATGTTGCCAGGGTTTCAGCACCTAAGTTACAGAGAAAAGTTGAACAAGATAGGTCTTTATTCTTTGGAACGCAGAAGGTTAAGGGGGGACTTGATAGAGGTCTTTAAAATGATGAGAGGGATAGACAGAGTTGACGTGGATAAGCTTTTTCCATTGAGAGTAGGGCAGATTCAAACAAGAGGACATGATTTGAGAATTAAGGGACAAAAGTTTAGACGTAACATGAGGGGGAACTTCTTTGCTCAAAGAGTGGTAGCTGTGTGGAATGAGTGGAAGTGGTGGAGGCAGGTTCGAATATTATAATTTAAAAATAAATTGGATGGGTATATGGACGGGAAAGGAATGGAGGGTTATGGTCTGATTGCAGGTAGATGGGACGAGGTGAGTGTAAGTGTTCGGCACAGACTAGAAAGGCCGAGATGGCCTGTTTCCGTGCTGGAATTGTTATATGGCTATAAATTGCCCTTAGTGAATAGTGAGTGAATGAGAAAGTGGGATAACATAGAAACTATATGTTTTACAGTTTACAGTTTAATTTATTGTCACGTGCACAGAGGGAAAGTGAAAAACTTTTGTTGCGTGCTATCTAATCAGCAGAAAGGCAATGTATGATTTCAATCGAGCCATTAACAGTGTATACAGTAGATACATAATACGGGAATAACGTTTAGTGCAAGGTAAAGCCAGCGACTAGTGTGAATGAGTTATCGATGGTCAGCATGGACTCGGTGGACTGGAGAGCCTGTTTCCATGCCGTATCTCTAAATTTTGAAGACCATGAAACAAGTGATTATCAATGGGATCAGCATTGATAAGTAATTGATGTCAGCATGGTTAAACCCCCTTTTCACGGGGCGACTTGACGCAAGAAGTAACCAGAGTTTAACATCGTGGGAACCTCGTGCGGTAACAGTACGGCATTCGTGGACCACCGTGGCGCTAACGGCAGGTAATCGTGTAACTTGAGTACTCGGGAGAAAATTCAAACATGTTTGAATTTGTCCAAGAGTGACTTGTAACCTTGTGGTTGAACATTGCAACATTTTATGAACGTAGTGGCCAGTGCGATATCCGTAGTAACTCTTGCGGTTACCGTGGGAACTCCTGCGAACGGTAAACCCGGAAGTTGGATAGAGGGGACTGAAGGTGAGTAAAAAAGGTGTTCTCAATGTTGCTAATTGAACATGTGTCCATCGAGGACGTCCCACCTCATTGTAATTGTTGGAGAATCTTTTTAACAGGAACAAGCAGAGATGGCTCCCAGATTGATGTCTGCAACTCTTCATTAACACATCACTACAAGAGGAATGTCTCTAATGTTATAATCCCTCTCATGCTGAAACACACAATAGTTGAAGGGAGTTGAAATAATCACATTTTTATCATTTTTCATTTCTGAGTGTTCAGGCACCTCACTAGCTGAGCTATTTTACTCCAGCAGTTTGTGTCTCTTTTTGTCTGAAAGCAGTTTCTAACTGGAGGAACTCCGCGGGCCAGGCAGCATCTACGGAGGGAAATTGACAGGCGAGCCTTTCCTCAGGCTGCCTTATCTCTCTACCACTACCCCCCCCCCCCCTCAACTCCCACCCACACACACAAATGCTGGAGAAACTCAGCGGGTGCAGCAGCATCTATGGAACAAAAGAAATAGGCAACGTTTCGGCCCGAAAAGTTGCTTATTTCTTGTGTATGTGTCGGAAGGAACAGCAGATGCCGGTTTAAAGAGAATGAGTTCGACGGCAGGCAGCATCTTTGGGGCGAAGGAATGGGTGACATTTCGGGTCGAGACCCTTCTGATATGCTGCTTGTCCCGCTGAGCTACATGTTGTGTCTATCTTTGTTTTAATCCAGCATCTGCAGTTCCTTCCTGGCCAAACCCGATTGAAAGATGAGAGGCTGGGCGATAGAAATCATTAATTGAATTAAATAACTAGATACCTGTCTAATCGTATCTACGGGATTGGACAGGCTAGATGGAGGAAGAATGTTCCCGATGTTGGGGGAGTCCAGAACCAGGGTCCCAGTTTTACAGTCTACCGTGGGAACTCTTTAATTACAGCGGGGAAACCTTCAGTTTCCCAGGGGGTCGGGATGGGACTGGAATTGGGAGGGAAAGGTGGGGGAGTCGAGGGAGAGGAGGGGGAGACAGATGGGTGTGTCTTCATTTACTGGTGGTGGGTGTCTGTCACTGAAACAGGCAGGTGAGATTTTGCATCCACCTTGTGTGTGCCTCTCTCTCTCTCTCCCTCCCTCCCTCTCACACAGGCATGAATGGAGGAACTCCGCGGGCCAGGCAGCATTTACGGAGGGAAATGGACAGGCGACCCATTCTTCAGGCTGCCTTATGTCTCTCTCCCCCCCCTCCCCCCAACTCCCACCCACACACGCGAATGCGGGAGAAACTCCGCGGGTGCAGCAGCATCTATGGAACGAAGGAAATAGACAACGTTTCGGCCCTGCTGCACCCGCTGAGTTTCTCCAGCATTCGTGTGTCTGGGTGGGAGTTGGGGAGAGGGGGAGAGAGAGACATAAGGCAGCCTGAAGAATGGGTCGTCTGTCCATTTCCCTCCGTAAATGCTGCCTGGCCCGTGGAGTTCCTCCAGTCATGCCTGTGTGAGAGGGAGGGAGGGAGAGAGAAAGAGAGAGAGAAAGAGAGAGAGAGAGGCAGTCCTGGTCAGTCCTTTGAAGATAGACACCAGTTGCTTGGAGCAACTCAGCGGGACAGGCAGCATCTCTGGAGAGAAGGAACGGTGGCGTTTCGGGTCGAGAGCCTTCTTCAGACTGAAAGTTTCACCTCTCAGTAGATCATAAAATAACACAATCATCACGGTCAATGTGAGACACAGTCTTTATTCATATTTGACAAAATAAAAAGACGACTTCTTGCACATATTGAGAGAAGGTGCATCACACCAAACAACATTTGTCTAAAAAAACACAGATTATTCTTCAGCTCATTAAAGAGCTCGGGTGAAAAAAACCAATATAGTGTGTGACAACAAAGTAACATCATTTGTGCCACGTGATTAACTACACTACAGTCCACGATGTTCATTCACGATTAACGGGAAAGATCGGGAGACGGACAAGTCACTCGCACAAATGACAGAATTGCCGAGTACCGTGGGAGCTCTTTACTCTACCCCCGTTATATCGTGTGATATCGTGCTAGACCACGACCACTCCACTCTGGCTACATCTTGCGTCAAGTTGCCCCGTGAAAAAGGGCTATTATGGTGGGCTGAAAGATCTGTTGCTGTGCTGCATGACTCAATGACTCATTGGTAATCTGGAGACCAACTCAAGTGTACAACTCTGATCCTTATCTTCCTTCTTAAAATATCTTTGGATACAATGGCTCCTGGCTATCATGCTTTTTTTTTGTACTTATTGACATGAATCATACTATTGTTGACACTTACTAGCAACATTTAGATAGAAACATAGAAACATAGAAAATAGATGCAGCAGTAGGCCATTTGGCCCTTCATGCCAGTACCACCATTCAATATGGTCATGGCTGATCATCCAAAATCAGTACCCCATTCCTGCTTTTCCCCCATATCCGTTGATTCAGTTGGCCCTGAGAGCTAATTCTAACTCTCTCTTGAAAACTTCAAGGAGGCAGGCACTGGCAGTAGTAGAGGAGAAAACCCAAAGTGGAAGTAGCGAACCTCCCAATATGAGTTATGGACCTTTAGTTCAGAGTTGAGAACGCTATCTCCTGGCTTGCCTGTGTCTCAAGGCCAAATTAAGAACTGTTAAAGTTTCCTTTCTGACCTCAAAATAAATTAAGGTTTTCCCTGCTCCAGTTCATAAGTTCATAAGTTATAGGAGCAGAATTGGGCCATTCAGCTCACCAAGTCCACTCCGCTATTCAACCAAGGCTGATCTCTTTCCCCCTCAGCCCCATTCTCTTGCCTTATCGCCATAACTACTGGCACTGTTACTAATTAGTTATATATGTATCCTCTCTCAATGCTCTGCCAGGTCAAGCTGATTGCTTATGTGAATACAAAGGGCACTGTAGCATATTCATTGAGTTTGGGTTAGGCCTGTCAAAACACATTTGATTCAGATCAGTTGTAATCAGTCCAGAGTGTAGACATACATCCTATCAACATGGGTTATATTCAATATCACTAATCTATTTTGTCAGCTAGCCTTTCCATCGAATTATATTTATTTTTACAGTTTTGTGTCTACCTCACTGAAGATTTATGTTTTTAATGCATGTTATATATTGTACAAAAAATTAAATCTGTTTTCATTTAGCTTACTCCTATTCACCTCTGCCAATATCTTGCCCGTTCAATTCTAATATATTTGGTTTTTCATTAAAGTTTGTCAAAATAAAATCCTGTTGATTGCCTCTCTTATTGTGACACATGTTGCCCTCAGTCAGTCTCTTTATCTCAGGCCGCTGTCCTTCATTCATCCTTCATCCAACTGGAAGACTAAGCAACAGACCAGTGAATCCATCACAGCATGCCCAAAGGTTGGAGGCTCTATCTCTGGCTACTGTGCAGCAGATGAATCACACAACTGAGAGAAGGCTTTCCTTAGAAATTCAGAACTCACTCACAATTTCTCGGCTATATTCACAGAAACATGAAACAAATCTTTTCTTCTCCCTATTCCACTCAGAACTTTTCTTTCACTGCTGAATTCATTTCCAACAACAGTGCACCAGCTTTACCATTGCTCAAGGGCAGCTTAGTATTCACAACTTGAATGGGATGCTCTGTTGACTTGAAATGAGCCTGTGCAAGGTAGTCAGTTCAGGAGAGGTCTCAGTTCCCCGGCTGATGGTTATTCACAGTTTAGTTTATTATCATGTTCACTGAGGTACAGTGAAAATCTTTCATTGTGTCCTGTCCAGTCAGCAGAAAGACAATACATGATTACAATCGAGCCATTTACCGTGCATAGATATACATGATAAGGGAAGAACGTTTAGTGCAAGGTGAAGCTAGCAAAGTCCGATCAAAGAGTTACTTCAAATAACCTTTGCTTTCCCTCTCTCTCCAACCCCTCCCCCTTCTCAGTCCTCCAACCAGTCTTATTGTCTCCAATTACATTTTATCTCTGTTTTCTTTGTCGTTACCTTCCCCCAACTAACAATGATCTATTCTAGATTTTCATTGATCTACATAACTCTTGTCTTGTTTTCACACCTTACACTTCCTTATCTATGGACCTCTCATTCCCCTGCAATCAGTCTGAAGAAGGATCTCGACCCGAAACGTCAACCATTCCTTCTCTCCAGAGGTGCTGCCTGTCGCGCTGAGTTACTCCAGCATTTTGTGTCTATCTTCAAAGTCCGATCAAAGGTAGTCCGAGGCTCACCAAAGAGGTAGATAGTAGTTCAGCACTGCTCTCTGGTTGTGGTAGGATGATTCACTTGCCTGATGACAGCTGGGAAGAAACAATACAACACATCAAATGGGCCCATTAACCCACAATGTTTGTGCCGAACATGGTGTCAAGTTAAACTGATCTCATCTGCCTGTAAATGATTCAACTCTAGGGAAGTTAAAATCATCTACTATTGCAACCCTATTGTTCTTACAATTCTGTGATCTCAGATTTCCTTTGCTTTTCCAACTCCTTGACCATCGGGAGATAAACAGTACAATCCCATCAAAGTAATTATGCATATATCCTCACTTTAAGATATACGAGGAGTAGCCACTAAGTACCCTCACAATATTCTCCCTATAGTTCTTAAACTCATGTCATAGGAACAGAATTAGGCTACTTGGTCCATTGAATCTCTTCTGCCATTCAATCATGGCTGATCTATCTTTCCCTCATTCTCCTGCATTTGCTCTGTAACTTTGCTAATTCTGCCTCCATTGTGTGATCGAGGACACTTCCTTCATTCCCTTGCCACTCGGTTGTTAGAAACATAGAAAATATGTGCAGGAGTAGACCATTCGCCCTTTCAAGCCATCCAATGGCTGATCATCCAAAATCAGTACCCCTGTTCCTTCTTTACAAGTCAAGAATTTGTCAGTCTTTGCCCTAAAAGTACCCAATGGCTCGGCCTCCACAGCTGTGATTTCCACAGATTCACCACTCTCTGATTAAAAAAAAAAAATCCTCCTCCTCTCCTTTCTAGAGATACGTCCTTTTATTCTGAGGCTGTGCCCTCTGATCCTAGACTCTCCCACTGGTGGAAACATCCTCTCCACGTTCACTTTAGTCAGGCCTTTCACTAGGGAAGTTTCATTGAGGTCTCCTCTCATCCTTCGAAACAAAAACACACCACTGACTCCAGTTGAAAGGTTTTGAACAAAAAAAAATAATCAGCCTGAAATGTTCCCCAGTATTTTCTGGTTTTAATTTCGGTAAAGATCTCTTGAGACATCTGTATGGGAGTAAGCATGGTTTGTAACTCTTCACTGAGTGGATTCAATGGGACACCTCCTACAATGCCAGTTGGTGGTTAGGACCTACAGTCAGACAATCACATGTGATTATGTAGGCAAAGTACTGCAGATGCTTGTTCAAATCGAAAGTAGACACAAAATGCTGGAGTAACTCAGCGGGACAGGCAGCATCTCTGGAGAGAAGGAATGGGTGATGTTTTGGGTCGTGACCCTTCTTCAGATCACAGCACATGTGGTTGATGTGCAATGACTACCGTGCAACGTTTTGGTCTGCTGAAATGGATCTGAAAGGGACCCAGAGTGAGTGATCCTGTCTAAAGAGGTAAAAGGTTACATGACTACTAACTGATGTATTCAAGAGAAAGTTGGATAGAGCCCTTAGGGCTAAGCAAATCAAGGGATATGGGGCAAAAGCAGGAACGGGGGGTACTGATTCTGGATAATCATCCATGATCATATTGAATGGTAGTGCTGGCTCAAAGGGCTGAATGGCCTACTCTGCACCTATTTTCTGTTTCTATGTATCTACAGTATGTATTCAAGAGAGAATTAGATATAGCTCTTAAGGCTAACTAACAGAATCAAGGGACATGTGGAGAAAGCAGGAATGGGGGTACTGATATTGGATGATCAGCCATGATTATATTGGATGGCTTGAAAGGCCGAATGGCTTACTCCTGCACCTATTTTCTATGTTTCTAACAACCGAGTGGCAAAGGAATGAAGGGAGTATCTTCGATCACACAATGGAGGCACAGATGCGAAGATATTAAGAGAATGGCACAAGAATTAAGAGAGGAATAACAGGCAACAGAAAGGCACTGCTAGGATCGGCCCTTTAGGTCGCGCTTGCCGCATACAGGTCGCATGCTCGTGGGACTGAGAGCCAGGGGAAAGGGAAATGAGAGATATAGATGGTGATATAGAGAGAGAAATAGAACAAATGAATGAAAGATATGCAAAAATATTAACAATGATAAAGGAAACAGACCATTGTTAGCTGTGGGCTCCATGAAAACCAGTTACAGACATCGAGACTGATCAAGGCGACTTTGAAACTATTCACTGACGACTTCCACGGCCTTCTGTGACAAAGAATTCCACAGATTTGCCACCCTCTGACTAAAGACATTTCTCCTCATTTCCTTCCTAAAAGAACGTCATTTAATTCTGAGGATCTTTCCTGGTCCGAGAACACTAATGCAATTATCAAGAAAGCTCATCAGCGCCTCTACTTCCTGAGAAGACTACGGAGAGTCGGTTTGTCAAGGAGGACTCTCTCTAACTTCTACAGGTGCACAGTAGAGAGCATGCTAACCGGTTGCATCGTGGCTTGGTTCGGCAACTTGAGCGCCCTGGAAAGGAAGTGACTACAAAGGGTAGTGGACACTGCCCAGTCCATCATCGGCTCTGACCTTCCTTCCATCGAGGGGATTTATCGCAGTCGCTGCCTCAAAAAGGCTAGCAGTATCATCAAAGACCCACAGCATCCTGGCCACACACTCATCTCCCTGCTACCTTCAGGTGGGCCTGGGGACTGTGGCAGCCAGGCTGAGGAGTAGCTGCTTCCCCACAGCCATCAGGCTATTAGACCTGACTCGGACAAAACTTTGATTATTGATGGCCAATTATCTGTTATTTGCACTTTAACATTTTATTTGTTCATGTGTGTATATATTTATATCACGGTATATGGACACACTGATCTGTTTTGTAGTAAATGCCTACTATGTTCTGTGTGCTGAAGCAAAGCAAGAATTTCATTGTCCTATCAGAGACACATGTCAATAAACGAACTTGAACTTGAACTTGATGACCTCTAGCCCTAGACTCGCCCACGTGTGGAAACATCATCTCCACATCCACTCTATCCAAGCCTTTCACTGTTCTAGTATTACTTTTCTTGTATTTGTTTTCCTGACTTATTGGAAGTGGTATGTAAATCCTGTGCTCAAAGTATGGAAAATGTAGGCTTTTTGTATTACTGTTTAGAAATCCAAGGGACAAGGCTGGATTTACTTAATACATTTGTTATTGAAGGAAGTCAATGATAAATTAATAGGAGCATCTGGCACAAGTGTATTTAAAGTTATACCACTTGTTACACATAGGCACTCTATCAGCATAAATCAGAATAACTATTAACGATTAATGAATAACTATCGCGGATGACACAAAGCTGGGTGGCAGTGTGAGCAGCGAGGAGAATGTTATGAGGCTGCAGGGTGACCTGGAAAGGTTGGGTGAGTGGGCAAATGCAGTATAATGGGGATAAATGTGAGGTTATCCACTTTGGTGGCAAGAACCGAAGGCAGATTATTATCTGAATGGTGTCAGATTAGGAAAAGGGGAGGTGCAACGGTACTTGGGTGTCCTTGTACATCAATCATTGAAAGTAAGCATGCAAGTACAGCAGACTTTGAATAAAGCTAATGGCTTGTTGGCCTTCATAGTGAGAGGATTTGAGTACAGGAGCAAGATGGTCTTACTGCAATTGTACAGGGCCCTGTTGAGATCGCACCTGGAGTATTGTGTGCAGTTTTGATCTCCTGATTTGAGGAAGGACATGTTTGCTATTGAGGGAGCGAAGCGCAGGTTCATCTGGTTAATTCCCGGGATGGCAGGACTGACATATAATGAAAGAATGGATCGACCTGGCTTATTTCAGATGGCGGACAGCGGGGGAGAGGGATTGTTGTGAATGGCAATTCTCAAGCTTGTCCAGTCCTTGCACCCTTTTTTGATTTTTAGGAAGTTCAGTCCTGTTCGTCATGAAATGAGTTATTGGGTAGGACTTCTTTTATGTGGTGATGAGGGGGAGAGTTGTGAATGGTGGAATTCTCTGCCACGGAATTCACTGGATGTATTGAAGAGAGAGTTAGATATAGCTCTTTGGGCTAACGGAATCAAGGGATATGGGGAGAAAGCAAGAACAGGGTACTAATTCTGGATGAACAACCATGATCATATTACTGAAGGGCCGAATGGCCTACTATTGCACCTATTTTCTATGGTTCTAATAACGTGATGGCACAAGCAATGTAAAATTACTTGGCTTTTCTTTCTTGACTATGTTTTAGCAAAGCTGCTGTCATAGAGGCCAAATAAGAAAATCGTGAGATTTAGCAAGCAATGTCACACAAGAATTGTTCTTTTCAGGAAGGATATAGGGGGATTTGTAGAAGGTACAGAAGAAGTTTATCAGAACGATGCCAGGATTAGGATGTATCAGCTACAAGGAGAGGTTGGACAAATGTGGATTGTTTTCTCTAGTTTAGTTTCGTTTGGAGATACAGCACGGAAAAAGAGCCCTTCGGCCCACCGAGTCCATGCCGACCAGCGATCCCCGGACATTAACACTATCCTACATGATAACTAGTATACTAGTAATATGCTATTACTAGTAATAGTAATATGACAGTAATATGCTATTACTAGTAGGTAAAGTTATGAGAGGTCTAGATAGGATAGACAGTCAGAACCTTATTCCCAGGAGGAAATGTCCAATAGAAGAGACCACAGCCTTGAGGTGAGAAGGGCAAAGTTTAAAAGAGATATGTCTGGCACGTTCTTTTGGTGGGAAAGTGTTGGTGGGGGCAGATACAATAGGGACGTTTACGAGGCTTTTGAATGGGCACATTGACATGCAGGGAATGGAGGGATATGGATCATCAGTTCACACAATGGGTGGTGGGTGGATGGAATGAGCTGCCACAGGAGGTAGTTGAGGCAGGTATTATTACAACATTTAAGAAACATTGAGGCAGGTACATAGGTAGGACAGATTTAGAGGGCAGGCAGGTGGGACTAGTGTAGATGGGACATGTTGGCTGGTGCGGGCAGGTTGAGATTAGTTTACCTTGGCATTACAATTTGGCACAGACATTGTGCATTGAAGAACCTGTACCTGTGCTGTACCTTGCTATGCATTGTGTTCGTTGAATATGAATATTGTGATATTCACTGTCAGGGAACACAATGTCAGTTCAGACGGGTGCTCCTGGCAATGAACCCAAGAAGGCTAAGGGGGTAGGCAGATTAGGAGTCCCTGGTAAACTTTTCAAAGAGTTGTGCCCACCACCAGCTCACTGCCATCTTGCCACAGAATTTTCAACCTGTATTGAAGAGGCCCAGGTATAGCTTTTGGTCCTAACAGAATCAATCGTCCCTGTGGAGAAGAAGCAAGACCACAGGGTACTGACTCTGGATGAGCACTCATGATCATATGAATGGAGTTGCTGAAGGGCCGAATCAAGGACTATCTACCATTGCACCTCGACCCCCCACCAATTCGTTCTAATAAAACAGATCCACAAGAAGACGCCATTACCGTAGCTCTCCTTTCTGTGCTGAGCCATCTGGAGCAGGGGCAGAGCTACGTCCGGATGCTCTTTGGGGATTTTAGTTCAGCCTTTAATACAATCATTCCGGACATTCTCATTGGTAAACTGGTCACTCTCGGCCTCCCCACTGTCACATGTTTTAGCAAAGCTGCCTGGATAAAGCATTTCCTCACACCAACCGTTCTTTTCAGACTGTGAGGACTCGACCCCCACCTCTCCTCCACAGCAGGTTGAGTACCCGTTCCCCACAGGGCTGTTGTCCAAGGCCACCTTTTCACCGTCTCTTCACCTTCGACCGTAGTCCGGCCCCCAAAAACAACCGCATCGTCAAATTTGCTGACGACACTACTGTGGTCGGACTTATTTCAAGGGAGACCAGCGCATCCTACAGAGACATCCTGAAGTTGACAACCTATCCTAGAAAACAATCTGGCTCTGAACACCAGTAAACAAAAGAGTCATTGTCTATTCAGGAAGCACAGCACCGACTTAGCCCCCCTACACAGTCAACGGCGAGTGTGTGGAGAGGTCAAGATAGGTTTCTCTCGGCGTCCATATCGCTGCTGACATCTCCTGGACGGACAACACGACAGCGGTCATCAAGAAGGCTCAGCAGCGGCTGCACTTCCTGAGGGTCCCAGGAAGCACAACCTGGACTCTAACCTGCTGCTGACCTTCTACAACCGCTTGCACGTTCTTTTGGTGCTGAATACTGCATTACAGCATGGTATGGCAGCTGCACCATGGCAGACAGGGAGAGGCTTCAGAGAGTACCAGGACAGCGCAGGGCACATTGATATCTCAGGGACATGGAGGGATAAAGAAGATCATCATTTCACACAATGGGTCCTGGGTTTGGACTGAACGAGCTGCCCTCTGGAAGGCGGTAGGTTGAAATCCAGGCAGGGAATACTTTCCGATTACAACTATTTAAAAAACATTGAGGCACTGTACACAGGTAGGACAGATTTAGAGGGTAGGCAGGTGGGACTAGTGTAGAGCCGCAGAATTTGTGCACCTATTCCCCCCCCCCCCCCCCCATGTCATCCCCTTTTGTTTTTTTTTTTTTTCTGTTTCTTGTTTTTTGTGCTAAATTGTATGTATGCACTGAGTACGAGCAGCTTTCAGTTTCACTGTACATGAATAGTGACAATAAATGGCATATCTATATCTATATCTATATTTATTGTGATGTTTATCACACCATTGACACACAATAATTGTTCTTTCCCTGTAGGGTCATAAGTGATAGGAGTGCAATTAGGTCATACGGCCCATCAAATCTACTCCGCCATTCAATCATGCCTGATTTATCCCTCCCTCCTAACCCCATTCTCCTGGCTTCTCCCCATAACCTCTGACACCTGCACTAATCTAGAATCCATCTACCTCTGCCTGATAAATATACACTGACTTGGCCTCCACAGCCTTCTGTAACAAGATCTTGACACCACATCTTTCTCCCCATCGCACACAATAGGGCGTTGGATATTTTTGCAGATTTGGATCTTTAACAGCAGGCTTCATTTCCTTATCATATTTCCTGCACATCAATGCTTGAAGCTAATCTTAATTACTTAATGACATCAATGGGATCGGAAGGCTGTAATTTACAATCTTGCCAAAAAATCTCAATAAAACAAGAACGTCATGTTGAAAGTAATAAACTATTTGCTTATTAAGGTAACTTGGAATGTTTGGAACATTGTGTACTGTCTGTACTTTTTACCGAAGGAAGACTATATTTGTTACTGAGGAAGTGAAATAAAGGTCCTCTGGGCTGATTCCTGGCTTCTCTTATTCCGCTTGGGCAGCTTACAACATGACGGTATGAACATTACGTTCTCCAATCTCAGGTAACTAACCTACAAACAATCAACATGTACCCATGCATCTGGTTACTTATTTATTCATCCATGTATTTATTTATTTATCTATTCATTCATTTGTGCATTCATTTCTTCATTTATTTATCTGTGTATTTATTTAACTTCATTTATTTATTTGTTTATTCATGTGTTTATTTATTTAATTATTCTCTCTCCCTCCCTCTCTCCCGCTCTCCCTCTCTTCCTCTCCCTATGTCCCTCCTACCTTTGGACCTTGAAATGAGAATCACATGTGAATCACTGAAGAAGGCTCTCAACCCGAATCCAGAGATGCTGCCTGACCCGCTGAGTTACTCCAGCATTTTGTGTCTATCTTCAGTGTAAACCAGCATCTGCAGTCCCTTCCTGCACATACTAGCTTTAAGGTGAGATGGACAAAGTTTAAAGATGTGTGGGGCACGTTTTTTTACACAGGTCATCGTCCAGAAGGTGCTACTGTGTGTTGTGATTGATGCAAGTGCGATATTGCAATTAAGAGACTTTGATATGTCATCATGTGGATATGTAGGGAGTGGAGGGATATAGATTATGAGCAGGCAGTTAAGATTGATCTTGGCAATGTGGGCCGAATGGCCTATTCTTGTACTATACCGTATTATGGTCTATGTTCTAAGCGGGTCGTGAGTTTTTAACATTGTCTATTGTGTGTAACAGAGGAAGATGTGCAGTTGTATAATTCAGGGTTTCTGATCGTTCAGTCATTGAGATTGTTTCAAGAAAGAGATTAATGGATATTTAGATATGAAGGAAATCAAAGGTTAGTACATGAAATTGGTACATCCGTCATTGTTTATTGAATGTTAAAATACGTACAATTTCGTAACGTCTTTTATATGCTAAAACCTGTAATTGTTATTTTAACCGATCACCTGTTTAGATTTTGACTAAAAATACAGTACGGAAACAGCCCATTGGTGCACCGAGTCCGTGCGGACCAGCGATCACCCCATATACTAACACTATCAAACACAACAGGGACAATTTTAACAGTTACCAAGCCAATTAACCTACAAACCTGTATTTCTTTGGAGTGTGGAATGAAATTGGAAATCCCGGAGGAAACCCACCCATTCAAAGGGAGAAGGTACAAACTCCATACAGACAGCACCCATAGTCAGGATCAAGCCCAGTAATGTAACAACCCCACCCACTGTATCACTGTGCTGCCCCATTCAAACTAGTTCTATGTTACTCCCCTTTTTCCTCCACTCCCTACACACAAAGGGCCAATTTACAAGCTACAAATCTGCACACTTTGTGATGTGGGAGGAAACTGAAGCATCTGGAGGAAACCAACGCAGGTCACGGGGAGAACATTCAAACTCTGTACAGACAGGCACCCGTGGTCAGGATCGAACCCGGGTCTCAAGGCGCTGTAAGGCAGTAGCTCTTCCTATTCCTGCCATTTCCTCTACCACCCATTCTTTTCCAAATCCAGCTTGCCCCCAATCCCTCCTCATTATCTCTTTCAAAGTGCTGCCTGTAGGATACGGCAGCATGTGGCAGTCTCCGTGAGAGGCATGGGTCATGTTTAATGCTTCGAATGAGGAATAGGCCCTGATAATGATCTTTCTTTCTTAACGGAATTAGTACATTCGCAGCATGCTTTAGCCCATTAAAAATGCCGAAAGTCTAACTTCTAGTCATTAATATTAAACTGCAATCTGCCAAAGCTTTGATAGTGAGAAACGCTGACAGGGAATTCAATTTTAGAGACAGCCTCTACGAAGCTAAGAGAACACATTGCCGATGCAGCCCCGCAATCCTGCTCTTACCCCTCGATAGCAACTTTCATATTTGATATAGATATCTTCCACTTGTCACCAGGTGATTTGAAGGCACTATATTCACTTTTGCACAACAGTAATTACAGCCTATTTGTTTAGGCCTAGTTCCTCTAAATAGCTTCTTGAATCCACATTCTCACAGGCCTGCCTTGAGGGAGACAGGTGCTACCTATTAACTCCATCTTGAATACTGTTTCTTGTCTCCGGTATGAATATTGACTTCTCTAACTTCAAGTAACCCTTGCTTTTCCCTCTCTGCCCATCCCTATTTCCCCCCTCCCCTATCCTAGTTTTACGACTAGTTTGACTATCCTCCACCCATCCATATCGAAGCAAGGACCAAGAGAACACACCTATGCTTGACTTCCTTAGAAGGCTTAGGAAGATTGGCATATACCCTCCAACTCTCACCAACTTCTCCAGATGCACCATCGAGAGCATTTTTATCAGGATGCATCACAGCTTGGTTTGGGAACAGCTCCATCCAAGACAAATTGTGGATGTTGCCCAGACTATCACACAGAGCAACCTCCCGTCCATTGACTCCATTTATACCACATGTTGCCTCGGCAAGGCCAGCAGCAAAATCAAGGATGAGTTGCACCCTGGCCACTCCCTCTTCTCCCCTCTCCCATTGTAAATAGTTTCAGTCAATAAAATATTGAGTCAAGCACTAAACTTTATTTTGGAAAAACACAATAACCGTTCCCACTACTATATCTAACGTCCGCGGATTCGATCCTTGTATCTGCCTGGCCAAGCCCTCCTAGCCTCTTGCAAGCAGAGACACTCCAGAAGATCACATAGTCCTAAGCTTTCTCCCATAAGATCGACACAGGACCTCGTGGGAGAGGCCTTTTATAGGTCTCCAGAAACTTGAGGGGCTGAACCACATGGGGTGGTCTCTATACAGCTCAATAACAGATAACAATTAACACAGTACATGATAGATATTTCTCTAACCCAATAATACAGTGACTAATACAATGTATCTGATGAAGTTTCTAGATGAAGTTAACAGAGATGAATTATATAACATGTGCCTGGATATTCAATAAACCCAGACAAGGCTCAACACTTAATCCAATCAACAACTAGCATAGTAAAGCTTTGTAACAATATTTACAATGTGTATATTTGGTTTGCATTCACCAAATCTGTTCCATGCAATTTACACCTAATTGTCAGAATCTGCAGATGTTACATTCTCTTTCTGCAACTCTTATCTAGGCTCTCGACAAACTGGCACCATTCTGCAGCTTGTCCCATTTCTGCAGAAGGCACATTTAAATTGACTAAATGGCCTAGCCGCCCAGAAGCCTTTACTCAATTTTAGTGTCCTGGCATCTCCAATTTAGTGTCCTGGCATCTCCAGAATTAACACCATCAGGCAAAAGGTATGCAAGTGTGAAAATGCACAACTGGGAACAATTACTTCACATCTGTTTTCAGGCAACTGGATCATCCTTCGACGGTGGCGCAACCTTACTGTCTTGTTGCTAAGACAGAGTTGTTGCCTTACAGTGCTTGCAGCGCCGGGGACCCGGGTTTGATCCTGATCACGAGTGCTGTCTTTACGGAGTTTATACATTCTCCCCGTGACCGCGTTTTCTCTGAGATTTTTGGTTTCCTCCCACACTCCAAAGACGTACAGGTACGTAACTTAATTGGCTTGGTGTATGTGTAGGTTGTCCCTAGTGTGTGTAGGATAGTGTTAATGTGCGGGGATGCTGGTCGGTATGGACTTGGTTAGCCGAAGGCCTGTTTCTGTGCTGTATCTCTAAGCTAAACCAGAGAGCAATGCAGAACTCCTATCTACCCCTTTGATAACCCTCGGACTATCCTTGATCAGACATTGCTGGCTTGACCTTGCACTAGAATTTTTTTCCCTTATCATGTTTCTATACAAAGTAAATGGATCGATTGTAATCATTTATTGTCTTTCTGCTGATTGGTTAGCATGCAACAAAGGGTTTTCACTGCACCTCGGTATATGTGACAATAAACTAATCTAAAACTAGCAAACTCCTGATTAAATGTTATATTTGTATGCCTCATTGTCACCTTCCCCTAGCTAACAATGATCCATTCTACATTTTCCTTAATCTCTGTCCCCTTTGATCTCTCATTTTCACAACTCACCCTTCCATATCTCTGTGTCTCCCTCTCCCCTGACTCAGTCTGAAGAAGGGCCTCGACCCGAAACATCACCCATTCCTTCACTCCAGAAATGCTGCCTCTCCCGCTGATTTACTCCAACATTTTATTTCTATCTTCGGTGTAATCCAGCATCTGCAGTTCAATCCTACACATACTCTGTCTTAATCTCCATATCCTTCTACAGTGTTAATCCTGGCTAAAACAGAGCAGCCATGGCATCAAAATTTAGTTAGGGTTTATGTACTGTTAGGCCATTTTGGTCAAGTCTAATGTGCTCTGCAGAAATTAGACAAACTGCTGAATAGTGCCACCAAGTCTAGGGCCCAGATCAGTGTTGCAGAGAATTAATAGGACATCTGCAAAGTTCTTACAATGATGTGTGAAATGCATAGAGTTGATTAGATTAGTGCAAACTAAGTATACATATTGTAAATAATGTTGCGAGACAGTTACCCTGTTATTTGTTGATTGGTTGACATGTTAAGCTCCGTCTGGTTTGTCTGAATCCCAGGGCACATGTTGCATTACTACTTTATGTTAGCTTCCTTCTTGAAGCCCCTTCCAGATACAATGTATTTAAGATTATGTTATTGGGTTGGGAAACTGTCAATTATGTACTGTTGTAATTAATATGTTTGATTGGATTGTACAGAGACCACCTCCATGCAGTTCAGCCACTCAAGGTTCGGGGACCTATAAATGGCAGCCCCCACGAGGTCCTTTGTCGATCTTCTGGAAAAGCGCTTGGGACTGCGTGACCTTTTGGAATGTCTCTGCTTGCACGAGGCTAGAGGGCTTGGCCAAGCAAAGACAAGGATCAGACCCGCGGTGGTTAGGTATCGTATATGGGAGTTTGTTGTGTTATCCAAAAATAAAGTTTAGTGGTTCAAGTGCCTGAATCAGTATTTTATTGACAGAGCTAGACTTGGGGGAAGCTTAGAAAGAGCATACTTACAGGAGAATTGTGTTTGGTTAAAAAGTGGCTGTGGAGCCGGAGGAATCACATAGAGGGAGTAGTGAGAGAGTGCAAAAAGCTCGTCGGAGAGAGGAGGAGAACTTCTTCAAAAGTAGGCACACCTTGAGCGGATTTTGCCGTGGAGCAGACAAAATGTGCAGGAAGAAACTGCAGAGTTAGGTCTAAGGAGTTAGGAATAAGTTAGGTCTTTATTCTCTGGAGCGCAGAAGGTTCCTGACAGGATATTCCCTAGGACATTGAGGGAAGTTAGTGTAGAAATAGCCGGGGCTATGACAGAAATATTTCAAATGTCATTAGAAACGGGAATAGTCCCCGAGGATTGGCGTACTGCGCATGTTGTTCCATTGTTTAAAAAGGGTTCTAAGAGTAAACCTAGCAATTATAGACCTGTTAGTTTGACTTCAGTGGTGGGCAAATTAATGGAAAAGATACTTAGAGACAATATATATAAGCATCTAGATAAACAGGGTCTGATTAGGAACAGTCAACATGGATTTGTGCCTGGAAGGTCATGTTTGACTAATCTTCTTGAATTTTTTGAAGAGGTTGCTAGGGAAATTGACGAGGGTAAAGCAGTGGATGTTGTCTATATGGACTTTAGTAAGGCCTTTGACAAGGTTCCTCATGGAAGGTTGGTTAAGAAGGTTCAACTGTTGGGTATAAATGCAGGAATAGCAAGATGGATTCAACAGTGGCTGAATGGGAGAAGCCAGAGGGTAATGGTGGATGGCTGTTTATCGGGTTGGAGGCAGGTGGCTAGTGGGGTGCCTCAGGGATCTGTGTTGGGTCCTTTGTTGTTTGTCATGTACATCAATGATCTGGATGAAGGTGTGGTAAATTGGATTAGTAAGTATGCAGATGATACCAAGATAGGGGGTGTTGTGGATAATGAAGAGGATTTCCAAAGTCTACAGAGTGATTTAGGCCATTTGGAAAAATGGGCTGAAAGATGGCAGATGGAGTTTAATGCTGATAAATGTGAGGTGCTACACCTTGGCAGGACAAATCAAAATAGGACGTACATGGTAAATGGTAGGGAATTGAAGAATACAGTTGAACAGAGGGATCTGGGTATAACCGTGCATAGTTCCTTGAAGGTGGAATCTCATATAGATAGGGTGGTAAAGAAAGCTTTTGGTATGCTAGCCTTTATAAATCAGAGCATTGAGTATAGAAGCTGGGATGTAATGTTAAAATTGTACAAGGCATTGGTGAGACCAAATCTGGAGTATGGTGTACAATTTTGGTCGCCAAATTATAGGAAGGATGTCAACAAAATAGAGAGAGTACAGAGGAGATTTACTAGAATGTTGCCTGGGTTTCAACAACTAAGTTACAGAGATAGGTTGAATAAGTTAGGTCTTTATTCTCTGGAGTGCAGAAGGTTAAGGGGGGACCTGATAGAGGTCTTTAAAATGATGAGAGGGATAGACAGAGTTGATGTGGACAAGCTTTTCCCTTTGAGAATAGGGAAGATTCAAACAAGAGGACATGACTTCAGAATTAAGGGACAGAAGTTTAGGGGTAATATGAGGGGGAACTTCTTTTCGCAGAGAGTGGTGGCGGTGTGGAATGAGCTCCCAGTGGAAGTGGTGGAGGCAGGTTCATTGGTATAATTTAAAAATAAATTGGATAGGCATATGGATGAGAAGGGAATGGAGGGTTATGGTACGAGTGCAGGCAGGTGGGACTAAGGGGAACAAAATTTGTTCGGCATGGACTTGTAGGGCCGAGATGGCCTGTTTCCGTGCTGTAATTGTTATATGGTTATATGGTTAAGGGGGGACTTGATAGAGGTCTTTAAAATGATGAGAGGGATAGACAGAGTTAATGTGGACAAGCTTTTCCCTTTGAGAATAGGGAAGATTCAAACAAGAGGACATGACTTCAGAATTAAGCGACAGAAGTTTAGGGGTAACATGAGGGGGATCTTCTTTACTCAGAGAGTGGTAGCGGTGTGGAATGAGCTTCCTGTGGAAGTGGTGGAGGCAGGTTCGTTGGTATCATTTAAAAATAAATTGGATAGGCATATGGATGAGAAGGGAATGGAGGGTTATGATATGAGTGCAGGCAGGTGGGACTAAGGGAAAAAAAAGTTGTTCGGCACGGACTTGTAGGGCCGAGATGGCCTGTTTCCGTGCTGTAATTGTTATATGTTATATGTTATATGCTGGTTTACATCTAAGATGGACACAAAATGCTACTCAACGGGTGGGCCAGGCAACAACTCTAGAGATATGTAAAGGTGCAAAGAACAAGTGTTGAAAGGTTATACATTGTACCTCTCTCTTAACACAGTCTGAAGAAGGGTCTCAACCTGAAATGTCACCGGTTCCTTTTCTCCAGAGATGCTGAGCACTCCAGCATCTTGTACCTCGCTTTGGTATAAACCAGCACCTGTAGTTCCTTCCTAGATACTGTATGTTATTTAGGTTTGTTGACAAGCTCTTTAAAAAATGCCTCACGGACAATCATAATAATCATAATCATAATCATATTTTATAAGCCAAGTATGTTTTGCAACATACGAGGAATTTGATTTTACATACAGTCATACCAATAAAAAGCAACAGAACACACCAAATACATGTTAACATAAACACCCACCAGAGTGGCTCCTCCACATTGCTCACTGTGACGGAAGGTGAAAAAAAGTTTAATCTCTCCTTTCTTTGTTCGCCAGCGATCGGGGGTCCCTAACCTTCTGTTGACAGGATGATCTTACTCCCGTAGCTGGCGGCAGGCCTTCCCGTCGGGGCGATCAAGCTCTTGCGTCGGGGGGGGGGGGGGAATCTCAGGACCCCCCATGCTGGGCAATCTACCCTGTGTCGGGGCTAGTTGAACATCGTGCGGCTTTTGGAGCTTCCCGACGTGGTCTCTTACCCGAGACTGCGAGCTCCTTGATGTTAAAGTCCGCAGACCGCGGTTGGAGCATCGATCCCAGGCAAGGATTCGGCTGCGATAGTAAGTTCATGTCCCGCGGTGGGGCTCAAAGTCAATCCTGAGCAAGGTCTCCAGTTCCACGATGTTAGGCCGCAGAGCGACCGGAGATATGACCCGGAAAACAATTGCATCTCCGGCAAGGTAAGAGAAAAAAAAGTTTCCTCGACCCCACCCCCCCACATAAAACAAACCAGAGAACATTAATACAGACTCATTAATACACTAAAAATCACAAAAAAAGGCCAAATGGACAGATGGACAGTAGGCGGGGCCGCCATCGAAGCGTCACCCGGTGGAATCATGATATAGAAATATAGGCAGCACAGTGGCACAGCGGAAGTATTGCTGCCTTACAGCGCCAGATACCAGAGTACGATCCTAACTATGGGTGCTGTCTGTACGAAGTTTGTACGTTCTCCCTGTGACCGCGTGAGTTTTCCCCGGGTGCTCCGGTATCCACCCACACTCCAAAGACACGCTGGTCTGTTGGTTAATTGGCTTTGGTAAAGATTGGAAATTGTCCCTAGTGTGTGTAGGATAGTGTTAGTATACGGGGATCATGGGTCGACGGTGAGATTCTCACTCCTGAAGACCACGCCCCTTCTGGAGGGACTATAAAACCCGGAAGTGCTGAGTGCCTCAGTGTCAGTCTTTGCAAGATGGGGGAGTGAGGGGGTCACGTCTCTCAGTGCAAGCTGTGAATAACACTGAACACATATCTACTAAACTGTGAGTGGTTTTACTGACCTGTCAGTGCCCTTAATGTGGTTTGAAAATATTGTTTGGAAATGCTAAAGCTGTGTTGCCTTTGGTTTGGAAATGCTAAAGCTGTGTTGCCTAATTAAAGTTGCCTTGCCTAATTAAAGTTGCCTTGCTTAATTAAAATTGCCTTACTTAATTAATGTTGCCTTGCCTAATTAAAGTTGCCTTGCCTAACTAAAGTTGCCTTGTCTTCTATATAATTGAAAGTCTAATCTTGACCACTTCCTGTTTGCGCTTTATATTGATTTTAGAAAATACACGACCACGTACGGCTGTGATTTTTGACCATCTTACTCAGAGTCCCCCTCCGCTCATCAGGTGCCGAGGAGTTTTCCCATTGATTAAAAATAAAACAGTTATTAGTGTTTAAAAAATGTTGAGATACTCGCTCCTGTCAATCACGCCATGAAGGCCACGCCCCTTCTGGTGGGAGGGAGGGAGGGAGGGAGAGGCTATAAAATCCAGAAGTGTGGGCGTGGCTCAGTCTCTGCAAGATGGAGGAGGGAGAGGTCATGACTCGCTGCCTTTAGTGGCCTTGCACCCTGCTTGAAGTGGTAAGAAACTGCACTTGAATTTGGTGGCCTTGCACCCTATTTGAAATGGAATTTCAAGAAATAGCTGTGAGTCAACTGCCAGCCGTGAGTGAGTGAGTGAGTGGGACGACAGATGGCGCAATGGGCTAAGTGTTCGGCTGGCGACCGGAAGGTAGCCGGTTCGAATCCCGCTTGGAGTGCATACTGTCATTGTGTCCTTGGGGCAAGACACTTCACCCACCTTTGCCTGTGTGTAAATGTAATGTAATTATGTGAAGCACTTTGGGGTCAATGCAAGTTGACTAAAAATGTGCTATATAAATAAGATTTAAAAAAAAGAAAAAAAAGTGAGCTGCCAGCACAACAGGCTTGAGTGACTGAAGTGGTAAGAAACTGCACTTGAATCTGCACCAAGAACCCATTTGGCCCACAATGTCCATACAAGCCCTCTTGAAACCAGTCCCTTCAGCCCACAACACCCATACTAGCCCCACCCCATTGGCCACCAATATTGGAACTGGTGGAGAGGTGGAATATTGCGTTAGGGGACCAGCCCTCCCATGTGATGCTGGGACTCAACGGGTCCCACTAAGTCTAGTTTATTATAAAATCAGGAAATCATGAACCTTATGGCTTCTCTGGTGTTCCTTGTTATACATGGCAATATTGTAGATCATTCCCTCTCTGGTACATTTCTCCCTAGTTCTTTATTGTCTTGATTTTGTTTTGAGTGTCCCTCTTAATTTTATTCCCTCCAACAAGTACTGGTATGTTTAACTTCAGCATAATTGATTCAAAGTCAGTTTCTCCATGGGCAATGTGCCGTGTTTCTTTGGTCTTGAGAAGTTTTCTTGCTCCCCTGAGACATCTCAACTATTTATATTGTGTTGAGAACTGTTCTTGTCTGAGACTTCACTTCAAGTGCATATTCACCAGGCATGTTAAGCTTTTCCCCATTGTATTTTGCTCTCAAATAACCAATTGCATTTGCAAAGATAAACAAATGCGCACACGCACACACGCACACACACACTTCTTCACCCAGAGAGTTGTGAATCTGTGGAATTCTCTGACATAGAAGGCAGTGGAGGTCAGTCAATTCACTGGATGTTTTGAAGTGAGAATTAGATTTAAATCTTGGGGCTAAAGGAATTAAGGGATATGGGGGAAAAAACAGTAATGGGGAATGGATGATTTGCCATGATCATATTGAATGGCGGTGCTGGCTCGAAGGGTAAAATGGCCTACTCCTGCACCTATTTTTCTATGTTTCTCTCACACATAACCCAAGCACACACACACTCATTTGCACACACACTTATTTGCACAGAACTCAAGCACACACACATGCTCATTCATAAATACACAGCATTCACACAGACCTCATGCGCACACACTCTCATTCACATAACTTAAACACACATATACACACACACACACTCAACAACACACACAACTCAAGTGCGCACACACACATTCATTCACACAGAACTCAAACTTAAACACAAGCACGCCAACACAGCACACCCACACAGACACAGTTCGTATCCAATTCAAGTTATTAAGCTGCGTTTGGGCTTTGAGTAGATCAGAGGTTGATTTGTGGAGGCCTTTGCTTTGCTCCCACTCACTCCAAATGATCTCATTGTCTCTGTGAACATGCCACTGAAGTCTTATTTCTTATTGCTCAATTTAGCAAGGACATTGACATCTCCAGAGAAAGCTATCAAGTAACTATTCCTCTCTGCTATTTTTGCTGGATTTTACCAGCATACACATTAAACCCAGACAGATACCTTTGATGAGTTGCACCCCTGTGATTTATTCCTATACCTTTCAGTAAATGATTTTAGGAAAAAAAAACATCTTTTCATTTGGTATAATTTTCCAATTCTTATCGTACATCCTGAATTGCTTCCTCTCATTCAGTTTTATACAGTAATCATTATTTCATCTCAATCAGCAATCCTCACAGATTTTATTGTTCAATATCCTATTCCCAAGATATCTTTAATCATAAATATCAAATATTTGCACTAGGTCCATTCTATTGATGCATTTTACTTGTTTTTTCATTATTCAGCCGTGCATTTGCGTTCCCCCAGAATCCCAATATATATTGCGTAAAATTCATTTTAGCATTTCTAAAACCATTACAAATCCAATGATTAGGACTGTCTGACTGTCAGTTTTGATTAAAGCTCAATTTTATTTCACACTCACACAAGGGCGGCATGGTGGCGCAACGGTAGAGTTGCTGCAGTACAGCGCTTGCAGCGCCGGAGACCCGGGTTCAATCCCGACTATGGATTCTGTCTGTCTGGAGTTTGTGCGTTCTCCCTGTGACCGCATGGGTTTTCTACGAGATCTCCGGTTTCCTCCCACACTACTAAGGTGTACAGGTTTGTAGGTTATTTGGCTTTGAATAAGTGTAAATTGTCCCTAGCGTGTGTGTTGCTTGGTGTTATTGTGCGTGGATTGCTGGTCGGTGTGGACTCGGTGGGCCGAAGGGCCTGTTTCCGCGCTGTAAACTAAACTAAACTAAACTCCTAAAGAGCATTAATTCTCCATAGTCATAACCTATCAACATTTGCAATTCTCTGAAATGAGAACGTTTACTTTCTTATTTTTCTTCTTGAAACATTGAATAATCACCAATTCATCTCCAAATATTCCAACATCATAAATAATAATATTAATTTGGCAATTGTATGTATAAGGGTGGAAGTTTGCCTTTGTTTACATTTTTTAAATTATATCAGTTAATCAGTTTTTTAAATAAAATAACTTTGCTCTTATAATATAAATGTGTTTTAGTTGTGTTTTTCATGTGGTGACAACTATTTTGCAGAGTTAAATAGAAAGCCTGAAGTAGACAAAATTGCTGGAGAAATGCATCGGGTGAGGCAGCATCTATGGAGAAAAAGGGTAGGCGACGTTTCGGGTCGAGTTGGACCATTTTTTGTCGGAAGAAGGGTCTCGACACGAAACGTCACCTACTCCTTTTCTCCATAGATGCTGCCTCACCCGCTGAGTTTCTACAGCATTTTTTTTTTTGTTCACTTTTGATTTTTCCAGAATCTGCAGTTCCTTCTTAAATAAATAGAAAGCCTTCCTTCTTTCTGTGAAAGTGCAAAATATTGTTGGATCCCAATGTATTGCTTAACAGTTAAAATAATTATTACAATCACAAAGAAAATAAATATCACTGCAAACATCTTCTCTCCAGGTCTTTAGGCTGATTCAAATATGCACAACATTCCCTCATCCAATTAAATTTGGAAATAGATTTTAACGTCCCCTCAATTCACAATTTTCTGAACTATTTGACTCGCTGCTTAGGCATTCTTCTGCAAAACCAGTAACCAGAAAGCCTGAAGGAAAAATCACATAATTGCGCGGATAGATGGCAGGTCATAAGATTGGACAGAATATAAAAACAGCAAAGAATGACTGAAAGTTTACAAGGGAAGACAAAATTAGAATACGAGACAAAGCCAGCCAAAAGCATGAAAAAAGAATTAGAAACTTCGGTAGGTGCTTTTAAAAAGATAAGAGTTAAAATGAATATTAATGTTCACTTACTTACTTTACTGGTGACTGGAGAAATAACAAATGAAGAAATATCTTGTTTTCAAGAGAGACTTAGAATTAACTCTCTTGAGTCCCTGTCCCACTTAGGAAATCTAAATGGAATCATTTGGAGACTTTGCGCCCCACCCAAGGTTTCCATGCGGTTCCCGGAGGTTTTTGTCAGTCTCCCTACCTTTTTCCACTACCTGCAACCACCTGCAACCTCCGGGAACCGCACGGAAACCTTGGGTGGGGCGCAAAGTCTCCAGAGGTTTCTGTTCAGGTTTCCTAAGTGGGACAGGGGCATTAGGGTTAAAGGAATCAAGGGATATGGGGAGAAAGCAGGAACAGGGTACTGATTTTGAATGATCAGCCATGATCATATTGAACGACGGTGCTGGATCGAAGGGCCTAATGGCCTACTCCTGCACCTATTTTCCATGTTTCTATGTTTCTAACAGTGGAAAGCAAGGAGATGGCGGAGGATGAATTAAACAGGAAATATAATCATAGAGTCTTGTGGCAAGGAAACAGGCCCTTCTTGGTTTCTTGGTCTTCCAAAATATTCCAAATGGAATTTAAACTGGAGGTGGTGGAGGGAAGACTTAAACCAGAAAGGATTTTTGGGAAGAAAGAGCTACCTTAAATTTAGTTGTATCTGGTTGCGTAACTATGGTAGGGTGAAGATTATTCCATGCTTTAATTGTGCGAGGGAAGAACGAATTGCTGTACGCATCTGTCTTGGTAGCTGGAATCTCAAATTGGATCGAATGCTCCTAATTGGTTTGGGTTTTGGTGTAGGTTTTGTAATCTATGTCGAGCTGACCATTTAAAATTTTGTAAAAACAGGTCAAACGGTGAGCTTCACGTCTGTCTTGGAGAGGGTCCCACCCCAGAGAATACAGAAGTTTGGTAACACTCGCTTCTCTCTCATAGGTGTTGGTAACAAATCGAGCTGCCTGTCTTTGGACACGTTCGATGGAAGAAATGTTTGTATTTCTGTATGGGTCCCATGCTGCAGCTGCGTAGTCCAAATGAGGTCTAACGCGGGTGAAGTATAGATTCTCCTTGACAGAAGTTGAACAATGATGAAAGTTGCCCCTCAGAAAGTTTAGGACATCTGTTGCTTTCACCGTTGCAGGATGAGTCTGCCCATTCCAACACAGATCATTCTGCAATTTGATGCCAAGACACTTGGTTTGTTTGGATTCTTCAAGGGTGGCACCAAGTATATTGTAAGATGTTTCGCCTGGATTCCTCTTTCTGGTGACACGCATGGTTTCACATTTGGAAGTGTTGAACTGCATGCCCCATTGTTGCGACCACTCAACCATAGTATCGAGATCCTTTTGGAGAGCATCTTCATCATCAGCTGACTTAATTGGACGGTACAGCAAACAATCATCAGCGAATAGTCTGGTCATACTTGCGACATTTTCATGGATGCCATTTATGTAAAGCAAAAACAGGTGTGGGCCAAGTACTGTGCCCTGAGGTGTATCACTCAACACTGGATGCCAATTGGAGCTCTTTCCGTTCACACACACGCGCTGAAGACATTTTGTCAGGAAACTGGAAATCCATCATTTCGTGTTGGAACAAATAGCATAGACGTCAAGCTTCTGAAGCAGTCTCTGGTGTGGGATGACATCAAATGCTTTAGAAAAGTCCAGCACTACTAAATCCATGATGACGTTACCATCAAGGTGCTTGGCCAGGTCATTTGTCGTCAGGATAAGCTGATACTCACATGATCTATGCCAATTGGAGATCATATAAATCATCTTTATTATCTTTATTATCATTGTGCAGTATACAGTACAGAGACAACGAAATGCAGTTAGCATCTCCCCAGAAGAGCGAACATAGAATAATGAGCAATAAATATATATACGTACACAAAGTAGCAGTAGTGCAATTTTTCTGGGGGAAGGAGTGTCCGAGGGGAGGGGGTTGACTGGCAATCACCAAGGTGCAGAGTTAAATAATGTAACAGCCGCAGGGAAGAAGCTGTTCCTGGACTTGCTGGTCCGGCAACGGAGAGACCTGTAGCGCCTCCCGGATGGGAGGAGGGTAAACATCAAATAAATGCTCCAGCAGTTTGCAGCAAGTGCTTGTTAATGAAACAGGACGATAATTCGCCGGGTTGGCGGTTGACCACTTCTCAAAGAGAGGAGTGACGTTAGCCTTCCTCCAATCCAGCGGAACATCACCCGAGTCAAGCAATTGTTGGAAAATGAACTGCAAAACTGGAGCCAGTCCTGCTAAGGAAGTAGAGGCATTGGTGCGCTTTCTTGGTCGTTACTTCGCTATGGATGGTCCATACAATTTGCTGCTGACATTTGCTCCTAGGAATTTGCCCATCTCGGTCAACTATCTCAGTCTTTTCAATGGAGTTAATAAGAAATTATAAATCAGGAATTGGAAAGAAGGAAGGGGCTCATAAAACTAAAACTATTATTGGTATTGATATTGTTTTTTTTTTTAGTTTTTGGAGATACAGAGCAGAAACTGGCCCTTCATTCCACCGGGTCCGTGCTGACCAGCTATCCCTACACATTAACACTACTCACACCCACTAGGGACAATTTGTACATTTACACCAAGCCAATTAACCTACAAACATGTACGTCTTTGGAGTGTGGGAGGAAACCGAGGATCTCGGAGAAAGCCCACGCAAGTCATGGGAACACCGTACAAACTCCGTACAGACAGCACCCGTAGTTGGGATGTAACCCGGGTCTCCAGCGCTGCATTCGCTGTAAGGCAGCAACTTTCCCGCTGCGCCATCGTACTTACAGAATTATCGGATCCTGATATTCCCGAAGCTTTGAGTCCTGATGGACTACAGTAAATAGTTGATGCATTTGTTTTGATTTAAGAATATATGTTAAATTATCTACTTGATTCAGAGCAGGTCCAAAGAGATTGGAAAATCATAAATGTAACCTCTTTATTCAAAAGCTTGCAGTTTTTTGCATTTAAAGTTTATGGGGAGAAGGAAAGAGAATGGGGTTGAGAGGGAAAGATAGATCAGCCATGATTGAATGACAGAGTAGACTTGATGGGCTGAATGGCTTAATTCCACTCCCATGACTTGTAAGTCGGGAGACTAATGGGGTATAATAGTAGGAGAGTCTTGATATAACTTCACATGGCAAGGGTAGACAGCCAAAACTTTTTTCCCAGGATGGCAGAATAGTCTCATCTGCCTGCATTTGGTCCATATTCCTCTCAGCCTGTCCTATCCATGAACCCGTCTAATTGTTTCTTAAACATTGCGATAGTCCCTGCCTCAACTACCACCTCTGGCAGCTCGTTCCATGCACTCACCACCCTTCGTGTGAAAAAGTTGCCCCCCCTGATTCCTATAAAATCTTTTCTCCTTCACCTTAAACCTTGGTCCTCTGGTTCTTGATTCCTCTACTCTGGGCAAGAGACTCTGTGCATCTCCCCGATCCATCCCTCTCATGATTTTGTACATGATTCTGATAAGATACACTGGATTGCATTCTGGAGCAGAGAGTTGAGCATTTTGGACCTACAGTATATTCATTAGGGTGCAGAAAAATGGCATTGATTTCGTTGAACACAAAATATCCTGAGGAAAATTGACAAATGTGGACCCTAAGAGGATGCTGAGTGGATGTGCCCCCTCCATTTGTCTGGGCATTCAGATTTGCTGGAAATTAATGGATGCTTTATCTCCAAGAGTCCATTCAGATCTGCACATCAACTTCAGACTCATCCCGGATCACAGCCGCATTTTACTGACAATGTTCCTGTTGCTCGGCCTCCAGTTTAACGTGATTTAGCTCTCATTGAAGTTCTTCGGAGTAAGAATTAAATATTCAGAATTTCAATATCCAAAGTCCTTCAATTTGTTTCAAAGTTATTATAGTTCATGATGTCTTAAAACAAATTTTCCGCTCGATGTATTATGTCGGCAGGTTTACTATTCTCTTCGCTTTGTGTTTAGATTTATAATTGAGGATGCATCTTATTCACCTGGTGGAAAGCTTGAATGAGCCGAAGGATTTTTAATTGAAAATTATTTTATCAATGCTTTGTCTGTGATTGAGTGTTCCAAAATAATGGTTAATGGTCACTCTCTCTCTTCTCCCCTCTACCATCAGGCACGAGGTACATAAGCTTGATACGCCTACTTCTAGATTAAGAGACAGTTTCTTCCCAGTTGTTATCAGGTGACTGAACTGTCCTCTCATCAGCTCGAGTGTGGTCCATCTACCATTAGTTTAGTTTTGTTTAGTTTAGAGATACAGCACAGACACAGGCCCATCGGCCCACCGAGTCCGCACCGACCAACGATCCCTGCACACTAACTACCCTAAACACACTAGGGACAATTTTACATTTAACCAAGGCAATTAACCTACAAACCTGTACCTTTTTGGAGTGTGGGTGAAAACAGAAGATCTCGGAGAAAACCCAAGCGGGACACGGGGAAAACGTACAAACCCCGCACAGACAGCACCCGTGGTCAGGATCAAACCTGGGTCTCTGGTGCTGTAAGGCAGCAACTCTAGTGCGCCACCGTGCTACTCTACAGTCAATGAAGAGGGTGAATTCTAGAGAATTCTAAGCCAAGGGAGATTGAGCTTAGAAAAATTAAAAACTGGAGGGATGTCAGCTGTTTTGCAGTCTTCATACCTTGACAACAGCAGTGTGCTATGTGGAGGATTATTCTGCGGTCCAATGTTTGTGATCAATATATAGATAAAGTGTTTATAATGTGATCAATGAATCAGCACCACTTCATGTTAGGGATGGATGAGAAAAGTCTCTATCTACAGAATTAAGGGCAGTTGTTTGCACATTCTGGGATTATGTATTGTAGACTGAAAATTAGCAGAACATGTTAAGGTATATTACACTATACAGTATATATAGATGATAATATACTCAGCTGGTGGGCAGATGGATGGATGAATGTGGACCATGGTGAACAATGGTATATTACAACAAATTAATGAATTTGGTTAAATGATGAATTGTGAAAGAGGCAAGTAAATGCATACTGTATAGAATTTTAGAAACCTTTTAGTTTAGTTTAGAGATACAACGCTGAATCAGGCCTTTCGGCCCACCGAGGCTACACTGACAAGCTATCACTTCATTCACTAGCACTATCCTACATTGAAGTCACGAGTGTTTTGTTGGCATACAGTATGTCTCAGATAGAACAATAACATTATTACATGCAGCAGCACAAAATAATATGTATACATGGTACACATAAACAATAGAGGGACAATTTACCATTTTATCAAAGCCACTTAACCTGTAAACCCGCACGTCTTTGGAATGTAGGATGAAAGCCCACATGGTCACAGTGAGAAGGTACAAACAGCGCTCGTAGGATCGAACCCGGGTCTCTGGCACTGTAAGGCAGCAACTCTGTCACCGTGTCACCATGCCGCCCCAACCAGGGGAAGAAATAAGGAAAATACAAAAAATCTGATGGCTTTGGGTTTTAGGATTGAAAGCAGAAATAATTCTATAGCTTCGGCAGATTTAGTAAATCCTTTACCTTTATGCATGCTTCATAATGGAGAGGCAAGTTCCTGACACACAACGTTGTCAACCTCCACAATCTGGAATGAACCCTACTTACTGGAGGAAAGCTTATAGGATTAGAAAAAAAAAATGGGACAGAGGAGAAAAAAATTGTACTTTATTACGCAAGCAAAAAATTAGGTCTCTTAGTGGAGCCTGAAAAGTATTCAGTCATTCTATAATCACAGATGATTGACTCGCTTTTTTCCCACGGTTAATCAGCTAACAATGTGGCATTACTCAGCGGTAAGCTGAACTGGATGAGAACAGATTGGCTGATTATAAAGTCATCTTTCATACCCGGGAGTGCTTACATCAACAGTTTGCTAAAATATATTCCTGTGCAACCTTTAATTTCATAGTGTGCGGAATGGGAATGGAAGATTAAATAACAAAATAGTATATATTTTATTTTGTTTTGTCCAAAGAAGAGTCTTGACCCAAAAGGTCACCCATTCCTTCTCTCCAGGCATGATGCCTTGTCCCACTGAGTTACTCCAGTATTTTGTGTCTATCTTCAGTATAAACCAGCATCTGCAGTTCCTTCCCAAACATCCTATACATATATTTTTTATTTATTCAGTTTAGAGATACAGTGAGGAAACGGGCATTTCAAGTCCACATCGACCAGCGATCCCCACACATAAACTGCATCCTACACAGATTTGGGGCAATTTACACTTATTATTCCATTGAGGGGAAAGTGTGGAGGGTTTATTGTAGGGGGAGAGAAGGGGACTGAGGGAACGTGGATAGGGCCATTGTGGAAGGGGACGGGGGCTGAAGGGGGAAGAGGAGAGGAGCTGTTAGGGTTAAGACGAGAGGGGTGATTAGGAGAAGGACGACTAGGGGCAAGGGGATAGCCAGTGGGGGAAGAGGAGGGGTAATTAGGAGGAAGATGTAGGGGGTATCAGAGGTTATGGGGAGAAAGCAGGAGAATGGGTTTTGGAGGAAGAGATAGATCAGCCGTGATTGAATGGCAGTGTAGACGATGGGCCAAATGGCCTAATTCTGCTCCTATCGCTTATAATCTTGTACCACGCCAATTAACCTACTAACCTGTATGCCTTTGGAGTGTGGGAGGAAACCGAAGATCTCGAAGAAAACCCATGCGGTCACGGGGAGAATGTACAAAGTCCGTACTGACAGCACCCATAGTCAGGATCAAACCCGGGTCTCTGGCGTTAGTCATCTCTACCGTTGCGCCACCGTGCTGCCCTATGTCAGAATGCAACCTTTTTGTTTTACAATTTGCTTCTATCAAGTTAAATCCGTCGACTTCATGCAAAAAATGTTTAGTTTTCGACAATCTCCAAGAGAGGTGGCCCCACCTTGCCATCACACTGTGACAGAACAACATTGCATGGGAAATGTTGACATGGTAATTTACAATGGTAGTTGTTGACATCTCAAATTACAATGGGACATGTTCACTCTAAAAGCATTTAAACTTCTGGCATCAGGAAGGTCTGAAGAAGGGCCTCGACCCGAAACTTCACCAATTCCTTTTCTCCAGAGATGCTGTCCGACCCTCTGAGTTACTCCAGGTTTTTGTGTCTATCTTTGGTTTAAACCAGCATCTGCAGTTATAACCATATAACAATTTCAGCACAGTAACAGGCCATCTCAGCCCTTCTAGTCTGTGCCGAACACTTACTCTCACCTAGTCCCATCTACCTGCACTCAGACCATAACCCTCCATTCCTTTCCCATCCATATACCTATCCAATTTATTTTTTAAATGATAAAATCGAACCTGCCTCCACCACTTCCACTGGAAGCTCATTCCACACAGCCACCACTCTCTGAGTAAAGAAGTTCCCCCTCATGTTACCCCTAAACTTTTGTCCCTTAATTCTCAAATCATGTCCCCTTGTTTGAATCTTCCTTACTCTCAATGGAAAAAGCTTATCCACGTCAACTCTGTCTATCCCTCTCATAATTTTAAAGACCACTATCAAGTCCCCCCTTAACCTTCTGCGCTCCAAAGAATAAAGACCTATCTTGTTCAACCTTTCCCTAGAGTTCCTTCTTACACATCAGGAAATAAGGTTTGCGGGTTGGAATGCACGACCTACACAATATTTGTGTTAACATATGCACTTTTCACCAAATTCTCATGTTCATAAGGCACACAAGCAGAATTAGTCCATTTGGCCCATCATCTCCACCATTCAATCATGGGTGATCTATCTTCCCCTCTAAACCCCATTCTCTTGCCTTCTCCTAATAACTCCTGACTCAATTTACTAATCCAGAATCCACCAGTGGGAGAGTCTAGGACCAGAGGTCATAGCCTCAGAATAAAAGAACGTCCCTTTCGGAAGGAGATGAAGTGGAATTTCTTTAGCCAGAGGGTGTTGAATCTGTGGAATTCATTGTCACGGGAGGCTGTGGAGACCAAGTCTATGAATATGTTTAAGGTGGAGATAACTAGATTCTTGAATGGTGTGGGTGTCAGGGGTTATAGTGACAAGGAAGGTAAATTGTAGTAAGGAGGGAAAGATAGATCAGCCATGATTGAATGGCAGAGTAGACTTCATGGGCCAAATGGCCTTTCTGCTCCTATCGCTTATGAATTTATAACTTAGCAGAGTAAAACTGCTTCAGTTCAACCTTAACAATCTACTTTTGCTCCGAATACTCAAAGGTCCTTAACTTTACAATATGCAATTTCCATTTTTCTCTGCCAATTTTGTACAAACTTTCCCAAATGGTATTATCTATTCAGTTCCAAAATTACAAATAACGAGAGACATTTGGAAAGGTCCCCAACCTCCTCCTTAATGGAAGAGCAATTAATCTTTGACCTTGTCAGCGTACTTTCTAAGTTCTAGTGGTGAATGCATGGCATGCTAATCCATTGTCCAACTAGTCAGCTGAAAACGGCATTTTAAATTAAAATAGGTTGTTTTATTTTCTATCCAAAAATAATATCTATATTCCTTGTTTCTGTATATGGAAGGATGAGAGAAACGCTGTGTGTGCAGTAACCTGTCGCACAACCTTGTGACACTGTGACCAATTCTTACACCAGCAATCTCTGAGACTGTAGAGGATCAAAATTATGCTGTTGCAGTGAATGAATATGAAATTGAGTCTCCCTGTTGCCACTCAAATTAAAAGAACGAGACCATGTAGGGGCACTATAGGTCGGCACGATGGCACAGTGCAGAGTTGCTGCCTTACAGCGCCAGACACCTGGCTTCAATCCTGATCTCGGGTGCTGTCTGTATGGAGTTTGTACCTTCTCCCCCGACCTGCGTGGGTTTTCTCCGGGTGCTCTGGATTCCTCCCGCACTCCAAAGACATACAGGTTTGCAGGTTAATTGTACAGATAATAAAATGTCCCTTGTGTGTAGGATAGTGCTAGTGTACGGGTGTGTAGGATAGTGTAGTGTCCTGTATAAAATTGCCATATATTACCTGTATGGGGGTGATCACTGGTCGGCGTGGATCGGTGGGCTGAAGGGCCTGTTTTGGCGGCTGTATCTCTAAAACCTAAAGTCTAAAGCCAAATCACTTAATGTCATATGTATAACAAAGGCTGCGATGCATAGCAAGCAAATGCAGGAGGATGGGTGGATTATAGCAAATTCCATGTCTTATTCTACATTAACAGTTTAATAGGTTCTTACAGACTTGTGCCTTGTATGCAATTGCAGATTTCCTGCCCACCAAATGGTTGCATGTAATTTGTCTGCGCATCACTATTTCTTGTACCAATTTTGTACATGATCTCTGACAAGCCATCAAGACACCCACTGGGGATCTGAAACAAATATGTATTTGATCTTACATCAGTAATGATCAGTCAGTTCAAAATAAGATGCCTCTTGAAAAACCCTGCCATGAACTAATCGCATTACATGGTCTGAAGAAGGGTTTCGGCCCGAAACGTCGCCTGTTTCCTTCGCTCCATAGATGCTGCTGCACCCGCTGAGTTTCTCCAGCAATTTTGTGTACCTAATCGCATTACATATTGAGATTGCAGCTCAGTATAATGGTTGATGTGTGTGTGTGAAAAGTTAGTGCCATTGTTTGCTCTACACTAAGGCAAATATTTGATATTCTAGGGTAGTTTGTTTCATTGTACCATAATATTTGTTGTCAGCTATATATCAGCATTACATGCTGGCGCAGCATTAGAGTTGCTGCCTTAAGGGCCTGTCCCACCAGCATGCGACTGCATGCGGCAAGCACGACCAAACCGGAAGTGGGGGCCGCGCGGAGGTCGAGTGATCCCGTATGAATTGACGTGAAGTTCGAGCGAAGTCCGCGGGAAGAAAGCGCTAGGCGTACGTCGTCAAGACACTGCTTAAGACGCCGAGGCGGTGCATACTGCCTCAATGTGGCTGCGGGCTGGCAGGCCGTTGCCGCGCTGAATTTTTGGACAGTGTCAGTTTTTTGGAGCCCCGCGCGATGTCGGGGCCAGCTCCACTCAACTCCATATGGCTCCGGCGATCGAAGTGGGACCGTCCCCGCAAGGCCATACGGCTCAAGCGACCACGTTAGGTCGCGCTTGCCGCATGCAATCGCATGCTCGTGAGACAGGCCTTTTACAGCGGCAGAGACCCGGGTTCAATCTTGACTGTGGGCGCTGTCTGTAAGGAGTTTGTACGTTTTCCCCGTGCCCACGTGAGTTTATTCCGGGTGAGCAGTTTCCTCCCACATAGGTTAATTGGCTTTGGTAAAGATTGTTCCTAGTGTGCAGGATAGTGAACTCGTTGTGCCGAAAGGTCTGTTTCCACGCTGTATCTCTAAACTAAATTAAATTAAATATGCATCATGGAAAGAATATCTAACACTAATTTTGATTAGTTTGGTTTGGAGATACAGCAAAGAAACAGGCCCTTCAACAACCAGTGACCTCAAACACTAGTACTATCTGACACATAAGGGACAATTTACAGTCTTTACCAAAGCCAATTAACCTAAAAACCTGTACATCTTTGGAGTGTGGGAGGAAACTGGAACTCCTGGGGAAAACACACTACAAGCAGCAGAAAACTGTTTTGGGGGAGCTAGGCAAGTATTTATTTAGTCAGAGGGTGTTGAATCTGTGGAATTCATTGCCACAGAAAGCTGTGGAGGCCAAGTCAATTAATATTTTTAAGGCAGAAATGGATAGAATCTTGATGAGTATGGGTTTCAGGGATTATGGGGAAAACGCAGGAGAATGGGGTTGAGAGATAGATCAGCCATGATTTAGCGGCAAGGAAGACTTGATGGGCCGAATGGCCTAATTCTGCTCCTACAACATGAACTTGTGCACAAAAGGTTGTGAAGAGGGCACAAAGAGTTATAAAAAGCTCAAGAGCTTTGCAGATGTGGCTTAAAGTGGGATAACGAGAGCTTGTACACTTTAAAACAGAGGATGACAACGGAAATAGATTATTGTTGCAATGAAGTGGTTGGGGTGCAAAGAATTCCATAAATTCTGCCTCACAAAAATACACATTCAGTTATTACAAGCAATTAGCAACAACTTTGAGATTTTAGATTATAGACAATAGGTGCAGGAGTAGGCCATTTGGCCCTTCGAGCCAGCACCGCCATTCAATGCGATCATGGCTGATCATTCCCAATCAGTACCCTGTTCCTGCCTTCTCCCCATATCACCCGAATCTGCTATTTTTAAGCCCTATCTAACTCTCTCTTGAAAGCATCCAGTGTACCTGCCTCCACCGCCCTCTGAGGCAGAGAATTCCACAGACTCACCACTCTTTGTGAGAAAAAGTGTTTCCTCGTTTCCGTTCTAAATGGCTAACCCCTTATTCTTAAAGTGTGGCCCCTGGTTCTGGTCTCTCCCAACATTGGGAACATGTTTCCTGCCTCTAGCATATCCAAGCCCTTAACAATCTTATATGTTTCAATGAGAAACCCACTCATCCTTCTAAACTCCAGGGTGTACAAGCCCAGCTGCTCCATTTTCTCAGCATGTGACAGTCCCGCCATCCCAGGGAATTAACCTTGTAAACCTACGCTGCACTCCCTCGATAGCAAGAATGTCCTTCCTCAAATTAGGGGACCAAAACTGCACACAATACTCCTGGTGTGGTCTCACTAGGGCTCTGTACAACCGCAGAAGGACCTCTTTGCTCCTATATTCGATTCCTCTTGTGATTCTAATGCAAGCACACAAATGGTGTCCTGGATGCATGGAACACGCTGCTAGAGGAGGTAGTTGGGACAGGGACAATCCCAATGTTTAAGAAACAGACAGGTACGTGGACAGGAGGGAAATGGACCAAATACGGGCAGGTGGGACTAGTATAGCTGGGACATGTTGGCCCATGTGGGCAAGTTGGGCCGAAGGGCCTATTTCCACACTGTATCACTCCATGACTCTATAACATGGAACGGAAAAGTAGGGAAATTGTGATGTAGGTTTATAGGATACTGGCAAAATCTATTTTGTAACATAACATGAAGTTTTGATCTTCCTACGCTATCATTATCTCTAATTCAGCCATGATCACAGTGTATGGTGGTGCTGGCTCGAAGGGCTGAATGGCCTACTCCTGCACCTATTGTCTATTGTCTCATTCAGAGAAGGTCCACTAAGTCTAATTAATGGTGTTCACCCTGAAATATTAACTCTTGCTCAAGTTAATATTTTTTCTTGCTAGAGTTAATGCTAACATGTAGGGTTTTTCCATAATTTACTGATTTTATTTCAAATTGTCAGCGTCTATGTATTTGTTTTCATTCATTTGTTTCCTAAGATTAAGATATTGTAAATATGGAGAGCAAATTGGGCTTATTGTGGTCAAGACGACTCAGAAGTGGCCTCATTAAAACAAGTTGAAAGGGACTGATGATGATGCTGTGAGTATGTTTCCTATAGTCGACTTATCTAGAATCAGAAACCATGACATTAGAATTAGAGTAATCTCTTCTCTAAGGTCTTGAATTTGCGGAATTCTCTGCTTCAAACAGCATTAAATATGTGTCAGTGACTATACTCAAGGTGGTAAAGTCCAATAGTGGAGTGAATAAAATCGGATGAAATTAAAAAGGGCGATACGGTGGTGCAATGGTAGAGTTGCCGTCTTACAGTGCCAGGAACCCGGATTCGATCCTGACTATGAGTGCTGTCTGTACGGAGTTTGCACGTTCTCCCTGTAACCTGCGTGGGTTTGGTCCGGATGCTCCGGTTTCCTCCCACACTCCAAAGGCGTGTTGGGCCGAAATATTTTTTTCCGTGTTGTACCTTGGCTAAACTCTAAAGTGGTGATTGGGAGATCAAACTTATAGAAAAAACTAGACTAAGAGGGACCCAACCCAGCATCACATGGGAGGGCTGATACCCCCAATGCAATATTCCACCTCTTCACCAATTCCAATATTGGTGGCCAGTGAGGGGGGGCTTTCTGGAGCGCTAGAATGGGTATTGTGCGCTTAAGGGACTGGTTTCCAGAGGGCTAGTATGGACTGTGGGCTGAATGGATACTTGGGCTAGCGGCTCAGTCACTCAAGCCTGTTGTGCTGGCAGCTCACTCGCTCACGGCTGGTGGGCTCGCGGTTGACTCACGGATATTCCTTGAAATTCCATTTCAATCAGGGTGCAAGGCCACCAAATTCAAGTGCAGTTTCATACCACTTCAAGCAGGGTGCAAGGCCACCAAATTTAAGTGAAGTTTCATACCACTTCAAGCAGGGTGCAGGGCCACCAAATTCAAGTGTAGTTTCATACCATTTCAAGCAGGGTACAAGGCCACTACAGACAGCGATTTGTGACCTCTCCCTTCCCCATCTTGCAGAGATTGAGCCATGTCCACACTCTGGGGTTTATAGTCCCTCCTCCCCTCCCATCAGAAGAGGCATGGCCTTCATGGCATGATTGACAGGAGAGAGAATCTCAACATATTTTAAACACTAATAACTATTTTATTTTTCATCGATGGGAAAAATTCTCGGCACCTGATGAGCAGAGGGGGACTCTGAGTAAGATGACAAAAAATCTCAGCCGTACATGGTAGCGTTTTTTCTAAAATCAATATTAAACGCAAACAGAAAGTGGTCAAGATTAGACTTTTAATTATATGGGCAAGGCAGCTTTAATTATGGCAAGGCAGCTTTAATTAGGCGGCAGCTGTAATTAGGCAAAGCAGCTTTAATTAGGAAAGGCAGCTTTAGCACTTTCAAAGCAAAGGCAAGGTAGCTTTAGCATTTTCAAGGCAAAGGCAACACTAGCACTTTCAAAGCAAAGGCAATACAGCTTTAGCACTTTCAAAGCATAGACAACACAGCTTTAGCATTTTTAAAGCAAAGGCAACACAGCTTTAGCACTTTCTAACTACATTTTCAAACCACATTAAGGGGACTGACAGGTCAGTTAAACCACACACAGTTCAGTAGACATGTGTTCGGTGTTATTCACAGCTCAGACTGAGAATTCCGTTCTCTTGCTTCCCCATCTTGCAGAGAACTGGGGCACCTCCACACTTCAGGGTTTTATAATCCCTCTGGAAGGGGTGTGACCTTCAGGAGAGAGAATCTCAACATTTTCTAAACACTAATAACTCTTTTATTTTTAATCGATGGGAAAAATCCTCTTGTCCTGCGCAGCGGAGGGGGACTCTGACTAAGATGGCCAAAAATCACAGCTGTAATTGGCAGCGTTTTTTCTAAAATCAGTTTACAGAACGACAAGAAGTGGTCAAGATCAGACTTTTAGTACTATAAATAGATAATGCAGCCCATTGCACAGAGATCAAATTTCCATCTTGTCCATATCAAGCACTGGTATCAAGGGCAATATAAATGCTCACTCTTTCTGTATGGAGTTTGTTT
This sequence comes from Leucoraja erinaceus, assembly GCF_028641065.1. Classification (NCBI taxonomy): domain Eukaryota; kingdom Metazoa; phylum Chordata; class Chondrichthyes; order Rajiformes; family Rajidae; genus Leucoraja; species Leucoraja erinaceus. Next base: position 72,360,351 of record NC_073383.1, on the reverse strand, counting down.
TTCAGTCCCTTGGCAGTGATGAAAACTAAAGACATAAAATAAAAGGAATAGTGCAACAGGCCTTTAGCAAAAAAAATAAACAGATGTACTGTAGGAGTTAGTTTGGTGTCAATTATGCATTTCATGCATTACTGCAATTCTTCCACAGGCTCGGTACAAATATTAGAGCAGTTAAACTGTATGACTTCCTTTTAACGCTGACAGTAACTCATTTATTTTGTTGGTGGCAGATGACATTTAAGGGGGCCACAGGTTCAAACTAATAAAAATCAAGTTTAGAATTGATATTGGAGAGTTCTTCTTGCAGGCAAGAGGTGAGATGAAGAGATTACTTTTTTAGGCAGTGAATTGGCGCTATATGAAATGCCTTGCTTGAAAGAACGGTTGAAGCAGAATCTACAATCTCTTCAGGCAAATTGGGGATATGTAGTTCAAGCTGGGAGAAGTCAGGATAATGGGACTAATTTAACAAATCTAAGAGGGCAGAAGGACAGCCAGAAAATGTTTGATGCTAGATTATACTAAAACACCATCAACGTTGAAGGGATGAATACATTCAATGGACTCTTGGAGAGAAATGCAGTAGAATAGAAGCAAAGAAAAGAACATGGAGGCACAGCAATGTAGGGGACCATTAATTTAGAGATTTCAAACCTCACATGGCCACTGGGAATGTTACACTCCACTATTTGGTCCGCACGGTGGCGCAGCGGATGAGTTGCTGCCTTAAAGCGCCGGAGACCCGGGTTCGATCCTGGCTATGGGCGCTGTTTGTACAGAGTTTATACGTTTCCCCCCGTGACCTGCATGGGGGTTTCTTCCGGTGCTCCGGTCAACTCCCACACTCCAGAGACATGCAGGTGGGTGATCTGTAGGTTAATTGGCTTCAGTAAAATTAAAAATTGTCCTTGGTGTGTGTAGGATAGTGTTAGTGTACGGGGATCGCTGGTCAGCGCGCGCTCGGTGGGCCAAATGGTCTGTTTCCGTGCTGTATATCAAAGCTTAACTAAATTAAACTAATTAAAAGTAAATAGGTACGTATATGTTTTAAATGCTTGTTTTAGTAATAAAACACCACCAATGGTCATAAAAACACATTCTGGCAAAAACACCCACCGATGCATGTGATTCTTCACTGTTTCCTCTGTTCAGGAGTAATTAGGGATGGACACATGACGCTACCATATTTACTATCCTGCTGCAGACAGGAAGGCACTACAATGGGTGGTGAAAACCGCGCAGCACATCATCGGTGCCCCGCTCCCTGCCATGGGTGCCCTCCACCGAAAACGGTGTCTGAGACGGGCTGGAAGATCATCAAAGACCCCTCACACCCCAACCATGGACTGTTTGCCCTCCTCCCATCAGGGAGGCGGTACAGGAGCCTCGGGTCACGTACTAGTAGGATGAGGAACAGCTTCTACAATAATACCATCACATTGCTGAACTCGGAGTCCCGCCGATAGATCTCTCTGGTCCCTCCGTCCCCATTGTTTAATTATTCTGTATTTTTTGATTATTCTGTATCTTCTCTCTTTCTATTTTTGTTATTTCTTTATGCACAACTAGTACGGACAGACGCAAAACTGCATTTTGTTGTGCTCATACGTGTATTTGAGCGATGACATTAAAGTTGAATTGAATTGAATTGAATTTAATTGAATACTGTGAGCTTTGTTTATTTTTACCTGCAGTAAAAGTAGTTAGTTTTAGAGTTTTATTTTTAGAGTTGTGTCGTGGACTTCTGCGTTCATGCTTTTATTTTTTATTTTTTATGACTGTAAGGAAAATCTATTTTGTTGCCTCTTATGAGACAATGACAATAAATTGAATCCAATCCAATCTAATCCAATGTGTATTTTACAGCATGGAAACAGGCCCTTTGGCCCATTCAGTCTGAGCCAACCAGCACATTAGCTCCATCCTACACACTAGGAGCTAATTGTGGAGTCAATTAACCTACAAACCCACACATCTATTGAGTTAAAGACCCTATGGAGTCACTACTCAACAATGTACCTCGGTGACTGCCAATCACCCCCCCCCCCCTCCCGGACACTCCTCCCACAGGAAAAACACTATGTCCGTATACATGTAAATAGATTTATTTATTGAAATCATATTCTATGTCGCTCTTCCAGGGAGATGCTAACTGCATTTTGTTGTCTCTGTACTGTACAACAATGACAATTAAAGTTGAATCTGAATCTGAATCTGAATGGATGAAATCCAAATATTGTTCATCCCTGTCTGGCAAAAAAACAATGGGGAATGAAGACACAAACCATGGGAAGGAAGACACTAACGAAGACACTAACGAAGACACAAACAATATCCAAGATGTACGAGTGGATCTTTGCGGGAAGAACAGTCTCTATGAGGTAAACTGGTCTAATAAAAGGCAGCAGACAATGGAACTGCCAATGTACAATGATTTTTGCATTGTGGATTTTCAAGTCCATAATGAGATGTGTGATCAGCTCTCATGTTCTTATGTTGTGCCCCCATTTAAAGGCCAGATTCCCACACAATATGCAGTAAATTACATTTCCTAACAATCATGGGAAATTATGCAAAAGTAATAATTATAACATTAATCTTGGTACAAAAGCTTTCTGAACATGTGTTCTCATTTGGCTTAGCACTATGAAGATGATTATTGAGTGATTGGGTTATTATTTAGACAATAGACAATAGGTGCAGGGGTAGGCCATTCAGCCCTTCGAGCCAGCACCACCATTCAATGTGATAGTGTGGATTTCCTCTGGGAATTTACTCAAATCAAACAACTCTGTAGGTGTGTGAGTGTGTGTGTGTGCACCCGCATGTGTGCGTGTATGAGTGCATGTGTGTGAGTGTGTGTGTATGTGTGTGCATATGTGTGCAAGTATTTGTGTGTTTGAGTGTGTGCATGTGTGCATTCCTGAGTGTGTGTGTGTGTGAGTGTGTGTGTGTAATAGAGAGAGAGCGAGAGAGAAAGCACATGAACGAGAGAGAAAGAGAGATTGTGTGTCATACTGTACATGCATCATAGAGTCATACAATATGGAAACAGGCCCTTCGGCCCAAATTCCCCACACTGACCAACATATCCTATTTACACTAATCCCACCTGCCTGAGTTTGGCCTATATCCCTCTAAACCCATCTTATCCATGTACCTGCCCAATGACTCTTAAACTTTGTGATTATACCTGCCTCAACTACCTCCTGCGACAGCTCGTTACATACACCCATCACTCTCTCTGCAAAAATGTTACCCCTCAGGTTCGTATTAAAATCTTTCCTTCCTCACCTTAAACCTATGTCCTCTGGTTCCCGATTTCCACTACTCTGGGCAAGAAACTCTGTGCATTTACCCAATCTATTCCTCTCATGATTTTGTGCACCTCGATAAGATCGCCCCTCATCCTCCTGCACTCCAAGGAACAGAGTCTGAGCCTTAAATACACTGTTTAAAATATGCAATGAATCCCATAAAATAACTTTAAATAGAATTTACTATTTGTTTTCATTTTGTCATTATACACTCAGGTTATTATTTACAACAATAATAATAATAATAATAATATATTGTATTGTCATTGCACATCAGTGCAACGAGATTTCGTATGCAGCTTCCAACCGATGTAAAAGAAAAGTAAAATATAGAAATAGCTGTGTGACGTGACCATCCGAGGGAGACAGTCCAGGGGGGGGGTGGGGGGCACTCAGCAGGGCCGGTTCAGAGCCGCTATAGCTCTGGGAATAAAGCTGTTTCTGAGTCTGGAGGTTCGGGCGTAGAAGGCCTTGTAACGTCTGCCGGAGGGAAGTAGTTCGAACAGTCCGTTACAAGGGTGTGAGGAGTCTTTATGGATGCTGACGGCCTTCCAGAGGCACCGTGTGTGGTAGATGCCCTCCAAGGCTGGTAGCTCTGTCCCAATGATCCTCTGCGCTCTGTGGACGACGCGCTGAAGAGCTCTCCTCTCCGCCTCCTTGCAGCTGAGATACCACACAGAGACGTCATACGTTAATATGCTCTCTGTGGTGCAGCGGTAGAACGTTGGATAACACCAGGGATGATTGGATTGTGGAAAAGTGAAGGGCATTAAATTCCCTGGAAAGACTAGGGCAAATGGATTTTTCATACTGCCAAGATGAAAGTAACATTTAAAGGGTATGTTCAAAACTGAAAAAGACTGAAACTGCTATGACAGTTGGTAATCTGATGACATACAGTAAAATTAAGATAATATGTGTAGGATAATATGTTAAGGGGCTGTCCCACTTGGGCGACCTAATTGGCGAGTTTAGAAAAGTTCGGGGAGTGTAGTGTGCATGGATTGCTGGTCAACACAGACTCGGTGGGCTGTAGCACCTGTTTCCATGCTGTATCTCTAAACTAAACTGGACTAAATTAAACTAAATTAAACTAAACCAAACTAAACTAATAGTCTGGCTTAAATTGTAGCCTGAAAGATACAGATTTTGAATCCAAGTAAAGGACTTTGAATAGTGAAAGGCTTCGATAGAGTGGATGTGGAGAGGATGTTTCCAGTAGTGGGAGAGTCTAGAACTAGAAGGTCATAGCCCCAGAATTAAAGTACATTCCTTTCGGAAGGAGATGAGGAGGAATTTCTTTAGTCAGAGGGTGGTGAATCTTTGGAATTCTTTGCCACAGAGGCTGTGGGGGTCATGGATATTTTTAAAAGCAGGGATAGATAGATTCTTAATTAGTATGACTGTCAGGGGTTATGGGGAGAAGGCAGTAGAATGGGGTTAGGAGGGAGAGATAGATTTGCCATGATTTAATGGTGGAGTAGACTTGATGGGCCGAATGGCCAAATTCCGCTGCTATTACTTATGACCTTATGACTTAAGGCAGTGCAGGATAACAAATGTGCTGAGTTATGAGTCGTTTGAATGAATTTAGTTGATTAGACAATAGACAATAGACAATAAACAATAGGCACAGGAGTAGGTCATTCGGCCCTTCGAGCCAGTACCACCATTCACTGTGATCATGGCTGATCATCCGCAATCATTCCTGCCTTCTCCCCACACCCCTTGACTCAGCTATCTTTAAGAGCTCTATCTAACTCTCTCTTGAAAGCATCCAGAGAATTGACCTCCACTGCCTTCTAAGGCAGAAAATTCCACAGAATCACAACTCTCTGGGTGAAAACTTTTTTTCCTCATCTCCATTCTAAATGGCCTACCCCATATTCTTAAACTGTGGCTCCTGGTTCTGGACTCCCCAACATCGGGAACATGTTTCCTGCATTTAGCATGTCCAATCCCTTAATAATCTTATATGTTTCAATAAGATCCCATCCTTCTAAATTCCAGTGTATACAAGCCCAGTCACTCCATTCCTTCAACATATGACAGTCCCGCCATCCCGGGAATTAACCTTGTGAACCTACGCTGCCCTTCCTCAATAGCAAGAATGTTCTTCCTCAAATTTGGAGACCAAAACTGCACACAATACTCCAGGTGTGGTCTCGTCAGGGCCCTGTGTAACTGAAGAAGGACCTCTTTACTCCTATACTCTTGTTAAGAAGGCCAACATGCCATTAGCTTTCTTCACTGCCTACTGTACCTGCATGCTTACTTTCAGTGACTAATGTACAAGGACACCCAGATCACGTTGTACTTCCCCTTTTCCTAACTTGACACCATTCAGATAATAATTTGCCTTCTTGTTCTTGTCACCAAAGTGGATAACTTCACATTTATCCACATTAAACTGCATTTGCCATGCATCTGCCCACTCACCCAACCTGTCCAAGACACCCAGCATCATTCATCTAAATCATTAACGTATATTTGAAATAGCTGCAGTCCCAGCACCGAGCCTTGCAGTACCCCACTAGTCGCTGCCTGCCATTCTGAAAGGGACTCGTTAAACCCTTCTTTTTGTTTCCTGTCTGCCAACCAATTTTCTGTCCATGTCAGTACCCTACCCTGCTCTAATTTTGCACACTAATCTCCTATGTGGGACCTTATCAAAGGCTTTCTGAAAGTCCAGGTTCACTACATCCACTGGTTCTCCCTTTTCATTTTCCCAGTTACATCCCCAAAAATTTCCAGAAGATGAGTCAAGCATGATTTCCCCTCCTTTCTTTAAAAAGTGGGATAACATTAGCTACCCTCCAATCCACAGGAACTGTTCCTGAATCTATGGAACAAATGATCACCAATGCGTCCAAGATTTCTAGAGCCACCTCCTTAAGTATTCTGGGATGCAGACTATCAAGCCCAGGGGATTTATCAGCACTTCTGTCCCATCAGTCTACCCAACACCATTTCCTGCCTAATGTAAATTTCCTTCAGTTCCTCCATCACCCTAGGTCCTCTGGCCACTAGTACATCTGGGAAATTGTCTGTGCCTTCCTTAGTGAAGACAGATCCAAAGTGCCTGTTCAACTCGTCTGTCATTTCATTGTTCCCCGTAATAATTTCACCTGTTTCTGTTTTCAAGTGACCCACATTTGTCCTAACTAATTTAGTTTGGCATCAGGTTCATAGTTCACAAGTTCACATGTTTTAGGAGCTGAATTAAGCACTTCGGCCCATCAAGTCAACTCCACCATTCAATCATGACTAATCTATCTTTCCCTCTCAGCCCCATTCTCCTGCCTTCTTTCCATAACCCCTCTCGGAAAAAAAACCCATCATGCGGTCACGGGGAGAACGTACAAGCTGCGTACAGACAGCATCTGTGGTCGGAATCAAAGCCAGGTCTCTGGTGCTGTAAGGAAGCAACTCTACCGCTGCGCCACTGCTAACATCGCTCCTGCTAATATCCACAGACTGCAAGTTTTACTGCTTGTGTGCTGTGAGTAATGCAGTTTAAATTAACTGCAATTTCTGTCCAATGTAGGAAGTAGCCCACAATGAGAATATATAGCAACCCAATGTGTAACAATCAGAATAAGTCTTATTTACTTTGATGGCTCAAACATCAGATAGTCAGCCATCTTCACTCTCTTCCCTCTGTGTACCCTAGGCTGTTCTTGATGATTCGATCAAACAGATGATTCAGTTCTGCCCACCACGCATGCTTTGTTCAGCTTTGCAGATTTGGGATCTTTTGACATTCTAGCTTTATTCTGTCCAACATGTCAGAACCTACTCTGCAAGAAGTGTAAGTGAAATGCTCTTGAAAAGGAGTTGATTTTGAACCATTGATTCATCCATCATCCTCCTAGATTGTTTCAGGCTGATATCAGCTTTGATGTTTCTAAGTCATTCTCTACTTATAATGGAGCATAAATACGATACACAGTTGTTGTCTCCTTGCAGAATGCGTTCTATTATTTTCTGTGGTTAATCTGCTGCAGCTCAGACACTTGTGATGGCTTTATCAAAGCTTAATCCAGATTTAAATGACATTTTATCCCAGACTTTCTATATTCTATCTTCTATCTATCTAATTCTATTATATTCTATCTATTCTATTCTATCTATTCCATTCTATTCTATCTATCTATCTTTCTACATCTCTATCTCTCTATCTCTCTCTCCATCTCTCCATCTCTCTCTCTCTCCATCTCTCTCTCTCATCTCTCTCTCCCTCTCCCCCTCTCTCCCTCTCTCCTTCTCCCTCCTCTCCCCCCCTCCTCCTATCTCTCTCTCTCCTCTCTCTTTCCCCTCTCTCCCCCCCTCCCCCTCTCCTCCCCCTCTCCCCCTCTCTCCCTCTCTCCCCCCCCCCCCCTCTCTCTCTCTCTGTCTCTCTCTCCCCCCTCTCCCCCTCTATCTTTCTCTCTATCTCTCTCTCTCTCTCTCTCTCTCTCTCTTTTTCTCTCCCTCTTGTCTCTCTTCTCAATTGTCAAAAACTTTATTGGCATGATAAAACAACATTGTTATATTGCCAAAGTATAGAACATGACATACATATTTGAAATGCATAGGTATAAATACAAGTATACAGTGCATGGATAGATATGTCCCTGTACATGAACTCACAATAGGCCTATAGCCCTTTATTGATTGTTACACGTTCTTGCAGCTGTAAGCAGTACAACACAATAGCAAGTTTAGCAAATCAATATTAATTTATTAGTGTTAGTTAATGTCAATTAGTGTGTGCGTACATATGTGCATGTTGGTCATTCACCGTCTCTCAGGTTATGGCATGCTGTTACGTATTGTGCACCAAGATGTGCCGTATTTCCTTCGCCAAGGATTATTCTTAGTTTTGATGTATCATCTAGTTATTTAAAATCAGGGGTTGCCACATTGAGTTTGTCAAAGTATGCTTTCCTTGTTTTGTCAATTTTTTTGCATTTTAGGAGGAAGTGCACCTCTGTTTCAACCTCATCTGTCAAACAGTGGCCACATATTCTGTTTTCTCTTGGTTGCCAGAATCTCTTCTGTCTTCCTTTTTCAACTGCCAAATAGTGGTCACTTAACCTGTATTTGGTGAGGGTCTGTCTCTGCTTTATGTCTCTAGCAGTTGAGAGATAGTCTGCCAATTTATAATCTCTTTTTAGGGCACAGTAACATTCTAATCTGCTTTGGCTTTTGGTTTCTTTATTCCAATGTTCCAAATACGTTTCTTTACATTGTTTGATAATTTGGTTCACTCTAACTGGTGATTGGGGGTCAGTATTGATCTGAGGCCAGTCAGGGTTTGACTGGATAGGGTTTAACTGAATAGGGGTAGTTAGTCTCAGTACCAACTGACACAGGGAACTCTTTTCTGGGTCCCCCTCTTGTGTTTGAAGGGCTTTAAACTGGAGGGTGTCTAGGGGGCTAGATTTAAGGTGATTCCAAAAATTTAGTGCTCTTTTCTGGATATTTATTATCAATGGGTATCTGTCTAATTCCACCCTACATGCGTTTGTTGGTGTTTTCCTTTGGATACGGAGGATGTTCCGACAAAATTCCGACAAAATTCCGCTTACTCTCTCTCTATCTCTCTCTCTCTCTCTCTCTCTCTCTTCTCTCTCCTCTCCCCCCCCCCCCTCCCCCTCCCCCCTCTCCCCCACTCCCCCCTATCTCCCCCCCCTCTCCCTCCACCTTCCATCCATCCATCCACCTTCCATCCATCCATCCCATCTGAGCCCACACTCAGCAGGCCAGGCAGCATCTGTGGAGGAAAGGAATAGGCGATATTTCAGGTGACTTCTTCAGACTGAGAGTTAGGGGTAATGGAAACAAGTGATCTAGATGGTGATAGAGATGTAGAACAACAATGCGGAAAAATAACAATGATCAAGGAAAGGGTCCATTGTTGGCTGTGGGCTAGGTCTGCATCTGGATCTGGATCTGGATAGCTCGCTGAATAGCTCCAGGTAGAGCATCGCTCAGCACTGTGATGGTGGTGGACATGCTGGTCGAGACGGAGATGCTTTTTGGAGTTGCATCTTTGTAAGTGTTGACGTTTTGGAGGTCTCTGAAGCCGGCTGATAGGGCATTCCAATCCCTTGCTGTCTTGAAGAAAAACAAGTTAGAAAGTGCTAACGAAGTGCCGTGCGGAATGAAATAATTTCCATGTTGGTAGCATCTGGTTGACATGCCTATGGGTGCTTGGGTTAACTGGATGTGGTCCTCCATATTAAATCCATAATGGTATTCTTGATCGTGTGGAATGTTGTCAGTCTGATGAACTTCCGACAGGTAGTAGTAAGTGGATGAAGTTTAAGGTCCTTTATCATGCTGGAGACTGAGCTCTGCCACTTGGAGTTGTTAGATATGAACCTTGCTGCTGTGTTTTGCTCTGTCTGGATCTTATTGATGTTCCCTTGAGTGAAAGGATCCCACACGGAGCAGCAATATTCAACATGTGGATATACAAGGCTGTTAGATGCTTGGATCTTAACTTCTTTGGCTGCATTTTGCAGGTTGCGAGATAGAAAGCCGATGACAAGCTGGAGCGCTGTGGCTTGGGGCTGTCCTGCTGTTTTGGAGCACCCCAGCCAGGGGTCCAGCTACAACCAGCGCGTTTGGCATTTACTGCATGTTTTCCCCGCCTCTCCGAGACAAGAATTAAAGTAACTCCTAAGTGTTTGACTAACATTTACTATAAACTGCCCCCGGTCTACCCGCTACAGAATGACCTCCAGAGAGTGGCGCCAAACGCGAGCTTTGAATGATTTTCGGATTTTTTTCGGTTTAGGTTAAAAGGTCCTAGTAAAACGCATGACATTACATTTTTCTGGTTTGAACATCATTTGCCATTTCTTCTCCAGTCTCGCCAATGAGCGCAGATTTTTTTTGAAGCATCAGGCAATCATCATGAGACTTGATCGGTCAATAAACCACACAATTGTCAGTGAGAAGGCAGACCTTAGATGTGATGTTATCTGGGAGATTGTTAATGTAGACTAAAAACAGTAGCAGTCCCTGTGGTAGATCTGGGTCTCTGTGCATCCCTCTGTAATTGTATCCTCTACTTCCTCATCCACAGACCACAGTCTGTCCGTATTGGTGGAAATGTGTCATCCTCGATAACAATCAGTATGGGAGCACCTCAAGGCTGTACTTTCTCTATACTCATGATTGTGTAGCTGGATATAGTGCAAACTTCATCATCAAGTTCGCCAATGACACCACTGTTGTGGGACGAATCACTGATAGTGACGAGTCAGAGTATAGAAGTGAGATCGATCGGTTAACCAAATGGTGCCAGCACAATAATCTGGCTCTCAACACCAGCAAAACCAAGGAACTGATTATGGACTATGGAAGGGGTAGGATAGGGACCCACAATCCCGTTTGTATCAATGGGACAATGGTGGAAAGGGTCAAGAGCTTCAAATTCCTGGGTGTGCATATTTCTGAAGATCTTTCCTGGTCCCAGCACACTGATGCAATTATAAAGAAAGCACATCAGCGCCTCTACTTCTTGAGAAGATTACGGAGAGTTGGTATGTCAAAGAGGACTCTCTCGAACTTCTACAGGTGCACAGTAGAGAGCATGCTGACTGGTTGCATCGTGGCTTGGGGATTGTGGATTGAGACCCTTCTTCAGACCGATTAAGGATAAGGGAAATGAGAGATATAGATAATGATGTAGAGAGATAAAGAACAATGAATGACAGATTAGCAAAAAGTAACGACGATAAAAGAAACAGGCCATTGTTAGCTGTTTGATGGGTGAAAACGACCAGTTAGTGCTACTTGGGTGGGGGAGGAGTAGAGAGAGAGGGAAGGCCGGGGTTACCTGAAGTTAGAAAAATCAATAGGTACACAAAAATGCTGGAGAAACTCAGCGGGTGCAGCAGCACCTATGGAGTGAAGGAAATGGGCAACATTTCGGGACGAAACCCTTCTTCACAAAATCAATATTCATACCACTGGACTCCCCCACCAGCTTCTCGTTTTCACCCAACAAACAGCTAACAATGGCCTGTTTCCTTTATCATCGTAACTTTTTTGCATATCTTTTATTAATTGATCTTTACCTCTCAACATCATCGTCTATGTCTCATGTTTCCCTTATCCCTCACCAGTCTGAAGAAGGGACTCGACCCGAAATGTCGCCCATTCCTTCCCTTCAGAGATGCTGCCTGTCCCGCTGGGTTACTCCAGCTTTTTTGTGTCTATCTTCGTTTTAAACCAGCATCTGCAGTTCCTTCCTGCGCCTATCCATGCTCGCTAGAGATGCTGCATGGCCCGCTGAGTTCCTCCAGCGCTTTGTGTCCCACGGTATCACATGTTGCTCTTTCTATACGACCTGGAAATCATGTATTTTTAATTCATTTTTCAAGGTAACTGTGCCAAGGACAACATTTATTGATCGTCTCAAGTCATCCAGAGAAAGCTTTTCATACCGAATGGACTGGATGGTGAAACATACATTTTATCAGTTTTCTTTCCCTAAGGCACATTAGTAATAATCTAACAGTGTGATGCTCACTTTTATAGACACCAATTTCTTTTTTTATTGAATTTATTTCATAAAGTGATATGGTAGGATTTGAACTCCTGCAAAAACAAATCTTACATTATAAATTCTATCACATGGTAAGTCTGCTCCTATGCACTTTAAGGAGACATGAACAGAAAGTTGAACTATATTTTCATAAGTTCATAATTGATAGGAACACAATTAGGCCATACGGCCCAAAAGGTCTACTCCGCCATTCAATCATGGCTGATCTACCTTTCCCTCTTCACCCCATTCTCCTGCCTTCTCCCCATAACCTCCGACACCCGTACTAATCAAGAATTTATCAATCTGCCTTAAAAATATCCACTTACTTGGCCTCCACACCATTCTATGGTAAAGAATTTCACAGATTCACCACCCTCTGACTCAATAAATTCCTTCTCATCTGCTATGTCCTTTCTTTTGAGGCTATGGCCTCATGGTCCAAGACTCTCCCACTAGTGCAGACATCCTCTCCATATCAACAATCGATTCTGACCACGGATGCTATCTGTAATGAGTTTGCGCGTTCTACCTGTGACTGTGTGGGTTTCCTCCAGGTGTGCCAGTTTCCTCCCACATCCCAAAGACCTGTGGGTTAATTGGCCTTTGTAAATTATTCCTAATGTGTAGGGCATGGATATGAAAGTGGGATAACATGGGAGTAGTGTGAATGGGCGATCGATAGTTGGCATGGACTCAGTGGGCCAAAGGGCCTGAATTCATGTTATGTCTTTCAATTAATCATTCAAAACCCAAAGAATAATGGGTTTGAGGAGTAACTGAGAGGGGAATGGATATATATAGTGACAAGGGGATAGAATTATTTCAGAAGTTGCTGCGTGAGGCATGGCATGGTGGTGCAGCGGTAGAGTTGCTGCCTTATAGCGCCAGAGACCCGGGATCGATCCTGTCTACGGGCGCTGTCTGTACGGAGTTTTTACTTTACCCCGCGACATGCGTGTGTTTGGCGGTTGGTGCGGAATCGGTGGGGCCGAAGGTCCTGGTTCTGCTCTGTATCTCTTACCTAAACTAAATTAAAACATTTTGATTGAGAGGAAATAGTTAATTTACTTGTTATGTATTGGAGAGAAGGCAGGTACGGGATACTGAGTTGAATGATCAGCCATGATCATATTGAATGGCGGTGCAGGCTCGAAGGGCCGAATGGCCTACTCCTGCACCTATTTTCTATGTTTCTAATCGTTCCCTGGGTTTCCGAGATTATGAGATTGCATGGGATTGAAGTTGATTGAATGTGTAATTCTCAAAACACTTGTTGTTTATTCTACACTTTTGTGCAAACCTGCTTGCCTTTTAAACACTGGAGGTTTTCAATATGCAGCCTCCATAAATCAGTATTTTATCGTGACACGCATTTTGTAGCAATCTGAATATATTAATATAAAGAATTATAGAATGTTTTAGACAGGGATAGATTGTGTGCATGCAGGTGTTTGCTGTGTTAAGTTATTTTATCTTTAATTGATTATTTTGTGGTTTGTTAGTTGATTAATTGTATTTGAGACAAAATTAATAATTGCAGTACAGAAAAAATATTTCGATCATTGTAAAGAGATATTCTTCTATGTAGCAATAACTATCAATCTCTTTTGTCAAGTGTCATCTCCAAAATTACTTGAAAACATTAGCTGCGTATTCAGTTGTGCTGGTTGCTTGGAAACACAGCCATAATTTTTAGATTTCAGGTTGGTAGATTATTTTATTTCATTGCATTTAATATTGGATTATCCGTTAGGACACTTTTATTGTTGTTTATGTAGACATTGTTTATAATTGCTGTTTTGGTGAATGTACTGAATGGACAGATCTGCTGATGTGCATGCACTCAGTCCTGTTATTATCCTTGCGAGTTTAACCCATCTATTCCTGATGGAATGATCATCATTCTCACTCAAACAACCTTTATCCTACATTCAGCCTTCTTTATCATTAGACGTTTCCTACGTTTTCCTGTGACCGCATTGGTTTTATAGAGGCGTAGAGTGATACAGCGTGGAAACAGGCCCTTCGGCCCAAACACTCACATTCAACTGAATGGTTCTACCTCGGCTGCTATTGTTATTTATCTGTAATTTTTTTTAAAATATATGTATATATTTTTACCTTTTCTTATATATTTAAAATTGCTCTTGCGAATCGCACCGTGGGATTGACTTTTAAATTTTGTTGTACCATGTGCAATGACAATAAAGAGATTCATTCATTCATTCAAATTGACCACTCCGACCAACATGTCTCAGCTACACAAGTCCCACCTGCCCGCATTTGGTTCGTATCCCCCCAAACCTGTCCGATCCATATTGGAATTTTCTCCGACATTCCAAAAACGTGCAGGTTTGTAGGTTAATTGGCTTCTGTAAATTGTCAATTGGTCGGCACGGACTCCGTGGGGTGAAATGCCTGTTTCCATGTTGTATCTCTAAACTAAACTAAACAAAACTACCATAAACTAAACCAAACCACTTTTGCTGGATATTTGTCCATTCAGTTAACCTGTTTGAATCCCTCCATGTCTTTCCGCCAACTGGTTAGCGCGCAACAAAGGCTTTTCACTGTTCCTCGGTACACGTGACAACAAGCTAAACTAAACGAAACATAGACTACTTAAGTCCTCACCATAACTTACTCTCCTAATTTGTGTCATCAGCAAATTTAACATCAATATGCATGTTGTTTCTGTCCAAGTCACAGTATGTAAATTTGTCGAAAGCTGAGCTTCCAGCATTTATTGCAGTGACACAGTCCGCAACACATCTTTCCAGCAGAAAAAGGCTGACTTATTCCAACTCTCTGTTATCTTGCAAGACAGCCAATCTTCTGTCAATGCCAATGTGTTACCTCCTACACACTGCACTTTTATTTTCCACAACGACTTTAAATGCTGCATCTTATCAAATGCCTTCTGGAAATCTAAGTATAGATTATGCATTTACTCCTCTTCATCCTCTGCAAAGAATGGCAGCAAAATTGGTCAAACATGATCTCCCTTTCACAAAACCATATTGATTCTGCCTGATCACCTTGACTTTGTCCGAGTGCACTTCTGTACCATCTGTTACAATAACTTCAAACATTATTCCTTTGACAGGTGTCTACCTAACTGGCTCGTATTTTCTACATTCTGTCTCCCTCTATTTTGGAAAAGCAGAGAGTTGCATTTAAACATAGAACAATACCAATACAAAGTGCTGGAGTAACTCAGCAGGTCAGGCCGCAGATCTGGAGAACGTGGGCAGGTGACGTTTCGGTTCCGGACCCTTCTTCAATCTGGTTCCTAAGATGAGATGCCACCTGACCACTGACCCGACGTACTCCAGCACTTTGTGTTTTTTTTATTGCAAAGCAGCATCTGCAGTTCCTTGTGAATATAGAGAACAGCACAGCACAGGAACAGGCCCTTTAGCCCACTCTGGGGGCTAAACTATAGAATTGGATTGGTCTTGGATAAAGCTGTTAGGGCTAACAGAATCAGAGTTAGATATAGCTCCTAGGGCTAACAGAATCAGATATAGCTCTTGGGGTTAATGGAATGAAGGGATATGGGGAGAAAACAGGAACGGGATACTGATTCTGGACGATCAGCCATGATCATATTGAATGGCGATGCTGGCTTGAAGGGCCGAATGGCCTACATCTGCACCTATTTTCTATGTGTCTATGTTTCTAATTAGAAAGGAGATGAGGGGGGAATTTCTTCAGTCAGAGGGTGGTGAATCTGGAATTCATTGTCACAGAAGGTTGTGGAGGCCAAGTCAATGGATATTTTTTAAGGCAGAGATAGACAGATCGCACATGTAACCGGTGGGCACAGATTGATTCCGGAATTGTCCGTTGAGAAAAGAATAAAAAGATTGGGCTTATACTTTCTGGAATTTGGAAAAAAATGCAAAGCAATCTCAATGAAACACACAATAATCTGGGAAAACTGGGAATTGGTCAGCATATTATTGATGAATGAGTATTGTTTGATAACACCCTGAGTTTGCTGTGGTTAACCAGATCATATTTAAACTTTAGAGATACAGCGCAAAACAGCTCCTTTGGTTCACCGAGTCCACGCCGACCATGTGATCATCCCGTGCACTAACACTATCCTACACACTCGCGATAATTTACCATTTTTTACCGAAGCAAATTAACCTACAAACCTGCAGTGAGAAAAAAAGTGCAGATGCTGGTAAAATCGAAGGTCGCCTGAAGAAGGATCTCAACCCGAAACGTCGCCCATTCCCCTCTCTCCAGAGTTACTCCAGCATTTTGTGTCAACCTACAAACCTGTATGTCTTTGGAGTGTTGGAGGAAACCAGAGCACCCAGAGAAAACCCACACAGTCACAGGGTGAACGTATAAATTCCGTACAGACTGCACCCGTAGTCAGGATTGAACCCAGGTCTCTTGTACTGTACAGCAGCAGCTCTACCACAACACAATGTACATTTTTTTTTAAATTCCTCATTTTGAAAAGATGCTGCAGTTACATTGGGTATGAAACTGTGATGATGTCTGGTCCTGTGACCTTTGCCCTATCCTGTGCTCTTGGCTGTAACTTCACATCATGCATTGTGTATCAAATTGGCTGAAATCTGACTTCTGTAACGGAGGGACGGGGGGGGGGGGGGGGGGGGGGGGGGGGGGGGGGGGGGAATCTCAGGAGCAACTTGAGATGAGATGGATTACCAGCTCAGCACTTCTGGCTGAACATAATTGGGAGTGCTTCAGAAGATAAAAGATTTTCATTAAATAAAGATTTAGTGCTATAGTTTAGTTGGATTAACTTATTGTGCTGCATCGAATATGCAGCTTTGCAGGTGTATCTGCACTGGCAGACATGGATAAGGAATGTCTTGTAATCTAGTGACATTGATAAATGTGAATTCTCATTTGTTTGCCTATTTTCACGAACAAAATACACACTGGGTATTACATGGACATCCTCCAGTTGTTTTCATGCCTTTAACAAATAAATGGCCATTAACTCTAAATGCTGCAGATTTTTAGTAAATAAATACTTAGAAAAAAAATCAGAAGAGGGACTATTTCTCCTTCTGTTAACAGCTAAGGACAGCACAGTGCACAACTACAGCTGCTGCCTTACCACGGCAGGGATCAGGGTTCGATCCTGACCACGGATGCTGTCTGTGCGGAGTTTGTACGTTCGTACGTTCTCCCTGTGACCGCATGGGCTTTTTACTGGGTGCTCCGGTTTCCTCCCACACTCAAGTCGTACGGGATTGTAGGTTAATTGGCTTTGGTAAAAAATGTAAATTGTCCCCAGTGTGTAGGACAGTGTTAGGGTACGGGGTGATCGCTGGTCGGCGCGGACTCGGTGGGCCAATGGACCTGTTTTCATGCTGTATCTAAAGTCTAATGTTTAGAACTCCTGCATAAAATTTCGATATACTACCCATAAACTACCCAAGAATTAAACAGCAGGCAGAACAATTACGCTCTAATATTTAAGAGGAGGAGCAGGAATCGTACAAATATTGGAAAATACAGTTTGCTTTTAGCACCTGCTCACAGTTAATGAAGGCGCAGTAGTAGAGTTGTTGCCTTACAGCGTCAGGGTTCGAGCCTGACTACGGGTGTTGTCTATGTGGAGTTTGTATGCTCTCACTGTGACCTGCGTGGGTTTTCTCCGGGTGCTCCGGTTTTCTCCCGCTCTCCAAAGACGTACAGGTTTGTAGGTTAATTGGCTTTGGTAAAATTCTTAAGTGTCTCTAATGTGTGTAGGATAGTGTTATGCCCCTGTCCCACTAATGCCCCTGTCCCACTTAGGAAACCTGAACGGAAACCTCTGGAGACTTTGCGCCCCACCCAAGGTTTCCGTGCGGTTCCTGGAGGTTCTCAGAGGTTTTTGTCAGTCTCCCTACCTGCCTCCACTGCCTGCAACCTCCGGTAACCACCTGTAACCTCCGGGAACCGCACAGAAACCTTGGGTGGGGCACAAAGTCTCCAGAGGTTTCCGTTCAGGTTTCCTAAGTGGGACAGGGGCATTAGGAAACCTGAACGGAAACCTCTGGAGACTTTGCGCCCCACCCAAGGTTTCCGTGCGGTTCCCGGAGGTTCCTGGAGGTTCCCGGAGGTTTTTGTCAGTCTTCCTAATGGTCGAAAGTGGTTTCCCCGCTTCTTCTGTGTTCCGGCGATAAGTTCAAAAAATTCAAAACCGGCCGCGACTAAAAATGGGTCGCCGTTTTAAAAATCGGTAATTTTTTGATCGAAGCCAGTTGCGATGCTAGTTGAAGGTGGTTGCCGGAGGTTGCAAGTGGTTGCCGGAGGTTGCAGGTAGTGGAAGGTAAGCCTGACCTGCTGAGTGACCTGCTGAGTTACTCCAGCACCTAGTGTCTATCTTTGGTATAAATCGGTATGGTCTTAAAACAATGCAAATTTTAAATAAGCAAAAGAGAATGGACAACGTGTAGATCCATATGAAGGCAAGATGCAGACTCCGAAACCAGTGAATTCCCCTTGCATTTGACACTGTCATAACTTTTCTGTCTAGTCTGGCACTGAAGCATGTAACAGAAGATTAGCTGTCCGGTAATACCAGACATGGTCTCTTCATTGTTGCAAATTGAGTGTGAGACTTTCTGCTAAGCAATGGCATGCCTGGTCAAATACGGAATAGTCCACTGATACTTTTCTCAATGCAGATAGACATGTCGCAGTTTTTCAGCTCCTGTGTCTGTTTTCTAAGGTGGAGTGACGCCTCAGATTTCACCAGCCTTACTCAGTGTGATAAAAGCTAAACCTAAAAGGAGTCAGAGAGTCGTGGAGTGATACAGCGTGGAAACTGGCCCTGCAGCCCAACTTGCCCAAACCGACCAGCATGTCCCATCTACACTAGTCCCACCCGCATCTGTTTGGCCCATATCCTGCCAAACGTGTCCTATCCATGTATCTGTCCAAATGTTTCTTAAACGTTGCAATGCTACCCTGCCTCAAATACCTCCTCCGGCAGCTCGTTCCATACACCTGCCATTCTCTGTGTGAAAAAGTTACCCTTCGGGTGCCTAGTCAATCTTTCCCCCCTCACCTTAAACATATGCCCTTTGGTTCATGATTCCCCTACTCTGCGAAAGAGACTCTGTGTGTCTACCCGATCTATTTCTCTCATGATTTTGTATACCTCTATAAGATCTCCTCTCATTCTCCTGTCCTAACCTGCTTAACCTCTACCTGTTAGGCCTTTTAGATCCGCGAATCCCAGCAATATCCTCATAAATCTACTCTGCATCATTTCCAGCTTGACAATACTTTTTTTTAACTCAAAGAATAGACAAAATAGAATTATCCAAGCCCCTGAAAATCGAATTGAATATTTGCTTGAAAGAGAATAATTTGTCGGGCCTAACAATGAATGGGGAAAGAGCAAGTTCTGAAGAAGGGTCTCAACCCGAAACATCACCCATTCCACCTCTCCAGAGATGCTGCCTGTCCCGCTGAGTTACTCAAGCAGTTTGTGTCTATCTTCGGTATAAGCCAGTATCTGCAGTTCCTTTCGTCACAAAGAATGGGACTAATGGGATTGATCTAATAGAAGACAGAAGAGATGTCAGCTGCTGGAATTGTAGCAAAAAAAATAATCTTCTGCAAGAACCCAGTTGGACAGGCAGCATCTGTGGAAACAAAGGGAGAGTTGATGTTTTAGATCAAGACCCTGTATCAGGACTGACTTGTTCTAATAGGAGCTTGATTTGTCATTGCGATGAATAACCATTCTAGGAATGCAATCTTTCAGGCAATAACAGGATTTGCTTTCTCAGTCAAATACTCATCCGGTAAGTTGATCGGCCTCAATATCCTCTCATGCCATCGAGGATAAAGAAATCAATAAATTGTAGATAAAAATATATAAGACAAATAGGATACACCCACTCATGTTGAGCCTGATTTGTTGCGCACTCGATAGCACAAGGACAGGCCCTTTGGCCCATAATGTCCGTGCTGAACATGATGCCAAGATAAACTTATCAAATCTGCCTGCGCATAAGGTCATAAGTGATAGGAGCAGAATTAGGCCATTCGGCCCATCAAGTCTGCTTCGCCATTAAATCATTGCCTTCTCCCCATAACCCCTGACACCCATGTTAATATGATCCATATCCCTCCATTACCTGCATACCCATGTGCTTATCTAGAAGTCTCTTAAACAACACTATCATATCTGCGTCCACCACCACCCCTGGCAGCATGTTCTGGACACCCAACCACCGGCTGTGTAAAAAACACATCCTGCAAATCTCCTTTACGCTTGACCCCTCAAGATTCAAGATTCAAGATTCAATTTAATTGTCACCAATTAAGGTACAGTGAAACTTGAGTTACCATAGAGTCCATACTAAGCAAAAAGCAAAATTACACACAGAACATAACACAAAGTTTAACATAAACATCCACCACAGTGGAAGCAACATTCCTCACTGTGATGGAAGGGAATACATTTTCAGTCACTTTCCTCCTTTGTTCACCCATGGTCACGGTGAACCCTCCGCACTAAAGCAAACATTCAAAATATATTTAAAATAATAAAAACAGACAAGACAGACTGCTAGCGAGGCAGCCATTACGGGCCGCCTCTCTATAGAGTAGAAGCATATTCATTCTTATTTTTTTCAATTCCTCCCACATATATACCCAATTCATCAATTCACAGCGAAAGGCAATGGTTTCATTGCAGCTGATTTTGTTTTACATTTTCATTTATTTTGTTCCCTATCATTCTGTCGGAAAGGCAGGCAGGGACATTGCGAACTCCCTTGCCTGTTAAACCTGGTAGAGTCTGCTGCACATATCTCTCCATTCCAACGTATTGTGGAAGAGTTTGATAAAGTGGACGGAGAGGAGATGCTTCTATTTGTGAGAGACCATAAATATAAAATAGTCATTAATAAATCCAATGGGAAATTCAAGAGAATCATTTTTTTTTTTACCAGCGATTGCCGTGATTGTGCAGCTCCGTAATGCACAGATGCAAAGTGCATGGATGCATTTTTAATGGGACCTTGATACGGATGGGAGGAATATGCTAATAATATTAGATTATCAAGAAATGGCGGTTTATCCACATCTCCATCCACCTGTTAAAAAATATTTTCTTATATAAAGTCTTTCACAAACTCAGAACGTGCAAAAGCAAAGTGTTTTTTTTTTACAAACTATAGTTTTAATTATGGGAAATGTGACTGTCACTTTATGCACAGCTAGCTTATTGCTCGTGTGTTTGGCTTAGGTTAGTTTAGCTTGGAGATACAGCACAGAAACAGGCCCTTCGGCCCACCGAGTCTGCGCCGACCAGCGAATCCCACACACCAACACTGTTCAGGGGCAATTTACAATTTTTACTGAAGCCAATTAACCTACAAACCAGTACTTCTTGGCAGCGTGGGGAGGAAACTGGAGGACCTGGAGGAAACCCACGCAGGTCACGGGGATAACGTACAAACTCCGTACAGACAGTACCCATAGCCAGGATCGAACCTGGGTCTCTGGCGCTGTAAGGCTGCGACTCTACCGCTGCGCCACCATGCCGCCCCTGGTGACCGGGATTTCAAAGGGCGATAAATGATGGCCAGGATTAAGGACAACTCCCCTGCTTTTCTCGATCATGGGATCTTTTACATTCACCTGAAAAAGAAGATTTGCTTAAGGAAGCTTTCTGCCCAAACTGAGAAAGATAGCATTTTTCTGCTGCATCAACTACGGGCAGTGGGCAAGTGCTATAGACCTGCACGGGAAGGTAGATGCTCCCGCCCCCATGAGTCTCGGGCAGATGGAGCTCGTCAGCCTGGGGAGGGAAAACTCTGATTTAAAACCTCCACTGCCTTGTGGCCAGATCCTACCATGGAAAAGGCTCCACGAGTAAACCTCAAGAACATCCCCTAAGGTAGTTCGTCGTTGTCTACATCCTTGCTCTGGCAGCTCCTGCAATGGCGCCAAACTGTAATGGCCCTGCTGTTCCATTGGATCAAACAACGACGTGGAGAGGGGGGGACGTGCTGCATGGGCAACAGCCTGTCCTCTATATGACATCGCACAGGCTTGCACCCGACTACACATCACCTGCAAAACCTACACCTACAACGTGGAGAGGACACTCCAGCTGCCTGCGGCATCGGCACAACACGGGGAGCAACAGTTACCGCTAGATTGGCGTACAGCGAAGCGCCAGGGGTTGCTCCCGACGGTGGGAGGGATTTTCGGATCTCACTGGACAGCTACCGCCCGCCTCAAGCTGGGCAGCCCCCAGCCAATAAGGTGCTGTCCAGCCACGGTTTGCTATCCTCACTGGAGGCCCGGGGATTAGGAACAGCAGATTGCATCCTTTGCACCTACCAACAAAACAACACATCAAGGGACCAGCTCTAAAACTGGGAACTTGGAATGTCTGGACAATGATGACCGGCTTCTCTGAAAACCTACAAGACATCAGCGATTGCAGGAAAACAGCTGTCATAAACAACAAGCTCAAGAGGCTCAACATAGACATCGCCAGCCTTCAGGAAACAATTCTGGCAGACTCGGGCATGCTGAAGGAGAAGGAGTACATGTTTTACTGGCAGGGGAAGGCCTCTGACAAGCCCAGAGAGCATGGAGTAGGCTTCACAGTAAGGAACAGCCTGCTGAACACGGTGGAACCAGGTAGTAATGGCTCAGAGCGACTCCTGACTCTCTGCCTCAACTCCAGCGTAGGCCCAGTCACTCTTGTCAGCGTGTATACCCCGACACTGTCCTCCACATCAGACACAAAGGACGAGCTCTATGAGAACCTCGCATCCATCATCAGCAGCATCCCCAGCAAGGAAGAACTTGTTCGTCTGGGCGACTTCAACGCCAGAGTGGGCGCAGACCACGAATTGGGCAGTTTAATGTGGGCTAAATGAATGAGAACAGACAGCGACTGTTCGATCTGTGCACTTACCATGACCTGTGCATCGCCAACTCGTACTTCCAGACAAAACCCCAGCACAAGGTTTCCTGGAGACACCTACGCTCAAAGCATTGGCACCAACTGGATCTGATACTAGTCAGACACGCCGCCATCAAGAATGTTCTCCACACACGCTCCTACCACAGTGTGGACTGCGACACAGACCACTCCTTGGTCTGTGGCAAGATCAGGCTGCACCCAATGAGGTTTTACCGTACCAAGAAGCAAGGGAACCCCCGCAACGATGTCAGCAAGATGCCCCATCCAGACCTCGTGCAACAGTTTGCAGAGGCTTTTGAGAGAGAACTCGGCACCTCATGTCCTGGAGACTCTGCAACAGAGAAGTGGGAAATTCTGCGGGACACCATGCACCGCACAGCTAACCTGTACAAGAACAAGGGCGAGAGGAACGACTGCAACAACTACAGAGGCATCTCCCTCCTCAACATCGTCAGCAAGATCTTTGCTCGGCTCATCTTGATCCGCCTGCAGAAGCTGGCAGAACGTGTCTAGCCAGAGTCACAGTACGGTGTCCGAGCTGCAAGGTCAACAGTAGACAAGGTCTTCTCCCATCGCCAGCTCCAGGAGAAGTGCAGAGAACAGTGGATGCCCCTGTATGTTGCTTTCATTGACCTCACCAAGGCGTTCGACCTCATCGGCAGAGATGGCCTATTTAAGGCACTGCCAAAGGTCAGCTGCCAACCAAAATTAGGATCCTTCCACTTCAACACAAGGGGGACAGTGCAGTTCAATGGCAGCTTCTCTGAGCCCTTCGACTTCCGCAATGGCCTCAACAATCTTTACTCAGAGAGTCCTGTGTGGAATGAGCTTCCAGTGAAGGTGGTGGAGGCAGGTTCGTTTTTATCATTTAAAATAAATTGGATAGTTATAGGATGGGAAGGGAATGGAGGGTTATGGCAGCGCAGGTATATGGGACTAGAGCCCTTCGCACGGACTGGAAGGGTCGGGATCAAACCGTGCTGTAATTGTTATATGGTTATAATATGGGCTGCTTCCTGGTAACAAAGCTGCTTCCACGCTCCCACACTCTTTGGGATTTTATTCGCTCTGCTCCTGAAACATGCCTTCGGCACTGCAACAGAGGGGATCTACTTGCGCACTAGATCAGATGGCAGGATCTTCAACCTCACCCGCCTCAGAGCAAAGACGAAAGTACGTGAAGCTCTCATCAGAAACATGTTGTTTGCCGATGATACCGCAGTTGTATCGCACACCCAGCAGGAACTACAGTCACGTTGCGAAAACGGAAGTACAGCGGGATGTGGGGTCCTTGTTCATCAGTCTATGAAAGTAAGCATGCAGGTACAGCAGGCAGTGAAGAAAGCGAATGGTATGTTGGCCTTTATAACAAGAGGAGTCGAGTATAGGAGCAAAGAGGTCCTTCTGCAGTTGTACAGAGCCCTAGTGAGATCACACTTGGAGTATTGTGTGCAGTTATGGTCCCCTAATTTCAGGAAGGACATTCTTGCTATTGAGGGAGTGCAGCATAGGTTTACAAGGTTAATTCCCGGGATGGCCGGACTGTCTTATGCAGAGAGAATGGAGCAGCTGGGATTGTACACTCTGGAGTTTACAAGAATGAGAGGATATCTCATTGAAACATATAAGATTGTTAAGGGTTTGGACTCGCTGGAGACAGAAAACATGTTCCCGATGTTGGGGGAGTCCAGAACCAGGGGCCACGGTTTAAGAATAAGGGGTAGGCCATTTAGAACGGAGATGAGGAAACACTTTTTCTCACAGAGAGTTGTGAGTGTGTGGAATTCTCTGCCTCAGAGGGCGGTGGAGGCAGCTTCTCTGGATGCTTTCAAGAGAGAGCTGGATAGGGCTCTTAAAGAAAGCGGAGTCAGGGGATATGGGGAAAAAGCAGGAACTGGGTACTGATTGGGGATGATCAGCCATGATCACATTGAATGGCGGTGCTGGCTCGAAGGGCCGAATGGCCTACTCCTGCACCTATTGTATATTGTCTATTGTCGCTGATGGACCGGTTCTATCGGGCTGACCATCAGCCTGAAGAAGACGATCATCTTGGGGCAGGATACAGAGCCGCCGCCTGTCATCACCATCGACAACTACGAACTCGATGCCGTCCATCAGTTCACGTACCTCGGCTCCACCATCACCGACAACCTCTCCTTGGACACATAGATTGATAAGAGGATCGGGAAGGCAGCTACAACTCCTTTAAAACCGAGATGAGAAGAACTTTTTTCACACAGAGAGTGATGAATCTCTGGAACTCTCTGCCACAGAGGGCCAGTTCATTGGCTATATTTAAGAGGGAGTTAGATGTGGCCCTTGTGGCTAAGAGGATCAGGGGTATGGAGAGAAGGCAGGTACGGGATACTGAGTTGGATGATCAGCCATGATCATATTGAATGGCGGTGCAAGCTCGAAGGGCCGAATGGCCTACTCCTGCACCTAATTTCTATGTTTCTATGTTTCTAACTCTCGTTCATCTCACAACTCAAGTGTGAACCAACCCAAAGCTGACGGTGACGACAAAGATAGCAGTCTTTATGGCACGCTACTATGGACTACATATGCCAGGCAGGTGAGAAGACTCAACAGCTTGCATCTGAGAAGCATCCGCCATATCCTGGGCATATCCTGGCAAGACAGAGTGTACAACGCCGAGATCCTGTCTCGCGCTGGCCTTCTCAGTATGATCACTCTATTCAGGCAGCGCAGACTGTGGTGGCTGGGCCATGTCCACCGCATGGAGGATGGCCGTATTCCAAAAGACAACCTCTATGGGGAGCTGACATCTGGGAGGAGAACCATCAGCCTCCCCCCGGCTACATTACAAGGATGGCTGCAAGAGTGATATGAAGAAGCTCGACATCGATGTGGAGTCCTCGGAGAGCCTTGCAGCTGACCGCACGAGGTGGAGAGGTACCCTGAACCAACATCTCAAAACGGGGAAAGAGCAACTGTTGAAGGCAGCGGCAGACAAGCAGGCATGCAGAAAGGAGCGCAGCAACTTCAACAAACCAGAGACCACACACAAATGCGACCGTTGCCACAGAGACTGTCCTTCCCGCATAGTTCTCTTCAGCCACAAGCGACGCTGCTCCAGCCGAAGTTTGGAGCAAGCAGCCAACAACTAGGATGCATCACCCATGGTCAGTCATGACCGAGTGGGGCCTACGGCGAACTGCAGGGTTAATTGTGGGGAACAAATTGATACAGCAAATGATTTTCATATCCATAGTTTACCAGTAGGAATGTGCCAGGCAGAAGCAGGGAGCAGGTGTTATGATCTCAAGGAGTTGCTTGGTATCACTAGGGGCGCTGCCCTGGCAGCAGCCTCTACCTACAGCCTGTATGTAATTTCTATCTTTTTTATTATTTTTAGTTAGTCTAAAGTCTGTTTTAGGGGGAAACTTTTACTTTTCTATGTTGGGGGAGCGGGGCAGGGTAAATCAGGCGGGGACGCGATATTTCTCCGAAGCGTCCTCGCCCCCCACTCGCGGGCCTACCAGCTGGATCGGAGCGGGTTTCCTGCCGGGACCGGACACCGGACCAGGGCTGCTACAGCGGCAGCACAGCGCTGGAGTCACCACGGAGCGGGCGATGCCTACCTGGGTCGCCGTTTGGACCTCCGGAGCGTTGGGCCGTTGCTCCAACATCGTGGAGCTCAGGTGCGGAGAGCTTCCAACGCGGGCGGTGCTGAGCACCGAGTCCTGGGGCGCCTTGTAGACGGTCTCCAGCAGCAGTCTCCAGCGGCACGGACCTTGGAAGCCGCCGACTCCGGTAGGAGGGGGCCGAAAGCTTTTCACGCCGCTGAGGACACGTCGGTCCACGAGAATCATCCCGGCCCCGTGGTGCGGTCACACGCCCGTAGCTGCACAGGGCTTGGGGAGACCTAACCACGGGGAACAGTGGAGGAAAGAGACTGACTTTGGTGCCTTCCCACACAGTGGGAAACTTTGGTTCTGCTGTGCGGGAATGTTTTGTGTTAAATTTCTATAGTGTGTTGAGTCCTGTTTATTTTTATTGTATGGCTGTATGGGAATTCATTTCACTGTGCCATCTGGCACACGTGACAATTAAAATTATCTTGTATCTTGTATCTTGTATCTTGGTAGCCCACTTAATGTGAATACTGCCCTTGACGAGTTGCATGGTAGAAATCAGGAATATTTGAAGTCCAATTGATGCTGGGTTGGGTTTATCAATCTCAAAGAAGAGGTAGAAGCACAGTTTGACCTCTGAGCAAGTTGCTCCCGAACAGTGCAGTTACCACACAACAAAACCTTTTCACTGTACTTTGGTACACGTGACAATATCCTAAACTACACGAAAATGCTGGAGACACAGGTTCAATCCTGTACGGAGTTTGTACGTTCTCCCTGTAACCTGTGTGGGTTTTCTCTGGGAGTTCCAAAACTCCAAAGATGTACAGGTTTTGCTTGGTAAAATTATAAACTGTCCCTAGTTTGTTTAGGATAGTGTTAATGCATGGGGATGGCTGGTCGGCATCAAATTGGTGTGCCGAAGGGCCTGTTTCCACACTGTATCTCTAATCTAAATTAAACTAAACTAAGCTAAACTAAACTAGATCTTCTTTATCTTCTTGTGTACGGTGCGCACAGCCTAAAGTTGTAGGATAACTTGTCACTTAACTAGGTGTTCAGGTTTTTTTAGGTTAATTGGCTTGGTTAAATTGTCCCTAGTGTGTTTAGGATAGTGTTATGCCCCTGTCTCAGTTAGGAAACCTGAATGGAAACCTCTGGAGAATTTGCGCCCCACCCAAGGTTTCCGTGCGGTTCCCGGAGGTTTTTGTCAGTCTCCCTACCTGCTTCCACTACCTGCAACCTCCGGCAACCACCTGCAACCTCCGGGAACCGCACGGAAACCTTGGGTGAGGCGCAAAGTCTCCAGATGTTTCCGTTCAAGTTGCCTAAGTGGGACAGGGGCATTATTTTAGTGTGTGCGGGGATCGCAGGTCAGTGCAGGCTCGGTGGGCCGAAGGGCCTGTTTCCGCGCTGGATCTCTAAACTAAAACTAAACTAAGCAGAGACCTTTGTGAAGCTTACTGTTAACACCTCTCGGGTTGAGCTTGGATAAGATGCTCTCTTTGCTAAATAACCAGTGTTTCCAACTATCTTGGCTCACAATTGAATCTTTAGTGAATGGTCGTGGGAAACTTGAGATGCTACACATCATGACACCAGCGTTAACTGGGCAGGAAATGAGTATGTCTGTTAACCAGATAGAGAGTGAACCTGCAGCACAAAATAAATCACTCTTTTATGTCCCCAGTAATCATTCCCTTTGTACTTATTGATTATTGCTGTCATCTCTCATCATTAATAGGAATACCAGATTTTATAAAATAAGTAATCAATTACAGATTTTCACAAAATAACCTGGCATTGATTAATTCAGCACCATGAATGCTTCAATGAAAATATTAACTACATAACAAAATACCAAAATAGTATTAATCAAATATCAAATAGGAAAATAGTGTTTGTGAAATTCTGTATGGATTTACAATCATTCCAAAATATTAACTTTTAGGAAATATCACCATCTAAGGGGGAATCATTCATCATCACTGCAGATATGTACAAAGTAATGAACACTGCCTAGTCTATCATGGATACTGACCACCCCATCTTCGAAGGGATCTAGAAGAGTCGCTGTCTCAAAAAGGCAGCCAGCGTCATCATAAACCCACACTACTCTGGCCCCGCTCTCATTTCACACTTGCCATTGGGAAGAAGGTACAGGAGCCTTAAAACTGTAACGTCCAGCTTCAGGAGCAGCTTCTTCCCTACAACCATCAGCATGTTAAACACTACAACCTCCAAATAGTCTCAGAACGATATAGACTTGGGGTAATTAATTTTGACTTTGTACTCCTATTATCTATTTATTTGTCTGTTTAAAAAAAAATATATACTGATTTATTTTGTCATTTATTATGCGTTTTACAGAGTAATATGTTTACATGCCTGTTGTGCTGCTGCAAATAAGAATATAATTAATCCGTTTCAGGACAGTGTCATAGAGTGATACAGTATGGAAACAGGCCCTTTGGCCCAACTTGCCCACACTGGCCAACATGTCCCATCTACATTATTCCCACCTGCCCACGCTTGGTCCATATCCCTCCAAACCTGTCTTATCCATGTACCTGTCTAACTGTTTCTTAAATGTTGGGATAGTCCCAGCCTCAACTACCACCTCTGGCAGCTTGTTCCATACACCCACCACCTTTATGTAAAAAAGTTATTCCTCAGATTTCTATTAAATCTTTTCCCCTTAAACCTATGTCCTCTGGTCCTCGATTTCGCTACTCTGGACAAAAGTGTGCATCTACTCGATCTATTCCTCTCATGATTTTGTATACCTCTGTAAGATCTCCCATCATCCGTTTGTGCTCCATGGAATAGAGACCCAGCCTACTCAACCATTCCCTATAGCTCACAACCCCGAGTCCTGGCAACATCCTCATGAATATTTTCTGAATCCTTTTTAGCTTGACAATATCTTTCCTATAACACGGTGCCCAGAACTGATCACAATACTCTAAATGTGGTCCACCAATATCTAATACAATTGCAACATGACCTCCCAACTTCTATACTCAATATGCTGACAGATGAAGGCCAATGTGCCAAAAGGCGTTTTTGACCACCCGATCTACCAGCAACCAGTTCAGGGAACGTTGCACCTGCACTCCTAGATCCCTCTGCTCTACAACACTACCCAGAGCCCTGCCATTCACTGTGTAGGTCCTGCCCATGTTAGACTTCCCAAAATGCAATTCCCAGGATGGCGGGACCGTCACATGCTGAGAGAATGGAGCAGCTGGGCTTGTACGCTCTGGAGTTTAGAAGGATGAGAGGGCATCTCATTGAAACATATAAGATTGTTAAGGGCTTGGACATTCTAGAGGCAGGAAACATGTTCTCGATGTTGGGGGAGTCCAGAACCAGGGCCCACGGTTTAAGAATAAGGAGTAAGCCATTTAGAACGGAGACGAGGAAATACTTTCTCTCACTGTGAGTGGTGAATCTGTGGAATTCTCTGCCTCAGAGGGCGGTGGAGGCAGGTTCTCTGATGCTTTCAATAGAGAGTTAGATAGGGCTCTTAAAAATAGCGGAGTCAGGGGATATGGGGGAAAGGCAGGAACGGGGCACTGATTGGGGATAATCAGCCATGATCACATTGAATGGCGGTGCTGGCTCGAAGGGCCAAATGGCCTCGTCCTGCACCTATGGTCTATTGTCTATTGCAACAGCTCACATTTTTCAGCATTAAATCCCATCAACCATTCCTCAGCCTACTTGGCCAATCGATCAAGATCCTGCTGCAATTTTTCGCAACCATCTTCACTACCTGCCGAACCATCTGAAAACTTGCTAATCTTGCTGTGTATGTTCACATCCAAATCATTGATATTGATGACAAACAGTAACGGGCCCAGCATCGAACCCTGAAGCACACCACTAGTCCACAAGCCTCCAGACCGTGAAGCAACCTCCCACCATCACCCTCTGCTTCCTTCCATGAAGATAATTTTCTATCCATTCAGCTATCTCCCCTTTGATCCCGTGTGATCTAACCTTCCAGAGCAGCCTACCATGAGGAACTTTGTCAAATGCTTTACTGAAGACCATATACACAACATGTACAGCTCTACCCTCTTCGATCTTTATGGTCACGTCTTGAAAAACCTCTATCAGATTTGACAACATATGGCATTTGACTCTTGATAAGCGGCCAAAATCTTTTCAATCCAACGTGTAAACAATTTTAAACTTTTTTAGTTCTCAGGAACATTTTGTAAACTTTTGTCTTAGAATATAATCAACATTTGCTGGGAGATTGTCGCAGCGGTAGAGTTGCTGTCTTACAGCGGCAGAGACACGGGTTCGATCCTGACTATGGGTGCTGTCTGTACGTTCTCCCTGTGACTGCGTGGGTTTTCTCCAGATCCTCCGGTTTCCTCCCACATTCCATAGATGTGCAGGTTTGTAGATTAATTGGCTTCTGTAAATTGTTCCTCGTGCATAGGATGGAACTAGTGTATGCGTGATCGTTAGATGGCATGGACTTGGTGGGCCGAAGAGGCTGCGTGCATGCTGTATCTCCAACCTAAACAAAAACATTTAAAAATGCCAAAGTCAGTAAAAACAGATAAGATTAAGGAAAGTCAGGAAGTGGCAGCAAGTTTGTCCTGCTAGCTTCACTGTTCGTATCCCTTCGTTATCACCTCTTCCATAGCCAACAATGGACCATTGTGGGCTCCACCTCTCCTGGGTCGTCGGTGCCGGCTCTGATTTGTTCTGTACCTTTCCATACCTCTCGTTTCTCTCTCCCCTGACTCTCAGTCTGAAGAAGGGCCTCGACCCGAAACATCACCTATTCCTTTTCTCCAGAGATGCTGCCTGACCCGCCGAGCTACTCCAGCATTTTGTGTCGATCTTCGGTGTAAACCAGCACCTGAAGTTCCTTCCTACGCAAGTTTGTTCTTTATGTTCTCTCCACTTTATGAAAATGAAATTTTGGAGCCAACAAGTCGTCATTTATTCACATTAAGCATGACATGTTTGAGAGAATGAAATGAAATTGCTCGGTGAGTTGACGGTGTGTGCATACGCGGCATACTTGAACGAGAATAATAGAATCTCAGCAAATCAAACCAGCTGTACAGCCATATTTCATATTTGTGACATAAAATCACCATCGGAAGTTCCTCATGAAGGGTTCTATCCTAGTTCCTAGTTCTTTCCTACACACTAGCGGCAATTTACAGAAGCCAATTAATCAGCAAACCTTCAAGTCTTTGGAATGTGGGAGGAAACCGGAGGACGTGAAGGAAACCCACGCAGTTCACACGGAGAACGTACAGACAGCACCCGTAGTCAGGAATGAACCCGGGTCACTGTAAGTAAGTAAGTAAGTACCTTTTATTTATATAGCACGTTTAAATCAACTCGCGTTGAAACCAGTGCTTTACATGAAAGAAATAATTAAGTTTCCGTACATCCATAGAAAAATTAAAAATAGGCGCTGTAAAGCAGCAAATCTACTGCTGCATCAATCTTCCGGCAAATGTTGATTAGAAACCCAGACAAAAGTTTACAAAATGTTCCTGAAGACAAGGAAATGGTTAAATTGCATACACCTTTTTTGAAGAGATTTTGGCCCCATATCAAGTCAAGAATGTTTGATGGTCATATATTGTTTTTTTGAAGACGTGACCAAAGATGTCGATGAGGACAGATTAGTAGATGGTGACGAGACCCTCCAATAACTCTTCCCAATGCTTCTAGATGGTCTCTGCCACAGTGGTCAAGGACACATGCGAGCACCAGTTCGGGTAGGTTTAGGGGGACATGGGCCAAAAGCAGGCAGGTGGGACTAGTTAAGTTGCGGCATGTTGGCTGGCATGGGGAAGTTGGGCCAAAGGGCCTGTTTCCATGCTGTATAACTCTATTACTCTATCAGCATCGGCAGGGGTCAAGGAAAGAGCGTTCACATCGTGGCCCTGTTTTCACCAAGCTTTCCACCACCACGCACAAGAAGCACAAGAAGTGCAAGACAGACTCCATTGTATGCAGATGCCGAGAATTGTGTTCAGCTCAGGCTGAACAACTTCTAATCTTGTGGGTGCACTCGATAAGAAGAACAACATCAGCAGATTCGCCTTCTATTCATATTTGATGCAGAACCTGGACACATATCACAATTTTGACATTATTGTTGGTTCTAAATCCTGCAACACTCCTCCCAACAGGGTTTCGAACAGCTCTGCCCGAGGGCGCAAGAAGTTGTGGATGTAGCCCAGTCCATCGCTCAGAACAGACTCCCCACCACTGAAGATAAACAAGAACAGCTGGAGGAACTCAGCGGGTCAGGCAGCCTTTCTGCATAAAAGGAATAGGTGATGTTTCTGGGTCCCCATCATTGACACCATCTACACTTCACGCTGCCTTGGAAAGGCAGCCAACATGATCAAAGACTTTCTCACCCCAGTCATTCCTTCGTCTTCCTGATCTTATCAGGCAAAAGGCACAGAGGCTTCAAAGCGCACACCACCAGACTCAGAAATAGCCTCTCCCCCTCTGTTATCAGGCTTCTGATAAGCTGGGGTACAGTCCTAACCATTCAACCTTGTTCATCGTGCACAAATGACCTCTTCTCTGAAAACATGCTACAATGCTGAGAACTATATTGTGCACCCTATCTTTCCCTTCACTTTATCTATTGCACGGGTTTGGCTTAAAAACATAGAAAATAGATGCAGGAGAAGGCTATTCTTGCTATTGAGGGAGTGCAGCGTAGGTTCACCAGATTAATACCTGGGATGGAGTGACTGATATATGATGAAAGAATGGGTCGACTGGGCTTGTATTCAGTAGAATTTAGAAGGATGAGAGGGATGCAAGTTTGTACGTTCTCCCGCGACCACATGGGTTTTCTCCTAGATCTTCGGATTCCTCCTACATCCCAAAGACTTCCAGGTTTGTAGGTTAATTGGCTTGGTATAAATGTGAAACTGACCCTAGTGTGTGTAAGATCGTGTTAATGTGTGGGGATTTGTGGTCGGTGCAAACTCTGTGGGCCGATGATCCTGTTTCCGCGGTGCATCTCTAAACTAATCGCAAGTATCTTCTGAACTGTGCCTGACCTGAACCTGCCATCCATCGTAATCTTTCCACTGCAGTCCGCTGCACATTGGCCACCTTTACGTGGATTAGGAATGGATCCAAGAATTTCCATGGTCCATTGCATCCTGCATTCACACAGCAACTAATTTTCAGCTCCAGCTTTCTTGCATCTTACGGCCGTGGGAACAATAGCTCCAAATCAAAATGGAATATAATATCAGCTCCGTAAATACTGTTAAAGCTTTCCACTTCATTTTCACAGTGGGGGTGTTACATTTTGTCGCGCACTTAAACCTTGCAACTGTGCGGCGACACATAAAGAAATTGCTCTGTTCCTTCCATAACAATTGCTACACTGCCAACTTAAAAGGAGTGATCTTACAACGTAATGTGAAAACAGCATCACATTTTACAGCTCTCATTGACAATGGCAATGAAACAAGAAGCCTACATATATAAATGCTATCCTCCCCTGCCTCCCCCCCCCCCCCCCCCCCCCCCCCCCCCCCCCCCACCTAATTTGGACACTTATGGCTGGGAACAACTTCAGGTTTTGGTATTTGTTCTGTTTTAAATCACTTAGAAGTTTTGGCCTTTTGATATTCAATTTCTCCACACCAATATGCATCCGGAATAAGTATAATCAATCCGATCTTTTGAGAAGGTGCAGGGAAAATGGACGACTTATTGCTATATTTTTATGATATGGAAGGAGCCTTTGTGGCTTATTGAATCTCTGCATGCATTCAGAACGTCTGTCCCACTTCCCCGCTTTTGTTTCACCTTTCCTATTTAGTGGTAGAGCTGCTGCCTCACAGCGCCAGAGACCTGGATTTGATCCTGACATCGGGTGCTTTCTCTGTGGAGTCTTCATGCTCTGCTAATGGGGTACCTCATGGTGCTCCGGTTTCCTCCCACATCCCAATGCTTTGTATTGTAGGTCAATTGGCCTCTGTGAAATTGGCCCCATCTACACTTGCCTGCGTTTGACCTACATCACTCTAAACCTTTCTTATTGACGTACCTTTCCAAATGTCTTTTAAATATTGTTATCACACATGCCTCAACTGCCTCCTCTGGCTGCTCATCCATATACTCATCACTCTTGGTGTGAACGTGAGTTTCAACCCACCATTACCCACTGAGTTTTTTAAAATCCTTAACTTTTCCTGATCTTGGCAGGATTTGTATCTTAATTTCTCTCCCAAGGGAAAGAAGTTGTTTCTATCCTTTGCGGTGGCACGGTGGCGCAGCGGTAGAGCTACTGCCTCACAGCGCCAGAGACCCGGGTTCGATCCTGACTGCGGGTGCTGCCTGTACGGAGTTTGTATGTTCTCCCCGTGACCTGCGTGGGCTTTCGCCGAGATCTTCGGTTTCCTCCCACGCACCAACGACGTACTGGTTTGTACGTTAATTGGCTGGGTGTAAATGTAAAATTGTGGTAGGATAGTGTTAATGTGCGGTGATCGCTGGTCGATGCATACCTGGTGGGCGAAGGGCCTGTTTCGGCGCTGTATCCCGAAACTAAAGCTAAAACTTCTCATAATCTTATCCACCCTGATTCAATCATCGCTCTACATCACCAGCGTCAAAGGAAACAGCATCAGCCTACATCATTTTGCCTGGTGCAAAAATTCTTCTGTCCTTCAGCACCTTCAATCTTCTCTGCGATTCTTCAGTGATTCCTTAGAAAAGTGATAGGAATTCATTTTCATTCGTATCTTTCTCGGTGCTCTGAGTTGCAATGAATGCATTAAGCTCTGCTAATGAAATCCGATTCCCTGAGGCGAAGGAGGCAGAGGATGAACTGGTGGGAAGCATAGAAAACTATGAAAGCCATGGATAGGCAGAATCGTTTTCCAAAGGTAGGGCATGTACATACACAAAGAACGAAAGGGCAAACGCTTAAGGAGAAAGGAGGGGATTTTAAAGGGGAGCTGATGAAATTTTTTTGACAAAGTGAGTGCTTGATGTTTGGAACACACTGCTGGGAGAGATGGTGGAATCAGATAAAATCATTATGATTCAGAGACATTTTGGACAGGTACTTGAATAAGCACGACATGAAAAGTATAGATTTAACAGTAACTCAGCGGGACAGGCAGCATCCCTGGAGCAAAGGAATGGGTGACGTTTCGGGTCGATACCCTTCTTCAGACTAGTTAGGGAGAAGGGAAAGGAGAGATATAGACAATGGTGTGGAGAGATAATGAACAATGAATGAAAAATATGCAGACAATAAAGGAAACAGGCCATTGTTAGCTGTTTGTTGGGTGAAAACAAGAAGCTGGTGCGACTTGGGTGGGGGAGGGATGGAGAGAGAGGGAATGCAGGAGTTACTTGAAGTTAGAGAAATCAACTTCACACCACTGGGTTGTAAGCTGCCCAAGCAAAATGTGATATGCTGTTCCCCTATTTTATGTTTAACCTCACTCTGACAATGGAGGAGACTAGGACAGAAAAGGTCAGTGTGGGAATGGGAAGGAGAATTAAAGTGTTTAGCAACCGGGAGATCAGGGAGGTTCAGGCGGACTGAGCGACGGTGATCAGCGAAACGATTGCCCAGTCTACACTTGGTCTCACCGATGTATAAGTGTTCACATCTTGATCAACGGATACAGTAGATGAGGTTGGAGGAGTGAACCTCTGCCTAACCGGAAAGGACTGTCGGGGTCCCTGTACAGAGTCGAGGGAGAAGGTATAGGGACAGGTGCTGCATCTCCTACGGTTGCAAGGGAAGGTACCTGGGATAGGGGTGCGTTGGGTTAGCATGGTGTCTGGGGAAGGCAGAAAGTGGTGGAGATGAGAAGATGTGGCCAGTGTTGGGATCCCGTTGGAGATGGCGGAAATTTCGGAGGATTATGTATTGTATGTGACGGATGATGGGGTGGAAGGGAAGGACTAGGGGACATTGTCTCTGTTGCTACTAGGGGGAGGGGGAGAAAGGGCAGAGGCGCGGGGTACCGAGGAGACACGAGTGAGGGCCTCATCTATGATGGGAGAGGGGAACCCCTTTTCTCTGAAACATAGAAACATAGAAACATAGAAATTAGGTGCAGGAGTAGGCCATTCGGCCCTTCGAGCCTGCACTGCCATTCAATATGATCATGGCTGATCATCCAACTCAGTATCCCGTACCTGCCTTCTCTCCATACCCCCTGATCCCCTTAGCCACAAGGGCCACATCTAACTCCCTCTTAAATATAGCCAATGAACTGGCCTCAACTACCCGCTGTGGCAGAGAGTTCCAGAGATTCACCACTCTCTGTGTGAAAAAAGTTCTTCTCATCTCGGTTTTAAAGGATTTCGCCCTTATCCTTAAGCTGTGACCCCTTGTCCTGGACTTCCCCAACATCGGGAACAATCTTCCTGCATCTAGCCTGTCCAACCCCTTAAGAATTTTGTAAGTTCCCCTCTCAATCTCCTAAATTCTAGAGAGCATAAACCAAGTCTATCCAGTCTTTCTTCATAAGACAGTCCTGACATCCCAGGAATCAGTCTGGCGAACCTTCTCTGTACTCCCTCTATGACAATAATGTCCTTCCTCAGATTTGGAGACCAAAACTGTAAGCAATACTCCAGGTGTGGTCTCACCAAGACCCTGTACAACTGCAGTAGAACCTCCCTGCTCCTATACTCAACTCCTGAAGAATGAGGTCATCTCGGATGTGCTGGTATGGAACACATCATCTTGGGTGCAGATGTAGAGTAGACACCTACGCTCAGTCCACCTGAACCTACCTGATCTCCCAGTGGCTAAACACTTTCATTTTCCTTCCCTTCCCACACCGATCTTTCTGTCCTAGGTCTCCTCCATTGTCAGAGTGAAGCTAAATGCAAATTTGAGGACCAGCATCTCATATTTTGTTTAAGAAGGAACTGCAGATGCTGGAAAATCGAAGGTACACAAAAATGCTGGAGAAACTCAGCGGGTGCAGCAACATCTATGGAGCGAAGGAAATTGGCAAAGTTTCAGGCCGAAACCCTTCTTCAGACTGATGGGGGGTGGCGGGGAGAAGAAAGGAAAAAGGAGGAGCAGGAGCCCGAGGGCTGAAGGATGGGAGGAGACAGTCCCAGGGCTGAGGGATGGGAGAAGACAGCAAGGGCTAACAAAATTGGGAGAATTCAATGTTCGTGCCCGCAGGACGCAGACTCCCCAAGCAGAATATGAGGTGCTGTTCCTCCAATTTCTGGTGTTGATCGGTCCGCAAGAACCTACCTGACCTCCCGGTGGCTCAGCACTTCAACTCCCCCTCCCATTCCCCGTCCGACCTCTCTGTCCTGGGTCTCCTCCATGGCCAGAATGAGCAACACCGGAAAGGAGGAACAGCATCTCATATTCTGCTTGGGGAGTCTGCATCCTGCGGGCATGAACATTGAATTCTCCCAATTTTGTTAGCCCTTGCTGTCTCCTCCCATCCCTCAGCCCTCGGGCTGTCTCCTCCCATCCCTCAGCCCTCGGGCTCCTCCTCCTCCTTTTTCCTTTCTTCTCCCCGCCACCCCCCATCAGTCTGAAGAAGGGTTCCGGCCCAAAACGTTGCCTATTTCCTTCGCTCCATAGATGCTGCTGCACCCGCTGAATTTCTCCAGCATTTTTGTGTAGCATCTCATATTTTGTTTGGGCAGCTTACAGCCCAATGGTATGAATATTGAATTCTCTAACTTTGTGTAACTCTGGCATTCGCTCTCTCTCCATCTCTCCCCCATCCAGGTCGCACCAGCTTCTCATCTTCACCCAACAAACAGCTGACAATGGCCAGTTTCCTTTATCATCGTGACTTTTTTGCATATCTTTCATTCATTGTTCTTTATCTCTCCACATCTTTGTCTGTATATCTTGCTTCCCTTTTCCCTAACTAGTCTGAGGAAGGGTCTGGACCCGAAACATCACCTGTTCCTTCTCTCCAGAGATGCTGCCTGTCCCGCTGAGTTAACCAAACTTTATGTGTCTATCTTCGGTGTAGATCAAGCATCTGCAGTTCCTTCTTACACAAATTATAGATCTAATGTGGGTTAAATGTAATTCCATAGATAGGTCCAATAATCATCATGGATGTGGTGGGCCAAAGGATTTATTTCTGTACCGTTCCACTATGACTAGATACTGGCCGGTGTGGGCAAGTTGGGCCGAAGAGCTTGTTCCCATGCTGTTTGACTCTATGACTCTATCAGAGACAGTTTCCTTACACGTGACTACAATGCTTGCTTGGTGGTAGCGGGAGAAACCTTCAATCTATAACTTTCTACCCAGCACAAGGAATGGAAACAAAGGCTGTGTTTCAAACAGTGAGGATAATCAATTGCATCCCATCTCTCCTCACCTGTTAGGCAGAAAATGCAAAAGTGTAAATGTTTACAATAGTGAATGGGTAAAAATAGAAAATGGAAAAACTTAATGGGAAATGTGGAGAAGATAAAATGAATTAGGATGCGTAGGATGAGTCCGAATGGTCAACATTGACTTGCTGCACTAAAGGGTCTGTATCTGTGTTGTTTCTCTCTAAAACTCTAATTAAATAATTTGAACCTCAAAATCACAAATCAAAGATAATTCCTACCTAGAGTCATAGAGACATGCAGCACGGAAACAGGCCCATCGGCCCAACTTGCCCATGCTGACTAAGATGCCCCATCTATACTAGTTCAGTTCAGTTTTGTTTATTGTCACGTGTACAGTGAAAAGTTTTTGTTGCGCGCTATCCAGTCAGCAGAAAGACAATACATGATTACAAGCAAACCATTTACAGTGCATAGACCTGTAGGAATAGAGATTCATCATGGAGCGAATGTAACACGTGATTGCAGATCTGCTTCTGTGGCTAGCATGCACATAGTCACCTGGGTTGGGTGCCAGTTTGGAAGCCATTCATTGACACTATTCAATTTACTGGTATTAAATGCCATAGCATCATAGAGTCCTACATCATGGACCCTTTGGCTCAATCTGCCCAAACGTGTCCAACTAGACCTACCTGCTCTTTATTTCCCTCCAGTTAATTGGGTTCATTGTACATGTACCTCATTTTACCTGCCTCATGCTCAGCAGAAAGATTTCCCAACTAGGAATTCCATGGAAGTTCGCACTGTGCTATGGGGGGTATCAGTATAATGCAGCTGAATTGGGGACTATCGTCGATAGGATTTTGCTGGCTTTACCTTGCACTAAAGGATTGTAATCATGTGTTGTCTTTCCGCTGACTGGTTAGCACACAACAAAAGCTTTTCACTGTACCCACGGTACACGTGGCAATAAACTAAACTGTAACTGTAATAAACTAAACTGTAGCAGAATGCATCTCTGTTTTTTGGGAAGCCTACATTTCTGCTCAATCGTGCAGTTATTAGACTGCAAATTTATTCTTTTACATGGAACTCTTACATTAACAGACTTGATTGAGTGTGACTCTACTGTACAATCTTTGCAAGTGACAGGAGCAGAATTAGCCATTCGGCCCATCAAGTCTACTCTGACATTCAATCATGGCTGATCTATCTCTTCCTCCTAACTCCATGCTCCTGCCTTCTCCCCATAACCCATGACACCTGGGAATGAATTTATTTCCTCGACCTATGGATCAGTATCTTATGTCAAGGCAAGTCTAATTGCAATTCGTAAAACATTTAATAAATGGAAATGCAACCATCTAGTGGAAAATGATTGAATCTGAACTGAAGAATCCAATTATATGTCAAAGTATTAAATCTTTGCTGCATGTTATCAAACTATTGTGAAAACCTCAATGGTTCTTGATGAGGGTGAAATTGAGTTTTGGAAAGCGTTTGGGTATAGTGATAAATGTATTCTTATAACTAGTGTTTCTGATTACAATATCAAGTCACTGGTCTACATAATTCAATCTGTTGGATTTGTTATTTTACTTTGCAATGCTAATATGTATATTGCAATGCTAATATGTATATGCTCTGCACCACACTACTATATATTCACAACAGAAATACTATGGAGACGTTAACTAATGCAGTTGTAAGGACCCTTGCAATGGGGTATATAAATAATTGTTTTACGTTCAATAAAGTGCTGTGTAAAGAACATTTCTCCTTGGCAATAAACTGCGATACTTCGCACAGAACCTTGGAAATTATTTCACTGGAAAGGACTATGAGTAAATCAGCAATTTTCATGACCTGTGTGTGTGCTAGTTGGTTAGTGAAGTACTTTTGGATGGGAGTCATTGTGTGGGATGTTAACAAAAAAAAACATAGCACAGAATAAGTCCATTACTGTCAGTGCTAGCAAAAAATTGAACCATTTAGAAAATCACTTCTTAGCCATGGCCCAGAGTCTGATAGGTTATGTCTTTTCAAGTGTTTATTTAGATAATTCAGCAAGTTTAGTTTAGTTTGGTTTTGTTTAGTTTAGAGATATAGTGTGAAAACAGGCCCTTCGGCCCACCGAGTCCGTGCCGACCACCGACCCCCGCACACTAGCACTATCCGACACACTAGGAACAAGTTACAATTTTTACTGAAGCCAATTAACCTACAAACCTGTATGTCTTTGGAGTGTGGGAGGAAACCAGAGCACCCAGAGAAAACCCACACAGGTCACAAGTAGAAAGTACAAACTCCATAGAGTCAGCACCCGTAGTCAGGATCAACCCCTGGTCCCTGGCACTGTAAGGCAGCAACTCTACTGCAATGCTACTGTGCTGACCAGCACCACCTTGCCGCCCCATGGAAAGGGTCCATTGCTATTAGAATAAATACCTTTGTTTGAAGCTCTCACTCTTATAATTGTTATTGAATTTAATCCGAAGAAGGTTCCCGACCAGATATGTCGTCTGTCCATTTCCCTCCATTGATGCTCCTTGACCCATTGAGATCCTTCCGCAGTTTTAATTTTTATTGCTCTAGATTCCAGCATCTGCATTCTCTTGTGTCAACAATAATCGTTGTAGGTTTAATCAACAATCCAGCATTAAGGGCCTGTCCCACTTGGGCGACCTAATCCACGAGTTTAGAAGACCTTAGACGAGTTGAAAAAAATGTCATGGTCGTGTTGACTCGCCGAAGTAAAAGACCTCATGCGACTATGTCTACAACCTCCTATGACCCCCCGTGACCTCAGTCTTCCACACCTAAGACCAACTACGACCAGCTACAAGTGGAAAATGCAGCGGTGCCGTAAGGATTGCTGATTTCAGTTCATGACGCGGATAGAGTTACATCTCCGAATACAGATTTGAAAAATTCTCTTTTAAGGGGCCTTCTCTTCTATTTCTACTTTCCACTTTCTCTCTTCCTTTTTTTATTTTTTATATACACACTTCACGTTTTTCTACTCTCTACTATCTATTTTTCCACTTTTTCCTCTTTCTATTGTTTTCTTTTTCTTGTTCTGCTTACTTCCTTCTTATAACATAAAACTAGAGGTTGTACATAGAATGGATTACGGTATTACATAGTTGGCACCTAAAATTAGGTGCCACTGTACTGTTTTGTGCTGTATTAACTTCTTATAAAATAAACAAAAAAAAAAAAACAAAAAAAAAAAATACAAGTGGAAAATGATCACCGGATAAAATGATGTCATGTTTGCATTTTTTTCTCGGGCCAGTTACCTACGACTACCATCACGACCTACTACGACCTACCTACGACCTACCTACGAGTAAAAAGTATCAATTTTTTCCATGCCAACCTTTTTTTTTACTCGTGGACATTTTTTATCAGGCTGGAAAAAACGCCACGACCTACCCGGCCACGAGTACGCGGAAACCACTCACGAGCATGAGGAAGAGTTACGAAGACCTCCTACGACCTCCTAGGACAAACATGCTGCCAGTATGATTCAAGGGCAAACTCGGCAGAGGTCGCCAATTAGGTCGTGAAAGTGGGACAGGGGCTTTACTCAAGATGTACCTTAGGTTATTTTACACCACAGACATATACGAGCATAAAGTCATAGACTTATGGAGTTGTACCACACAGAAAAAAACGCTTAATGTCAGGAAGGAACTGCAGGCACTGGTTTACACTGAAGATAGACACAAAATGCTGGAGTAACTCAACGGGACAGGTAGCATCTCTGGAGAGAAGGAATGGGTGACCTTTCGGGTCGAGACCTTTCTTCATTCAGAGAGTCAGGGGAGAGGGAGACACAGAGATATGGAAGGGTAAGGTGTGAAAATGAAAGTCAGGGGAAAGGAGAAACAAGCGATTTAGACAGTGATTATGGAGAGATGGAGCAAATGAATGAGCAGCGAGAGAGGATGTTTCAGAACTCCCGTCAGAGAGAGGAGAACTTCTTCAAAGCAGGCATGCCTTAAGGAGATTTCACAGTGGAGCAGACAAAATGTGTAGGAAGGAACAAAACATTTGGTGAATACTGGGATCGGGGGCATCAAGGCAATATTTGTAAAAGCACTTGTACCTGTACAAGTGTATTTTTTACTGTAATTGTATCTGCCTCTACCTCTAGCAGCTTGTTCCTTATATGCATCACCTTCTGTGTGGGAAAAAGTTATCCCCCAAGGTCCTTTTAAACAAACAGCACATGCTGCCTCACTATCAGTAGCTGAGGCGATACTGGCAGGTAGATGAATGATAGCTTGATCAGTGAGCTGGGATTCAGGGAGCGTCTGGAGGGATGAAGGAATGATTGGGTGATGGAGTGATTCAAGGAGAGAGCCCCAGGGGACATTGTTAGCTGAAGACACAAATGATGGGCCTAAGTTTGAGCGAGGTCAAGGATTAGCATCAAGAAGGTATGGATATCTTCTGAGGGTTTTAAAACTGGAAAGGATTACAGAGATTAATTCCCGGGATGGCGGGACTGTCATATGTTGAAAGAATGGAGCAACTGGGCTTATATACACTGGAATTTAGAAGGATGAGAGGAAATCTTATTGAAACATATAAGATTATTAAGGGATTGGACATGCTAGAGGCAGGAAACATGTTCCTGGGGAAGTCCAGAACCAGGGGCCACAGTTTAAGAATAAGGGGTAGGCCATTTAGAACATAGATGAGGAAAAAAAAAAATCACCCAGAAAGTTGTGAATCTGTAGAATTCTCTGCCTCAAAAGGCAGTGGAGGCCAATTCTCTGGATGCTTTCAAGAGAGTTATTAGAAAGAGGTCTGAAAGATATCGGAGTCAAGGGATATGGGGAGAAGGCAGGAACGGGGTACTGATTGGGGATGATCAGCCATGATCACAGTGAATGGCGGTGCTGGCTCAAAGGGCCGAATGGCCCACTCCTGCACCTATTGTCTATTGCCTATTGTCCATTGGAAGTACAGGTGAGGTCATGAAAACACGCCAAGAGTGTCTTAACTTAGCAGCCACGATAGATCAGCAAAGACAGGGAGGAGGACTCTGCGGGACCTTGTAATATTGGCTAACTGTGTTGCAAACACATGCTAAAGGACACTGGATACATGTTAAAACCTTGCACAGCAGTTGACAACAATATTCATAGATTTTATACACATCCCTCTTTTCCGTCCCTTAATCATATAGATCATAAACTTACAAATACATACTCACCTATTAAAAAAAACACTTTTATACAGCATCGTTTATTTTGGTTTTGCATTCCCTGCCTACCCTGGTGACTTGACTGTTATTTCCCCCAAATCAATCGTGACAGTCCTTCAAATAAAATCGGGACGAGCAAGAAGTCCTTGCCAGTTACTAAGCAACGAAGACGATTGATATTGATACTGTGCTCCTTTGCTTTATGTGTAGTTTTTCAGGGAAATGTGAAGCAGTCATTCCTTCGAAACAATAGATCAACTACTGTGTAGAAACGAGGAACTGCAGATGCCAGTTTACACGAAAGAAAGACACATACTTGCAAAACTTGCTTGGCTAATAAATTACGATTATGATTATTCAAAATTCCTGATTATTCATCCAAAAGAAAAAGAAAAATTGCAGATATATCAATGTGAATGAAAGTAGAATTTACCTGAAAGCACCCTCTGCAGCGAGCATTACACAGAG
This sequence comes from Leucoraja erinaceus, assembly GCF_028641065.1. Classification (NCBI taxonomy): domain Eukaryota; kingdom Metazoa; phylum Chordata; class Chondrichthyes; order Rajiformes; family Rajidae; genus Leucoraja; species Leucoraja erinaceus. Next base: position 72,315,911 of record NC_073383.1, on the reverse strand, counting down.
TGGGCACTAGCACCAGTCCGAGTCAGTCATTGTCAATTGTAGTAAAACCACTTCATCATAATCATAATCATAGTCGTAATTTATTAGCCAAGTATGTTTTGCAACATACGAGGAATTTGATTAGCCATACAGTCATACCAAAAAAGCAACAAGACACACTACTTCATAAAATTTGACATAAACATCCACCACAGCGGATCCTCCACATTCCTCATTGTGATGGAAGGCAATAAAGTCTTATCTTCCTTCCTCCTTTTTCTCCCTCGGTTGGGGCAGTCGAAGCATCCGCAGCCGGGGTGATCGAACCTCCCGCAGCCGGCGATCAAAGCACTTGCGGATTGGAGCTCCCGAAGTCGGTACCTGCCCAAGTGACCGTGAGCTCCACGATGTTAAAATCCGCAGGCTCCCGTGGTTGGAGCTCCCGAAATCTATCCCTGACAAAGGGATCGGAAGCTCCACGATGGTAAGTCCGCAGACTACTGCGGTTAGAGATCCCAAAGTCGGTCCCCAGTGAGAGACCGGCAGCTCCACGATGTTAGGCCGCAGTGCGGACGGAGACACAACAAGGTAAAAAGTCGCATATCTGTCGAGGAAAGAGATAAAAAAGTTTCCCCCACCCCCCTCCCCCCCATAATACAAAACTAAAAGTACACTAAAACATACATTGCATGACTCCTGACAGATATTCCATGGCAACAGTCACGTGTAGGTCAGACAGTGAGGCACTCGCAGCGCCTTGCAGCACCATAGACCCGAGTTCAATCCTGAGTATGGGTGCTGGGATTGTATGTTCTCCCTGTGACCACGTGAGTTTCCTCCTACTGCTCCGGTTTCCTTCCACATCCCAAAGAATTGCAGGTTTGTAGGTTAATTTGCTTCTGTAAATTGTCCCCAGTGTGGAGGATTGAACTAACGTGTAGGTGATCGCTGGTCGGCGCGGACTAGGTGAGCCGATGGGCCTGTTTCCATGCTGTATCTCTAAACAGAACTGAACTAAGACTATCTTCAAAGTAGGCACTTATGCTCAGTTTGCCTTAGCCTACGCGGACTGAGCGTAACTCCTTTTTCCATTTCCTTTTTCACAGTTGAAAAGGAGAGGCAAAGCACAGGCAGGCTTTACTTGGAGCTGCTGTAGATTTGGAAGCAACAGCAGGAGAAGTTAAGCAAGAGAAAACACTGATTGGCTCTAGCCCAAGTGGGAGGAGAGAATGAAAAGTGCGAGTCTTTGGCTTGTGTGAGAAAAGTGCGAGTCTTTGGCTTGTGTGAGAAAAGTGTGAGTCTTTGGCTCGAGAGTCTTCGGGGAGGAGGATGAGGAGAGGAGGCTACACAAAACAATGCAGAGGGAGACGAAAGAAGGAGATGTCAGGCAAGCTGATTCAGTGCGATGCTTGCAGTATGTGGGAGGTCAAGGACACTGCTGGTGCCTCTGGCTGCTACAAATGCAAGAAGTGCATCCAGGTAGAGCTCCTGAAGGACCATGTTGGGGAACTGGAGAAGCAAGTGGATGACCTCAGGTTCATCCGAGAAACGGAGTCGTTCCTCGACAAGTCCTACAGTAAGATTGTTACACCTAAGGTACTGGAAGAGAGAAGGTGGGAGACAGTGAGAAAGGGAGGGAAGCATGGAATGCCAACGTCCCCGGGTGTTGTACCTCTTGTGAACAGGTTCACCCACTTAGAAGCTGTCGGGACAGAAGACGTTTTTACACTGAGCGGCGGACTGGCTTGCGATGCGAATAGGGCTGTTGAGCCAAAACCAAAAAGGCCAAAGTCAGGCAACGCCATTGTAGTGGGAGACTCCATTGTGAGAGGTACGGACAGGGGTTTCTGCGGCAACAGACGGGATTCGAGGATGGTGTGCTGCCTTCCTGGTGCCAGGATCCAGGATGTCACGGACAGAGTGCAGAAAATCCTCAAGGGCGAAGGTGAACAGCCGGAAGTGGTAGTGCATGTCGGCACAAACGATGTCGGAAAGAAGGGGATGAATATTCTGCAGCGTGACTTTAGAGAGCTCGGAAAAATGCTGAAAAGCAGGACCTCCAGGGTTGTTATCTCCGGTTTGCTTCCAGTTCCTCGTGCTGGCGAGAGCAGGAACAGGGAGATACGGGACCTGAACGTGTGGCTGAGGAACTGGTGCATGGGGCAGGGATCTTAGATCACTGGGATTTGGTCTGAAGAAGGGTTTCGGCCCGAAACGTTGCCTATTTCCTTCGCTCCATAGATGCTGCTGCACCCGCTGAGTTTCTCCAGCTTTTCTGTGTAACCTTAGATCACTGGGATCTGTTTTGGAGTAAGGGGGAACTGTACAAAAGGGACGGATTGCATCTTAACAGGTGGAGGACCAGCATTCTGGCAGGCAGGTGTGCCACTGCTACACGGGTGGTTTTAAACTGAATAAGGTGGGTGGGGTGTCAAATGGGATAGTTGAGGATGGAGTTAAAGGGAAAGGATTTCTTAAATGTGTGAGCATAGAGATAGAGGGGTGTAAAATGAGGGTAGAAGCAATAGGTAGCAAGGTGAAATGTGGCAGGCAGACAAATCCAGGGCAAAATTCAAAAAGGGCCACTTTTCAACATAATTGTATGGGGTAAGAGTGTTGTAAAAACAAACCTGAAGGCTTTGTGTCTCAATGCAAGGAGCATTCGTATTAAGGTGGATGAGTTGAATGTGCAGATAGCTATTAATGACTATGATATAGTTGGGATCACAGAGACAAGGCTCCAGGGTGACCAAGGCTGGGAGCTGAACATCCAGGGATATTCAATATTCAGGAAGGATAGACAGAAAGGGAAAGGAGGTGGGGTAGCATTGCTGGTTAGATAGCAGATTAACGCAATAGAAAGGGGATGTGGATGTGGGTAGAGCTGTGAAACACTAAGGGGCGGAAAACGCTAGTGGGAGTTGTGTACAGGCCACCTAACAGTAGTAGTAAAGTTGGGGATGGCATCAAACAGGAAATTAGAAATGCGTGCAACAAAGATAAAACAGTTTAATGGGTGACTTCAATCTACATATAGATTGGGTGAATCAAATTGGCAGGGGTGCTGAGGAAGAGGATTTATTGGAATGTATGCAGGATAGTTTGCTAAACCAACATGTAGAGGAACCAACGAGAGTTGTACAGGGTCTTGGTGAGACCACACCTGGAGTATTGCGTACAGTTTTGGTCTCCTAATCTGAGGAAAGACATTCTTGCCAGAGAGAGAGTACAGAGAAGGTTGACCAGACTGATTCCTGGGATGTCGGGACTTTCATATGAAGAAAGACTGGATAGACTCGGTTTGTACTCGCTAGAATTTAGAAGATTGAGGGGGGATCTTATAGAAACTTATAACATTCTTAAGGGGTTGGACAGGCTAGATGCAGCAAGATTGTTCCCAATGTTGGGGAAGTCCAAAACAAGGGGTCACAGTTTAAGGATAAGGGGGAAATCTTTTAGGACCGAGATGAGAAAAATATTTTTCACACAGAGAGTGGTGAATCTCTGGAATTCTCTGCCACAGAATGTAGTTGAGGCCAGTTCATTGGCTATATTTAAGAGGGAGTTAGATGTGGCCCTTGTGACTAATGGGATCAGGGGGTATGGAGAGAAGGCAGGTATAGGATACTGAGTTGGATGATCAGCCATGATCATATAGAATGGCAGTGCAGGCTCGAAGGGCCGAATGGCCTACTCCTGCACCTATTCTCTATGTCTATGTCTCTATTCCCAGACTGACCATTCTGTCCTCAGCCTCCTCCACTGGCAGTGAGGCCACACGCAAATTGGAGGAACAGTACCGCATATTTCGCTTGGGCAGCTTACATCCCAGCAGTATGAATATTGATTTCTCTAATTTCAAGTAACTCCTACATTCCTTGCTCCCACTCTCTCCCACCCCCTCCCCACCCTAGTGAATATCCCTATCATTAGCACATCTTCCCCAGCCAACAATGGACCATTATGGACTCCACCCTTCCTGAGGTGATCTGTTGCTGGCCCTGTTTTGTTCTGGCCTTCTCTATCTCTCAGTCCGAAGGAGGGTTCCGACCCGAAACGCCACATATTCCTTTTCTCCCGAGATGCTGCCTGACCTGCTGAGTTACTCCAGCATTTTGTAGTCTGTCTAAAACTAAGGGCCATTCTTCTTTCACCCAAATAGGTTGTGAAGTGACGCACAGGTTTGTAGGTTAATTGGCTTGGTGTATGTGTAAATTGTCCCTAATGTGTGGAGGCCAGTGTTACTGTGCGGAGGTCAGTGTTACTGTGCGGAGATCGCTGGTCGGCGCGGATTAGATGGGCCGAAGGGCCTGTTTTCATGCTGTTTTCATCTCTAAACTAAACTAAAAAAAAAACCGAAAGTGATGGAGAGCATTGGAGATTAGCCAAGTATGTCGAAAAACCTTCTATTTTAAGAGAGAAGCTATTGAGTTACATATGGAATACATGCTCACAGGAGCGATGACTACACTAGCTCACAGATTTGCACTCTGGTCATGTTTTTGGCTCAAGACCCATGTGAATCAATTCACCATCTGTCAGAAATGTGGATCAAGACATCTGGAAACGCAACTGAAAGTGTTGCCAAAGAATCCCTTTCAACACGAGTACATTGATTTTTCTGAAAACGGACATGACCGTTTCCTAATACTTATTGTGGTCTTTAAATCCCAGTGGAATCCAATGTATTTTAGATGAGCTAAAAACATATTTTTGCATGTAATTCTTCCAGAGAAAATAGCATTTGATAGTGGATCACGGATTTGATTGTTGTGCTTACATGCTTTTGTGAGAAGGAATGCCATCAAACATAATGGTGCCTCCAGCCTCCATCCCCAGCCCCCCCCCATCCCCACCCATCCCCACCCCCCCACCCCTACCCCCCCTACCCACCCCCTACCCACCCCTACCCTACCCACCCCTACCCACCCCTACCTACCCAACCCTACCCAACCCTACCCAACCCTACCCCCCCTAGCCATTTAGCATTAGTTTAGTTTAGTTAAGTTTATTGTCACGTGTACCGAGGTGCAGTGAAAAGCTTTTGTTGCGTCCTATCCAGTCAGCGGAAAGACAATACATGATTACAATCGATCCATTTACAGTGCGGAGATACATGATAAGGGAATAACGTTTATTGCAAGGTAAAACCAACAAAGTTCGATCAAGGTACACAAAAATGCTGGAGAAACTCAGCGGGTGCAGCAGCATCTATGGAGCGAAGGAAATAGGTGACGTTTCGAGCCGAAACGCTTCTTCAGACTGATAGGGGGTGGGGGGGGGGAGAAGGAATACATTTGATTTTCCAGCATCTGCAGTTCCTTCTTGAAAGTTCGATCAAGAATAGTCCGATGGTCACCAGAGAGGTAGATAGTAGTTCAGGATTGCTCTCTGGTTGTGGAAGGACGATTCAATTGCCTGATAACAGCTGGGAAGAAACTGGAGGTGTGCGTTTTCATACTTCTATACCTATAGCCTGATGGGAGTGGGGAGAAGAGGGAGAGGCCAGGGTGCGACGTGTCCTTGATGATGCTGCTGGGAATTTGCCGAGGCAGCATGAGGTATAAATGTTGTCAATGGAAGAGAGGTCGGTTTGTGTGATGGTCTGGACTACAATTCACTGCAATTTCTTGCGGTCTTGGATGGAGCTGTTCCCAAACCAAGTTGTGATGCATCCCGATAAAATGCTTTCCATAGAGCTTCTGTAGAACTTGGTGAGAGTTGTTGGGGAAATGCAAACTGCCTGAGCCTCATAAGGAAGTAGAGAATCATCTTCTTCTTCTTGCATTTGAGGCAGCAGAGGTCTGCAGCAGGGTGATGCCATCCAATTCGACATCCGTAGGTGCTGCCCTTCTACAGCTTGGCGCCCTTGCTCCGGGTTGGCGCCAAGCTGCAGTGCTGCTGCTGTCTCTGTTTGTTGTCGTTGGCCTGACCGAGGTCAGTTGACAGGGCTCGTTTACCACGGGGAGGTCGACAACATGAGCCCCAAATCATCCATCTTCCAGAATCCAATAGATAAAGACACTCCCCCATCGGGCAAAAGGCACAGTGGTGTGAAAACACCCAACATCCTCATAAATCTTCCCTGGACCCTTGCTTGAGTATTGTGTGGCACCGTCAGTGAAAATGGGTGTAAAAGTTTTCATCCAGCTTCTCAAAAGTGGCCTCAACACCCATATTCTTATGGTAGACATAAAAAAACTGGAGAAACTCAGCAGCTGAGGCAGCAGCTGTGAAGAGAAGGAATGGGTGACATTTCCGGTCGAGACCTTTCTTCAGCCTAAAGAAGGGTCTCGACCCGAAACATCACCCATTCCTTCTCTCTAAACATGCTGCCTCAACCTCTGCGTTTCTCCAGCTTTTTGTGTCTACCTTCGATTTCTGCAGTTCTTTTTCTCCATATTCTTATTTTCCCTTAATTGGACCACAATTTTGCACGCCTATAAATTATTTGCGCCTATAAAATATTTTTACATTACTATTTAAGAGGGCAGTTAATAGTTTATCAAGTGCTCTCCATGCATGTTCTACTTTATTTTTCACTTCCCCCCCTAATTCTTTGATAGAATGCAAGGATTACAAGGTTTATTTTTAATCTTTTAGGCTGAAGCTTCGCTTGATAAAAATATCGAAGAATTCTACATGGCGTTGGGCAGAAACAAGCCAGCAGAAAGCGTCTTGAAAGATGAACAAAGTTGAACTTAGTATAACGCAAATTTGCAAACAAGGTTGGCAGAAATGAAATTTCAAGTCAGGTTCCAGAGATAACGTTTTGGGTCAATGATCAGGACTGGGTTTTGAATCCCCTGAATGAAATGACTGAAAGGAAATGGTCAATTGGGAGTGCTGTTGCTCTCAGTGGTTCCACGAACAATCTAATTCTGATTGCTGATTGCAGTGTTTCCAGTGCGAGATAAATGTAACCGAGTCAAAATTTAGTCCCGTTTTATTTATGTATATGAAGGAACTGCAAATGCTGGTTTACACCAAAGATAGACACAAAATGCTAGAGAAAAGGAATAGGTGACATTTCGGGTCAAGTCCCTTCTTCAGATCCATTTTAATTATGTCAGATTGTATTTCTCTATTGAAATACTCTACACCTACAACAACTGGAACTTAACAATGGCATCAAATCTGGCCCTTCTCTATACTGTCTCAGTATATTACTACTATACACTTGTACTGTATCAGAAATGCTTATCTAAGGTATCTAAGTGCTTATGTATAGTGTAGGAAGGAACTGCGGATGCTGGTTTACACCGAAGATAGAAAAAAAAGTTGGCGTAACTCAACAGGTCAGGCAGCATCTCGGGGAAAAGGACGAGATGATGATTTGGGTCGAGTTACTCCAGCTTTTTGTGTCTATAGGGATACTTGTACTGAACCATATAGAAAAATGAATTTCGCAATACCTCAGTAGATGTGACAAATAAAGTGCCATTTAATCATTGAACTACTTCTCAACATTTCTTGCTGCAGCAAGTAAGAATTTCATTGTTCAGCTCCTAGTACGTATGAGATTTGAAAACACCTGGTATTTGATCTTGGTATTCTTGGTATTCTCTTTTTTGGCTCTTAGAACATAGAACATTACAGCACAGGAGCAGGCCCCATCGGCCCACAAAGTTTGTGCGGGACATGATGCCAAGTTAAAGTGATCTTATCTGCCTGTACCTGATCCATATCCGTCTATTCCCTACGCTACCATGTGGCTATCTAAAAGCCTCTTCAACACCACTATCGTATCTGCCTCCACCACCACTTCAGGCATTGTGATCCAGGCCCCCACCACCACTTGTATAGAAGACTTGCCCTGCGCATCTCCATTAAACTTCCTCCCTCTCACCTTTAAGTGCCTGTCCCACGAGCATGCGACTGGAAGCAGCAAGCGAGACCAAACCAGAAGCGGGGGCTGCGCGGAGGTCTAGTGAGTGACATAAAGTTCGAGTGAAGTCCGCGGGAAGTTCGCAGGTGACGTACGGATGCGAGGCGGCTGCGGGCCGGCAGGCCGTTGCCGTGCGGCATTTCTCAACACGGTCAGTTTTTCGGAGTCCCGCGCGATATCAGGACCAGCTCCGCACAACTCCATACGGCTCCGGCGATCGAAGTGGGACCGGACCCGCGAGGTCCTATGGCTCAAGCGACCACATTGGGTCGCGCTTGCCGCATGGAGTCGCATGCTCGTGGGACAGGCCCTTTACAGCCATGCCCTCTATCATAGAGTCGTGGAGACATAGAGTGACACAGTGTGGAAACAGGCCCTTCAGCCCAACTTGCCCACACCAACCAACATGTCCCAGTTACACCCGTCCCACCTGCCCGCATTTGGTCCATATCCCTCCAAGCCTGTCTTATTGTTGGACATTTCCACCCTGGTAAAAAGGTTCTGACTGTCTAACCTATCTATACCTTTCAAAATGTTATATACTTCCATCACGTCTCCATTCAAGGTCCGACAGTCCAGAGAAAACATTCCAAGAGTATAGACACATTTCTATCAGTCTAGCTACTTGCCATCCCTTTTTCCTACCTTGAGTCACTCCAAAAAGCTGGAATGACTCAACGGGACAGGCTGCATCTCTGGAGAGAAGCAAAAGGCGACATTTTGTGTCGAGATCCTTCGTCAGACTGTTAGTCAGGAGAAAGAGAAACAAGAGATATAGAGGATGATGTTGAGAGAGATAGAACAAATGAATGAGAGATATGCAAAAAAGTAACGATGATAAAGGAAACAGGCCACTGTTAGCTGTGGCCTCGTTGAGAATGATACAATGAGGCTCAACAACTGTGAGGCTGGTACGACTTGGGTGGGGAAGGGATGGGGAGAGAGGAAATGCAGGGGTTACAAACACTACTCAGACTTCACATCACTGGCATCATAGGCACAAGATCTCAACTGACCATTCGATGACACAAAGGGTTGCAGTTCCTGGAATCTTGAATAAAACAAGAAATATGAAGAAGAGACCGGATACAAAATGTTGCCTCTCCATTTCCTGATGCTGCATTAACCGCTGAGTGACTCCAGCTCTGTATTGGTGGTGCTAAATCATTCCAACCTTTTATAGACATTCCCTTCATCCCAACCATTGCCCTCATCCTTCTCTGCTACTTTAGACTTTAGTACTTTAGAGATACGGCTGGAAACAGGCCATTCGGCCCAGCGAGTCCATGCTGACCAGCGATCCCCGTACACATGAGGGACTATTTACTATTTTACTGAAGGCAATTAATCTACAAACCTGTACATCTTTGGAGCGTGGGAGGAACCAGGAGAACACGGAAAAAACCCATGTGGTCGTAGTGAGAACAAACTCTGTACAGACAGCACCCAAGAGCAGGATCGAACCTGGATCTCTGGTGGCCAAGAGGCAACAACCCTACCGCTGTATCACCGTACTGCCGTTCGTGCAACGTAGATTAATTTTCTGCGGATGAGAGGGGATCTTATAGAAACGTATATAACATTTTTAAGGGATTGGACAGGCTGGATGCAGGATAAATGTTCCCCATGTTGGGGGAGTCTCGAACCATGGGTCACATTTTAAGAATAAAGGGTAGACCATTTACAACTGATATGAGGAAAAAACTTTTCACCCAGAGAGTTGTGAATCTGAGGAATTCTCTGCCACAGAAGGCAGTGGAGGCCAATTAACTGGATGTATTCATGAGAGAATTAGATATAGCCCTTAGGGCTAACAAAATCAAGGGATATGAGGAAAAAGCAGGGACAAGGTACTGAGTCTGGATGGTTAGCCATGATAATATTGAATGGCGGTGCTGGCTCGAAGGGCCGAATGGCCTACTCCTGCACCTATTTTCTATGTTTCTATGTTTCTTTCTCCCGAGGTTATAATGAAGAGTGTTCGACCCAAAACGTTATCTGCTTTACTTTCCACAGGTGATGCCTGACATGCTGAAAATTTCCAGGTTGTTTTGAGTTCAGATTTCCAGCGTACGCAGCTGTTTTATTGACTCTCGACACCATCACAAGAATCCAGCAACGTCAATCGAGTGTAGAGCAGCTTGATAAGTGGGACCAGCGCTGCAGCGAACTCACTTTAAACTGAAGAACACTGATGCCTGTAGCAGATGGCTCTGTTAACCTCAGTTGTGCCTTTATAATTAATTCTAACATGTTTCCAACAATAGATGTTAGGTTAATCAAGCTACAGCATCCTGTTTTTTTGTATGTGGTAACATCTTGGCTGTTCTCCAAATTTCTGATATGTATAAGGATTTTTGGAAGATTGCAACCACTATCTTGACAGCTACTTTTTTTTAAAGAGATACAGCGCAGACACAGGCCCTCGGCACACTGAGTCCGCGCCGACCATCGATCCCCGCACGCCGCATAGTAATCCTACACACACTGGAGCCAATTTACATTTTTACCAAGCCAATTAACCAACAAACCTGTACGTCTTTGGAGTGTGGGAGGAAACCGAAGATCTGGGAGAAAACCCGCGCTGGTCACGGAGAGAACGTACAAACTCCATACACACAGCATAGAAACATAGAAACATAAAAACATAGAAAATAGGTGCAGGAGGAGGCAATTTGGCCCTTCGAGACAGCGCCGCCATTCATTGTGATCATGGCGTCCCCTATCAATAACCCGTGCCTGCCTTCTCCCCATATCCCTAAGATATGGGGAGATGCAATGAGACCTGAGTGTTATGGTACACCAGTCATTGAAAGTAGGCATGCAGGTGCAGCAGGCAGTGAAGAAAGCAAATGGTATATTAGCATTCATAGCAAAATGATTTGAGTATAGGAGCAGGAAGGTTCTACTGCAGTTGTACAGGGTCTTGGTGAGACCACACCTAGAGTATTGCATACAGTTTTGGTCTCCTAATCTGAGGAAGGACATTCTTGCCATAGAGGGAGTACAGAGAAGGTTCACCAGACTGATTCCTGGGATGTCAGGACTTTCATATGAAGAAAGACTGGATAGATTCGGCTTGCACTCGCTAGAATTTAGAAGATTGAGGGGGGATCTTATAGAAACTTACGAAATTCTTAAGAGGTTTGACAGGCTAGATGCAGGAAGTCACAGTTTAAGGATGTGTCACAGTTCAAGGGGTCACAGTTCAAGGATAAGGGGGAAATCGTTGAGGACCGAGATGAGAAAAACATTTTTCACACAGAGTGTGGTCAATCTGTGGAATTCTCTGCCACAGAAGGTAGTTGAGGCCAGTTCAGGCATGCACAGGATACTGAGTTGGATTATCAGCCATGATCATATTGAATGGCGGTGCAGGCTCGCAGGGCCGAATGGCCTACTCCGGCACCTATTTCCTATGTTTCTATGTTTCTATGTTTACCTGCCTTGACTACCTTCTCTGGGAACTATACCTACCACCCTTTGTATAAAAAAGTTGGCCCTAAGTTTCCTATTAAATCTTTCCCCCCCTTATCTTAAACCTATGTCCTCTGGTTCGTAATTCCCCCACTCTGAGTAACAGACTCTGTGATTTTATACACTTCTATAAGATCACCCCTCATCCTCCTGCGCTCCAAGAAATAAAGTCCTAGCCTGCTCAACCTCCCACTATAGTTGAGACTCTCGAGCCCTGGCAACATTCTCATAACATATCAGCAATAATTGGATTAGAAAACAAACAGTAGGGATAAATACGTTAATTTCAGATAAGCAAGTTCATTCTGGTTGTACACCGCAGCAGTATGAGCATTGATTTCTCTAACTTCAAGTAATCCTTTCTTTCCCTCTCTCTCCATCCCTCCCCCTTCCCAGTGCTTTGACCAGTCTTATACTGTCTCCGACCACATTTCATCTCTGTTTGCTTTGCCTTCTCCCAACTAACAACAATCTATTCTACATTTTCCTTGATGTCCATTTCCTTTGCCCTGTTTTCACACCTTCACATTTCCTTATCTATCTATCCATCCATCTCCCTCTCCCCTAACTCCCAGTCTAAAGAAGGGTCGCGACCTGAAACATCACCATTTCTTCTCTCCAGAGATGCTGTCTGTCCTGCTGAGCTACTCCAGCATTTTGTGTCTATGTTTGGTTTAAACCAGCATCTGCAGTTCCTTCATTCTCATTCTGGTGGGGTCTGATCTATTTAATATCTAGATTGATGACTTAGCTGAAGGGAACAATTGTAATATTTTGCTTGGGTAGCTTACAACCCAATGGTATAAGCGTTGAATTCTTCAGTTTTAAGTAACTTCGGCTCAGACTCCACTCCCTCCCCCCCTCCCCCTCCCCCCCCCCCCCCCCCCCCTTGACTGCTTCCTCCACCGTAGTAATTTAACCAGTACCTCAGTTCACCACATTGTATCCCTCATGATCATACCTTCCCAATCCAACAATGGGCACAGGGCACCTCCCTTCCTGAGGTCATATATTGCTGGTCTCATCATATGTCAGTCCCGCCTTCCCAGGAATTAAACTGATGAATTTACGCTGCACTCCCCCAATAGCAAGAATGTCTTTCCTCAAATTAGGAGACCAAAACTGCACACAATACTACAGGTGCGGTCTCACCAGGGCCCTGTACAATTGCAGTAGGACCTCTCGTGTTGAAGGCCAACATGCCATTAGCTTTCTTCACTGCCTGTTGTACCTGCATGCTTACTTTCAGTGACTGATGTACAAGCACACCCAGGTCTCAAAGAACATGACGCTCACCACTTGCACTACCGTATACATTTTCTAGTTGTGTTTTGCATTAAGATCTTGTGTCTTTGTGGCACAAACATTTTCCTTTTCCTGTTCTGCAGAATTGATGTGTAATCTACGTACAATATTTTTTGTGTGAGTTGACTGAATCTGGGTGTCTAATAAATACAAGATTTTCAGTGTACGCATACTTCACTGTACCTATGAATATGGCAATAACCTCGGTTTGACTTGACTTCTTTTGTAGCGAATTTCAAACACCTATTATTCAAAATCCCCATACCGGGAGAATTTGTCTTCTTTTGTCTATATTTAAGAGGGAGTTACATGTGGCCCTTGTGGCTAAAGGGATCAGGGGGTATGGAGAGAAGGCAGGTACAGGATACTGAGTTGGATGATCAGCCATGATCATATTGAATGGCGGTGCAGGCTCGAAGGGCCGAATGGCCTACTCCTGCACCTATTTTCTATGTTTCTATGTTTCTATGTTCATGGCAAAATGATTCTGGAAGCAAGTCGTGATATACCCAGTAAAGTTAATGAGTGATTGGATTGTAGTTTGGTTTAGTTAAGTTTAGTTCATAGATACAGCATTGAAACATGCCCTTCTGCCCACCGAGTCTGCACTGACCAGCGATCACCCCATACACTAGCGCTATCCTACACACTAGGGACAATTTACAGAAGCCAAGTAACCTGCAAACCTGTAAATGTTTGGAATGTGGGAGGAAACTGGAGCAGCCAGAGAAAGCCACGCAGTCACCGGGAAAACGTACAAGCTCCATACAGAAAGCACCCTTGGTCAGGATTGAACCCGGGTCTCTGGTGGTGTAATCTACGGCTGTGCCAGCATGCCACACACTCTTGTTAGAAATGGAGCTAAGTCTTTAGGATCCTTTAGTGAAGGGAAACATGCCATTCTAAGACTTGCGATCAGACTCCCGCTCTTCTGTTGCAAACTACTGTTGACCTATGAAGTGTCTACATAAATACTCAGTTCAATGCACAGAGAATGGGACAGTGAATGTCAACATACAGTCATACAATTAATGCAGCACTGATGAAGACTATATAACCCATTGCCCTACACTGGTTCACAAGGTCATAAGGTCATAAGTGATAGAAGCAGAATTAGGCCATCCGGCCCATCAACGCCATTCAATCATGGCTGATCTATCTCTCCCTCCCAACCCCATTCTCCTGCCTCTCCCCATCACCCCTGGAACTCCGTACTAATCAAGAATCTATCTATCTCTGTCTTAAAAATAGCCATGGCTCCTTCTTGACTAACATGTTCAGTCCCCTCCACCACTCCAGTCATCGATGCCAGCTCTGACTTCTTCTGTACCTTTTCATACTTCCAGTTTCCCTCCTCCTTGACTCTCAGTCTGAAGAAGGGTCTTGACCTGAAATGTCACCTTTTCTTCTCTCCAAAGATGCTGCCTGACCCTCTGAGTTACTCCAGCATTTTGTGTCTATCCCTGATGTTTCCCCATGGGCCTTCAGATTGTTTTATTTCAAATGCCTATTCAAATTCCCTCCCAATTGACTCAATTTCCAATACAGATCATCTGTACTCTCAATGATAAATAGATTTTACTCACATTCTCCTGATTCTTCATCTTCCCTTTGGCCAGCAAATTCTTAACCAGTGCTAATGTCCTGAAATTCCTTCGGGCCCTTAAAGGGGACATTTACCTGTTTAGTTTTAGTTTTAGTTTTAGAGATTCAGAACAGAAACAGGCCCTTCGGCCCACCGAGTCTGCGCCGACCAGCGATCTCCACACATTAAAACTATCCTAAACACACTAGGGACAATTTACATTTATACCAAGCCGACAAACCTGTATTTAACCTACAAATCTGTACATCTTTGGAGTGTTGGAGGAAATCAAAGATATTGAAGAAAACCCACGCAAGTCTCGGGGTGAACGTACATACAGCACCCGTAGTCAGGATCAAACCCGGTTCCCTGGTGATGTGAGGCAGCAACTCTACTGCTGCGCCACCGTGCTGCCTCACTTTGAAGTAACTCAGCTGGGTTCTCCACTGCTGGGGACAGAGAGATCAATCTTAGACATGTACTCCACATCGTACAGGTGTATTGTCTGCAGAGAAGTGAACATCAGGATTAGCACGGTACAAGAGGTTTCAGCAATCTTCCAAGAAAGGCATATTCTTAAGATGTTGAAAAGGATTATGTTGTTATGGCAATTTCTATTGCAGTAATCAGTCTTCCGCTTATATAAACCACGTTCTCGGATTTTGGGTATTCTGGTTAAGTTTCTAAACTGTATTTCATTCATTTAGTGGCAAAGCAATTATATCCATGAGTCATTTAGTATAAATCTCAGCAACTCCCTCCATCAAGTAAATAGCTTCACTGATGAATTCTTTAATAGGTCAGTTGAAGCAGCATGGTCTATATAATTAACTGGAACTTTTTGTAATGCAATAATATAACTATTTGAAACAGCTATTAATACTCTTTGCAGCTACTGCAAATGTCATAATATCATTTCAAATACAGGAGGCCTGCACTTACATTTTGCCTAATGACATCTTCCCAAAAAAATCAAAAGGCACTTCACACAAGGAATTATTTTGAAGTGCTATGATTGCTGCCTGATAGGTTGTTAGGTATGCAGCTGTGTTTTGATGTAAAACGATGCCGTTGAAATGGAATTATATATTATGCGCCCTTCAACGAATGTGACACATTGTATAATGGTTTGCTGTTCCTACCTGGCTCCAACAAAACCTTGACACGGGTGAGATGGAGGGTGGCTAATGTTGTGCCTCTATTTAAGAAGGGCTGCAAGGAAAAAGATGGGAACTATAGACCAGTGAGCCTCACATCTGTGGTAGGCACATTACTCATTAGGAATCTGCGGAATAAGATGTATATGCATTTGGACAGACATAGGCTGATTAGGGATAGTCTACATGCTATTTTTACATGGGAGATCATGTCTCGTGAAACTGATTGAGTATTTTGAGGAAATTACCAAAAATGAGGGCAAAGTCGTAGACATTGTCTCTATGGGCTTTAGCAAGGCAAGATTCAAGATTCAATTTAATTGTCGCATGTACCAATTAAGGAACAGTGAAATATGAGTCACCATACAGCCATACTAAGTAAAAAAAGCAAAAATACACACAGCACATAAAATAAAGTTTAACATAAACATCCGCCACAGTGGAATCACCATTCCTCACTGTGATGGAAGGCAGTAAAGTTCAGTCATCCTCCTCTGTTCACCCGTGGTCGGGGCCTTTGAACGGGGCCGGGGCCGACGGTCCGCTGTTCAAGCCCTCTCGTCGGGATAATCGAAACTCCGGCGTCTGTACAGATCCACTTCTTACCGGAGACCGCTGCTTCACGGTGTTAAAATCCACAGGCCCCGCGGTCAGAGTTCCAACACTGGTGATCCTCGACAAAAGATCCCAGGCTCCGCGATGGTAAGTCTACACCGTGCCCGCGGCTCGAAGCTCTGGGCCGGTCTCCAGGAAAGGCCGCACCACTCCACGTTGTAGACCACAGGGGCAGACAAAGATGCGACACGGGGAAAATTTGCATCTCCATCGAGGTAAATGACTATAAAAGTTTTCCCCCCCTCGCACCACCCACATAAAAAATACCAAGAGACATTAAAACAAACATTCAAGACATACTTAAATAATAAAAACAGAGAAGGGACAAGACAGACTGCTGGCGAGGCGGCCATCACATGGTGGTGATTTTGATAAGGTACAGCACGGTAAGCTGCTTTGGAAGGTTAGATTGTACAGGATCCAAAGAGAGCCAGTTGACTGATTAGCAAACAAAATGCATAGGAAGGAACTGCAGATGCTGGTTTACACCAAAGATAGTCTCAAGTACCTGGAGTAACTCAGCAAGTCAGGCAGCATCTCTGGAGAAAAGGAATAGGCGATGTTTCGGGTTTCGGGTCGAGACCCTTCAGTCAGCAGAGAAGGAAACGAGGCAATGAAAAGGAGGATAGAAAAGATGAATGAAAGGTGTGCAAAAGGACAAATCAAAGCCAAATTGGCTTCATGGAAGGAAGCAGAGGGTGATGGTAGAAGATTGCTTTTTAGACTGGAGGCCTGTGTCTAGTGGTGTACAGTGCGTGAAAAGTTGTTTTTACTTTATTGTTTGTAGTTCCAATTCAGGTTAGCTTTGTGACCAAATAAAATGTTGGCAGCTATGTGGTTCCCTGGGACCTGTTGATGTTGTTGAGCTCAAGAGTCAAGTCAAGAGAGAGAGTCAAGAGTCAATTTAATTGTCATTTGGACCCCTGGAGGTCCAAACGAAATGCCGTTTCTGCAGCCATACATTACACACAAATAGACCCCAGACAGAACATAATTACATTTTACATAAACATCCATCACATCGCTGTGATGGAAGGCCAAAAAAAACTTATCTCTCCACTGCACTCTCCCCCCCCCGATGTCAAAGTCAAAGCCCCCGGCTGGCGATGGCGATTGTCCCGCGGCCATTAAAGCCACGCCGGGTGGTGCGAGGTCGCACACCGGGTCTTGGTGTTGGAGCCCCCGGTGTGCGCTCGTAAAGTCCCGCGGCCATTCCAGCCGCGCGGGGCGGTGTAGTGAGGCCCCGCTCCAGGAGCTCTTCGACCCCGCAACTCGGGCGGGAGAATTCGCCGTTGCAGGAGCCCCGAAAAGCGGTCTCTCTCCAGGGACCCGCGGGCTCCCGGTGCCGTCGTCCGCAGACCCGCAGTAGCAGCCTCCGACTCAGCAGCGGCATCGGCAGCAGCAGCAGCAGCAGCAGCAGCAGCAGCAGCAGCAGCAGCAGCAGCAGCAGCAGCAGCAGCAGCAGCGCTCCTCCACCGCTCCAACTGCTCCGGACTCGGCCAGCCCCGCGACGGCGACGGTGAGTAGCACCAGAGTCCCCGGCTTCTTCCTGTTGGAGGCCGCTCCTCGTTGCGGCCTCAACGACAACGGAAACCCGACGAGAAAGGTCGGGTCTCCAGTGCAGGGAGAGATTTAAAAAAAGTTTCCCCCCCCCCCCCCACCCCACCCCCAGGTTACACACACACCCCCAACTAAAAATAACAAAACTACATTAAAACACAGACAGAAAATAATAAAAACGCGGACAGACTGCAGAGGCCGCTGCTGGCCAGAGCCGCACCGCCTACCGGAAGCTACAACAAGGCTCAGCCGTTCACGATGAATATCAGTCTAATGCCCCTGTCCCACTTAGGAAACCTGAACGGAAACCTCTGGAGACTTTGCGTCCCACCCAAGGTTTCCGTGCCGTTCTCTGAGGTTCCCGGAGGTTTTTGTCCGTCTCCCTACCTGCTTCCACTACCTGCAACCTCCGGCAACCATCTGCAAACTCCGGGAACCGGACGGAAACCTTGGGTGGGGCACAAAGTCTCCAGAGGTTTCCGTTCCGGTTTCCTAAGTGGGACAGGGGCATTAGGGGGCAGAGCATTGGCACAGGGTTTTACACAAAGGGTGGTGAGTATAATTGCCAGAGGAAGTAGTTGAGGCAGGTACTATCACATGGTTTAAAACACATTTCGACAGGTACATGGATAGGACAGGCTTCGAGGGATATGGGCCAAATACGAGACAGTTGGGACTAGGGTAGATGGGGCATGTTGGTCGGGGTGGGCTAGTTGTGCTAAAAGCACCTGTTCCCATGCTCTATGACTATGATATATTTCCCCATGAGCTCTCATATATTTACCTGGTTGAGGTGGGATTTGTTATGTTTGCACTGAGGCAAGAAACCTTTCAGCTTCCTTCATCTTGCTAAAAACAACAGTGGAATTCTAAAGTAGAGAAACCGATTTTACGGCTGATTAACTACCTGAGCATTTAATTGTGAACCTTTTAATGCAGTAATTAAATTAACAGCACACTTCTTATTAACTGCAATTTCTGTGCTCCGACATTGGAGCTGGGAACATTATTATTTTTTTGCTGGGTGAAATTTCTGGATGCTGCCTGTGTTAACGTATATAGTGTGAAGTAAAGACCATTAAAAGAAAGTACCAATGAACTAGTGAACAATGTAAACTCTGGAAGCCCAGCTCAACCTTGCTACTCAGTCTGCCACATTATGTGAACATACTGCATTACAAGCAATTAGAGGCCATGAGTAGGCAGAGAATCTCATTAACTATCTTGGCAGAAGCATATTTAGCTGCCATTACATCCTCTATTACTTGGGGAGCTGGGGGCAAAAGGCAATAGACTGACCACTGTGAAAATCAAAAGTTGAAGGAAACAGATACAAGCCCCTATTTGTTTGCCCTGTCTAACAGTTGATCAGTTAGAAGACGTTCTTATCAACTATCAATGTCTGGAAATATTACCATCTGGTTTGGGAATTGCTCTCAGCCAGGACAAGAAGGCTCTGCATAGAGTAGTGTGTTCGGCCGAACGCACTATGGGAAATTCACTCGCCCCCCCTGCAGGAACTATACATCAGGAGGTGCAACTCCAGAGCCAATAAAATCATGGGAGACCCCTTCCACCATTGCAACGGACTGTTCCAGCTGCTACGGTCAGGCAAACGCCTCCGTTGCCATGCTGTGAGAACGGAGAGGTTGAGAAGGAGTTTCTTCCCAGAGTCCATTAGGACTGTAAACTCCTATCTCACCTGGAACTAACTTTTACTGTACCACTCTACTGCTTTTTTTTTTTTTAATTGCTGTTTTTTCCCCTTATTCCTTCCGCCCACAATATTTAATATGTAAACAAATGTGTGATTCTGTTCCATTCTGTTTGTAGTCTGTTTGGTTGTTAGGTTGTTTGTCTTTTTGCATAAAGACCGCGAGCATTGCCACTTTTCATTTCACTGCACATCTCGTATGTGTATGTGACGAATAAATTTGACTTGACTTGACTTACCTGATAGTTGGTCCCCAAAGACTTTAGCATCATTCCCCTGCACCTTTTGGGCAGCACGATGGCGCAGCGGTAGAGTTGCTGCTTTATAGCGCTTACAACACCCGAGACAGAGGTTCGATCCCGACTACGGGTGCTGTCTGTATGGAGTTTGCACGTTCTCCCCGTGACAGTGTGGGTTTTCTCCATGATCTTCGATTTCCTCCCACATTCCAAAGACATGCAGGTTTGGCGTGGTGTAAATGTAAATTGTCCCTAGTGTGTATGTAGGATAGTGTTAATGATACCAGTCAGCTTAGTCAAAAACAAAGATGGGTCATTCAGATGGTGGTGAGTACATGGAATGCACTGCCAGAGGAGATAGTTGAGACCGGTACTATAAAAGCATTTAAAAGACACTTGGACAGGAACATGGAAAGGAAAGGTTTAAAGTCATATGGGCCATACACAGGTAAATGAGTACCTTAAATTGCGCATCATTTTGTTAAATAATGTGTTTTAGTTTGGATGTCCTTTTCAATTCTCTGGATGATTATTTAGTCTTGGTTTTAGATAGCTGGCATGAATCTTGTGTGTTTTCCCCCATTTGTTTGAATTTCAGACCCTCCATGTTCCTTGGTAATTCAAAACAAGGCCATACAATAGTTATATTTGTTTCCACACAAATGTCAGGAGGCCCACATTTAATCTTTAATTAAGTGAGCGCCCCATCCCAATAGTTGCTGTCTGATTCGGGTCCACTTTAACAGGTTTAACAGGTTGGTCGGCTTGGACAAGTAGGGCCGAAGGACTTGCTTCTGTGCTATATGACTCTATTACTCAAATTTGTACAGCCTATAGTCTTGAGATGTCCAGAGGTGCTTTGCAGAGTCGGTTAGCAAACATTATTTGTTGCCAAATCACGTAAATGAGGCAAGGAAAATTTTGTTTGAGGCATTGCTAACAACCAAAAGAACTTGACTAAAGACATTTCTCCTCATCTCCTTCCTAAAATAACATCCTTTAATTCTGAGGCTATGACCTCTAGTTCTAGACTCTCCCACTAGAGGAAACATCCTCTCCATATCCACTCTATCCAAGCCTTTCATTATTCAGTATGTTTCAATGAGGTCCCCCCTCATTCTTCTAAACTCCAGCAAATACAGGCCCAGTGCCGTCATATGCTCATCATAGGTTCAGCTAATCAATCCTGGGATCATTCTTGTAGCTCTCCTCCGGACCCTCTCCAGAGCCAGTGCATCCTTCCTCAGATATGTTGCCCAAAATTGCTCACAATGTTCCAAACGCGGCCTAACCAGCGCCTTATAGAGCCTCAGCATTACATCCCTGTTTTTGTATACAAGCCCTCTTGAAACAAATGCTGCCATTGAGTTTGCTTTCTTCAGTTAAAGTGTGAAGTCAATACATTAACAAGTGTTGTCAGGCAGCGCTGGCTGGTAACCAAGGATAAATCTTGGGTTGCTATGGAGTGAGCGAGATAGTTGGCATCACGTCGAGGAACGAGACCTCAATGACATGTACAATGAAGTGACTCCGCTGAACTTCGAACCAACCCCCGTGAACAACTAGCCCTACGGCCATGCCTCAGAGGATGAACAGTGAAGAAGTGCTAGCCACTAAAGCAAAGGAAAGGAGGACACAAAGACTGTTAAGGTTGATTAATTCTGTCCAGTCAGACACGACAGAAATAGTCCAGCTCTAGTGGAAAGAATGTGATGAAGGGTTCAGACAACAAATTATAGTCTGCTTGACTAACTGGGGTTTTGAAGGCTCTCGAGACAGATGTGCTGATTTGAGATGCAAAACACTGGAGTACCTCAGCGAGACAGGCAGCTTCTCTGGAGAGAAAGGATGGGTGACGTTTCCGGTCGAGACCCTTCTTCAGACTGAAAGTCACGGGAAAGGAAAACGAGAGTTTTCGACAATGATGTAGAGAGATTTTGAACAAATGAATGTAAGATATGCAAAAAAAGTAACAATGTTAAAGAAACTGATTTTTCTTGCTTCAGATTTCTGGTTTCAGATTTCTGGTGCCTTCTGTATTTTCCTATCCTGTTCAACAATGTTCCTTTAGTTTTTAGAATTAGCAAAGCTGCAAATAAAATGCACCTTCCCTCATTTATGTGATTCAGCAACAAACATTGTGTGCCAACCCACTCTGCCCAAACACCTTTGGACGAGTCAGGAACTGTCGGCCTGCCTTGAACTCAGTTCAGTACAAAGAAATAAGATTACTGCTTGCGATTGGTATTGGTACTGTGGTGGTTTATTACATGTAACGAGGTACAGTGAAAGCTTTGTTCTGCCTGCTATCCGTTCTGATCAGATACTACCATCCATGAGAACAATCGAGCCAAACACAAGTGCGACAGGTGGAACAAAGAAGAAGCTACAAGTGTGTACAATACTATTTGTTTTTTTGTGTAGCATTACAGTTCTAGAGGAGAAAAGCATTATTTATCTTTTTCTTGCATACGGCGTGCACAGCCTAAAGTTGTAGGTCAACTTCTTCTATTTGATCTATTTGTTTGTGCATGTTGGCTTGATCGCATTAGTCGAAACAGGGTGGACCACGTGAAGGCTGCAATCTCCCACCCCATTATCTGCAGAAACATAGGTTTGAAGATTGAGAGCTTATGGAAGGACTATATATAATATATATATATATCAGTATCAGTATCAGTATCAGTCAGTATCAGTATATCTTTATTGTTATTTCCTGAGTACTCACATACCCAGAGGAAACAAAAAAACATTGCTCAACCAGTGTCCGTTCAGTGTGCAGTACAAATAACAACAAGTAAATAGAAATAAAAATACATATATCATGAACAAATTAAATTAAATTAAACACTCTACTCTCTACTAAACATCAACAGGCGTTCCGATCGACAGCTGCTGCAGTGTGTCCAGGTTGGTGGTTGGTGCGCGATACTTTGGCAGGGGGCTAAGTCCGTTTATCAGTCTTATAGCCTGCGGGAAGAAGCTGAGGAGCATCCTGCTGGTTTTGCAGCTAATGCTCCTGTACCTCTTCCCAGATGGCAGGATGGAGAATATGTGATGCGATGGGTGGTAGGGGTCTTTGATGATGGAGATGGCTCTGTTGATACATCTCTTCCTGTATATGTCCAGCAAGAAAGGGAGTGGAGCACCAATAATCCTGCTGGCGGTCTTCACAATCCTGTCAAGTTGGTGCCGTTCGTACGCCTTGCAGCTCCCGAACCAGGAAGTGATGCCGTTGGTTAATGTGCTCTCGACAAAAGGGACAAAACTGTTCTTGAGTCTGGTGGTGCGTGATTTCAAGCTTCTCTATCTTCTTCCCGGTGGAAGTGGGGAGAAGAAGGAATGACCGGGGTGGGACAAGACTTTGACGATGTTGGAAGCTTTCCCATGTCAGCGTGAAGTGTAGATGGAGTCTGGTCAGTATGATGGACTGGGCTACAACTCCCTGAGGAAAGGCAGTGGTGTTTAGAAGAATGAGCGGTGATCTTATGGGATTAGCTTCCATGGAGCACCTTGGTTGGCGTGGATGAGTTGGGTGTAAGAGTCTGTTTCCACGCTGTATGACTCTATGACTCTTTGACAAAGGAGAAAAACCATGGATGGGTGCAAGCTCAGTTGCCCATTCAGGATGGCAGTGTGGTCATAGGCTTTTGAACTTGTGGAGAATGAATCACCCAAGGTCTGTCTGTGATCGGTGTTGTGTGTGACTGATAAAAGTTCAGAGGTTTCAAGAATTAAATCGAAACTGTGGCAAAACCTGCCTCACAGCGCCAGAGACCCGGGTACGATCCTGATCTTTGTTGCTGTCCGTGTGGAGTTTACCCAGGCCGCGTGAGTTTCTTCAGGGAGATCCGGTTTCCTCCCACATCACAAAGATGTGTGTTAATTAGCCATTGTATATTGCCCCTAATTTGTAGGGAATGGATGAGAAAGTGGGATAACATAGAATTAATGTGAACAGGAAATTGCTGGTCGGCGTGGACTCGGTGGGACAAAGGACCAGTTTCTTTCAATCAAAATATGTATCTGTGAGAGGGAGAAGAAAGAGAGAAACAGGGGAACTGCAGATGTGGAATTTTGGGGAATGCATAAAGAGCTGGAGTTATTCAGCAGGTCAGGCACCATCTTTGGAGGAGTTGCTGGGTGATGTTTCAGATCGGACTGAGGTCCCGACTGGAAACGTTACCGAACCACTCCTCCAAAGATTTTACTTGATCCATTGAGTTACTCACACACTTGGTGTTTTGTTCAATACACCTGCGAGTTTTAGTCAAGGTTCTGCAAGTGTGAGGAACAGACAGGCCAGATGCACAGAATCTCTTGCCCAGAGTAGGGGAATCAAGAACCGGAGGGCATAGGTTTAAGGTGAAGGGGGGAAAACATTATATGGATCAGAGGAGTATCTTTTTCACACAAAGGGCAGTGGGTGAATGGAACAAGCTGCCAGAGGAGATAGTTGAGGCAGGGGCGATCGCAACATAGAAGCAATCGGATAGGTACATGGATATGACGGGTTAAGAGGGATATGGGCCAAACACAGACAAGTGGGACTCGTGTAGATGGGACATGATAGTGGAGAAGTTGGGCCGAAGGGCCTGTTTCGACACTGTATAACTATAACAACCTGGTCAAAGGTTTGTTTTGGTAAAGCCCCTGGCCCACTTAGGCAATTTTTTGGCAACTACAGGTAATTAGACTGTTGCCACATTGTGGCGGGGTGATGCCTGTATGGTCGTGAGCAATTTTTTCAAGTCGCCTAAAGAGTCGTAACGTTTTTCTCGTCGCCGCTGGATTTTGAAATGTTCAAAACCTTTCGGCGACTGTGGGCTTGTTGCAGCTTGGCTTCTCCTGTTGTAGCTGCTGTCGTAGGTTGTCGCCAGGATGACGTAGGTTGTCGCTAGGTGACGTTGGTCATCGCTGGGTGCAGACTTTGGTGAATTCCATTAGCGACTACCTCTATCAACTGGCGACAGTAACGGCAACTGAATTGTCTTAAAGGGTCTGTCCCACTTGCATGCGATTGCATGCGTCTGGCACGACCAAACGTGGTCGCTTGAGGCGTATGACCACGCGGGGCCAGTCCCACTTAGAATCGCGGAGGCGTATGGCGTTGTGCGGGGCTGGTCCTGACATCGCGCAGGGCTCCGTAAATCTTGCATGCCTGAAAATATTGCGCACCAACGGCTTGTCAGCGCGCAGGCGCATTGCAGTCGTACGCAGCGTCTTGACGGCGTACGCAATGTCTTGACGGCGTACGCCTAGCGTGTGGCGTTGTGTGATGACATTGCCGTCTGGCGTGGCGTTGCGTGATGACGTAACCGTCCGACGACTTGCGATTCCCAAATTCAGTCGGCCCGCCTCCTGCCCAGCTGATTGGGGAGTATGACGCAAATGACGTCACACGCGAACTCAGCGCATATTTTGCGCGTACTTACCGCATACTTAGCGCGAACTTCCTGTGAATTCCGCTTCCGTTTGGTCGCACCAAACGCAAGCAATCGCTTGAAAGTGGGACAGGCCCTTAAGTTGTTTTCAGTTGTCGCCGACAGGGTCGTTTCTAGTCGTGGATTGACATAGGTTGAGTTTGGTTGTCGCCTGTGTGGTCATGGGTGTGGACGTAAGTGTGGTCATAGGTGTACGTCCTAATGGGTCGGTAGCATGACGTCGACTAGGTGGTAGGTTGTCGTAACCTGTCGTGGATATTGTCATAGGGGGGGTCCAGTTGCTACTTTTGGGCGACCTGCTACAACTTTTACAGTCACTGGCTGTCGCTGAAAAAATTGCCTAAGTGGGACAGGCCCTTAAGTGTTTTAAAGGAGAAAACAATGTAGCAAGGAAGAGCACTTCAAGGGAATGTGAGATGAGGCTGCTGGACTGGTTTAGTAAAAGTCATCGGTGTTGGAGGGAATGAAATGAGGGAGCACTGTAGTCCAGAATTGGAGAGATGTAGGTCAAGGAGGTTTTCGTACTGGAGGAAGTTGCAGAGGCAAGGAGTCATGAGGCCACTGAATAATTTGAAAATAAAGATGAGGGTTTTAAAATCTAGGCATCACCTCACAGGGAGCCGATGTACATCAGCAAACCCACATCTCACTGACTTGGGCAAAACAGGGAGGAACATTTATTATACGGCATCGCTATTCAGTGAAGGAATGTCAGCCTCTCTTCATAATTTGCATGTTAGATTCTGAAGCATCATAAATAACAAATAGGCTTTTCAGATATTTAATGACTTGAAAAGAAACGTTAAAAGCAGCCGAAAAAAGTCACAATGTGCGTCGAATGTAGATGAGAATATCAGCGGCATATTTCAATATACTGTAGCACATTTGTACTCAAATGGCCAGAGGGCTCCCTCTGTGATGAATGGCGATCACTGCTACAGTATCTCTCATTCTGCCTCTTTTCCCAATCAGAATGCTATCAAATGCCTGGTCATCCCCACGACACCATTGATTTAATGGGAAATGCGTACAAATAATTGATACAAATGTATAACGCTTTCCATTCTTCCTCCACAATCCGAATGCTGCTTTCTGCTCTTTATCCTTTGCGGAAAGAATATTTCAATATGTATTGAATAAAGATAGAGTTCCACTGTGAGAGTAGGTAAAAATGCCAGATTGGTTTAATTAGTTTAGTTTAGTTTATATTAGCATAGTTTAGTGGTCTGAGAAACGACCACTGGAGTTTTCAACATCTTTATTCAAAAGTTCGATAATCAGTATATAGGTTCTACAGACACGTCTGCTCACAACGGTGGTCAACGCTGAACTAACGAGCGCAAGTGAAAAACTGGGCGAAACAAGCAGCCCCTCCCGAGTCACGTGACCGCGGCTTCCGAACGCCGGGTTCGATATCTACATGCGCTAGCAGGCGCCGCTACAATAGCTTAGATTCAGTTGAGTTTAGTTTCGTCTCGTGATACAGGGTGGAAACAGGCCCTTCGGCCCACTGAGTCCACCTGACCATCGATCACCCGTGCACTAGTTATATGTCCCACATGCTAGGGCCAATTAACCTACTAAACTGTACGCCTGTGGGAGGAACCTGGAGCACCCGGAGAAAACCCACGGGGTCCCGGGGAGAACGTACAAACCACACAGAGAGCACCCGTGGTCAGGATCAAAGCTGTTCTCTGGCGCTGTGAGGCAGCAGCTCTACCGCTGCACTACTGTGGTACAGTATATCTTCTGAAGTTTTGGTAATGTATTTCAGAAGCAGTTGGCAAGCTCCTTACATGAGAACAGTCCATGCTGATTGGGTGCAACAAAAGGCGTGAATTCCCAGCGTATTTTATCAACAACATGAAGCACAATAAATATCTGATCAATAAAAGCCATGTCTAATCATTTTTAAATAAATAAAATATATAGGGACAATGATTATGTATATTTTTGTCCCAGGTTAACTTGTTCTTTACCCTTTAAATATTGTCACAATAAACAAGTGGTTGAGAGGTGAAGTAATGTTGCAGCTGAAGTTATTTCTCTCATGTTCAAACTCTGTGCATGAAGATAACTTGGCAATTGGCAGGGTGGCGCAGTGGCAGAGTTGCTACCTTACAGCTCCAGAGACTCAGGTTCAATCCTGACTATGGGTGCTTGGCTGTACGTTCTCCCCGCGACCTGCGTGGGTTTTCTCCGAGCTCTCCGGTTTCCTCCCACACTCCAAAGACGTTCAGGTTTGTAGGTTAATTGGCTTGGTATAATTGTAAATTGTCCCGAGTGTGTGTAGAATGGTGCTGGTGTGCGGGGATCGGTGGTCAGCGCTGACTCGGTGGGCCAAAGAGCCTGTTTCCGTGCTGTATCTCTAAACTAAACTAAACAATCTAAACTAAACTGAACTAAGCTAAACTAGAGAGAGGTATTTGAATTAAACCATGAATGGCATATGAAGATTTATTTTGTCTTTGGGATGTGTTCAGTTTAGTTTAGAGATACAGGGTGGAAACATTGTTCGACCAGCAATCACCGTACACTAGTTCTATCCTGCACAAAAGGGACAATTTACAGAAGCCAATTAACCTATAAACATTTGCAATGGATTAATTTCTTGGAGTGGAGAGGGGATAAGTAGAGCCTATTTAGAATCTTTGTTTCAGTGCCAATTTAAACAAATAAGCAGAAATGCAAATGCCAGGTAAAATTACCTAGAAAAAGCATTGTTTAATATTCCATAATGTTCCAAAAAAAGCATAATATTCCAAAAATACTGTTTTCAAAAATTGATCAGCTTTCTAAAATAATGGTGTCGCCAGTAAATATTTTTGTCATAGAGTCATACAGTGTGGAAACAGGCCCTTCAGCCCAACTTGCCCATGCCGACCACATGCCCCATCTACACCTGTCCCACCTACAGTACCTGCATTTGGCCCATATCCCTCCAAAACCAGAGATACTGCCTGACCCGATGAGTAAATCCAGCACTTTGTGTCTATCTTTCCTCTCCATGTACCTGTCCAAATGCTCAGAGGGCGGTGGAGGCAGGTTCTCTGGATGCTTTCAAGAGAGAGATAGATAAGGTTCTTACAAATAGCGGAGTCAGGGGATATGGGGAGAAGGCAGGAAAGGGGTACTGATTGGGGATGATCAGCCATGATCACATTGAATGGCGGTGCTGGCTCAAAGGGCCGAATGGCCTACTCCTGCACCTATTGTCTATTGATTATTGTCTATTGTCTAATGTTGTGATAGTACCTGCCTGAACTACCTCCTCCAGCAGCAATCAATATACTGGCCACCCTTTGCATAAAGAAGTTGCCCCTCAGGTTCCTATTAAATTCCCCCTGACTAATTACCTTAAATAAATGTGCTGGGTTCAAAAATAACAAAAAATAAACCAGAGGCTAATCTCACTAATCTGACTAATTAGCTACCAGTTAATGGTAGTTTATAGCAGCTAATCTGGCTACCAACGCCCTTCAATGTATGATAAAGCAAAGGAAATAGAGAACATAGGACATAGAACATGTCCAGAGAACATAGGTTTATGGTGAGGGGGGAAAGATTTAATAGGAACAATGATGGGCAGCTAAGGGTGGTCAGTGTATGGAATGAGCTGCCGAAAGAGGTAATTGAGGCAGGTACTATCGCAACATTTAAGAAACATTTAGACAAGTACATGTATAAGACAGGTTTAGAGGGGATATGGGCCAAATGCAGGTGGTGGGAATAGTACAGGTGGGGCAGGTTGGCCGGTGTTGGCAAGTTGGGCCGAAGGGCCTGTTCCCACGCTGTACGACACGATTACTCTAATTGGAGGGGTTAGAATTCAGGGAGATAACAGTGGGGGTTAGATGTTTTATTTCGCTATAATGGTTTGTGGCGGAAAATTATCAGGTTGTTTCCCCCCCCTGTAAGATGCAGCGAAGAGATGGAGTAGGCTATACACATAAAGAAATTTCCTTATGCAGTATTTAAGAATTGCTGCAGGTCCAACGTCTGTGAAACTGTTACATTGATCAGAAGTAAGCACATCACACAACTTTCTTCTAAAATTCAATCGCAGTCCAAACTTAAGTGTGAATATTGAAGTAACCAGTGTTTTGTGCTGAAACATTGCACTGCCCATCAATGTTGTTGTATTCCATCAAATGATTACTGTCTTTAACTATTCATACAAACATAGAAAATAGGTGCAGGAGTAGGCAATTCGGCCCTTCGAGCCTGCACCGCCATTCAATATGATCATGGCTGATCATCCAACTCAGTATCCCGTACCTTCCTTCTCTCCATACCCCCTGATACCCTTAGCCACAAGGGCCATATCTAATTCCCTCTTAAATATAGCCAATGAACTGGCCTCACCTACCTTCTGTGGCAGAGAATTTCAGATTCACCACTCCCTGTGTGAAAAATGTTTTTCTCATCTCCATCCTAAAAGACTTCCCCCTTATCCTTAAACTGTGACCCCTTGTTCTGGACTTCTCCAACATCGGGAACAACCTTCCTGCATCTAGCCTGTCCAACCCCTTAAGTGCTGGGTTCAAAAATGACAAAATTAAACCAGAGGCTAATCTCACTAATCTGACTAATTAGCAAAGACCGCTCCCTCCGCAACTCCCTTGTCAATTCTTCCCTTCCCTCCCGTACTACCCCCTCCCCGGGCACTTTCCGTTGCAACCGCAAGAAACGCAACACCTGTCCCTTCACCTCCCCCCTCGACTCCATTCAAGGACCCAAGCAGTCGTTCCAGGTGCGACAAAGGTTCACCTGTATCTCCTCCAACCTCATCTACTGCATCCTCTGCTCTAGATTTCAGCTGATTTACATCGGGGAGACTAAGCGGAGGTTGGGCGATCGTTTCGCCGAACACCTCCGCTCAGTCCGCAATAACCTACCTGAACTCCCGGTGGCTCAGCACTTCAACTCCCCCTCCCATTCCCAATCCGACCTCTCTGTCCTGGGTCTTCTCCATTGCCAGAGTGAGCAACACCGGAAATTGGAGGAACAGCACCTCATATTCCGCCTGGGTTGCTTGCGTCCGGATGGCATGAACGTTGAATTCTCCCAGTTTTGCTAGCCCTTGCTGTCTCCTCCCCTTCCTTAACCCTCGAGCTGTCTCCTCCCATCCCCCCACCCTCGGGCTCCTCCTCCTCCCTTTTTCCTTCCTTCACCCCCCCACCCCCCATCAGTCTGAAGAAGGGTTTTGGCCCGAAACGTCGCCTATTTCCTTCGCTCCATAGATGCTGCTGTACCCGCTGAGTTTCTCCAGCATTTTTGTGTACCTTCAACCCCTTAAGAAGTTGATTTATTGAGGTGACAATCAATAAGGGCTCTAGTACCATGTTGACATCTAAATCAAAAGTAATTTTCTATCCTTTAAACTTTAGAGATACAGTGTGGAAACAGGCCCTTCGGCCCACCGAGTCTGTGTCGCACTGTGATCACCCCGTGCACACCAGCACTATCATACACACTAGGGACAATATACAATATACCAAAGCCAATTAACCTACAAACATGTACGTCATTGGAGTGTGGGAGGAAACCGAAGATGTCAAAGAAAACCCACGCAGGTCACGAGGAGAACGTACAAACTCCGTACAGACAACATCCGTGGTTAGGATCGAACCTGGGTCTCTGGTGCAATGAGGCAGCAACTCTACCATTGCGCCACTGTGCTGTCCCCTTTACACCATTTTGACATCTCCCTGCCTTAACTATAAGGGTTTCAGGACTGGATCATCTATGAATTTTTCCTTCTATGATGGGAAATAAAATGTTCCTCTTCCCTTCACCCTCAGTACAACAATTCTTAATTCAAGATGGGAGTGGGGGTGGTTGTGGTTGAAGGGGTGTAGTTTGACTATGAGGAAATTTAGCTACCATTTTATAAAGCTTAGGCAAAACAACCCATATACGCTCTTCCAATCTCTTTGCCCAAGGAAAAGTTTTATTGCCTTTGTGGTGATGAAGCATAAATTCACCAGGTCTATTGTTGACATGAGGGTTTGTGCTTTGAGGATAAGCAGAGCAGGCTGGTTCCTGCCAACATAGGAGGGTGATTAGCCCGTTGTGTCTATGGTAATTCTCAGAGTAGCTCCTTAAATCTCCAACACTCCATTTATTTTGCTGCAATATACTCTCCCGTACATGACCATCAGCTCCGCATTGATTCTCTTCACACCCAACTCTTCCAGGAGCAATTCTCAGTCAGCAAGTGACCCAGATCTTGGTGACGTTAGAGAAAGCTGGAGCACACATCCAATATTTCCAGGATCATTGTCAGCTTCTTCCCATCTGCTTGGATCCTTGAATGGAGTCAAGGTGGGAGGTAAAGCGAAAAGTGTAGAATTTCCTGCAGTTGCAAGGGAAATTACCAGGAGAGGGGGTGGTTTGGGAGGGAAGGGAAGAATTGACCAGGGAGTTATGGAGGGAATGGTCTCTGCGGAGCAGTCTCTATGACCTCATTGGAGATG
This sequence comes from Leucoraja erinaceus, assembly GCF_028641065.1. Lineage (NCBI taxonomy): Eukaryota > Metazoa > Chordata > Chondrichthyes > Rajiformes > Rajidae > Leucoraja > Leucoraja erinaceus. Next base: position 72,284,469 of record NC_073383.1, on the reverse strand, counting down.
CTCGGGCTATCTTTAATCGGACTTTACTGGACTTTATCTTGCACTATTCATTATTCATTTTAGCCTTTATCTGTACTCTGTGGGCGGCTTGATTGTCATTATGCATAGTCTTTCTGCCGACTGGATAGCATGCCACACTCTAACTCAATACACATGACAATAAACTTGACATGACAATACACATGACAATAAAATTAAAACCGAGATGAGAAGAACTTTTTTCACACAGAGAGTGGGAATCTCTGGAATTCTCTGCCACAGAGGGTAGTTGAGGCCATTTCATTGGCTACTCAATACACCATGTAACAATAAGGGCCGAATGGCCTAAACTAAACTAAACTAAAAAAACCCCACACAGAAATCCATGTCGGAGAAAGAAACAATCTGATTGAATCTTACAAGATGCGAGGGAGCTCAACAGAATAGATGGAAAGGACCTGACTCCCTTGTCAGGGACAAGATGCCCAACCCAAATCCTCACCTACCCATGTTCTCCAGTGATGCTGCCTGGTCCACTTAGTCACTGCAGCACTTTGTGTCTTTTTTTTGCACAAGAAAGCAACCATTCAGTCAAGAAAACCTATTCCATTCTGAGAAATGCGAATGTTTGTAAATCTCTGTTCCCAAGATCTGTGGATGATTATTCATTTAATACATTAAAGGCTGAAGCCATGAGTTTTTGAGTAAAATTGAATCTAAGGATATGTGTAGGAAGGAACTGCAGATGCTGGTTTACACCGAAGATGGACACTAAATGCTGGAATAACTCAACGCGTCAAGCAGCATCTCTGGAGAAAATGAATAGGTGACGTTTTGTTTCGACACCCTTATTGAAGGGCGGTACATTCAGAGGGGGTGAGGTTACAGTAGGGAAGTCAAAATGTTATGGTGGTTGATGTCAAGCCGGCAGTTAGAAATGAAGAGGTCTAAAGAAGGTAGAAGAAGGCTGTCTAGGGGAGCAAGACAAGGGGGACCGGTGGAGAAGGGAGACTAATGAACTGCAGATGCTGGTTTACACTGAAGATAGACACAAAATACTGGAGCAGCAGGTCAGGCAGCATCTCTGGTGACGTTTTGGGTTGAGACCCTTCTTCAATAAGAAGAAACTGCAGATGCTGGTGCCTCCAGTGCCCCCCTCCCTGACTCTCGGTCTGAAGCGGGGTCTCAATACGAAACGGCACCAGTTCCTTTTCTACAGAGATGCTGCCTGACCCGCAGAGTTGCTCCAGCATTTTGTGTCTATCTTTGAATCTAAGGCTTGGTGTACGTGTAAATTGTCCCTAGTGTGTGTAGGATAGTGTTAGTGTGCGGGGATAGCTGGTCGGCACGGGCTCGGTGGGCTGAAGGGTCTGTTTCTACACTGTATCTCTACAATAAAATAAACTAAACTAAACTCAAAGGGTTGGTCTGATCTCACTGATAGCTGGAAGCAAGCTCAAGGTGTTTGTTACCATTCTCCTGATCCTTTTTCTTATGCTAGCGTCTTAAGCAAAGATCAATACTGTGCATTTAAGTACATCTGGATTTATATGTCATGGGAGTAACTGGATGGTAACATGGTCCAATTAAGTTACAAGCTTGCAATTTCTACCTTCAGCAGTGTGCATTCCTTACCATTTATATTCATAGAATAAACCTATTAAAGTGGACCCGTATCAGACAGGAACTATAGAGATGGAGCACTCACTTAATTAAAGATTAAATGTGGGCCTCCTGGCATTTGTGTGGAAACAAATATTACTATTTTATGGCCTTGTTTTGAATTACCAAAGAACGTGGAGGGTCCGTAATTCAAACAAATGGGAAAAAACACAGAAGATTCATGCCAGCTATCTAAAACCGAGACTAAATAATCACACAGAGAATTGAAAATCCCATCTAAAATAAAACACACTATTTAACAAAAAAAAATTGAATAATACTGTGACCATTTTTATTTAGTGTTCCAATGACACACAAACATCCAAATGATTAATAAAAGTGTGAAGTTAATATAGGGACATGCTTTACAATACAGCAAGTCACTGTGCCTATTTATACCACTGCCATTGCAGATTGACTGCAGATCTCATAGTTACAATGAGTCTACTTTAGACTTTCGAGATAGTGCTTCGGGCCACTGAGTCCATGATCACCACATACACTAGCACTATCCTATACACAAGGGACAATTTACAATTTACAAAGTGCAATAAACCTTCAAACCTGTAAGTCTTTGGACTATGGGAGGAAACTGGAGCACCTGGAGAAAACCCACGCGGTCACAAGGAGAATGTACAAACTCTGTACAGATGGTACACATAGTCAGGATTGAACCTGGGACTCTAGCGCTGTGAGGCAGCAACTCTACTGCTGCACCGCTGTGCTAAACTCCAGCAAAACACTCATAATGACTAAGAAGGTTGCATGCTCATTCAGTAATAGAATCATGGTGCAGAATATAATATATATAATATAATATAATGTAACATCTTTTTTTTTTAATTTGTTTTTTAATTGTCATTGCACATAAGCGCAACGAGATTTGGTATGCAGCTTCCATCCGATGTCATAACTTAAATAACTAATAGAATTTAGATTTAGATAGAAGAAGGCCACCTTGCCCATGCAAGCAGTCAAAAACATTTCATTCACTTCGCAACAGTCTTCTATAAGCAAAACATAATTTGTAAAGAGCCACAAATCATCCTATGCTGAAGCGTTAACTTTTGGTTAACCAGAGGGGGCGCTGTCCTGTGCACAGCTGCCCTGCCAGCAGTTGTCTGTCTTTTCACCGTTTTATTTTTATTTTTAGTTAGTTAAAGTGTTTTGTTTGGAGGTCTAGACTTTTTTGTGTGGGGGGAGGGGGAAACTGCCTTTCAGGGTCCCTACCTGGTCGGAGAGGCGGCTTTTCCCCGGGCTGCAGCTTCGACCCGTCCTCGCGGCCTACCAGCGGGCCTGGAGCGGCGTTTCCTGTCGTGGACCGCCCAGAACCTCGGCTTCAGTGGCGGCACAGCGCTGGAGCGCTATCATGGAACGGGCGATGCCTTGCCTGGGTCGCCACGCTAGCGCTCCGGTGAGCTGAGACCGCCGGCAACAACATCGCTGAGCTGCGGGACTGTGGAGTGGCCAGCTGCGGGCGGCGAGGCCGAACTTTACACCGGGAGAATGGGATCTTGCGACGAGATCGCCAGTTGTGGAGCTCCAACCGGCGCGGCCTTGTCGGCTTCGGAAGCCGCGGCCTCCAGTACGGAAGCGGCCGTTCCAGGGTTCCCATGCCGCTGTGAGGATTCTCCCGATGCTGGAGCACCACCACCCGGCGAGAACGGCCAGGAACATCGGGCCTCCGTAGAGGCAACTGTGGAGGCCTCAATAGGCCCGACTATGGGTGAACTGGGGTTGGGGACTGGTCTTTGTGCCTTCCCTCATGGTGTGAGCCATTGTGGGGGGATGTTCTTTGTGTTTAAGACTCTCATTGGTGTTATGTCTGTATTTTTTTTGTGTGCTGCAAAATGGCAAAAAGCATTTCACTTCATTACACCTCGGTGTATGTGAATGTGACCAATAAAATACCTTTGATACCTTTGATACCTTTGGTTGAATGTTGTAACCTAATGTCTGAGATGGTGATGGATGGTGCCGGAGATTCCTCTAGTCTGTCAGCCCATCAGCAATTTGAACTTTACCATTTCAGTCTGCCTGTAATTATGTGGGTGGGATTTATTACGTAGTTGGAGGCGTGTTTGTGGCTGGGATTTTCACGCAAACACGCTAGTAGTTTTTAGTTACTTGGAGGAAGCATGGGGGAGAAGGCACAGCTTTCGACTATCCCTGGAGTTGATCCATGAAGTTCATCCATGCACGAGTTTGACTACGAGTAAGATCATAACGTACTTAAACAAGAAGAAGTTTTGGACGAATATCTCACTGTTTTTACTACTACAATCTATATTACAAAAAGTAAGATCTCGACCACATCCTGTTTTTCTGTTTCATGATTTTTGGAAAAAACGCTGCCATGGATGGCTATGATTTCTGGCCATATAACTCAGAGTCCCCCTCCGCTGCCCAGGACAAGAGGGTTTTTCCCATCGATGAAAAATAAAAGAGGTATTAATGTTTAAAAAATGTTGACATTCTCTCTGCTGCCCCTGCTGGTGGGAAATGGGAGAGACTATAAAACCTGGAAGTGTTGCAGCTAACTCAGTCTCTGCAAGATGGAGGTTGGTGGCGGTTGCTTTGAAATGCTGCACTGCAAATGGCTGGTGGTGGTGATAGCTGCTTTGAATTGCTACACTTGCAAATGGCTGTTGGTGGTGGTACCTGCTTTGAAATGCTGCACTTGCAAATGGCTGTTAGTGGTGGTATCTACTTTGAAATGTTGCACTTGCAAATGGCTGTTGGTGGTGGTAACTGCTTTGAAATGCTGCACTTGCAAATGGCTGCTAGTGGTGGTATCTACTTTGAAATGTTGCACTTGCAAATGGCTGTTGGTGGTGGTAACTGCTTTGAAATGTTGCACTTGCAAATGGCTGTTGGTGGTGATAACCGCTTTGAAATGCTGTATTTGCAAATGGCTAAACTTGGTCTAAACTTGACAACATCCTGTTTGCACTGTACATTGATTTTAGGTAAAAGGCTACCACTTACAGCTGTGATTTTTCGCCATCTTACTCAGTCCCCCTCCGCTTATCAGGTGCAGAGGATTCTTCCCATCAATAAAAAATAAAAGTGTTATTTGTGTTTAGAAAAATGTTGAGAATCTCTCTCCTGTCAATCACACCATGAAGGCCACGCCCCTTCCGGTTGGGAGGGAGAAGGGATTTTAAAACCTGGAAGTGTGGGTGTGGCTCAGTCTCTGCATGATGGGGGAGGGAAAGGTCATGACTGTCAGAGCTGTGAATCAACTGAACACACTGAATGTCTACTGAACTGTGAGTGTGGTGTTTTGTGTGGTTTTATGGTGCTTGAAATGGTATGAAAATGCATTTGAATGTGGCGGCCTTGCACCCTGCATGAAATGGTATGAAACTGCACTTGAATTTGGTGGCCTTGCACCCTGCTTGAAGTGGTATGAAACTGCACTTGAATTTGGTGTCCTTGCACCCTGCTTGAAATGGCATTAAACAACACTAGCATTTGGTGGCCTTGCACCCTGCTTGAAGTGGCTTGAAACTGCACTTGGGTTTTGTGGCCTTGCACCCAGCTTGAAATGGTAGGAAACTGCATTTGAATTTGGTGGCCTTGCACCCTGCTTGAAATGGAATTCCGAGGAATAGCCGTGTCAACTGCTTGCCCACCAGCTGTGAGTGAGCTGCCAGGACATCAGGCTTGAGTGACTGAGCAGTCACCCCAAGAATCCATTTGGCCCACAATGTCCATACTAGCCCTCTGGAAACCAGTCCCTTCAGCCCACAATACCCACACTAGTGCTCCAGAAACCCCCCCCCCCAATTGGCTACCAATATTGGAATTGGTGCAGAGGTGGAATATTGCGTTGGGGGACGGGCCCTCCCGTGTGAACATGGGACCCAACGGGTCCCACTTAGTCTAGTAATGAAACTATTAATCAATAGACTATGTTTTGAAGATTTATCTTTCGACTGCATTGAATGTCTTGTGGCGAGCTCGTGGATACGTAAAGAAACTATCTCCTTACCCCTGTCTTCAACCATAGTGGCTAGAGGAAAAAATTCCTTGAACGTATAATAATCTGCCACTACAGCATTGTAAGGCAGCAAATCTACTGCTACATCACCGTGCCACCCATAATCGGCATGCCACATGATTATCATAAGTCTCTCTCTGCACTCTTTGTAGCTGAATTGCTTCGTTGATTACACTGAATTGGTCCATTCAACTAAATCCGATATAACTCCAATATCATCTTCACGGTATTTATTCACGTTATATAGCGATTTACTGTAGTTTGCCTCGCAGCTTTGCTGTTCAGCTATATTGATTTTGTTTTGTCATGATTCCTTTTTCATGCTGGGGACCTGAAAGGAATATTTACACCTCAGAATGTTCCACACAAAGACTCCAATGTACTTCAAGTGCAAACATCACTACGTTTGAGGACTATTTTGTTACTCCAATGCTTGTAACAATTTTATAAATTTATCCAATGGTTCATGTACCAAGTGCAAACGTACAGTGAAATTATTTTCTTACAAACAGTCTAGTCGAGTACTGCCAGACGCAAGCACGTCCCAGATTAGTAAATAGTCATGAGGTCATATGATCATATGGAATAGGAGTAGAATTAGACCATTCAGCCCATCAAGTCTACTCCACCATGGAATCATGGCTGATCTATCTCTCCCTTCTCATCCCATTCTCCAGACTTCTCCCCATAACCTGCTTGCACACCGCTCTTGGTCTTGCACACTGCTCTCTCCCATCTGGACAGCCAGAAGGGGGGCTACGTGAGGATGCTGTTCATAGACTACAGTTCAGCCTTCAACACGATAGTCCCCAGCAGACTGGCCGGGAAGCTAATGGAATTGGGGCTCAACACCTCCCTGTGTGCCTGGGTCCTGGACTTTCTCACCGCCAGGCCCCAGGTAGTCAAGATGGGAGGGAATACATCGGAGTCCCTCACCCTGAGCACAGGATCGCCCCAGGGTTGCGTCCTCAGCCCCCTATTGTACTCCCTGTACACACATGACTGTGTGGCTAGGTTCAGCTCCAATTCAATAATTAAGTTTGCTGATGACACTGTGGTGGTGGGCCTGATCTCAGACAACGATGAGAAGGCCTACCGGGAGGAGGTGGCTGATCTGGCATTCTGGTGCCAGGATAACAGCCTCCTCTTGAACATCAAAAAAACGAAGGAGCTGATCATGGACTTTAGGAGGGCACATCATCCGAGGACGTACACTCCATTGAGGATAAATGGGGATCCTGTGGATAGGGTGAACTGTTTTAAATATCTGGGAGTCCACATCTCTGAGGATATGACATGGGCATCACACGCCTCAGCACTCGTGAGCAAGGCAAGGCAGCGCCTTTACCACCTCAGGCAATTGAGGAAATTCAGAGTGTCTCCGAGGATCCTCCAGTGCTTCTACGCAGCGGCGGTGGAAAGCATCTTGTCCGGGAACATTACCATCTGGTTTGGGAATTGCTCTGCCAAGGATAAGAAGGCTCTGCAGAGAGTAGTGCGTTCGGCCGAACGCACTATGGGAACTTCACTCACCCCCCTGCAGGAACTATACAACAGGAGGTGCAACTCCAGAGCAAACAAAATCATGGGAGACCCCTTCCACCCCTGCAAACGGACTGTTCCAGCTGCTACGGTCAGGCAAACGCCTCCGTTGCCATGCGGTGAGAACGGAGAGGTTGAGAAGGAGTTTCTTCCCAGAGGCAATTCGGACTGTAAACACCTATCTCACCAGGGACTAACTCTACAGAACGTTTTTCCTTCCATTATTTATTATGTAAAAGAATATGTGTGTTATGATTGTGTTTATAATTTGTTTTGTTGTTTGTCTTTTGCACAAAAGTCCGCGAGCATTGCCACTTTCATTTCACTGCACATCTCGTGTATGTGACAAGTAAACTTGACTTGACTTGACTTGATAACCTTGGACACCTGTACTAATCAAGATTCTATCTATCTCTGCCTTAAACATATCCACTGACTTGGCCTCCACAGCCTACTGAATGTCCTTTAATTCTGAGTCTATGACCTCTAGTGCCAGACTCTCCCAAAAATGGAAACATCCTCTCCGCATCCACTCTATCCAAGCTTTTCTCTATTCCTAAGTTTCAATGAGGTCTCCCCTCATTCTTCCAAACTCCAGCGAATACAGGCCCAGTGCCGTCAAACGCTCATCATAGGTTCACCTACTGATTCCTGGGATCATTCTTGTAAAACTTTTCTGGACCCTGCACATCCAGCACATCCTTCATGCTCTGTGTAATGAGCAGTGCCAGATCCAGGCGAGTCCCAGGCTGCTGAGGGCCTCCAGCCATCGCCTTCCTTGGATGTGCGGGTCGATCTGTGATCTGGCTTCCCTCTCCTCGCCCATCCACCTTTGTTCACCGGGGAAGCCTCCCACAGCCAACCTCAAGGGAGTGGTAGGCCAGACCTTGGTTCCTTATCCTCTCCTGCAGGCCTCAATCCTTGCCTGTTGCATCCGTTGTCATCACCAACTCAATCCTCTTGGTTGTGAGAATGGCTCAGCTCAGCGGGCTCCCTTTTCCAGGCCAGGTTCACCGGCAACAACAGCATCAGGATTGGTTCAGAACTGTTTAGATATGGGTCAAACAAGGGGAAATTGGGCTCACATGGATAGGGAGTGTATCTTGGTGGCCAGGGATGAGTTGGGTCAAAGGGCAAGATCCATTAATTCGACCCACTAAGGCAACATTCCATTTACCTACTGTTTCCTCCATCTACCTGCTAACTTACTGTCTTTTTTGAATGAGAATCATCTAGGACTCTTTTACCAAGAATTGGTGAATCAAGCACCAGAAGACGTAGGTTTAAGGGGAGAGAGGAAAGATTTAATGGGAACCTGAGGGGCAACTTTTTCACACAAAGGGAGGTGGGTATATGGAATGAGCTGAATCATTAAGGCATGTCCATTAAGGTACATCCAAGTAGTTATCACTATTGTCCAGGTACATCCTTTATGGTCAGATACTTTAAAGTAGTCACTGCTGAGAACTTTGTCTAATGCCTTTACTCTAAGAATTTTCACAAGGAAACAACTTCCTCCTCAATGAATACTTATTCACTTTAGTAGAACAAAATGGAAAAGCAGAATATTGCCTGAAATGATGAGAGATTAAGAATTGTTGACACTCAGAGTGTCATAGAGTCATACATTACATGAAGCATGCCCTTTGGTCTAATTTGTCCTTGCCAACCAAGATACCCCATCTATGCAAGTCCCTAATTTGGCCCATATCCTTCTAAAACTTTTCTATCCATGTTCCTATTTTCTTTGCAATGTTATTGTTAATCCTGGGCAGATTGGAGAGGCCAGGACTTTAAAATGGGGTAAAAGCTTCAGGGCTACTGGGAGATTTGGTCAATTTGGAAGTGCTCTCTGCAGAACCGGGGCAAGCTACAGAGTGGTGCTAGTTTGTCTAGAGTCTAGATCCAAGCTGCAGGAAAAGAGTAAGAACATCTGCAGACCCTGTCATTTAGGTGCAAAATGCATAGAATGGATTGGGTGACTGCAAACTAGACATACACCTTGCAAATAATTGTAAATAATGTTGCAGAGTTCTACTTTGCTTGTAATTGGTTTGTAAAGAGACCACCCCCATGTGGTTCAGCCCCTCAAGGTCCGGGGATCTATAAAAGTCTGTTGCCACGAGATCCCGCATCGATCTTCTGGGAGAGCGCTTAGGACTGTGTGACCTTCTGGAGTGTCTCTGTTTGAGCGAGTGCTTGAACAGGCAGATACGAGGATCGAACCCGCGGTGGTTACGTACAGCGGTGGGAACTGTAATTGTGTTTTGTTAAAATAAAGATTAGTTGATCAAGTGCTTGATTCAGTGATTTTTCGAGCAATTTGCATTATTATAGTACCTGCCTCAACCACCTTCTATGGCAGCTCATTCCAATGTACCCACCACCCTTTGTGTGGAAAAAGTTGCCCCTCAGGTTCCTGTTAAATTGTTCCCCTCTCCCCTGAAACCTATGCCTTCTGGTTCTTGGTTCCCCTATTCTGGGTAAAAGTGGCCTTGATGGTTCTCATTCAAAAAATACAGAAAGCTAGCAGTCAGATGGAGGAAAGAATTGGTAAAATGAATGTTGCCTTAGTGTTTGTTATGAAGGAAAGTAGTTGGCTGGAAGTATCAGGTGCAATTTAACAAGCAACTGAATAGAATCAACTGATCAAGAAGGCTCATCAGCGTCTCTTCTTCCTGAGGAGACTGAAGAAGGTCCATCTGTCTCCTCAGATCCTGGTGAACGTCTACCGCTGCACCATCGAGAGCATCCTTACCAACTGCATCACAGTATGGTATGGCAACTGCTCTGTCTCCGACCGGAAGGCATTGCAGAGGGTGGTGAAAATTGCCCAACGCATCACCGGTTCCTCGCTCCCCTCCATTGAGTCTGTCCAAAGCAAGCGCTGTCTGCGGAGGGCGCTCAGCATCGCCAAGGACTGCTCTCACCCCAACCATGGACTGTTTACCCTCCTACCATCCGGGAGACGCTACAGGTCTCTCCGTTGCCGAACCAGCAGGTCGAGGAATAGCTTCTTTCCGGCGGCTGTCACTCTACTCAACAACGTACCTCGGTGACTGCCAATCACCACCCCCCCCTTCCCCCGGACACTTATTATTATTTATTCAAATCGTTTGCTATGTCGCTCTTCAAGGGAGATGCTAAATGCATTTTGTTGTCTCGGTACTGTACACTGACAATGACAATTAAAATTGAATCTGAATCTGAATCTGAATCTGAGAATGTTGGGGATAAGGCAAGCGCAGGGCAGCAATACGAAGTACCACAACACATGAAGGCAACAGATTTTTGAAGAATCTTCTTTAGACTTTATACTTTAGAGATAAAGCACAGAACCAGGACCTTCTGCCCACCGACTCCGTGCCAACCAGCGATCCCCGTACTCTTGCTCTATCCTACACGCCAGGGACAATTTCACAATTTTTACTGAAGCCAATTAACCCACAAATCTACACTAAGTCTTTGGAGTTTGGAAAAAGGTAGAGGCACCCGGAGAAAACCCACATTTTCACAGGGAGAATATACCGACAGCACTCATGGTCAAGGTCGTACAAGGGTTTCTGGCACTGAAAGGCAGCAACTCTACTGCTGCGCCACCGTGCCAAAACATCCTTGCCTCTCTTGTGAGTTACTCCATGGCTTTCGTTTTTTTTCCCCAACAGGACAGCATCTGCGGTTCATAGAGTCATAGAGTGATACAGTGTGGAAACAAGCCCTTTGCCCAACTTGCTCACAATGCCCAACATGTCCCAGCTACACTAGTCCCACCTGCCCTTGTTTGGTCCATATCCCTCCCTCCTATCCATGCATCTGTCTAACTATTATTTAAATGTCGGGATAGTCCCTGCCTCAACTACCTCCTCTGACAGCTAGTTCCATACACACACCCTTTGTGGGAAAAAGTTACCCCTCAGATTCCTATTAACTATTTTCCCCTTCACCTTAAACCTATGTCCTCTGGTCCTCGAATCACCTATTCTGGGCTAGTGATTCTGTGCATCTACCTTGCGATTTCACCTTTAAAGTCCTGAAGCTCCCAGATCCTGACACCAAGTAGCTTTTATCTATATTATCACAGCCTGAATATAAATTTGATTAGTTTTAATTATATATGAAACATTTGTTCTGTGTGAGCATGTCTTTCTACCACTACCAGACTCTGCAAACTGAAAACATATTAAAGCATGTGTATCCAATGATTGCGAGTCAGATTATTTAATGCCCATTATTCCTTGTCTTCACAGATAAACTCCTCCTGCTTTGTTCCTGGTCTAATTGTGCCGTTCCTTATGAAAAATCTACCGGAACATAATGAACCAGAAATCTATTACAAGTGTAATATTTTCAAAGGCATGAAATAAAATAAAAGATAAAAAAAGCTCTTTGAAAACAAAGTGGTTCCCACTAATTTACGAAATTGCTTATTTTGTCAGTTTAATAAAGTAAGCAGTTGTACTGCATGAAGCAAAGCTTGCTACTGACAAAGGCACTTCATCATTTGTAAACGCGGCCTAATCTAATAATACTATGACATTTCTAATTAGGTTTCTATCGAAACTTTAAAAGGGAATGTTACCCTTTAACAGCCAACTTCCTCGCAAAACCCAGGTTCATTCCTTAACTAAGGATCTCTGCACTGAAATAGTTTGCAAGAGCGTTTTATATAAATGGTTTGGACAAATGAGTATCACCAGCAACTTGGCCCGGACTAGCCACATCAAAGCAAGGGCCTAGAGAGCACATCAATGCCAGTATTTCCTTAGAAGGGTTTGGAAGTTCAGCGTATCCCTAACAACTCTCACCAACTTCTACAGATGCGCTGTAGAAGATATTTTATCTGGATGCACCGCAGCTCGGTTTGGGATCAATTCCATTCAAGACCGCAAGAAATTGCAGAGAAATGTGGACGCAGCCCACACCACCACATGAACCAACATCCCTTCCATTGACTCCATTTCCACACAGCAAAGCCACCACCGTAATCAAGGATGAGTTTCACCCTGGTCACTCCTTCTTCTCCCCTCTCGCATCAGGCAAGAGGTACAGAAGTGTGAAAACGCACACCTCCAGATTCAGAGGCAGTTTCTTCCTAGCTGCTATCAGGAAACTGAACCATCCAACCAGCAACTGGAGAGCAGTCCTGACCTATGATCTACCTCATTAAAGACCCTTGGACCATATTTCATTGGACATTACTGCAATTTATCTTGCACTAAACATTATTCTCTTTCTGTACACAGCGGACGGCTTGATTACCATCATGTATAGTCTTTTCATGACTGGATAGCATGCCACAAAAAAACTTTTGACTGTACTTTGGTATACATGGCAATAATAAACTAAACCAAACCAAACGAAACTGAAACTAAACTAAAATCATAGCATTTAAAAGACACTTAGACCGGAGCATAGATAGGAAAGGTTTAGAGGGAAATGGGCCAAATGCAGGCAAATGTGTCTTGCTTAGATGGGGGCACCATGGTTAGCATGGACAAGTCTTTCCACTGACTGGTTAGCACGCAACAAACTGATCCTCGGTACAATGTGACAGACTGAACTAAACTAAACTAAAATGTGGGAACATAGGACTAGCTTAGATGTGATATATTGGGCAGCACAGATAAGTTGGAGCGGTGACCATTTTTCCATGCTGTATGACTCTTTAACTCAATGGTGCTTAACTTTTTATTTAAGTATGCTGGTTACCCATATCCAGAAAGATATTTAAACCTTACAGGTTGTATTAAGTTTTCAGAATGAAGTGCTGGAAAATTCAACAGGTCAGGGATCACCCGTGGAGGGACCACCAATTAAGGTGTCGGGTTTTATCTAGACGATTGCTGGTTTTCAAGCCCTTAAATAGAATATTACAGTGCAATTGGCAATACTGCAGGTCAAAATGCCCAAACAGCAACTGACTGATAGAGATAAGATGGAAACTTCGAACAGGTGCCTGCGGACATTGATAATAGGATAATGGATGGTGACAGATACACGTTGAAAAATAATATATTATTATAGAAATGCTATGGTTTATCTCGAGAAGAGAGGGAGAGAGAAGAAAAGACTGACATATAGGAAGCAAAGCATGTTATTTTATACTCAGAGTGTACCTGTCACAAAATGTTTCCTGTGATGAATTTGTGGAACATCTTCCCTATCTCAGCACTGCAATATTGTGGCACTCATTAGACATGTTTTCCTTGTGGAATCATGTCCTTTAGGGCTTAGTTTAGTTTAGTGTAGTTTAGAGATGCAGCATGGAAACAGGCCCTTCGGCACATGGGGTTCATGCTGACCAGTGATCCCCACACATTAACACCATTCTACACACACTCGGGACAATTTATATTTATAGAAAGCCAATTAACCTACAAACCTGCACGTCTTTAGAGTGTGGGAGGAAACCATCATTTTTGGGGAAAACCCACGCATGTCACGGGGAGAACGTACAAACTCCATACGGACAGCATCCGTAGTCAGGATCGAACCCGGGTCTCTGCCGCTGAAAGCGTTCTAAGACAGCAACTCTACCGCTGCGCCACAGTGCCGTCGAACGTATAGAAGCTCTTGTTAGAAATGCCCATTTAGGAACGCCAGTGGGTTGTCTTTGTTTCATGGTTCAAACACCTTAATTGTGCAGAAGGTCAAAAATAAAGGACAGCACCTTGCATGATAAGGGCTTTGTATTTCACTTGATGAGTTCTGTGACAATTTGATTATCATGTATAATGCCTGTAGCCTGATAGACTAGCAGCTTAGAAAGTTTGATGAAGGTTCCTGACCCAAAATGTTGCCTTTCCATGTTCTCCAGAGATAATGCCTGACCCACTGAGTTACTCCAGCAGTTTGTGTCTTATTTTGTAAGCCAGAAACTGCAGTTCCTTGTGTCTCCAATAGACAACAGACAATAGACAATAGGTGCAGGTGTCGGTCCTTCGGACCTTCGAGCCAGCACCGCCATTCACTGTGATCATTGTTGATCATCCACAATCAGTACCCCGTTCCTGCCTTCTCCCCATATCCCTTGACTGCACTATCGTTAAGAGTTCTATATAACTCTCTCTTGAAAGCACACTGCGGATCGGCCTCCACTGCCTTCTGAGGCAGAGAATTCCACAGATTCACAACTCTCCTGGTGAAAGGGTTTTTCCTCATCTCTGTTCTAAATGGCCTACCCCTTATTCTTAAATGTGACCCCTGATTCTGGACTCACCCAACATCGGGTACATGTTACCTGCCTCTAGCGTGTCCAATCCCTTAATAATCTTATATGTTTCAATAAGATCCCTCTCATCCTCGTAAATTCCAGTATATACAAGCCCAGTCGCTCCATTCTTTCAACATATGACAGTCCCGCCATCCCGGGAATTAACCTCATGAATTAACCTATGCTGCACTCCCTCAATAGCAAGAATGCCCTTCCTCAAATTACGGGATCAAAATGCACACAATACTCCATGTGTGGTCTCACTAGGCCCCTACACAACTGCAGAAGGACCTTGTACTCAACTCATGTTGTTATGAAGGCCAACATGCCATTCGCTTTCTTCACTGCCTGCTGTACCTGCATGCTTACTTTCAGTGACTGATGAACAAGGACCCCCAGATCTCGTTTTACTTCGCTTTTTCCTAACTTGACACCATTCAGATAATAATCTGCCTTCCTGTTGTTGCCACCAAAGTGGACAACCTCACATGTATTCACATTAAACTGCATCTGCCAAGCATCTGCCCACTCACCCAACCTGTCCAAGTCACCCTGCATTCTCATAGCATCCTCCTCCCAGTTCACACTGCCACCCAGCTTTGTGTCATCTGCGAATTTGTTAATGTTACTTTTAATCCCTTCATCTAAATCATTGATGCATATTGTAAATAGCTGCGATCCCAACATCAGCCTTGCGATACCCCAATAGTCACTGCCTGCATTCTGAAAGGGAACTGTTAATCCCTACTCTGTGTTTCCTGTCTTCCAACTAATTTTCTATCCATGTCAGCACTCTACCCCCAATACCATGTGCCCTAATTTTGCCGACTAATCTCCTATGTACGACCTTATCAAATGCTTAAGGGCCTGTCCCACTGTAAGAGGTAATTCAAGAGCTCTCCCAAGTTAAAAAAATCAAACTCGTTGTAAGGACGTAGAATGTATGTAGCGGGTACGTTGGAGCTCGAGATATCTTTTAGCGGCTCGTAACGCTAACGGAAGGTACTCGGGAAACACGGTAAGCTCGTGAAGATTTTTCAACATGTTGGAAAATGTCCACGAGAGCCCCGAGAACCTACGAGCGGCTATTACCGTAATTCTCCGAGTTTGAATCGGGGGAAACGCGGGTGAACTCTTGAATTACCTCGTACAGTGGGACAGGCCCTTTAATTGGGATAGTTATCAACACATGAGCTACAAGACCTGTGTAGTGAGCTGTTAATGTTAAAGCGGTGGCTGTCGGCCCCTAAATATCTTATCTGTTTGA
Organism: Leucoraja erinaceus; assembly: GCF_028641065.1. Classification (NCBI taxonomy): domain Eukaryota; kingdom Metazoa; phylum Chordata; class Chondrichthyes; order Rajiformes; family Rajidae; genus Leucoraja; species Leucoraja erinaceus. Next base: position 72,268,800 of record NC_073383.1, on the reverse strand, counting down.
GTAAGTTTAAAAGGGACAGAGAAGATTTACGAGGATGTTGCCTGGACTCGAGGGTCTGAGCAATAGGGAGAGGTTGAGTAGGCTGGGACTCTTCCTTAGAGCACAGGAGGATGAGGGGTGATCTTATAGAGGTGTACAAAATCATGAGAGGAATAGATCCGGGTCGCACAATTTCTCTAGCCTGGAGTATGGTAATCAAGGACCAGAGGACATAGGTTTAAGGTGAAGGGGGATAGATTTATTAGGATTTCACACAAAGGGTGGTGGGTATATGGAACGAGCTGCCAGAGGAGGTAGACAAAAAAGTGCTGGAGAAACTCAGCAGGTGAGGCAGCATCTATGGAGAGAAGGAATAGGCAACGTTTCGGGTCGAGACCCTTCTTCAGAGGAGGTAATTGAGGCAAGGATGATTGCAATGTTTAAGAATCAATTAGACAGGTACTTAGATAGGATTAGTTTAGAGGAATATGGGCCAAATTCAGGCAAGTGGCTCGTGTAGATGGGACATGTTGGGCGGTGTGGGCCAAAAGGCATGTTTCCATGCAGTATGACTATGACTATGAGATTACCTCTTATTTATTTGAACTCTCCTGTAAGCAGAGGCTCAACTTGTTCAACCTTGCCTTATAAGACCTTTCAGTATAAAAGTCAATAAGTTATTTTAAAGCACGACAAGACCTTGCTTAGGCCACATTTGGAGTTCCTTGTATATCCTTGAAATGATTTATGTTGCTTTAATCCTTCCAAAATCTATCTCCAAGATAAAAAGAAAATAAATGAAACGAGAGCTTATCATTTTGCCTTTGTGAGTCTGTTCTTTCAGCAATCTTTACAGTTTTAGAAACCAAACTAAAATTACCTAAATTGTCCATTTTTAAAAATATTTTATGAAGTTTTTTTTGTTTATTACTTGCCCTAAGTCACATTGGTGTCCTGAACTGCAAAAATTCTACTTAATTAAAGAAAACATTTTTTTTTTGAAGTTGCATTGAGAAATGATTAGCCGTTGTCACTTGTGCATGAAGTGAAACTCCCTCCAAACCAGTTAGATTTCAATCAGTACTTCATCCATTATTTAAGTTGAACAAGAAACCGTGAGCTGTATTGCAGGTCCCCAGGCAACATCTGAAAGTGCCCAAAGGAATGGTGCTATTTCAGTGGAGATGGTCAATACTGAGCATCGATGTGCTGGGAACATCAAGGCAAAATGAGAGATGGGGCAGAAGATTTTGACAGACACTCCAGATGATGCATAATAGGATAACAAATGCTTATGGCTATATGTTGAAGGGAAAAAATCAATACAGTGATAACATGCTTTATCTCAGGGAAACAAAAATACAAGGAAACAAGAGATTGTCAAACAATGACCATCGCCAACAAGAGAGTCTGAACTCCTACCAGTGACAGTCAATTACATTGCAAGGACTGGAGGTCATCATTATCCAGAAATAACTCAGAAGGAACTCTACCTCAACATTTGGCCGAAGTAACTCAACGGGCCAGAAAAAAATCCCTGGAGAATATGGATGGGAGAAGTTTCGGATCGGAATACAAACTGTCAACTATCCATGTTCTCCAGGGATGCTGCCTGACTTACGGCGTTACTTCAGCATTTCGTGCCTTTCCTTGGGTAGCCAGCATCTGCAGTAACTAGTGTAACCGGGATATGTTGGCTGGTGTGGGCAAATTGGGCCAAAGAGCCTGTTTCCATGCTGTATCACTCTTTGACTCTATGACTCTAATGCACGGTGAAACTGCCTGCCGATTTGCGATCTTTACCACAAAAGGGGGATAGAGGGTTCAAGTGCATGTGAACACCAGCATCTATCTGCAGCTTCCCCTCCAAGTTACAGGCCTATCCTGAGTTAGAAATGTATTGCTGTTCCTTCATTGCCACCATGTATAAACCCTCAAACTTCTATCTAACTGTAGTCGAAGAATCTTCACCAGAAAAATTACAGTGTTTGCTGAGCTGTTGCCGGGCTGAGGCAAGGCACCAGCTCTCAGACACCTCCTCATACTTATCCTTGGACCCTAAGCCCACAGATCAGCACCAGGCCATTATGCCTCAAACGTATCCCTTATCACATCCAGCTGTTTGCCCATCACAGCCTCCAACCTATCACTCCCCAGCCCCACACAGCCTGCTTTTACCTTCTCCCCAAATAAACAATGAGTCTGAAGAAAGGGTCTGATCCATAAATGTCAACTATCCATGTTCTCCAGGGATGCTGCCTGACCCGCAGAGTTAATCCAGCATGATGCGGCTTTTAACAGTGTATGTATGGCTGGTATGCATGTAATATATGGGGGTCTGAAGAAGGGTTTCCGACCCGAAACATCACCTATTCATTTTCTACAGAGATGCTGCTTGACCCGCTAAGTTACTCCAGCATTTTGTGTCCATCTTTGGTGTAAACTAGCATCTACAGTTCCTTCCTACACAAATTGCAAGGGTTTTTTTTTAACACAAATCTGTCAAGGCCATTTTGGGGTTTACAAAATGGCCTTGACAGATTTGCTTTTTCATTGATGCTCAGATCACAAAAAATAAATGAATAAAACATTTTTTTTTTTACTCAACCTGCACTTGAACCAAATAAGTTGAATCATAAAACATGAATTGAAACATGTTGTTCATAAAGCGAACACACATTTGAATCGCTCAAATACCAACTTTCGTAACTATGGATACACTTTTTTGGTGAAGGAACTATCAATTGTTGTTTCTATAAATGTCTATATGAGCTAAATTCTTGGGAATGCCATCACTATATGAAGGACTTGGTATATTTGTTAACGCTGATCAATATGAAACTAAAGTGCTCATCATCCACCAAATGTCTGTTTACTGTTGTTCAGGAGGTAATATTCTCATCTCCGGCTCCAATATCAACAGAGGGTGAGAGGGACAAAGTGTAATGGAGTTTCATTGCTGAGAATTGGGCAGCACGGTGACGCAACGGTAGAGTTGCTGCCTTATGCCCCTGTCCCACTTAGGAAACCTGAACAGAAACCTCTGGAGGCTTTGCGCCCCACCCAAGGTTTCCGTGCGGTTCCCGGAGGTTTTTGTCAGTCTCCCTACCTGCTTCCACTACCTGCAACCTCTGGCAACCACCTGCAACCTCTGGGAACCGCACGGAAACCTTGGGTGGGGCGCAAAGTCTCCAGAGGTTTCCGTTCCGGTTTCCCAAGTGGGACAGGGGCATAACAGCACTTACAGCATCAGAGACCCGCATTGATCCCGACTACGGATTCTGTCTGTATGGAGCTTATACGTCCTCCCCGTGACCTGTGTGGGTTTTCTCTGAGTTCTTCGGTTTCTTCCCTTACTCCAAAGACTCCGAAGGGTTGTAGGTTAATTGGCTTGGTACAAATGTAAAATTGACACTAGTGTGTGTAGGATAGTTTTACTGTGCAGGCATTGCTCGTCGGTGCAGTGAGATGTGCGGGGCAAGTTTTTTTACACAGAGGGTGGTGGACCGTGCAACCAGGGGTGGAGGCGGAGACAGTGGTCATACTGGTGTTTAAGAAGGCACATGGATATGCAGGCAGTGGAGGGAAGTGGATCACGTGCTGGCAGATGACAGTGGTTTATCTTAGCATTATGCTGGGTGCAGACATAGTGGATTGAAAGTCCTGTTCCTATGTTATTCTCAATGGTTCTTCATTGTCACATATGCACAGCACAATTAAATTATTTTGCATCACCAACAAATGCTCAGTCGCCATATTTGGCTGCCATTTACAAAGTTGGACATGCTGGAGAGCCCCTGGTCTGGGTAAAGTTCTATGTTCTTTGTTCCATTGTTCTATCAGACAACAAGTTTAGTTCAGTTTAGTTTAGAGATACAGCGCGGAAACAGGCCCTTCAGCCCACCGAGTCCACACTAACCAGTGATCCCGCCTATTAACACTAATCTACACACACTAGGGACACTATATAATCATACCCAGCCAACTAACCTACAAACCTGTATGCATTTGGAGTGTGGGAGGAAACTTCAGGTCCCGAAGTAAACCCACGTAGGTCATGGGTAAGTAAGTAAGTAAAGTAAGTTTATTGGCCAAGTATTCACATACAAGGAATTTGCCTTGGTGCTCCGCCCACAAGTAAAAACATGACATACAGTGACAGTTACGAATGACTCAGAAAACACTAAACATTAATCATAATAAAACGCCTCAAGACATTCTCTGTTGTGCCTTTTTGACTGCGGAGTCGATGGTAGCCCCCCACTTAAGGTCCTTGGAGATGATGGTTCCCAGGAACTTAAAAGACTCCACAGATGTGACTGTGGTGTTGTTGATGGTGAGTGGGGTGAGGGGAGGGGGAGCTCTCCTAAAGTCTCCGATCAAATCCACTGTCTTAAAAGCATTGAGCTTTAGGTTGTTGCGATAGCACCAGGGCGGCAGCTGTGACACACAACGTAGTCATAGGGTAGAACGTACAAACTCCGTACGGACAGCACAGGATCAAACCGGGGTCTCTGGCGCTGTAAGGCAGCAACTCTTCCGCTGCCCCACCATGTGCATTGTGCCGCCTCAAATATTGAGGCAAATATTTTAATAGGGTTTGACATCTGATGACATGTTAAAGCAGGGTCCAATCCACCCTCTCAACTGATTATAAAAGCTGAGAAGTGGAAACAAGGAATTGCAGATGCTTGTTTACCAACGAAGGCCACATAATGCCGAAGTAACTCAGTGCATCGGGCAGCATCCCTGGAGAACATGGATAGGTTACGTCTCAGGTCAACACCCTTCTTCAGACTTTTCATCAGAAAAAACAACCAGATGCCAACTTGAAGAGCCACAAATATCTGCCAGCACATATTCTTTAACCAACTTTATTACCACCTTTCTGGTTGCGAGGGCTTTCTGTGTGCAAACTGATTGCCATAATACCTATCTGGTGAACAATGGATTCACTTCAAGATACACCACTGGTTTGTTAATGTTTTCCTTATCATTTGTGATCAGAGATGAAGATCGGAAGGGAAGATGGACAATATTTCAGGGTTAAGATGCATGGTCAGTTTCTCTCTCCATGGCTGCTGTCTGGCCAACTGAGTGATTCTGACACATTTTGTTTTTTTTAATTTCAGCTTTCCATCATCTGGATTTCTATTATTCCATTTTCACCATACAGTTTCCACCATTTTATTTTAGATTAGAATTTAGAGATACAGCGTGGATATGGGCCTTTCGGCGACCCAGTCCGCGCCGACTAGCGATCCCCGCACATCAACATTATCCTACACGCACTAGGGCCAAATTAGCATTTTACTAGGTTGATTAACCTACAAACCTGTACGTCTTTGGGGTGTGGGAGGAAACCGGACAAAAACCCTCCACGGGTACAGAGCGGTCATGTACAGACTCTGCAGAGACAGCACCTGTAGTCAGGATCGAACCCGAGTCTCTTGCACTGTGAGACAGCAGCTCCACTGCTGCGCCACCATGCCATCACTTAGAAGGGTCTTGACTTGAAACGTCGTCTGTTTCTTCTTTCCATATTTGCTGCCTCACCCGCTGAGTTTCTCCAGCAATTTTTGCCTACCAACCACTTACTTACATGGAATGTTTTGAAAACAGTTAACACTGCCAACATTACTATGTGTGTCATAGTGCTCTGCCAAAGAGGTATTGTCATTTTTATCCTCAAAGTCTCTCTGACTTGTAAAGGAGATATAATTATCATATTCATTCCAGATATAAAACAGCCACCCAGACTCGGTGATGTGTTCGTTTGATTGTTCTACGGATCAGTCAGTCACCTACTTTTATGACAGAACCTTGAAGTCTTCCCATGGCTGCTAAAATAAAAACCTTAAAGTCAACCTTGATCAGAGTGATACAGCGGCAACAAAAATCGTATCAGAGTACTGGAAGAAAATTCATGTTCTGAAATGTCATCACTTGAAATAACAGTGACTGTATGTCTGGGAATAATTGACTGGGGGGAAAAGTATTAATAAACTGATGTGGAAAACTGAGCCGTGCACACAGGTTGCTGTAAAGATTCTAAATAATCATTAATTTCATCAGTAGAATGTAATGGCAATGAAATGAATGACTTGGTACCACATGTGAAACACATTAACAACGACTGCATTATTTTGGTGACTTTTATTTCCTGATCTCCGCAAAAATGCTAAGATAAATGACTCTCATCTGCCAGCGCATAAGGGGCACAGTGGCACAGCGATAGATTTGCTGCCTTACATCGCCAGAAACCCACCGTGTCTCCATGTTCTGCATTAATTAATGTCTGTAAAATATCTGTATGTCTGTCGGGCGTCACAGTGGCACAGTGGTAGAGTTGCTACTTTACAGCGCTAGGGGCCAGGGTTTGATCCTGACAATAGGTGCTGTCTGTATGGAGTTTGTACGTTCTCCCCGTGATCTGTGTGGGTTTTCTTCGGGCGCTCTGGTTTCTCCCCACGCTCCAAAGACATACAGGTTTTGTATCTTAATTGCCTTTGGTATAAATGTAAATTGTCCCTAGTGTGTGTAGGATAGTGTCAGTGTGTGAGGATCACTGGTCAGCGTGGCCGAACGGCCTGTTTCCACGCTGTATCTCTAAAACGAAAACAAAAATGGAAGCGTATGATCTCAATTATAATCACATTGCCTGTTTCTTATTCTTTGCCAGAGCATGGTTTCTGTAAGTAAGTGCCACACGTCCTTAGATTTGTGTAACAGTGACAGCATGTCATAGGCTATGAAACACTCCGTGGATCATGAGGTCTTGAGAAGCTTTTAATAAGTAACCTTTTCTTTCCCTGAGGAAAAGGGAGGTCAAGATATCTGAAGCCCCGTACAAAGATTCGAACAGGAGACATGGGAGATCTTTGTGAAACTCAGTCAGTATAAATCAGACGCACCAAACGTATTCTGAGCTCTACCATTAAAGGGCAAAGAATACAAAGCAGGATGGTTTTGCTGAAGCTTTAGAGAAGAAACTCTTCTCGAAAAAAAACACAGAAAGTGCTGGAGTAGCGCAACATTTCTGGAGAACATGGATAGCAAGACATTCTTGCCATAGAGGGAGTATAGGGAAGATTCACCAGACTAATTCCTGGGATGTCAGAACTTTCATATGAAGAAAGACTGGATAGACTCGGCTTGTGCTCGCTAGAATTTAGAAGATTAAGGGGGGATCTTATAGAAACTTACAAAATTCTTAAGGGGTTGGATAGGCTAGATGCAGGAAGAATTTTCCTGATGTTGGGGAAGTCCAGGACAAGGGGTCACAGTTTAAGGATAAAACATTTTCACACAGAGAGTGGTGAATCTCTGGAATTCTCTGCCACAGAAGGTAGTTGAGGCCAGTTCATTGGCTATATTTAAGAGGGAGTTAGATGTGGCCCTTGTGGCTAAAGGGATCAGCGGGTATGGAGAGAAGGCAGGTACAGGATATTGAGTTGGATGATCAGCCATGATCATATTGAATGGCGGTGCAGGCTCGAAAGGCCCGTATGGCCTACTATGTTTCTATATAGTGATGTTTTGGGTTGGAACCCTTCTTCAACCTGATTGTGGTGGGGGGAAGAGAGCTGGGAGAGTGGAGGAGCAAGACAAAGCCTGGCAGGTAATAGTTGATACAGGGGTAGGTGGAGTTTCTGCCTTACAGAGTCAAACACCCGGGTTCGATCATGGCAATCGGTACTGTCTGTACTTAGTTTGTACATTTTTTCTTGTGACCAGATGGGAATTCTCTCTGTGCTCTGGTTTCCTCCCACACTCCAAAGATGTACAGGTTTGTAGGTTAATAAGCTTTGGTAAAATTGTAAATTGTCCCTAGTGTTAGGATAGGGTTAGTGTGTACGGGGTGATCGCTGGTCAACATCCCGAGGGCCTGTTTCCGTGCTGCATCACTAAAGTCTAAATTCTGAAGTCTAAAGGCGAGAAGAGTATTTTTTATAGGCAGATGATTGGACAAAGGGTGGAAATGAAAAGACTGCAGGTGTGAGACAAAAAGATTGAAAAGTTGTGATTTGTGAAGCTAGAAGAAAGAATGTAGGTGGAAGGGGAAGTGGAGTACATATATCCGAAGATCCTTCCTGGTCCCAGCACACTGGTGCAATTATAAAGAAGGCACATCAGCACCCCTACTTCCTGAGAAGATTACGGAGAGTCGGTATGTCAAGGAGGACTCTCTCGAAATCCCACACCATCCTGGCCACACACTCATCTCTCCGTTGCCATCAGGAACTTCAAATCTGGAACATCGAGGTTCAGGAACATTTACTTCCCCACAGCCATCAGGCGATTAAACACAGCATCAAACAAGCTCTGAACAATAACAGTCTATTTTTACTATTTAACTTAATCTGTTTATTTATTGTATATATATATGGTCTATGGTATATAGACACACTGAACTTTTATCTCCTGTTCTGTATTATGTTTACAGATTTTGTTGTGCTGCAGCAAGCACGAATTTCATTGTCATCTGGGACACATGACAATAAAACTCTCTTGACTCTTGAGGATTAAATAGGTAGAAGACCAGGTAGGGAATGGTGGAAGTGGAAATGGAGGTATATGAGAGAAGGAGGGGGGAAGTTATGTGGCTCCCCCTAAAATTGGAGAATTAAATGTTCATAGTTGAGTTATTCATTATCTCTGCCTGATCCTGCCCCACTATACACAGGATTGTCCTGGCAGACCCATTGTTTCTGCCTCGAGTCTTACTCTCATTGCACAGAAATGCATTGATGTATGACTGGTAAATATCAAGAAATAAAAGTCACCAATATAGTGCAAATGCTGGAAATCTGAAATAAAAGCAAAAAAAAGTGGAAGTGCTCACCAGGTCAGGCAGCATCTGTGGAAAGAGAAACAACAATTTAGAAGGATGAGGGGGGCATGTCATTGAAAGTTACTGAATAGTGAAATACCTGGATAGGCTGAATGTGGAGAGGATGTTTCTAATTTCAGCTAACGATTCCTAACAATTTCACACAAAGGGCAGAGGGTGTATGGAATGAGCAGCCGGACGAGGTAGATGAGGCAGGTCTTTTCGCAACATTTAAGAAACTTTCAGACAGGTACATGGCTAGGACATGTTTAGAGGGATATGGGCCAAATGCAGTCAGGTGGGACTAGTGCCGATGGGACATGTTGGTCAGTGTGGGCAAGTTGGGCTGAAGGGCCTGTTTCTACACTGAATGAATCTATGACTCTAAATAATTCTCCAGTTGGTAGAATTATGATTTCATCTAATCTTAAACTAGTTGGGCCTCGTATGCAGATACTTTTAAAATTTACGTACAAATGTACATACTTTCAAACGTACATAAGTAAAATATTTCCACGTTATGGCTCCGAATGGCTCAATTGTAATCATGTATTGTCTTTCTGCTGACTGGTTGGCTCGCAACAAAGCTTTTCACTGTACCTCGGTACACGTAACAACAAACTAAACTAAACTAACCTGTTCCAGGTATGGACTCCTATATATTGGCGGGACCAAGTGCAGACTCGGCGATTGTTTCGCTGAACACCTCCGCTCAGTCTGACTTGACCTACTTGATATCCCAGTTGCTAAACACTTTAACTCCTCCTCCCATTCCACACTTACCTTTCTGTCCTGGGCCTCCTCCATTGTCAGAGTGAGGCCCAGGGCAAATTGGAGAAACAACACCTCATATTTTGCTTAGTCAGCTTACACCCCAGCGGTATGAATATAGACTTCAATAACTTCAGGTATCCTTTGTCTTCCCACTCTCTCCATCCCTCTCCCCGTCCCAGTTCTCCGACTAGTTTGACTGTCCTTGTTTACATTTTATCTGTTTGCTTTGTTGTTACCTTCTCCTCGCTATCAATGATCTATTCTATGATTATCATTGATCTCCATTGCCTTTGCCTTGTTTTCACACCTTGTCTGTCCTTATCTCTGTGTCTTCCTCTCCCCTGATTCAGTTTGAAGAAGGGTCTCGACTGGAAATGTCACCCATTCCTTCTATCCAGAGATGCTGCATGTCCCGCTGAGTTACTACAGCATTTTGTGTCTACCCTTCTGTATAATCATCTCATATCTCTCCAGCAGAGCCGTAAATACCTTCAGTGTTAATTGAAATGGGACAATATCTTGGAGCTATTCCACAACACACAGAAATGTTTCTAAAAATAGCCATGTCTACTTGACATTGTCCCATGTGCCAAGCAGATTTTGTTGCACTAACAATTTTTATACAACTATGTGATAATACAGTCCCAGTTCTTTAAAAAGCTGCAACCAGGCAAATCTTCCTCGAGCACTATAGATCTCACGGGACTACGCTTCCTTGGAACATGTCAATGAACACACTATTATGAACCTGGCCCCTCTCTTCCTTTGAAATTTTAATGAAGGATTGGATTATTCCAATGCTCTGAGGTCAAAGAGCTGGAATAGGCCAGATGGGAGGTAGAGGACAGTCAGAATACCAATGCAAAAAAAATTACATACCTACACCTTAAAACTTAAAATTGTCCCTTTAACAAGTGAAGTTTCTCTTTTGCATAGTTCACAGAAACTATGCAGTATCAGACTCTAAACTGTATCTCATTACAAGGGATGGAGAACTGTGAATGCATGTCAGGTAAATGTATTAAAACAGATCAGAATTTTCTGTCGAGGGCCACAATTGTAATATAGTCATAGAGTGCCCTGAGATTGTGAAAAGTGCCTCACTAATTCATTTCATAACTTCATACGTTATAGGAGCAGTAGGCCATTCGGCCCATCATGTCAGAGGGTGGTGAATCTGTGGAATTCTTTGCCACAGAAGGATGTGGAGGCCAAGCCAGTGGATAGTTTTAAGCCAAAGATGTTAATCCTGGCTGAAATCGAACCGCCATGGTGCTCACACTTTAATAAGGACGTATGGATTGCTAGGCCATATTTGTCAAGTCTGGTGTTCGCTGTAGAAATGGGACAAGCTTCTGATGGTGCCAGCAAGTCTGTGGCCCAGATCAGTGTTGCATAGTCAGTTGACAGATAAATGAGATTTCTGCAAAGAACATCATAGGAAATGTAAAATGCATGAGGTTCTCTGCAAGAGCCTTGTAAATAATGTTACTAGAGAGTTACCCTGTTAAGTGTTGAAATGTTAACCCCTGTCTGGTTTGTTTGAATCCCAGGGTAAATGTTGCATATTCAAGGTTCTGTTAGCCTCTTCTAGAAGCTTCGCCTGCAACAATGTGAGAAGTTTCTGTAATTGGCCGGTTTAACTGTCAGTAATGTATTATTGTAAGTTTGTTATACTTTATTGGATTGTAAATATATCACCCCTCTGTAGTTCGGCCCCTCAAGGTTCGGGGACCTATGAAAGGCAGCCCCCATGAGATCTGTTGTCGATCTTATGGAAGAGCGCTTGGGGCTGCGTGACCTCTGCTTGCACGATGCTTAAAGGCTTAGCAAGGTAGATACGGATCGAACCTGCAGTGGTTTAGAATATCGTATAGGGTGATTTGGTGTGTTCTCTAAAATAAAGTTTAAGTGTTCCAGTGCTTGAATCGCTGTTTTATTGACTGACCTAGACTGGGGGGAAGTTTACAAAGAGCTTATTTACAGAGATAGATAGGTTTTTGATCAGTACGGGTGTCAGGGGTTATGGAGAGAAGGCAGGAGAATGGAGTTAGGAGGGAGAGATAGATCAGCCATGATTGAACTTGATGGGCCGAATGGCCTAATGTTACTCCTATTCATTTTGATCTTATGAGTCCATACCGAGAGGCCAAGTTGGAAAAATTCTTGCTAGGCCAGGGAATTAAATGTTTCCAAGGTAAGGCAAAAACATAGAACGTTACTGCACAGGAACAGGCCCTTCAGCCCACATTGTCCGAACTACGGTACTAGTTATAAACACAAAATGCTGGAGCAACTCAGCTGGTCAGGCAGCATCTCTGGAGAAAAATAGAATGGGTGACGTTTCGGTGTCTGGAAATGTCATGTTCTATATTTCAGTAATATATGAGATAAATTAAGAAATATAGATCAAAAACTTGCCTTCTTTATAAAATTTGGTGACTCCATTCAAATGAACATACATGGTGTAAAGCTGATGAATCAGATACAAGTAGGAAGGAACTGCAGATGCTGGTTTATACCGAAGATAGACTGAAAATGCTAGAATAACTCAGCGGGGCAAGGCAGCATCTCTGGAGAGAAGGAATAGGTGGCGTTTCGGCTCCAGACAAGGATCAGATATGAACCATATTCAGTCTCAGCCCAGAAGTCGGTGGTGGAACCTCACCTCTGGTATTCTCCATATATCTATGCTAGAGTAAGTAAACCTCTGGCATTCTCCATGTATCTATGCTAGTGTAAGTAAACAGGGGAACGGGGGTTCCCCTCTTCGACTATAGATGAGGTTCTCACCAGGGCCTCCTCTCCATCCCGTAGCTCCGCTCTCACTCCCCATCCCCCCACTCGTAACAAGAACAGTCCCCCTTATCCTCACCTTCCACTCTACCAGCCGTCACATACAACAGATAATCCTCCGACATTTTTGCCACCTCCAATGGGACCCCACCACTGGCCACATCTTCCTGTCTCCTCCCCTTTCGGCTTTCCATAGAGACCGTTCCCTCCGTAACTCCCTGGTCAATTCATCCCTTCCCACACAAACCACCCCCAATACCTGGTACTTTCCCTTGTAACCTCAGCAAATGCTACACTTGTCGCTTTACCTCCCCCCTTGACTCCATCCAAGGACCCAGACAGTCTTTCCAGATGAAGCAGAGGTTCACCTGCACCTCCTCCAAACTCATCTATTGCATCCGCTGTTCTAGGTGTCAACTGCTCTACATCGGTGAGGCTTGGCGATCGCTTCGCCCAACACCTCCGCTCAGTTCGCATTAACCGAACTGATATCCCGGTGGTTCAACACTTCAACTCCCCCTCCCATTCCGAATTCGACTTTTCTGTCCTGGGCCTCCTCCATGGCCAGAGAGAGTCCCACCGCAAATTGGAGAAGCAGCACCTCATACTTCGCTTGGGTAGTTTACACCCCAGCGGCATGAACATTGACTTCACCAATTTCAGGTAGTCCTTGCTTTCTCCCTCCTTACCCTCCCCTTCCCAGCTCTCCAACAGCCTACTGTCTCTGCCTCTTCTCCCCCCCCCCCCTCACCCACCCCCACATCAGTCTGAAAAAGGGTCTCGACCCGAAACGTTAACCATTCCTTCTCTCCATAGATGCTGCCTCACCCGCTGAGTTTCTCCAGCATTTTGTCTACCTTCGATTTTTTCCAGCATCTGCAGTTTTTCCTTAAAGATTGAAAGTAGAAGTCATGCTGATGTGCACATTGAAACGAGCTTGTGATTCATAAGTGACCCATTGCCTAAGAAAAAGTTTAACGAGATGCATCATTTTATCAGCAAAGTTTTCCCCTTATTGATTTCCGCGCACTTCCAATAACTACTGTCTGACATTACGATTCTGAACGCAACATTTTCACTGTCCTTTGAGTAAAGATGATGGATTTACGTTCAAACGTGCGGAAGCAGAGTTCGGTGGTCCAGGCTTGAAATCACAAGAGATTGCACTAAGACTGTCTCAGGTATAAAATCATGAGAGGAATAGATCAGCTGGACGCACTGAGTCCCTTGCCCAGGGTTGGGTAATCGAGAACCAGAGGACAACGATTTAACGTGAGGAGGGAAAGATTGAATAGGAATCTGAGGGCAAACTTTTTCACGCAGACGGTGGTGGGTGTATGGGACGAGCTGCCAGCGAAGGTGGTTGAGGCAGGTACTGTCACAATGTTTCTTAAACATTTAGACAGGTACATGGATAGGACAGTTTTAGAAGCATACTAGACTAAGTGGGACCTGTTGGGTCCCATGTTCACACGTGAGGGCTGGTCCTCCAACGCAATATTCCACCTCTCCACCAATTCCAATATTGGTGGCCAGTGGAGGGGGGGGGGGGGCTTCCTGGAGCGCTAGTATGGGGTGTTGTGGGCCGAAGGAACATTTCCAGAGGGCTAGTATGGACATTGTGGGTGGAATGGATTTTGGGGCTGGCAGTTCAGTCACTTAGGCCTGGAGGGCTAGCAGCTCAGTCACTCAGGGCTAGTGGGCTGGCAGTTCAGACACTCAGGGCAGGTGGGCTGGCAGATCAGTCACTCGGGGCTGGTGTGCTGGCAGTGCAAGCACGGCTATTCCTTGAAATTTCGGGCCCCCAGACTCAATTTCACTGCATTTCCGGCAGAGTACAGGCCACCAGACTCAATTTCACAGCATTTCAGGCAGAGTGCAGACCAAACAACTCATTGCATTGTCATTAAGGGCCAACAAATCATTTATTGCAAGTACGTTGCAGACTCACATTTCAGTTGATTCACAGCTTAGAATCACAGTTGTGGACTCTCCCTCACGATCTTCCAGAGTGACTGACTCATGTCCAGGCATCTGGGGTTTTATAGTCCTGCCACACTGGAAGGGGCGTTACCTTCATCGTGGTGATTGACAGGTGATAGGACCAATCAGCTGATCTCATACCTTTTTTATTTTTAATCGATCAGAAAAATCCTCAGGGCTGCCTCAGCGGCAGAGGACTGTGAGTAAGATGGCCAAAAATCATAGCGATATATGGTAGCATTTTTTCTAAAATCAATAAACAACCCAGACAGGAAGTGGTCAAGATGAGACTTTTAGTTATATAGATGGGCCAAATGTAGGCAGGTGGGACTAGTGTAGGTGAGACATGTTGGCGTGTGTGGAAAGGTTGGGCCGAAGGGCCTGTTTCCACTCTGTAACACCCAATAATTATTTGATTCTATGACTCCATTTCATTTAGATCCTTTTACTTGAATGACCATAAAACCAAGCATATAGTTAAAATAGGTTCCGTTAGGACGGTAAACAATTTATGCAGCATCACAATATTAAACCGCTGATGCGTATCCAGGGTTTGGCTTCAAATAAATTCCATGAGGTGGATGGGTGAGTAATCGTGGCACGGTTTGACATCGCAGCGAGTACATCCTCTCCAGGGACTTGAATAGAGAACACAGACTGACACACTCTATTGCAGCCCTGAGGGAAGTGTTATATGTGGCTGAGGTGTTCAGCTGACAATTCGCACCCTCTCGGTTAAAAGTGTAAGTTTAGTTTTGTTTAGTTTAAAGATACAGTGTGGAAACAGTCCTTTCGGCCCACCGAGTCCATGCCGACCAACGATCACCCATACGCTAGTTCTATCCTACACACACTAGTGACAATTTACAGAAGCCGATTAACTTACAAACCTGCACGTCGTTGGAGTGTGGGAGTAAACCGGAGCACATGTTGGCGCAGTTACAGCGAATGCAGCGCCGGGGACCCGGGTTCGAACCAGACTATGGGTGCTGTCTGTATGGAGTTTGTACGTTCTTCCCGTGACTATGTGGGTTTTCCCCGAAATCTTCGGTTTCCTCCAACACTCCAAAGACGTACAGGTATGTATGTAAATTGGCTTGGAGGATGTGTAAATGTGTTAATGTGCGGGGATCACTGGTCGGTGCGTACTCGGTGGGCCGAAGGGCCTGTTTCCGCGCTGTACCTCCAAACTAAATTGAACTAAACTAAACAACCGGAAAAAAACATGCGGTCACGGGGAGAACGTACAAACTGCGTACAGACAGCACCTGCAGTCAGGATCGAACATGGGACGTACAGGTTTGTAGATTAATTGACTGATAAAATTGTGTGTAGGATAGTGCTAGTGTTGTGGTGATCACGGGTCAACATGGACTCAGTGGGTTGAAGGGCCTGTTTCCGCGCTATATTTCTAAAGTCTAAAAAATCTAAATTCCACCCACCCTCTCCCTCACTTAGCTCCTGCCCATCATATTTCACTACTCCTCGGTCCAGCTGTAACCCACCTGCTCCTGAATCATTTCAGTTCAGTTTATTGTCGTGTGTACAGAGGTACAGTGAAAATAATTTTTTTGCGTGCTATCCAGACAGTGGAAAAACAATGCATGATTACAATGGGGCTGTAGACAGTGTACAGAGAAAGGATAAAGGTTTAACGTTTTAGTGCAAGAGGTACATGATTACAATCTAGCCATTTACAATGTATATATACATGGTGAGGGAATAACTTTTAGTGTAAGGTAAAGCCCTAAAGAGTTTAAGGATAAGAGAATAATGGAGCGAATATGAGAATAAGCGAATTGCGAATAATATCCCTCCCCCTCTCTGCTTCTTACCATTACCTTCCCGTCCCTTACTCAGTCCTGATACAGGTTTAATGAAGTTTAGAGATACAGCTTCCTGCTTCTTGTATGTGATATCATCTTGGCAGTTATCCAATTTTCAGGGGGATCTTGGAATATTGCAGCCAATGCATCCGCTAACTCAAGAGCTTGTTTTTTAAGAGATACAGCGTGGAAACAGGACCCTCAGTCCACCGAGAACGCGCTGGGCCAGCAGTCCCCGCACACTAACACTATCCGACACAAGAGGGACAATTTACAATTATACGAAGCCAATTAACCTACAAACCTGTGCGTCTTTGGAGGGTGGAAGGAAACCGGAGATCCCGGAGAAAACCCACGCAGGTCATGAGGAGAAGGTAAAATGTATAAGAAAGAACTGTAGATGCTGGTTAAAAGCGAAGGTAGACACAAAATGCTGGAGTAACTTAGCTGGACAGGCAGCATCTCTGGAGATATGGAATGGGCGACGTTTTGGGTTGCGACCCTTCTTCAGTTTGAAGAAGGGACTCGACCCTTCAGTCAGCGATTATTTCAAAAAAATCAAAAAAAAACGCTGAGTTACTCCAGCATTTTCTGTCCATCTTTGGTATAACGTGCTAAAAACACGGAAATTCACCTGACCTTCATGTGACTATAAAATATCTGTCTATGCATCTATCATCAGTAATATCAGTATAGCTGGATAAGCAATATCTTCACGTTAGAAACAGCTGTATGAAATTATAAGAAGACACAGGAAACCAACTTGATGGAGTGTGCTTTCTTACATGTTTCATGCTTCTCATAAGTTGTAAATGACTGAGGGTCAGGCATGGATCCTTGCAATATGCCACTGGACATAAACCACCTGAGAATACTCTGCCTTTCCCTGAGCTTTGTTCTCCATCAGCTAAATCACTCGTAACCTTTGCTGTGTTCTCCCTTCATTGCAAGCACGGTAGTGGAGATAACAGAGACTGCAGAAGCTGGAATCTGGAGCAGCAAACAATCTTCTGGAGGATCGACACAAAAAGCTGGAGTAACTCAGCGGGACAGGCGGCATCTCTGTAGAGAAGGAATGGGTGACGTTTCGGGTCGAGACCCTTCTTCAGACTTCTGGAGGAACTGAATGGGTGGAGGAGCATCTGGTGGGGTTGAAGGATTAGAGAGAAACCGCGCAGAAACAGTCCGTGCCGACCTGCGATCACCCCATTCACCTGCGCTATCCTACAGGCACTTGGGACAATTTACATTTTTTTAACCAAAGACAATCAACCTACAAACCTGTACATCTTTGTAGTGTGGGAGGAAACCGGAGCACCCGGAGAAAACCCACGTGGCCACGGGGAGAACGTACAAACTCTGTACAGACAGCACCCGTAGTCAGGGTCGAACCCGTGTCTCTGGCGCTGTAAGGCAGCAACTCAGCCACTGCACCACCGCGATGCCCACACTTGCCGCCATTTCGTGACGAGCGACTGAGTGCATTTCACCAGGGCATATTGTTCAGTCCTACATTGCAAGGACGTGCTGGGAGTTTTCTTATCCCAAAGTGCAAGCAGGTAGCAAAAGAACCAAAGGAGGTTGATGGAGACGTGCGAGGGAATTACTTGAAGAGTCACAGGATAATGAGTTAGAGAATGGGACTAACGGGACTGACACTTGCAAACCAGAGTAGACCCAATGCAACACAAAATAGGTTTAATGTTGCACAGAGTCATAACTATCCCCAATAGTGAAGTATTGGTGCTTATTGCTGACCTTGAAGAAAGCTTCCCACAAAGACCCAACACTCTCCATCAAGTTGATTTCCTTTGTCTTCTAATAATCTAACTCTGGTATTGTTAACATGAAGATATTGCTTATCTAGCTGTACTGCCATTACAGCTGATAGATGGATAGATAGATACTTTATTGCCATGTGTACCATGAAAGAACAGTCAAAATCTTTGTTTTTTTTGTATACAAAGTACCTCAAAGAGGTGCTGACAAAGTTATAAAGCACCCTTAAATATTGTTGTTGCATTCTTCATTTCCCCCCACCCACTTCCATCCCAACTCCCCTCTTGTTCTCAGCAGTTCCCCCACGCTGGGTCCCCCTTTGTTCTCAATCGTCAATAGACAATAGACAATAGGTGCAGGAGGAGGACATTCGGCCCTTCGAGCCAGCACCACCATTCAATGTGATCATGGCTGATCATCCCCAATCAGTACCCCATTCCTGCCTTCTCCCCATATCCCCTGACTCCACTATCTTCAAGAGCCCTATCTAGCTCTTTCCTGAAAGTATCCAGAGAACCGCCTCCACCGCCCTCTGAGGCAGTTATTCCACAGACTCACAACTGTGTGAAAAAGTGTTTCCTTATCTCCGTTGTAAATGGCTTACCCCTTATTCTTAAACTGTGGCCCCTGGTTCTGGACTCCCCCCACCATCGGGAACATGTTTCCTGCCTCTAGCGTGTCCAAACCCTTAATAATCTTATATGTTTCAATAAGATGCCCTCTCATCCTTCTAAACTCCAGAGTATACAAGCCAAGCCGCTCCATTCTCTCAGCATATGACAGAATACTCACAACTGTACACAATAGTCCAGGTGTGGTCTCACTAAGGTCCTGTACAACTACTCCTATACTCATGACCTCTTGTTATGAAGGTCAACATGCCATTCGCTTTCTTCACGGCCTGCTGTACCTGCATGCTGCCTGAACTACTGGCCCAACACCTTGTCCCCCCTTTGTTCTCAGTGGCCCCTCCTCACGCCTGGTCCCCTTAGTTCTTATAGGGGGGATCTTATAGAAACTTAAACAATTCTTAAGGGGTTGGACAGGCTAGATACAGGATTGTTCCCGATGTTGGGGAAGTCCAGAACAAGGGGTCACAGTTTAAGGATAAAGGGAAAATCTTTTAGGACAGATGAGAAAAACATCTTTTACACAGAGAGTGGTGAATCTCTGGAACTCTCTGCCACAGAAGGTAGTTGAGGCCAGTTCATTGGCTATATTTAAGAGGGAGTTAGATGTGGCCCTTGTGGCTAAAGGGATCAGGGGGTGTGGAGAGAAAGCAGGTACAGGATACTGAGTTGGATGATCAGCCATGATCATATTGAATGGCGGTGCAGGCTCGAAGAGCCGAATGGCCTACTCCTGCACCTATTTTCTATGTTTCTATGTTCTCCGTGACGTGGCCCATCCACCTCCGCTCCCAGCGACACCAACCTCGATGTTCCACGTCCGCCCCTCGTTCTTGACGCCGTGGATCTCAACAACGGCGGGGGCTTGGGCTTGTTTGGAGTCCGCGGAATATGAACAGGGCCTACCAGTCCTACCGGTAGTTCCTCCGTCGTCCGTCCTTCCGCAGTGAGCGACCAGTCAATCGCACTGCAAAGAAAACCATTACCAATCATCCCTTTGCTATAAATTCCTAGAAAGCAATATAAAGATTGAGAAACATAATGGCATTAACCGAGACAATGAAGTCGGAAACAAACTCATCTGTCGGCAAATGTAAAATGCACAATATTTTTATTCATAAAATTACTTTCCTGGGATATACATCTTTTCTTTCAGAGCCAGAGAGATTTTTTAACAATAATCGTTACTTAGTACCCTGGTCAATTTCTATTAAACACCATTGAACGAGACTAAATACCATCCTGGCCACACACTCATCTCTCCGCTGTCATCAGGTACTGGAGCCTGAAATCTGCAACATCCAGGTTCAGGAACAGCAAACAAACTATGAACTATAACATCCTATTGCACTTTATCTGTGTATTTATGTGTGTATATATATATATGGTGGCCGATTGGGAAAGGGGGAGATGCAGCGAGACCTGGGTGTCATGGTACACCAGTCATTGAAGGTAAGCATGCAGGTGCAGCAGGCAGTAAAGAAAGCGAATGGTATGTTAGCTTTCATTGCAAAAGGATTTGAGTATAGGAGCAGGGAGGTTCTACTGCAGTTGTACAGGGTCTTGGTGAGACCGCACCTGGAGTATTGCGTTCAGTTTTGGTCTCCAAATCTGAGGAAGGACATTATTGCCATAGAGGGAGTGCAGAGACGGTTCACCAGACTGATTCCTGGGATGCCAGGACTGTCTTATGAAGAAAGACTGGATAGACTTGGTTTATACTCTCTAGAATTTAGGAGATTGAGAGGGGATCTTATAGAAACTTACAAAATTCTTAAGGGGTTGGACAGGCTAGATGCAGGAAGATTGTTCCAGATGTTGGGGAAGTCCAGGACAAGGGGTCACAGCTTAAGGATAAGGGGGAAATCCTTTAAAACCGAGATGAGAAGAACCTTTTTCACACAGAGGGTGGTGAATCTCTGGAATTCTCTGCCACAGAGGGTAGTCGAGGCCACAGTTCATTGGCTATATTTAAGAGGGAGTTAGATGTGGCCCTTGTGGCTAAGGGGATCAGAGGGTATGGAGAAAAGGCAGGTACGGGATACTGAGTTGGATGATCAGCCATGATCATATTAAATGGCGGTGCGGGCTCGAAGGGCCGAATGGCCTACTCCTGCACCTGATTTCTATGTTTCTATGTTTCTATATATATTCTATGGTATATGGTCACACTCTGATCTGATCTGTATTTATGCCTAAAATATTCTGTTGTGCTGCAGCAAGCATGAATTTCATTGTCCTATCTGGGACACATGACAATAAACTCTCTTGACTTGACTAAATATTTCAATTATTCTTAAGAATGAGCTTTGGCATTGGACTTCAAAATTCTTGTCTTTAGACTTCAGACTTTAGAGAGATACAGAGTGAAAACAGGCTCTTCGGCCCACCAAATCCACCCTGACCTGTGATCACCCTGTACACTAGTACTTGCACTATCCTAAACACTAGGGACTATTTTTTTTAACAATTTACAGAAGCTAATTAACCTACAAACCTGTACGACTTTGGAGTGTGGGTGGAAACTGGTGCACGCGGGGGAAACCCACGTGGTCACGGGGAGAACGTACAAACTCCATACAGTCAGAATCAAACCCGGGTCTCTGGCGCTGTATTATGGGCATGTCCCACATAGGCGATTTTTTAGGCAACTGCAGGCAACTTGTTTGTCGCCACATGTTCGCTGGTGGTCGCCAGGAGTAGTCTCCTCAGTCGTGCAAAAAGTTGTAGCATCTTTCTGGTCGCTGCTAAATTTTCAACATGTTGAACATTTTTCACCGACAGTGGGTTTGGCGCCAATGAGCATAGCTTGACTTCTCCTGACGTAGGTGCTGTCTTAGATTGTCGCCAGGATGATGTAGGTTGTCGCCGGTTTTACGGCGAACTGTTACGATTATGACAGTCGCCGGCAGTTGCCTAAAAAATCGGCAAGTGGGACAGGCCCATAAGGCAGCAACTCGACCGTTGCTCCACCATGCTGCATGTAATACCCAGAGGAATCCCACGTGGTCACGGGGGGAATGTCCAAACTACGTATAGCCAGCGCTTGTGGTCAGGATCGAACCTGGGTCTCTGGCGCTGTAAGGCAGCAACTCTACCGCTGTGCCACTGTGCTGACCTCAATTGTGAATTCAGTGATTATAAAAAGGTTTACATCAGCAAGAACACCCTGTGGAAGTAGCAATGTTACAAAATTTTGAGATTTAAGAAATCAAGTCTGTAATTTATCCCATCAGATAAAGCATAAAAAGAAGTTTAATTTGACACCTAATTTACTTTCATATCTCAAGTATTTAAAATGTTATGGACATTTTCATGCTCGGAAAATAGCATCTTGTTCCCTATTGATTTTCTATGGACATAACAAAAAAGCTGTGATCGTGGGCAGTCAAAAGGCCATAACCTTCTTAAAAATTAAGAGAACTGAATGAAATTTTCAGTTATCATAGATTGAACCATTCTGAAACAAATATAAAACAATCTTACTTGGATGACCTGAAATTAAAGCATATAATTATTTAGTTACCCAATTGTAGCTAATTTCAAACTTCAATTACTAGATCTAAATATCTATCCATTTCGTAATAAATGATTAACATTTTTAAATAGCCTAAGTGTCCAAATAATATTCATAAATAATTCACAATAAAACATGATTTTGCAATCTCATTTACATTCATTTATAGGCCAAATGGAAGGAATTTTGTGTTCAATTGCTGCAAATTAAAGTCCATTTTAAATCAGCTTTCTAGTGGGTTCCTGTGAACGCGCTGGTTTAGAACGTTCACATTGTGGTAGATTTGTGCCCTCAAATGCCCAGAAAAATACTGCGGGATATAAAGAGCCCAAAATGAGCTACTCGTTATAGTAAACTTTGTATAAAGGGTTCTTAAGAAGCCCTTTTTAATGTAAAAATAAGCTACATACTTTTAATTGTTTGCTTTATAAAACCCTGGGGCTGCGAGAGGTCGTGGGATTAGAGAGTGATTTTTAAACTACTATAACTATTATACAAGGCCATAAAAACTAATATTACCTTTTGCGACGGGGTCTTTCAGCGATTTTTCGTTAATGATTTACTAGGCTGAACATTTTCGATTGCAACAGCCTAGTAAAAGTCACGTTTTAAACCTGCCCCCCTCTAAACGGTGCCAAAATCACACACACAGGCTGGGGCAGATTTTCAACGACGCTTCAGGTAGGCTTTGCAACATACCTAGTGGAAGGGCAAGGAATCATTGACTGCTGCATCTGCTCCCCTGGGTTTGTGTACTTCTTCAAGGGCTCCGTGGCTTGTAGTCAGTTTTACAGTGCAATATAGGTTACACCAGATTATTACCTTAGACAATAGACAACAGACAATAGATGCAAGAGTAGGCCATTCACCATTCAATGTGGTCATGGCTGATCATCCACAATCAATACCACGTTATTGCCTTCCCCCCATATCCCTTGACTCCGCTATCTTTAAGAGCTCTGTCTAGCTCTCTCTTGAAAGCATCCAGAGAACCAGCCTCCAACGCCCTCTGAGGCAGAGAATTCCACAGATTCATAACTCTCTCCTCATCTCCGTTCTAAGTGGTTTACCCCTTTTTTTTAAACTGTGGCCCCTGGACTCGCAACCAAAGATGAGAGGGTCAAGTTATGACCTCTTTGTAATGTTCTAAATGTCAAAGGGGAGTTGCTGGATTAGATTGGGAACACCTTTTCATTCTGGGAAAATAATTTAGGTATCAGTCATTGGGCTGGTGAGTCTGTGAAAGATGAATTGAAAAAAAGAAAATGTAAGAAGTAGGAAGTTGTTAAACTTTGAATGAAGATGGAGAATCAACCTTAATAGAATTTACTAAGGTATTAATAAAGTTGAAGAAATGCTGAGATGATTTAAAAATGAGCATGACTGAAGTCGTTGCTGTTTTTCCTATCAACAGTTAAAATTAAATTGTATTAAAATGATATTTGTGCAAATGTGTTTATTTGTCGTAGGCAATGGAAAGGAACAAAAACAATATTTTTTTTAATGCTGCAAATTTTACCAGCATCAACTTGTATAAATCCTTCCAAAGTCTCAGAGTGCATATTAACTGGTTTCGACTTGAATGCCCAGGAACAAAGGGGATTACAAAAAATGGTGGACACCGCCCAGTATTCCTGTTAATCTATCTATATACATTTAAAACTCTGGGGCCTTCCGACCGACTGCCGACCGGCGCCCTTCCTGCCTTTCGATTCGTGCCCGATACTCGCAGATGTCCAATCGGAATGGCCGATGCTCGCAGATGTCCAATCGGAATGGATTCATTTGCATGTACGGCTGCCGGCTGCATTTCTTCCTTTGATTCATTGCTACGCCCAATCCAGACGCTCAGTCTCTGAGATATTTTCCATTTCGGTAGAGATTTCGCTTTTCTTTCTAAGTATCCACTCCTCATTTCATTTCGTCGTGTTGAAGTACATGTTTTTAATCAAATCCTTCTCCCCCCCCCACCCACCCCCAAGTATTTCAAAAATAAACAGGCTTCTCCATTTACATATCAGCTTCCAACACACTTCGAAACAAAGTTGCAAGAGAGGAACACTGAACTTTTCACTGCTGCAGCAGGCAGGGGAGGGCTGCAATCTTACATTTGGGAACGGGCTCAGTTCCAATGGAGGAGACGGGTGCATGGTGGAATATTGGGTTGGGGGATCACACCATTGGGGGAGCAGACCCAACGGGTCTGCACTTGGTCTAGTATTAACTAAATTAGAGTTGTTATAAAATGGAGGATCATCGCATTTGCAAGGCCTGCTTGGCCTCTGTCCGTGAAAAGCTACAGGCTGTGAGTTGGCGTCAGCTAGTCTGAACCCTAGATTGATATGCAGGATTGGGAAAGGTCCAGATGTCCTCTCCGTTGTTAAAATGTATGAGGACTTTGCAGAAGAACTCAAAGGTGTTGCAAATGCATTATCAGGATTGGTCTGCTGCAGATGGGTTGTAAGTACTGTTAATAATGTTGCAAGGTGTTTGTGTTACTGTTTGATGATTGGCTGAAGTTGAAGCCTTGTTTGAATTGTTTATACTCCCTGGGAGAATGTTGCATAACTTGATTAACTGACTTCTTTCTAGAAGATTCTGTAGAAACATTGCAATGGTTGGGTTGAGGAAATGTCAATAACACTGTAATGTAATTGATATCTGTGATTGGTTTGTAGGGGCTGCCACTGCCATGTAGTTCTGCCCCACGGGGTCCGATGACCTATAAAAGATGATCCCCCATCGGGATCGTTGTCGTTCTTCTGGAAGGGTGCTTGGGACTGTGTAACCTTTTGGAGGTGTCTGCTTGCACGAGGCTGAAGGGCTTGGACAAGCAGAGACAAGGATCAGACCCACGGCAGTTAGGTAATGTATAGGGAGTTTGTTTTTGTTTCATAAAATAAAGTGTGGTGGTCCAGTGCTTGTCTAAGTGTTTTACTGAACTAGCATAAGGGGGGTTAGCTCAAGGAACATAATTACATTCTCACCATCAAAGGGATCTACAGGAGGCACTAACTCAAAAAGGCAGCCAGCATCGTCAGAGACCCACACAGCCCTGTCCACACACTCATTTCACTCCTGCCATCGGGAAGAACTTATCAGAGTTTGAAATCTGTGACATCCAGGTTTAGAAACAGCTTCTTCCTAACAGACATCGTCAAGTCGTCAAGTCAGGCTATTAAGCACTACGAACTCCAACCAAACTCTGAAATACAAACAGGCATGGTTGCACCAGGGTACAATTGTGACATTTTAAAGATATTTGGACAGGTAGATCACAAGATCATAAGATCATGTGATAGGAGCAGAATTAGGCTGTTCGGCCAATGAAGTCGACTCCACCATTCAACCATGGATCATCTATCTCTCCCTCCTAACCCCATTCTCCTGCCTTCTCCCCAGAACCTCTGACACCTGTACTAATGAAGAATCTATCTATCTCTGCCTTAAAAATATATCCGCTGACTTGGCACAGATTCATCACCCACTGACTAAAGAAATTCCACCCCATCTCCTTCCTAAAAGAACGTCCTTTAATTCTGTGACTATGACCTCTAGTCCTGGACTCTCCAACTAGTGGAAACTTCCTCTCCGCAACCACTCTATCCAAGTCTTTCACTGTTCTGTACGTTTGAATGAGCCCCCTCTCCCCACCCTCATTCTTCTAAACTCCAGTGAGTAGAGGCCCAGTGCCTGTCAAATGCTCATCATATGTCAACCTACTCATTCCTGGGATCATTCTTGTAAACCTCCTCTGGACCCTCTCCAGAGCCAGCACATCCTTCCTCAGATATAGTGCCCAAATGTGCTCACAAAATTCCAAATACGGCCCGACCAGCGCAATGCTGCCTGACCAGGTACATGGATAGGAAAGGTTTAGAGCGATGCATGCCAAATGTAGGAAAATGGGATTAGTTCTGCTATTAAGCCAGCTGCGCATTGATGAAATGTGCTGGAGGACCTTGTTTTTGAGCTGTGTGATTTCATGAGACTGGTGAAGTGTTGCAAAGACTCTATCCTGGGGGGGGGGGTCGAGGCAAAATCAGCCAGGTTTCAAGGGAAGGAGAAATAAAATGCACATTATTTTCTTTCTCTCCTCTCACTTTGTCAGAAGAATGCAATATAAAAACAGGAGAAGCATAGTTGGAGGCTACTCCAGCTCCTAGTCTCTATTCCGCCATTCAATAAGATCACGACTACTCTTTCAGTGTCACTTTCTCTCACTGACTGCATATCCTTTCATTCCTCTGAATGGCGTGAAAATCCATTGATGCAACTGAACCTCCAGAGTCCTCCAGAAAGATGACTTGCCAAGCTGTATTACCAAGTCATCATGGCCTGCAGGGTGCAACCTCTTATTTTGAAATGGTGACACTCTGTTCTAAACCCCCAGTCACAATCCACCATGTCAAGCCTCTTTTGAATTGTATTCATTTAATTGAGAGCATCACTTATTCTGAACACTCGAGAGTAAAAACCTGAGCTGCCTAAGCACTCCTCATAGGGCCAGTGATGTGGAAGTGTGAGTCATGGTTCTCCATGCTGCAAATGTATTGTGTGCCAGATGGCCCAGGGATTTACTCTTGGTCCAGAATCCAAGAATAATCAGCTCTGTAATCTCTTTCACGTCATGGGGAAATACAGAATTTCAACCCAGCCCGATGAAGTTGGGTGATCCCTGAAATCTGAACATTAGCATTAGGATAGACGCAAAATGTAGGAGTAAATCAGCGGGACAGGCAGCATCTCTGGATAGAAGTGATGGGTGACGTTTCGGTTCGAGACCCTTCTTCAGACTGAGACAGGGCAGAGGGAGACACAAAGATATGGAAGGATAAGGTGTGACAAAGAGACATCAAAGGGGACTAGATTAGTTTAGTTTTAATTTAGAGATACAGCATGGAAACAGCCACCGAGTCCGCACCGACCATCAATCCCCGCACATTAATACTATCCTACACACACTAGGGACAATTTACAGATACACCAAGCCAATTAACCTACATACTATACCTGTACGTCTTTGGAGGGTGTGAGGAAACTAAAGATCTTGGAGAAAACCCACGCAGGTCACAGGGAGGATGTACGAACTCCGTACAGGCAGCACCCGTAGTCGGGATTGAACCCAGTCTCTGGCGCTGCAAGCGCTGAATGGCAACAACTCTACCTGCTGCGCCACCGTGCTGTTCTTAAGATCAAGGAAAATGTAGAATGGATCAAAGTTAGCTGAAGGCAAGATGACTATGATGCATACAATCAGTAACATTGTATTATATATTAGGATAGTTGAAACTAAGCAAGGAGAAGTTTGAACGGAGAACATAGTTCCTACTTTGCCTGAAACGTTGACCCGAAACATTACATATTCAAGTCGAAACGTCACCTATTCCTTTTCGCCAGAGATGCTGTCTCACCCGTTGAGTTGCTTCAGCTTTTTATGTCTATCTATAGTTCCGACAAGATCTGCCAACTGCATCAATAGGATAGTACATACAGCACATGATCATTCTGGGGATAAAGAAAATTGTGCAGATTACGTAACATCATTAATTATTCTTTCCTTTAGAAACAATGCATTCTTATTCTTACACTCAGAAAACAAGAAGAGAGACAAAGTGCTGGAGTAACTCAGAGGGTCAGGCAGCATCTCTGGAGAACATTTGATTAGTACGGGTGTCAGGGTTATGGGGAAGAAGGCATGAGAATGGGGTTAGGAAGGAGAGATAGATCATCCATAAATGAAAGGTGGAGTAGACTTGATGGGAGGAATGGCCTAATTCTGCTCCTATCGCTTATGACCTTATGAGCTTATGAACATGGATAGGTGATGATTCAGGTCAGGACCCCATTTCAGAATTAATCCAGCACTTTGTGTCTTTATTTCTGAACCTACATTTCCTTGCATCCACAAAGCAGGAAGAGGGGGGAGGGTGGCGGGGGGGAATGATGATATGAATGGACTGCCATCAATCATAACTGTTTCCCTAAAGTCAAAACAGACTGCAGGATCTTTGAGCATAAGTGCTGAAGGAACTCAACGGGTCAGGCAGCATCTGTGGAGGGAATGAACAATGATTTGGGTAGGAAATGGGGTAGGAGATTGCAACCTTCAATGGTCCACCCTGTTTCAACTAATGCAATTAACCCAACGTGCACAAACAAATAGACGTGGTGTTTTGGTGTCTACAACTTTAGGCTGTGCATGCCATACGCAGGAAGAAGGGGTAGGAACTCTTCAAATTGACGTTTTATGCCCAAAAACATTGTTCAACTGATGGTGATGTCAGCAGTAGATCAGTGGATGGTGTACTGTACCTCTGAGTTAGATGATTGTATGTCTAGTTCCCTGCTCCAGCAGATCCAACAGATCCAACAGTACAAAATTAAGGGATTGTGATGCAGCATTCACAAAAAGCTGCTCAGTTGAAGGCTGGAATCCCACAAACTTTCATATTCCAAAGGCATGTAGGTTTGTAGATTAATTGGCTTCTGTAAAATGCCCCTAGTGTGTAGGATGTGGAAGTAAGATAACATTGAACTCGTGGACGGGTGATCGATGGTCAACGTGGACTCAAATAGGTTGAAGCGCCTGTTTCCCTGCTGTATCTCTAAACTAAACTGAAGTAGGGTAATGGCATTGATTAGATGGGCCAAATTACCTCATTTTAGATCATAAGATAATATGACATGGAAGGTGTAACTTTATTGCAAGTCAGTGTTGGAAGGAACTGCAGATGCTGGTTTATACCGAAGATAGATGCAAAATGCTGGAGTAACTCAGTCGGGACAGGCAGCATCTTTGAATAGAAGGAATTTGTGACGTTTCGGGTCTGAAGAAGGTTCTCGACCCGAAAAGTCACCCATTCCTTTGCTGCAGAGATGCTGCCTGTCCCGCTGAGTTACTCCAGCTTTTTATGGCTATCTTTAATGCAAGTCATTATATTTTCGTCAAATATGTAGACTGTATATTCATATTAACAGTAGCTTACTGCCACTTCAAATCGAATCTCGATTTTAATGAAAAGATTTTGATGTAAGTTGCTAAATTTGCTCAGAAATTCAAGTGCATCATTTAGCCGGATGCAAAATACTCACAGCATAATTTGAAAATAGAGGCCATCAATGATCGTAAAGTCATTGCCATCATAAGAGTATTTCATTTCATTTTAAAAATTTCACCAATCTTGTCCCGAGGGTGCTGCCTCTCAACAGTTTAGTACTTTTCCTCAAATAGCCATTCTTCATTATTTAGGCAAGATTACTAGGTTGCTCATCTGTGAAGTGTGTTGAGTATGGTCATGACCTTACTTAACATACATGTTGTATTATGCTTTACCAGCGGTCATTCCGTAATAAATGGGAAAGGGAAGCCAACCAGATTTCTATTGACAGGATTATGGCCTGAAACACTAACTCTGTTTCTGTCTCCGCACGTGTGAGTACTACCATCATTCATCTCTTTCTATTTCTGATTTCCTTGTTTGCCTCCATCCGTCATAACAGCTTCCTCATGCAGTCATAGAGTCATACAGCACAGAAACAAGGCCCTTCTGCCCAACTTGTCCATGCCGACCAAGATGCCCCATCGACATTAGTCCAACCTGCCTGCGTTTGGCCATAACTCTCTAAACCTCTCTTATCCACAAACTTGTCCAAGAGTCTTTTAAATGTTCTTATTGTATCTGCCTGAACTACCTCCCCTGACAAAATGTGTAGGAAAGAACTGCAGATGCTGGTTTAAATCTAAGATAGACACAAAATGCTGGAGAAACTCTGTCTGAAGAAGGGTCTCGACCCGAACCATCACCCATTCCTTCTCTCCAGAGATGCTGCCTGTCCCGCTGAGTTAAACCAGCATTTAGTGTCTACCTTTACTGGCACCTCATTGCCACCACCCTCTGTATGAAAATGTTGCCTCCATGGTTCACATTAAATCATTTCCCTCCCACTAACCTATGTCCGCTGGGTTTTGATTCCACTACTCTGAGTAAAAATGTCTGTGCATTCAACATGTCTATTCTCCTCATGAATTTATACACCTCTTTTAGATCAACCCTCAGCCTTCTGCGTTCTAAGCAATACAAATCCCACACCACCTTGCCACACTCTCATTTCATTTCTGTCATTGGGAAGAAGGTATAAGAGCCTGAAAACCCATGACCTCCAGGTTCAAGAACAGGTCCCGCGTAACACTGGATATTTTCAATGGAGAATTAGATATAGCCCTTAGAGCTAATAGAATCAAGGGATATGGAGAAGGCAAGAATGGGGTACTGATTGTGGATGATCAGCCATGATCGTATTGAATGGTGGTGCTGGCTCGAAGGGCTGAATGGCCTACTCCTGCACCTATTGTGTATGTCTCTATGTCTCTAACAACCATCAGGCTATTGAACACCACAAATACCAACTCCAGGTAAAATTCAAAGTGTTTTGGTTGCACTCGAGACTTTTGGCTTTTGTTTGTTTTCTCACGATATTGGGGTTTTCTATTTATTGAACAATATATTTTTTGTTTATTATGTTATCTATTGAGCACTGTGTTTACAAGCCTATTATGCTGCTGCAAGTAAGAATTTCATTGTTTGTTTTATCGATACACATAACAATCGAACATTCCCTCTCTTGCCCAACCTCTCCCGACTGCTCAAGCACTCAACTCCTGTCAACATCCTCATAAATCTACACTGCCCTTGTTCCAGCTTAATGGCAAGCTGACCACAACTGAACACAGTAGTCCAAATGTGCAGGAAAAAAATGCAGATGCTGGTTTAACCCGTGATTGGTGGACACGTGGGCTTGGTTGGCCGATGGGCCTGTTTCCTCACTGAATCTCTAAACTAAACCAAACTAAGCTAAACCTGCACAGTGCTACTGCAGATGCTGGTTTATACCGAAGATAGATGCAAAATGCTGGAATAACTCAGCGGGTCAGGCAGCATCTCTGCTGAAGAAGACCCTTCTTCAGACTGAGTCTCCTGAGATGCTGCATGACCCGCTTAGTTACTCCAGCATTTTGTGTCTATCTAAATGAAACCTGCCCCCAATTGTGAGCATTTAAGCTGAGACTCATTTAGTCCATGCAACAAAGGACATTCTTTTTTTTTCTCTCTACTTGAAGATTTAATTGGAAAGCTTATTGGTAGCTTGCCACCAAAATTGCTTTTGAATTTGTAATCCTCTTAAATTCTGCACTTCATGCACAAGTAGTTCTGGATTAGCAAGAGCCTCTTGGTCGGGTTGCTTGTGGACACCACACACAGAAGGCTTAGTAGAATCATGACTTAGTTTCAGCACTTGGAGCAGGGAATAATGACCTCACTTACTCAGTCTGTCTCTTCTCTTTCTTCAAAACTGTCTCCTAAAGTTTAGAGATACAACGCGGAAACAGGCCCTTCGGCCCACCGAGTCCATGCCCACCAGTGATCCCTGCACATTAACACTATCCTGCACACACTAGGGGCAATTTACACATACCCCACCAAGCCAATTAACCTACATACCTGTACGTCTTTGTAGTGTGGGAGGAAGCCGAAGATCTCATTGAAAACCCACGTGGTCACGGGGAGAACGTACAAACTCCGTACAGACAGCACTCATAGTCGGGATCGAACCCTGGACTCCGACGTTGCAAACACTGTCAGGCAGCAACTCTACCACTGCGCCACCATGCTTTTAGTGATATAATCATTCAGTAATTATAGTGCATAGATCATAAAGCCTTCAGTGATTATGGTGATCTAGTGATATTGCTTTCAGTGATATAATCTGGTTCCACTGAAATTCCAGTTGATTATATCACTGGTAACAAACATCACCTACAGGTTGATTGATTGATTTATTGAATGGAATACACAGCCATTCAGCCCACTGAGTCCACACCACCCATCAATCACCCATTCACACCAGTTCTATGATATCCCACTTTCATACCCACTCCTTTCACATTATGGATAATCCACAGAGGCCAATTAAACTATAAACCCGCACCTCTTTGGGATGTGGGAGGAAGCCGGAGAACCTGGAACAAACCCACTCAGTCACAGGGAGAATGCGTAAACTTTACGCAAGACAGCACCCGAGGTAAGGATCAAACTCAGGTCTCTGGCGCTGTGAGGCCTCGGGTGGAAATGCAATGTGTTTTCAACGTCTTGTGTAGAAATCAGCAAGCGGTTTTCTACTGAGGCAACAGAGTGACTTGGGCAGAACTTTTCAAACTATTCCCAAGAATTATTCATGTTTCAATTATCCAGGGCAGTCGACTAGTTTCTTCCAAGATGTGCTTACAGTTTCCCTATATTTGCATGAATCAGATCCAATACCTGAAACAGCAGTCAACTTCAATAATTCCTATGGCCCAAATTTTGTTGAAACTCTGACTTGCTGGTGCTAATAATGTGCAAATTGGCCCAGAAAAAAACGGTGGTAAGGAATGGATGCCCCATTAGCGTCAAACCAGTGCAAGTTGTTAGCTAATTGGCATTGTGCTGTAGCTCGCTTCTTGAAAGCAACACCTTGTGCAGAACCAAACCACAATTTCCATCAGGGTGCTTCACTCGTGCATTAATTGCCCATTGAACCCACCAACAAAAAGTCACATCTGGTGACTCATAGTCATTTTAACATTTTAATGGCACAATCATGATAAACTCAGAATTGTGCATGATAATGCTCAACGATCAAACTCTCTTGTGCAGTATGTGAACTATTCTAAGAGCAGAATTTAACTTTTGTTTAGTTCGGAGGTACAGCGCGGAAACAGGCCCTTTGGCCCACCCTTCAGCCTGCCGTGTAGTTTCTCTCTCCACCTCTGGCCAACTGAGTGATTCCACAACATTTCGTTTTTTTTAATTTCAGCTTTCCAATATCTGCATTTTATTTCGATTTTCACCATACAGTTTCCACCATTTTAGTTTAGGTTAGAGTTTAGAGATACAGCGCAGATATAGACCCTTCAGCCACCGAGTCCACGCCGACCAGCGATCCCCGCACACCAACACCATCCTGCACACACTAGGGACAATCTGCAATTTAACCGAAGCCAATTGACCTGCAAACCTGTACTTCTTTTCAGTGTGGGAGGAGGCCGGAGCCCCCGAAGAAAACCCACGCAGGTCACGGGAAGAACATACAAACTCCGTACAGCCTAGAACCCATCAGGGTCAAACCCAGATCTCTGGCAGCAAATCTACCACTTCCTGAAGCTGTGAATTATTTTAGTAAATTATGATATTTTACAATTTGTATTTTCTCGTCTCTCTCGCTCTCTCCCTGAATTTTTTTAATTTTTTTTTTCCATTTTTCTCTCGGCATCTTATCCCAATGGATTCAGCCCTATTGTCCTCGCTCTGTTCATCTTATCAAGCCTTGTTAGTTAATACCCTGTGTTGCAAGGATCCCAGGTGCACTATTTTGCACATCGCGCTTATATCGGCTCACACATCCGACAAGTATGTGGAAATACTTTTAAACTCATGCATACACATGCTCGTCAATTAACAGAGCACACTGTGGGATTCTAATGCTCACTATACAGGGAATTGCAGATGTTTGCATACACACTCAAGAAAAAGTTAAAGCTGTCGACTGCACATCTGCCAATTTGTGCATCTTCGAGAAACAAGCTCAGAGAAAAAAAACCTCAGGCAAACATGGGTTTGTGTGCATATATGTTAAGATAAGATCATAGGTGTCTAACTTTGAGTCATAGAGTCTTACAGCGTGGAAACAGGCTCTTCGGCCCAACAAGCCCACACCGGCCAACATGTCCCTCTACACTAGTTGCACCTGCCTGCATTTGGCTGATGTCCTTCTAAATCTATCCTATCCATGTACCAGTCGAAATGTTTCACAAACATTGTGATAGTACCTACATCGACCAATTACCAAACTTTGCATGAAAACATTACCCCTCAGGTGCTTATCAAATCTTTCCCCTGTCACCTTAAACCTATGTCCTCTGGTTTTTGATTCCCCAACTCTTCCACAAGAGACTTTGTACATCTACCCGATCTATTCCTCTCATGATTTTGTACACCTCTATAAGATACACCTCATCCTCCAGCGCTCCAAGGAATAGAGTCCCAGCCTGCTCATACCTCTACTTGTAGCTCAGGCCCTCGAGTTCTGGGAATATCATTGTAAATCATCTCTACACCCTTTCCTGCTTGACAACATCTTTCCAACAACATAAAGCTTTTAGACGAGGGTAGTTAAAAATAATAAATAGGGATTTTCAAAGCCATTTGTAGATTCTAATGAATGAATGAATGCATGAACTTTACTTCGGAGTCACGTGAGTGACTACGTGAAGAACCCCGCCAGGACGCATGCGTGACATATCGCTACACGCATTGCAACGAGTCACAGAGTTGTTCCCCTTAGCGGCAGAATTTGAAAGCCGGGAACAGCAGGTAAGGAGACTCTGCATTCTTTCCACTTACTTCACAGGTGGAGGCATGGACAGATCCACGAAGGCTGCGAAAAAGCTGGCGGGGGAGAACCGCGGAGCTGCGGGCAGCCAGCAGCAGCAGCCAACGGCACGCCAATCTCCCGTAATGGCAACAGCTGTGCCCGACTTCGCTCCCGCACCAGCCACGGCCGGGCGGTAAAGCAAAGCAAAAAACTAACAGAGTCGTTGACTCCGATCAGTCCGACTTTGAACAGCCGCGAGCGGCCTGTGCCCATGAGCATTGGGGCCGGTTGGAGCGGCTTCAGGAGCAGCCGCGAGCGGCCAGTGCCCGTGAGCATTGGAGCCAGTTGGAGCGGCTGTTGGAGCAAATACTCCAAAGTGGCAGGCTCCGGGAGATGGAGACTAGTCACAGTGGGCAGCTACTAAGTCCTACAGCAGTACCTCTTGTAGGGCTGCACAGTGTTTCTCCCTCATCAGAGGGGAGTACGGGGGATCAATTCTGGGCTGACCCTGAAGAGGGGTGTGCAGAACATACTCCTAGTGTGCATGGGGTGCAAGAAAACCTATTGGATATGGTGTCCCAGTTCATTCAACCCAACCAAACTGGCCAAAACATGGAGCCTAAAATAGCAGCAAGTATCGACTACTTGTCATTCAACCAGCTATAAGGACAGGCATTATTGAACACCACGGCAAGACACTTACCACCAGGGAACTGCAAATCACTGAATGTTCCCAGTGTCAACCAATGTATTTGGAAACATGTCGGAGCCTCAATCAGAGCCAGGGACTTGAAACTACAGAAAGTTCTGATAGTCCTAACAGTGGGAATTACGGCTTTCGCCCACACAATAAACAAAAAAGACACAACACAAGATCACCAGGATGCACTGGCTTTATTTTGCAACTACCAATACGAGTTAAATAGCATTAGGAAGAGTGCCATCCAACCGGCTTTAGACCTCAAATGTGCAGGCCTGTGCAAACCTGGAACCTCCAAACCACCGATATAACTATTTGGAGGTGACTTATCCAAACAGGTAAAAGAACTTGACGAAGACGGTAAAACCCTGGGGCTCATTAAAGCAACATCTAAAAACTACTTCGGCCAGAAACAGCACACCTACGCACCACCAGTCGGCCAAGACAAACTGGTGAAAGCTCGAAGGCCAGGAACACTCAACATCGTTCTTTTTTTAGGCCATGGCCCAGACCGGCCTTCCTGGGAAATGCGCTAACCCTCAACACCGACCCAACTACAGATCCAGACACCGGCGCCTCAACGTCCACGGAGGATGCCGAAAAAGTAACAAACCTACCACTAGTAACCATGGAGGTAGGTGGGTCTGGTTCCTTATGAATTAAAGGGAGCATGGAAGTTGGTGGGAGATTACAATTCTATCTGGATGCATGGAATAAGTTAACTACCGACACTTATATTTTAAGCAGTATAGGGTTATACCATAGAATTTATACAAAAACATAACCCTCCAGTTCAGCATGTACCGAACCGAATGTTTGTGCTTACAGGCATAGGAAAATCAAAAGCGCATGCTGAACTACAGCGGCTTTATAAAAAAGGAGTAAATGAGAAAACCCAACACGAATCACAGGAATTTGTGTCCAAAATCTTTATCATAAACAAGAAAGATGGTGGTTGCCACATCACCATAAATTTGACTAATTTGAATACTTTCGTACAATATATTAATTTCAAGTTGGAAACCTTTGTTACTGGTAAGCAATTGATTTCCAAAGGTTACTACATGACAAGCATCAATTTAAAAGATGCTTACTATACAGTACCCATAAGAGGTGACCACAGATGTTATTTAACACAATGGATCATCTGGGGTTCACCCTTAACTCAGTTCACATGTCAGTGACTTTGCCAAAATAAAAGGTTACAGCCTTAATAGAGGCTTGCAGCAAAATCATTGACATCACTAAACCATCCATCAGACTGGTAGCAAGAATAATTGGCAAAATAGTGGCTGCGTTTCCAGCCACACAATTCGGACCTTTACATTATCGAAATTTACAGAGGGCTAAAATACGAGCACTCAAAAATTTATGGTGGTCATTTTGACAGACCAATGAAGCTACCAACAGAGGCCATAATGGAACTAAAATGGTGGAAAGAAAACATTAGGCATTGTTCCAATCCAATCATTATCAGCAACCCTTCTATAGTACTACAAACTGATGCCAGTGCACTTGGTTGGGGTGCTACCAATTCCATCTCCAGCTGTGGGGGAGATGGAATGCACAGGAGGCATCATTATTACAAATACTGGGCATAAACTACCTGGAAATGTCAAGTGCATTCCATGGCCTTAAGTCATATTGTTCTGGGTTATATCACCAGCATGTTAGACAACACCACCGTGGTAGCATATATCAACCATATGGGTGGAAACAAATCAACATCACGTGACAATCTGGCCAACACAATTTGGCATTAGTGTATTCAGAGAGGTATTTGGATATCAGCTACTTATTTATCAGGTAAACTAAATTTAGTGGCAGACACCAGGTCATGCAAATTCAATGAAAACACTGAATCGATGTTGGATAAAAATGTATTTGCTGAAATTACAGCACGGTATGGAACACCAGATATCGACCTATTCGCATCCAGGCTCAATCACCAGTTATCGAATTATGTTTCATGTGAACCAGACCCTGGGGCAGCGGCAACAGATGCATTTTCGCTGCATTGGGGGATATTGTTTATTTATGCATTCCCTCCTTTCTGCCTCATCAGTCGGGTATTGAGGAAAATACAGCAAGACTCCGCGTCTGGTATTTTGATAGTACCCGATTGACCTACTCAACCATGGTTCCCGGTGATACTCGACATGGTATTAGAACCATGCATCACCATCCATCATAGACCTAATTTACTGGTTCATCCCGCAACAAGGGAAAGTTACCCATGTCATAATTATATAAACCTATTAATTTGTAGAGTTTGAAAGCACCTCTACTACACCTGGGACTGACGGACCGAACAGTGCATATTATTTCAGCGGCCCACAGACAGTCCACCAAAAAACAGTACTTGGTGTACATCAAGAAATGGGAAATGTACTGTCACAACAATAACATCACCCACAGATCCATGAACATCCCGTCAGTTCTGGAATTCCTGGCAAGCCTCCATTACGATGAGGGGCTCAGTTATAGTGCCATCAACTGTGCCAGAAGTGCTCTGTCAACATACCTGTGGCAAGGAACAGAGAGGCATTCTGTTGGGACACACCCTGGTAACCAAACTCATGAGGGGCATTTTTAATGTTAATCCCCCAAGAACCAGGTACTCCCAAATATGGGGTGTGAGCATTGTACTGACCATGTTAAGAAACTGGTCTCCAGCTACAGCTCTGTCCCTACAGAAACTGACTATTAAAACAGTCATGCTGATGGCCTTGGTCACGGCACAAAGGGTCCAGTCGCTACAGAAACTAAGGCTGGACAACATGACTATTTCATCTGGAAATTTAACTTTTCACATCAATGAATTAGTCAAACAGAACAGACAGGGGTCAGCAGGCCTAAAAATAGAATTCAGGGCCTACCCGACAGATGGTCGTCTGTATTGTAACACACTTACTATTATATATGGAGTATACTAAGATCATCAGAGGCAAAGAAATGTCACTTTTAATCAGCTACAAACAGCCACACAAAAAAGTGACAGTCCAGACCATCTTGAGATGGCTAAAACAGGTCCTAATAAAGGCTGGAGTAGACACTAGCATTTTTAAATCTCACTCCACCAGTGCTGCAGCTACATCGGCAGCTATGAAGTTGGATGTTCCTATGGACCAAATCCTCAAGACAGCAGGATGGTCAACGGAGAAAACTTTCCAACGATTTTATAACAAACCAGTCATTGAACCTGGAACATTTGCAGAAACAATTTTAAATTCTGTAATATAATTTTACCCCATAAATAGGGGCTATAATTTGGTGTTAATATATTTATCGCTGGTTTTTCAATATCGTATTGATGTCTAATTATGTTAACACTATTCTCCCCATAATTATGGCAGATGTGATGCATGGAATCGTTTCCACGGCATGAAATCACAGAGCTTTAAAATCTTCACGTAGTCACTCACATGACTCCGAAGTAAAATAGTAATATTAAACGAGAACTTACCAGTTTGAAGTTTGATCGTTATTTTATGAGGAGTAACGTTGAGGGATTACGTGCCCTCCGCTCCCACCCTTGATCATATACTCAACTGGTATCTCTTCTCTAATCTTACTATGTTTAGTCATTACAGTTATCTGTGATTTCACACCGCTGCTTTGAAGAATGACACGCATGCGTCCTGGTGGGGTTCTTCACGTAATCCCTCAACGTTACTCCTCATAAAATAACGATCAAACTTCAAACTGGTAAGTTCTCGTTTAATCTTACTATTTATACTGTATTGTCACATGTGATACGTCACAGTGAAATTATTTGTTTTGCATACCCAAGGTATGCAAAGGGTGGCCACATAAAGGCCGCCGACAAAGTGACAAAGTATCCCACGCCAGGTCTTCATTTGTTCTCCACCCCCGCCCCCCCCTCCTCATTCCCCTCCGACCCGGCAGTTCCCTCCACGCCGTGTCCTCCTTTAGACTTCCCCCACCCCCCGTGAAAGCAGAGAGACGTGGTATTAATTAGATTTGTTTGGAAAAGGGTAATAGGGGGCAAATGATCTTCTTCTGCATTGACCCCTTCTGTGAGATGACGTTCCTATATCTCGCTCCAGGGAATTCTATTGA
Source organism: Leucoraja erinaceus (assembly GCF_028641065.1). NCBI lineage: Eukaryota > Metazoa > Chordata > Chondrichthyes > Rajiformes > Rajidae > Leucoraja > Leucoraja erinaceus. The sequence continues at coordinate 72,229,487 of NC_073383.1, read as the reverse complement.
CAATTTTTCATCTATGTAGCTGCATCTTTTTTTTTAAACTGAAAGTTTTTTATTAACATTGTCAAACAGAGAAATAATAAGCCTCAAACTTGTGTCACATCTAGACCGTAGTTCCACTGAGCAGGTGTAAGTCCCACAACTCATTGATTTAAAAACTGACATGTCCTAAGGTTGGTATGTAGTTATCAATGCATCTAAATTCCTTTTCTATTTTTCCACATTCATAACCAGCTTTGATGTAACTTTAGTTTTCATAAGCGATAGGAGGAGAATTAGGCCATTTGGCCCATGAAGTCCACACCGCCATTCAATCATGGCTGATCTATCTCTCCCTCCTAACCCCAGTCTGCTGCCTTCTCCTCCTAACCCCTGACACGTACTAATCAAGAATCTTTCTATCTCCACCTTAAAAAATCCAATGACCTGGCCTCCACAGCCTTCTGTGGCAAAGGATTCCACAGATTCACCATCATCTGACCAGCGTTTCAGTTCAGTTTAGTTTAGTTTAGAGATACAGCGCGGAAACAGGACCTTCAGCCCACAGAGTCTGCGCTGACCAGCGATCCCCGCGCACTAACACTATCCTACAGACACTAGGGGCAATCTACAATTATACCCCCAAAACAATTAACCTATGAACCTGTACTTCTTTGGAGTGTGGGAAGAAACCAAAAATCCTGGATACAACCCATGCAGGTCACGGGAAGGACGTACAACTCCGTACAAACAGTACCTGTAGTCAGGATCGAACCCAGGTCCCTGGTGCTGTAAGGCAGCAACTCCACAATAGATAGATAGATAGATAGATAGATAGCCTTTTAATGCCCATACCCTTCAGGATTATAGGTACAGTTCTACAGTGCAGTGGACTGCACCTCCACTGATTCCTCTGTCAAACTTCTCAAGTCTGAGGAAGACACAACCCTGATTGGACTGATCCAGGATTGGGAGGAATCTGCCTGCAGACAGGAAGTGACACAGCTGGCGTCCTGGTGCCATCACAACAACCTGGAGCTCAATGCTCTTAAGACAGTGGAATTGATAGTAGACTTTTGGAGAGCTCCCCCTCCCCTCACCCCACTCATCATCAACAACACCACAGTCACATCTGTGGAGTATTTTAAGTTCAAACCATTATCTCCAAGGACCTACTATCGGCTGCACAGTCAAAAAGCCCAACAGAGGATGTACTTCCTGCGGCAGCTGAGGAAGCACAATCTGCCACAGGCAATGATGGTTCAATTCTATACGGCCATCGTGGAGTCTGTCATCACCTTCTCCATCATGGTCTGGTTTGGCTCAGCCACCAAGCACGACGTCCGGAGGCTGCAGCGAATCGGCCGATCAGCTGAGACGGTTAATGGCTGCATTGAGGAACTGTACGCTGCAAGGGCCAGGAAGTGAGTGGGTTAGATCATCTCCGACCCCTCTCACCCTGGACACAAACTCTATGAATCACTTCCCTCTGGAAGGCAACTCTGGACTGTCAAAGCTGCCACAGCCAGACATAAAAACAGCTTTTTTTCCACGAGCAGTAGCTCCAGTCAATAACCAAAAATCTGTTGCCTCCTTTAGCTCTGGTATTTTATTTAATTCACATGTCAATGTAATGTTTTATTATTAATGTTTAATGTTTTATGTGTCATTCCTAACTGTCACTGTATGTCATGTTGTCACTTGCGGGTGGAGCACCAAGGCAAATTCCTTGTATGTGAATACTTGGCCAATAAACTTATTCATTCATTCATTCTTTCACTACTAGTTAAAACAAAAAAGTGCTGGTGAACACAGCAGGTCGGGCAGCATCTGTGGAGGGAATGGACAGGACATGTTGTGGGATGGGACCCTTCTATTAAAAAAACCCATCTAAAATAAACAATAAACAATATATAAAAAGCTGGATGAACCTTTAAGTAACCTCAGTAGTTTTGCTTAGTAATTTGGATTCTTAGTTTCACAATAAAAGTCGTCTTCACACAATGTGAAGATAGACACATAATGATGTTTCGGGTCGAGACCCTTCAGTCTGAGGAAGGGTCTCGGTTTATCTTCGGTTTAAACCAGTATCTGCAGTTCCTTCCCCCACACAATGTAATCTGGAAGAAATGAAACCTACCATATTATATCTGAACTGGCAGACCCATACGTTCAATTGTATCATTTGCTTTGCAGAAGCACCAGGGCAGAAGCTGTTATCCTTTCCTGAAGACATTTGAAAACATTAACAGTGACATTTGTATTGGAGAGGTGGAATTTGCAATTATTTACCTGAATCAATTGTTAGGGTGGCACGGTGGTGCAGCGGTATAGTTGCTGCCTAACAGCACTTACAGCGCCAGAGATCCGGGTTCGTTCCCAACTAATGGTGCCGTCTGTATGGAGTTAGTACGTTCTCCCCGTGATCACGTGGGTTTTTATCCAAGATCTTTGGTTTCCTCCTATACTCCAAAGACATACAGGTTTGTAGGTTAATTACAAGATACAAGGTACATTTATTTGTCACATGTACCAATTGGTACAGTGAAATATGTAGCCACCATGAAATGTGTGGTTACCAATTGGCTTGGTAAGAATGTAAAATTGTCCCAGGCGTGTGTAGGACTAGCATTACTTTGCGGGGATCGCTGGTCGGTGGGGACCTGGTGGGCCAAAGGGCCTGTTTCTGCTCCGTATCTCTAAACTAAACTAAACTAAAGCTGCACTCTAAGCATGTGAGAACATTATACCCACCATGCCTATTGCTTTAAAAATGCAACCAAATGCACACTGGCGAGTATGAGTAACGGTGTTTGCCACGAGACTAAAGACACATTTCTCCCCAGGGATGTTTGGAGAAACATTATGCTCTATTTACCTAGTTTCCACTCACTTAACAGGTTCTAATGATACTCCAGGGATCAAAACTCACACACAACCGAGACTCTGTTAGTTCAGAAGCTGTTATCTTTAATTTCACTTCAGCAAAAGTTTATAATACTTTGCGATCACACTAAATTCGCTTCCATTTAACGGAGCAGAAAGAAACATGACAAACAAAGTAAGGGTTAGACTGAATTATATTATACCGATTGCGGCAGGAGCAGAAATCGCTTTTCAAACATGGTGGGGTGACACAATGAGGCCCAACATCTAGGACAGGGATCGGCAACCTACGGACCACGGGTCTGATCCAGCCCGTAACCCAAAATCATCCAGCCCGCAGGCATATTTTTTTCAATTAGTTTTCGCGATCTGGGAACTGCAGCCCGTCCCGGGTCAGGCGAGCCGACCTGCAAACTGCAGCTAGTAGTGGCTGCTAGATTCTAGGAGCTGCCGGCCTCCGACTGGAATTGACCTTGAGGGCCCCGTTCGCAGAGCCTGTGGACTTACTATCACTTACTACTTACGGAGCTGGCTGACGTCGGAGGCTGTGGTGGCGTTGCGGCTGCAACTCGACTGTGGAGGCTTCGGTTTTGCTGCAACAACTTTCACAAATCATGGGGGGAGATTGTCCCCCACCTCTCAAAACATGGGGGGGGGGGGGTGGACAGGTCGAAAATGAGGCGAAAATGAGGCCACCTTGTCTGATCTGAGTATAGAAGCTGGGATGTAATGTTAAAATTGTACAAGGCATTGGTGAGACCAAATCTGGAGTATGGTGTACAATTTTGGTCGCCAAATTATAGGAAGGATGTCAACAAAATAGAGAGAGTACAGAGGAGATTTACTAGAATGTTGCCTGGGTTTCAACAACTAAGTTACAGAGATAGGTTGAATAAGTTAGGTCTTTATTCTCTGGAGCGCAGAAGGTTAAGGGGGGACCTGATAGAGGTCTTTAAAATGATGAGAGGGATAGACAGAGTTGATGTGGACAAGCTTTTCCCTTTGAGAATAGGGAAGATTCAAACAAGAGGACAAGACTTCAGAATTAAGGGACAGAAGTTTAGGGGTAATATGAGGGGGAACTTCTTTACGCAGAGAGTGGTGGCGGTGTGGAATGAGCTCCCAGTGGAAGTGGTGTAGGCAGGTTCATTGGTATCTTTTAAAAATAAATTGGATAGGCATATGGATGAGAAGGGAATGGAGGGTTATGGTATGAGTGCAGGCAGGTGGGACTAAGGGGAACAGAATTTGTTCGGCATGGACTTGTAGGGCCGAGATGGCCTGTTTCCGTGCTGTAATTGTTATATGGTTATATGGTTATCTGGGGCTGTGAAAGAGCTGTCTATTAGACTCAAGATAGACACAAAAAGCTGGAGTTACTCAGCGGGCCATGCAGCATCTCTGGAGAGAAGGAATGGGTGACGTTTCTGGTCGATGCCCGTCTTCAGACCTAGACCCATTGCCACATTCCTTTCCGCTGCCATTTGAGAGCATGGACATTTGATGCACAAAAAATACCCATTTTCTTCTCAAACTCTTTTGCCATTTACCTTTAACTTACCTTCTCTTGTTATCAAATTTCCTGTCAGTAGAAACTTTCTTGCTCTGTACTCTCTTCAGAGCACCCTCAGAAATTTGAACACCTCTCGTAAATCAATTTACTGGAGAGCAGTCTCTGCTCTCAGCAAAAGTCTGAAACTCTTCACCCTCAATCATATTCTGGTGAATGTGCACTATCTTCAAAGCACTGATATCCTTCCTAATGCCATACAGAGTCATAGATCATGCAATCAGGCCCTTCAGCCCAACTCATTCAGACTTACCTAAAAGTCTCATCCAAGCTAGTCCCATTTGTCCATATCTGTCTCATTTCCCTATAAACCTTTACTAATCTTGTACCGGTCCAAATGTCTTTTAATTGAAGGTAGGCATGCAGGTGCAGCAGGCAGTAAAGAAAGCGAATGGTATGTTAGCTTTCATTGCAAAAGGATTTGAGTATAGGAGCAGGGAGGTTCTACTGCAGTTGTACAGGGTCTTGGTGAGACCACACCTGGAGTATTGCGTACAGTTTTGGTCTCCAAATCTGAGGAAGGACATTATTGCCATAGAGGGAGTGCAGAGACGGTTCACCAGACTGATTCCTGGGATGTCAGGACTGTCTTATGAAGAAAGACTGGATAGACTTGGTTTATACTCTCTAGAATTTAGGAGATTGAGAGGGGATCTTATAGAAACTTACAAAATTCTTAAGGGGTTGGACAGGCTAGATGCAGGAAGATTGTTCCCGATATTAGGGAAGTCCAGGACAAGGGGTCACAGCTTAAGGATAAAGGGGAAATCCTTTAAAACCGAGATGAGAAGAACTTTTTTCACACAGAGTGGTGAATCTCTGGAACTCTCTGCCACAGAGGGTAGTTGAGGCCAGTTCATTGGCTATATTTAAGAGGGAGTTAGATGTGGCCCTTGTGGCTAAGGGGATCAGGGGGTATGGAGAGAAGGCAGGTACGGGATACTGAGTTGGATGATCAGCCATGATCATATTGAATGGCGGTGCAGACTCGAAGGGCTGAATGGCCTACTCCTGCACCTAATTTCTATGTTTCTATGTTAAATGGATTTATTGGACCTGCCTCAACTACTGACGAGGATGTCGCCAGGACTCGAGGGTCCGAGCTATAGGGAGAGGTTGAATAGACTGAGACTCTATTCCTTGGAGCGCAGGAGGATGAGGCGTGATCTTATAGAGGTGTGTAAAATCGTGAGAGGAATAGATTTGGTAGATGCACAGAGTAGGGGAATTAAGGACCAGAGGGCATAGTTTTAAGGTGAAGGGGAAACGATTTAATAGGAATCTGAGGGGTCATTTCTTTCACAGGTTTTGGAGGGTTGTGGGCCAAATGCAGTGGTACTAGTGTAGCTGAGGCATGTTGGCCGGTGGTTGGGCAAGTTGGGCCGAAGGACCTGTATATTTGTTCCATGCTTGGGACATTTGTGTTGACTGCTAATCTAATCGCTGAGCACAAAGACAGGGTGGTTTATCTTCCAATATACCAGGGAGGAACAGATCTACGAGAAGGGCAGCCACGGTGATGCAGCTTTAGAGCTGCTGCCTTACAGTGCTTGCAGCACCGGAGAGCCTGGTTCGATCCCGACTACGGGCAATGTCTGTACGGAGTTTGTACGTTTTCCACATGACCGCGTGGGTTTTCTCCAAGACCTTTGGTTACCTCCCACACTCCAAAGACATACAGGATTATCGGTTAATTGGCTTGGTGTATGTGTAAATTGTCCCTAGTGTGTGTAGGATCGTGTTGATGTGCGGAGATCGCTGGCCGGCAAGGACTCGGTGGGCCGAAGGGCCTGTTTCCGCAACGTATCTCAAAAACTAAACTAAACTAAAAGGGTGTTTCAGGCTGTTCTCTACGGAACTGCCAGCGAGTCGTAAGTATGCTCTTCCCCAATAATATTCAGCCTACCAAGAAACCACGATAGACATGACAATGATTCCTGAAAGAAGATCTATTAAACATTAGATTAAGCCATGAGGAAATGTTTTGAAAATAATCTATTTGACGCTGTCAACCCACAAAGGTCTTCCAAGGTTTGGAATGATGGATTGTAAGCTTAACAAGAAGACAAGGCTCATTCCAAGCTGCCACAGACGATCTGGAATAGCTGACTATGAGTTATAAATAAAGGAATATAAGAGTGCAACTTTCAAATACACTTTCAAAAATATTAAGGGACCAAGGGGCAGGGAGCAGGTATGTGAGATTTTTTTCAGCACCACTGATATAAAACAATTCTAAGTCATGAAATATGAGAGAGAACGAAAAAATAGATCAATTTTTTTTCACGAGTGAGAGTGTTACTGTTGCCATTCTATCATCAGGGGTATTTTGAGTCAGAATGTGTCAGAAAAAATATGATGTATGGGGGAAGGAATGTATATTTCTGTTCTTTTTGCCAGGCACTCCTGTTTGCCAGGCACAGGAGTGGCAAATGGATCTAGGCGTTGGGAGAGTAATGTGAAAGGTATATCGCACAGTTGTGGCACAGTTGCTCAGCGGTAGAACTGCTGCCTCACAGCATCCCTGTTGTCCGGGTTCCATCCTGACTACGGGTGCTGTCTGTGCGGAGTTTGCACAGGAGTCTCCCCTGTGACCGTGTGGGTTTTCCTCTGGGCGCTCCGGTATCCTCCCACATTAGAAAATAGGTGCAGGAGGAGGCACCTCCTTCGGCCCTTCGAGCCAGCACTGCCATTCATTGTGATCATGGCTGATCGTCCCCAATCAATAACCCGTTCCAAAGACGTGCAGGTTTGTAGGTCAATTGGCTTCTGTGAAATTGCCTTGGGTGTGTTGGATGCAGAAGTGGGATAACATAGAACTAGTGTACAGGTGTGGACAAAAATGTCGGAGAAACTCAGCGGGTGAGGCAGCGTCAATGGAGAGAAGGAATAGGCGATGTTTCGGGTCAAGACCCTTCTTCAGACTGAAGTCGGGGGGGGAGGGGGGAGCAGGAAAAAGAAAGGAAGTGGAGACAGGCTTGTGGGAGAGCTGGGAAGGGGGAAAGGATGGAGGGAGAGAGCAAGGACTATTTGAAATTAGAGTAGTCAATGTTCATACCGCTGAGGTGTAAACTACCTAAGCGAAACATGAGGTGCTGTTCCTCCAATTTGCACTGGACCTCACTCTGGCAATAGAGGAGGCCCAGGACAGAAAGGTCAGATTCGGAATGAGAGTGGGAGTTGAAGTGCTGAGCCACCAGGAGATCAGGTCGGTTAGTGTGAACTGAGCGGAGGTACGGGCGATCATTGGTCGGCATGGACTCGATAGGCCGAAGGGTTTGTTTCCATGCTGTAATTGTTTCCATTCCAAACTTTTCCAAGATGGCGGCGCTGGCTTAACAGCTGTGGCCCACCCGCAGTCCGTCTGTTTTTTTTTCTTTCTTTTTGTTCCTTTGTCATGTTTTAGTTCATTTTGTTTTATTAAGTTGTGTATGTGTGTGGGTGGGGTGGGAGAAACATGTTTTGGTCTCTTCCTTCGGGGGATGCAACTTTTTTTCTGTCGTATTCCCCGTTTCTGTCTGCGCCGAGGCCTAATGGCGGAGCTGGCGGTGTCGGAGCTGTGGCGGCCGCAGCGACCACCCGCAGAGATTGAACCGGCCCGTTCGCGGAGCACGGTTGGAGCCGCGGGATTTACCATCACCTGGTGGGGTCACAACATCTGGAGCCTGGATCACCGTCGCATAGAGGGAGAACAAAGAGGGAAGAGGCAGAGACTTTAAGATTTTGCCTTCCACCACAGTGAGGAGGTGTTTGGTGAACTCACTGTGGTGGATGTTAAATTTGTGTTGATTGTGTGTTTTTGTTATTTTTTTTAGATGTATGACTGCAGGGAAACAAAATTTCGTTCATACCGAAAGGTCTGAATGACAATAAACAAATCTAATCTAATCTAATCTAATCTAAACTAAACACAAAGTTCAGGAGAAGGCAGCTGATCAGCCACTATCTGTGGAGGGAATGGACAGGCAACGTTTTGGACCCTTCTTCAGACTACACAAGTTATTCAGAACAACCTTCGTCACTGGATACCGATGGCAAATTTCTATTGCGAACTCCATTTAATTATAGAGTAATTGAATTGTTAGAGCACGATAAGATGCCATTTGTAGTCCCATCCTCACGGACTCATCCCCTGCTCTTTTTCCACTTAGCACTGTAAATTGGTTTCCCTCAAGTGCCTCTTTAGGAGCCTCCTGCTCAGAGCAGGTAAATTGAGAACAAGGGTACATAGGTTTATGGTGAAGGGGAAAAAATTCAATAGATGTCTGAAGGGTACCTTTTTCACACAAAGGGTGATGGGTGTGTGGAACAAGCTGCCAGAGTAAGCAGTTGTGGCAGCAACTATCCCAACGTTTATGAATCAGATAGACAGGTACATGGACAGGCAGGTTTGGAGGGATATGGGCCAAAAGCGGGCAGTGTAGCTGGGACATGTTGGCCGGTGTGGGCAAGCTGGGCAGAAGGGCCTGATTTCACACTGTGTCACTCTACAACTCTATGCCTATTTATCTACTTCCCCTACCCTTAAAACCCCCAAACAAAGCTGGTGGTGATGTTGGAAGCATATACGATAGTGGCATTTTAGACATTTTTGGATAAGCATGGAAATGCAGGGAATGGCAGGAAATCAATTATGTGCAGGCAGATAAGGGTTGGTCTTGGAAACTCAGCAGGTCAAGCAGCATCTCTGGAGACAAGGAGTAGGTGCCATTTTGGATTGGAACCTGTCATCGGACTGAAAGTAGACGTGGGGGGGATGGGGGGGGGGGGTCAATCAAGATCATCTGTTGCCGCTCCTTATTTGTTCTGGCTTTTTTCTCACCTTTAGTTTATTCCCCCCCCCCCCCCCCTCCCAACTCTCCTTTCAGTTTGAAGAAGGGACTCGACCCAAAACATTGTCTACTGCTTTATCTCCTGCGATGCTGCCTGACCCGCTGATGTATGCCCCTGTCCCACTTAGGAAACCTGAACGGAAACTTCTGGAGACTTTGCGCCCCACCCAAGGTTTCCGTGCGGTTCCCGGAGGTTGCAGGTGGTTGCCGGAGGTTGCAGGTAGTGGAAGCAGGTAGGGAGACTGACAAAAACCTCCGGGAACCGCACGGAAACCTTGGGTGGGGCGCAAAGTCTCCAGAGGTTTTCGTTCAGGTTTCCTAAGTGGGACAGGGGCCTTATGCTGCCATTTTGTGTCTATCTTTGGTGTAAGCCAGCATCTGCAGTTCCTTCCTACACATCCACTGGATCGGATAATGTGTCTTGTTGGCCAAACAAAGGAGCAGACCCATGAGGAGGTCCATGGGACCGAGGAAGCACAACTTTATCCCAATTGCAATACCATAGCATTGTCATTTACCCCCATAACATTGTCAGGTCCAGTGAAGTTATGAATGGAGACCCAGGAACATTCATTACAAGCAATAGTGAAGGCTCTGTCTGAATAAGAACTCCGATTAATTGGATAATGAATGGATGTTATTATTTCTAGATCTTCGGGGATATAGCCGTCAAAGTTTCACAATGGCAGCAAAGGAGAAGATAATAGATTAAATGTGCAACAATATGCTTATTCCTACCAGGGATACATAAAGATCGTTATGCAAAGGCAGGTCAGCCCCAGAGTTTCACTTGCATTGTGCTTCAGTCATACGGAATAAACCGTTCTCAATTTATTGGATAAATTGTGGAGAAAGGGAAGAAGAGTTTATAACATTTCGTGTGGTCACATCTGATGAATTGTGCACAATTCCACAGCGCAGCAGCAGAAAGACGACAATTCATCTCTGCTAATATATTCCTTAACAAAGACAGAACTTAATTAATGAAAGTTGTGTAGCTGAAACCTGTAAAATTATTAAGAAATATACGCCTGAGGTAATTTGCTTTTAATTCAATTCAGTTAAAGAGTACAATTGCCTTGCTCACATTGGCATCCAGTGGCCGCATGTTATATTTGATCGATTATCTTTGTGTCTGGAGCTGTCTAATTCTTAGCTCTCCAGTTTCCTTGCTAAATCTGTTAGTTGCGAGGCAGTACGTTTCGTACCTTTAAACCTGGACTGTTCAGAGTTTAGTTTAGTTTAGTTTTAGTTTAGAGATACAGCGAGGAAACAGGCCCTACGGCCCACTATCCTACACACACTAGGGGCAGTTTTTTTCCATTTACCAAGCCAATTTACCTACATACCACCTGTACGTCTTTGGAGTGTGGGAGGAAACCGACGATTTCGGAGAAAACCCGCGCGGTCACGGGGAGAACGTTCAAACTATGTACAGACAGCACCCGTAGTCAGGGTCGAACCCGCGTCTCCGGCGCTGCAAGCGCTGTAAGGCAGAAACTCTACCACTGCGCCACCGTGCCGCTCTGCTTCCTGATAATGGTAACTTACCCGGTTATAATTTCATCCAGACACAAGGAACTACGAAGGATTTATGGAAAAAAACCGACACAATGTGCTTGAGTAACTCAGTGGGTCGTGCCGCAGCTCTGGGGAGCATGGATGGGCGGTGTATTGTGTTGGGACCCTTCTTCAGAATGAAGAAGCATCCCAACACGACATGTCACCTATCCATGTTCTCCAGAGATGCTGCCCAACCCCCTGAGTTACTCCAGCACTTTGTCATAGTCACAGATTCATAGAGGGATACAGTGAGGAAACAGGCCCTTTGGCCCAACTTGCCCACACCAGCCAACATGTCCCAGCTACATTAGTCCCACCTGCCTGCGCTTGGTCCATATCCCTGCAAACTTGTCCTATCTGTGTACCTGTCTAACTGTTTCTTAAACGTTGGGATAATCCCAGCCTCAACTACTTTGTCTGGCAGCTTGTTCCATACACCCACCACTCTTTGTGTGGAAAAAAATCACCCCTCAGATTCCTATTAAATCATTTCCCCTTCACCTTGAACCTTCGGTTCCACTACTGTGGGCAAGTGATTCTGTGCATCTACCCGATCTATTCCTCTCATGATTTTACACACCTCTATAAGTTCATCCCCTCATCCTCCTGCGCTCCAAGGAATAGAGACCCAACCTGCTTAACCTCTGTATCTAATACTGTATATATATATATATATATATATATATACTTTTTTCCAGTGTCTTTATATATTTTCGATGAAATAGAGGCTGGAAGTGTGATTAGTGCTCCAAGTGTGATCAAAGGTAATATGTAGGCAGTTAGTTTTAACATTTTCCCTGCATTTTGTTTCATTTATTCTACAAAGGAATCCTAGTCGTCTGTTAACATTTTATAGACCTGCTGTTCCATGTTACAATCTTTATTCATCTATTTGCCTGCATTCCCACCCCTCTGAGCCATTTAACGCTATTTTTTCCCAAGTGAGGTGCTGCCTTTATATCTTCTGCCCAAAAACGTGCAGCATCGCTCTTATCTATATTGAAAATCATTTTCCAATTACACCAGCCAAATTAATCCAAATGCTCATCCCCTTTCCGTGCCGAATAGTAAGATGCAGATAGGCTATTTGAGAGGATTTCCAATTCATCAGAGAAACTGAGAGATAACAAGACATTTCTGATTGGTATAAAATAAAAAAGAGCAGGGAAGGGAATTGCACTGACTCTTCCGTCCTCAGATTGTGGTATTTAAGTCTCACTTTGGCAGCGCAAATGAAGGCCATTTACCCTCGATGCTACTGCCAGCTCTTTGGTAGTGTTCTACAAATGATGGGGTTATGGGGAGAAAGCAGGAGAATGGGGTTAGGAGGGAGGGGATTCACAAGTTCACAAGTTAGGCCATTCAGCCCATTGAGTCTACTCCGTCATTCAATCATGGCTGATCTCTGCCTCCCAATCCCATTTTCCTGCCTTCTCCCCGTAACCCTTGACACCCGTTCTAATCAAGAATTTGTTTATCTCTACCTTAAAAATATCCACTGACTTGGCCCCCTTAGCCCTCTGTGGCTTCGGCCGACCCAGTCCACACCGACCAGCGATCCCCGCATATAGATTCAAGATTCAAGATTCAAGATTCAATTTAATTGTCATTTGGACCCCTTGAGGTCCAAACGAAATGCCGTTTCTGCAGCCATACATTACAAACAAATAGACCCAAGACACAACATAATTTACATAAACATCCATCACATCGCTGTGATGGAAGGCCAAAAAAACTTATCTCTCCACTGCACTCTCCCCCCCCCCCCGTCAGAGTCAAAGTCAAAGCCCCCGGCTGGCGATGGCGATTGTCCCGTGGCCATTAAAGCCACGCCGGGTGGTGCGAGGTCGCACACCGGGTCTTGGTGTTAGAGCCCCCGGCGTGCGCTCGCAGAGTCCCGCGGCTATTCCAAGCCGCGCGGGGCGGTGATGTCAGGCCCCGCTCCAGGAGCTCTTCAACCCCGCAACTCGGGCGGGAGAAGTCGCCGTTGCAGGAGCCCTGAAAAGCGGTCTCCCCCCAGGGACCCGCGGGCTCCCGGTGCTGCCGTCCGCCAGACCCGCAGTTGCAGCCTCCGAATCTCCGGAGGTCGGGCCGCAGCAGCAGCAGCGCTCCACCACCGCTCCACCCGCTCCGGACTCGGCCAGCTCCGGGTGAGGTGAGTCGTCGGCACCAGAGTCCCCGGTCTTCTCCTGTTGGAGGCCACTCCTCGTTGCAGCCCCAAAGACAACGGAGACCCGACAGAAAAGGTCGGGTCTCCCGTGCAGGGAGAGATTTAAAAGTTACCCCCTCCCTCCCACCCCCCCCACACACACCACCAACAAAAAATAACAAAAACTACACAGAAACATAGACAAAAAATAATAAAAACGCGGACGGGCTGCAGAGGCCGCTGCTGACGAGAGTCGCGCCGCTTACCGGCATATTAACACGAACCTACAATGGGGCCAATTTTACATCTTATATCAAGACAATTAACCTACCAACCTGTACGTCTTTGGAGTGTGGGAAGAAACCGAGAATCTCAGAGAGAACCCACGCAGATCATGGGGAGAACGTACAAACTCCATCCAGTCAAGCACCCATAGTCAGGGTGAACCCGAGTCTAAGGCAATACCTCAACTGCTATGCCACCGTGCCGACCATTCATTAGAGAAAGGAATAAAAAGGAGATGTTGGTACAAGGGTTGGGTATCGGGTCGTGACCATTCTTCAGATTCAGAGTCAGGGGAAAAGGGATGGTGGGGTGGGGGGGGGGGGGGGGGGGGGGGGGAGGGAGGGGGGAGATGGAGGGGGGAAAAGAGCTGGAGGACCAAAATACCAGGACCTAGCAGGGCCAGCCACAAATAACCTCAGGCAGGAGGGAAGTGCCTGGTAAGTCCATTGTTGGCTAGGGAAGATGTAATCTCGAGCGAAACAATGGAGAAACTGTGGATCGACACAAAATGCTGGAGTCAGGCAGCATCTCTGGAGGAAAAGAACAGGCGACATTTCGGGAAGAGACCCTTCTTCAGACTGAAAGTCAGGGGAAAGTGGAACGAGAGATTTAGACTGCGATATAGGGAGATGGTGAACAAATTAAATAAAGATATGCAAAAAGTAATGATGATCAGGAAAGGTGGAGCCCACAATGGTCCACTGTTGGCTGTGGAAAAGGTGCTAACGAGTTATACAGGCAGTGAAACTCAACGGGACGACAGGGAAACTAGTTGTAAACTATTCAAGCGGAATATGAGAAAGCTGTTCCTGCAGTTTGCATGTGGCTTCACTCAGGCAATGGAGGAGGCCCAGAGCAGAAAGATCTGAGTGGGAAATGGGAAGGGGAGTTAAAACGGTTAGGAAATGGAACATCTAGCAGGCCTTTGCGGAGCGAGCACAAGTGTTCAACAAAATGGTTGTTGAGTCCATGCTTGGTTTCCTCGATGTAACTCTTCTCAGTGGTGCAGCAGTAGAGTTGCTGCCTTACAGCGGCAGAAACGTGGGTTCAATCCTGACCACGGGTGCTGTTTGTACGGAGATTGTACGTTTCCCCTGTGGCTGCGTGGTTTTTTTTTCCTCGTGTTTCTGGTTTCCTCCCACATTCCAATAACGTACAGTTTTGTAGGTGAATTGGATTTTATGAATTGTTAATAGTCACTAGTTTAGTTTAGTTTAGTTTAGTTTAGTTTAGTTTAGTTTAGTTTAGTGTAGTTTAGAGATACAGCTCGGAAACAGGCCCCTTTGGCCCACTGAGTCCAGCGATCCCCACACAATAACACTATCTTACACACACTAGGGACAATTTACAATTTGACCAAAGCCAATTAATCTACAAACCTGTACGTCTGTGGGCGGAAACCGAAGATCCCAGAGAAAACCCATGCAGGTCACGGGGAGAACATACAAACACTGAGTGTAGGATAATGCTAGTACACAGGTGATCGCTGGTCAGCGCGTACACGTTGGGTGCATGAGCCTGTTTTCATGCTGTATCTCTGATGTCTAAAGGCCGCATCAGGAGCACCAAATGCAGTAGATGAAGTTAGTGGAGGTCTCCCTTCTTTCCCTCCAAACCTCTTCTGGCTCTGGTGTGCACACATTTTTCCCACCAGCCCCATTACCCTGTTCCTTTCTCCTTCTTCTTACACTCTGCTCTCATCATTTAAACCTCAGGGTCCCCCATCCCCCATTATTGCCCCACTTTCTCCTCTCCCTCTGTTCCCTTTCTACCCATATCCCTCCCTCTGGCTTTCCATTTCACCATTCTTCATCTTTCCTAATCTGACACAGTTTTTGGTCTCCTTTTCACCTCTAGCTTCTGTCAAGTTAAACCTCTCTAGCCTGTATTTACCTACCACTTGCCAGGATAGACACAAAATGCTGGAGTAACTCAGCGGGACAGGCAGCATCTCTGGAGAGAAGGAATGGGTGACATTTCGGGTCGAGACCCTTCTTCAGACCCGAAACGTCTCTCCAGAGATGCTGCCTGTCCCACTGAGTTGCTCCAGCTTTTTGGGTCTATCTTCAGTTTAAACCAGCATCTGCAATTCCTTCCTACATATCACTTACCAGGACATGCCCTACCCCTTCTTCTCATTTCCAGCTTTCTTCTCCCTTCCCCTCAACACTCCATCACCCGAAGAAGGTTCCTGCCCTGAAACATTGTCTATCCATTTCCTTCCACAGATGTTGCCCAGCCCATTGAATTCCTCTATCACTTTGTCTTTCCAGCATCTGCCATCTCTTGGGTCCGCACTAAGAACTCATTAAACTATAAACACAGCACGGGAGTCAGGGGTTATGGAGAGAAGGCAGGAGAGTGGGTTTGAGAGGGAAAGATAGACCAGCCATGATTGAATGGTGGAGTAGGCTTGATGGGCCGAATGGCCTAATTCTGCTTCTATGAACTCATGAACTCGTTAACTTTTCACGCACTGAATGGTGGACAGCAAGATGCCCAATGACAAGTGAACTTTGGAAAACACCACTGAGTTTAATCTAATTAAAGTAAAAAAAAGATTTACATCTGAAATGATATCAATAGAAGCATGTTTGGCCTTGGGAAGCAGGTTTTAAATTGGGAAGTGTCCAGGAGAATTTCTATTGCACAGAATGACCTAGAAATGTTTGCTATCACATCTGAATCTGTGAAAAATCAATTTGGATCCATGTGATTAAATTTCAAGGTCACTGATGTTTTTCCAAGTGAGTGACTTGGAATGGATTTGTTGAAGATGGCACCTCGGACCTTGTCCTGTCTGAACTTGAGAGACTGGGTTAGGAGATTGTTTTTCCATCACTGTGTTATATTGTCCAAACCTATCATTGTTCAGTAGTAAACTGCTTACTATCTCTGACGTGCTGATGATAACACAGTTTAGGTTTAGAGATACAGCACGGAAACAGGCCCTTTGGCCGACCGACTCCGCGCAGACCAACGATCCACGCACGTTAACACCTTCCTACACAAACTAGGGACAATTTACAATTATACCAAGCCAATTAACGGGCAACCCTGTACGTACCCAGGCTAGATGCAGGAAGATTGTTCCCAATGTTGGGGAAGTCCAGGACAAGGGGTCACAGTTTAAGGATAAAGGGGAAATCCTTTGGGACCGAGATGAGAAAAGCATTTTTCACACAGAGAGTGGTGAATCTCTGGAATTCTCTGCCACACACAGAAGGTAGTTGAGGCCAGTTCATTGTCTATATTTAAGAGGGAGTTAGATGTAGCCCTTGTGGCTAAAGGGATCAGGGGGTATGGAGAGAGGACAGGTACAGGATACTGAGTTGGATGATCAGCCATGATCATATTGAATGTCGATGCAGGCTCGAAGGGCCGAATGGCCTACTCCTGCACCTATTTTCTATGATTCTATGACTTTGGAATGTGGGCGGAAACCGATGATCTTTTTGGAGAAAACCCACGCGGTCACAGGGAGAGCCTACAAACTCTGTCTAGACAGCACCCGTAGTCGGGATCGAACCTGGATCTCCGGCGCTGCAAACGCTCTAAGGCAGTAACTCTACCTCAGCGCCGCCATGCAGTTAAAGAACTTGTTCAGGAAAATTACTGCCTGCAGTACCTTCTGCAGTTTTAAAGCTACTTAATCTGAACCTGGTAATGATGGCATTGAAAATCCATACACATCAGTTTATGGGCTCTCCGTACGTGTTAATGGCTGTGTTGAACATCCACAAAAAGCAATTCATTATTACTAGATCCTATTGTTAATTGCTGGTCTAAAAATAATAGCTCACAGGATTTGCAGATGGTTGAGACAATGTCTGGCCATTACCAAATGTTGCCACAGTAGACTTTATAATCGAGATATAGCCCGATTAATTGCAAAATACTAGGCTAAATGCATATTTTAGATTTATAACTGCTTTCAAATGAGCAAATATTCAGAACATTTACTGTGTCCATTGGTAAAGGAAATCATTCCTGTTTGTTCGAGTATTCTATTAGCAGGGCCGGAAAACACTGTCAAAACATGGGGGCGGACACACACACACACACACACACACACACACACACACACACACACACACACACACACACACACACACACACACACACACACACACACACACACACACACACACACACACACACACACACACACACACACACACACACACACACACACACACACACACACGGCTTCAGCCATGGGCACTGTGACGGTAACATCTGGAGCTGACCTAGTTGGTGACCGACTCCAAAGTCCAGCAACAGCAGCTTCGTCCGCCCCGAATCGTGGGGCTTAAATTGGCCCGTTTGTGGGGCCTTTCATTGCCCGGCCCAGCTTAAAATTGGGAGATCCGACGCATTTTATTTTAAGCGAGCCTTGATTTTAAGCCACGCCAGGCGAGAGAGAGAGAAGAGAGAGAGAGAGAGAGAGAGCGAGCGACACAGAGAGAGAGAGAGAGAGGGAGGGAGGGGGGGGGGGGGAGAGGGAGAGAGAGAGAGAGGGAGGGGGAGGGGGAGGGGAGGGGAGAGGGGGAGGGGGAGGGAGAAAAAAAAATAGTACTAAGTAGCGTTTGACCATCAATGAGGGACTTACCTGCAAGCCAGCCACGAAACCCGTTCGACTGGAGCCCTTAATGACCTGACCCATTTAAATCCGATACCCGTTTAAATCTTTCCCATCCATCAATACATCCAATTAGTTCAAATGGTAATTGTACCCACCTCAGACAGCTTTAAGAAATCCTCCATTAATACCTTCAAGACTTGAAGGTCAAAACACAATTGGTGACACATCGTGTTAATATGATGTTAATAGAGACATTTAACACGCCCACTGCCTCGCAGAAACCAGAGATTTTATTAGGTTTTTTTTCACCGAATTTCAAAATCCGAATTACAAAACTTGAGGGGGATTGTCCCCCACCTCTCAAAACATGGGAGGAACGTGTGTCCCCCATCCTCCCCTCCCAGGATTTCCACCCATGTCTATTATTATTCACGTCTGGACTATGGAAAGATGGTTCAGGACATTTGGAAAACAATAAACATAGAGCATGGAACACGACAGCACAAGGCAGGCCCTATAGCCCACATCACTTTAATTTAGAGATACAGCTCGGAAACAGGCCCTTTGGCTCACCGAGTCCACACCGACCAGCAATCCCCGCACATTAACACTATCCTACATACACTAGGGACAATTTACAATTATACCAAGCCAATTAACCTCCAAACCTGAACGTCTTTGGAGTTTGGGAGGCAACTGGAGAACTCGGTAGCAACCCCTGCAGAGCACGGGGAGAACGTACAAACTTCGTACCGCCAAGCATCCGTAGTCAGGCTCGAACCTGGGTCTCTTGCGCTGCAAGGCAGCAACTCTACCGCTGTGCCACCATGCCGCTACCAATGCCGAAAGTGACAGAAGTATTTGAATCAGCTGCCTGGCAGTTCCAATTGCTATCAACATCCGGGCGTTAGGAACAGCGGATGCTGGATTACAAAGAAATACACAAAGTGCTGGAGTTACTCAGTAGATCATTTGTTGCCTGACCAATGAGTTATTCCAGTACTTTGTGTTTTTCTTCTTCTATCCACTATCACCTGTGCAATATACCATTTGCCTAATAAAATAATATGAATGATGTAGGATCAATGCATTGAAGAAGAACAGGCAATTCTTTATGGCAGATTTTAAGATGAGGGGGGAAAGATTTAAGTTGAGGTGGAAAGGACAAACACAAAGGGTGGTGGGTCCTGTCGGAGGAGGTAGTTGAGGTTGCAATGTTTAAGGAACATTTAAACAGGCACATGCATAGGACAGGTTTGGAGGAATATGGCCCAAACAATAGAAAATAGACAGTGGGTGCAGGAGTAGGCCATTCGGCCCTTTGAGCCACGAACGCCATTCACTGTGATCATTGCTGATCATTCACAATCAGTACCCTGTTCTTGCCTTCTCCCCATATCCCTGGACTCCACTATCTTTAAGAGCTCTATCTAACTTTCTCTTGAAAGCATCCAGAGAATCGGCCTCCACTGCCTCCTGAGGCAGAGAATTCCACAGATTCACAGCTCTCTGGGTGAAAAAGTGTTTCCTCATCTCCGTCCTATATGGCCTACCCCTTATTCTTCAACTGTAGCCCCTGGTTCTGGACTCCTCCAACATCGGGAACATGTTCCCTGCCTCTAGTGTGTCCAAGCCCTTAATAATTTTATATGTTTCAATAAGATCCACTCTCATCCTTTTAAATTCCAGTGTAGACAAGCCCAGTCGCTCCATTCTTTCAACATATGAACGCAGGCAGCTGGGACCAGTGTAGACGGGACACGTTGGTCGGTGTGGGCAAGTTGGGCAAGTTGGGCTGAAGGGTCTGTTTCCACTCTGTAGAACTCTGTTAACATGACTCTATATTTCTTGCCCAGCCAACAATGATCAATTCTCCATTTACCTTGATCTCCATCCCCTTTTCTCCCATTTGCACACCACCCACTTCCTTATCTCTGTGTCTCCCTCTCCCCTGACTCCAGTCTGAAGAAGTGTCTCGACCCGAAACGTTACCCATTCCTTCTATCCAGAGATGCGGCCTGTCCCACTGAGTTACCCCAGCATTTTGTATCCTCCTTGTAGAATTGAAATATATTCTTTGAACATCTTCGGCTTCTTTCTTACTTCACTGTGCTGAAGCAGCCTCTCTCTCAGGACCAGAATCACATCACTCTGATTATTTTTCTGGGGAAAGTATATGTTCCCTGTTGTGTCACATAATGGGAGCAATCATTCTGTGCACTCCAGCATTCAATTTATAAATCTTTGAAGTATTCTACTTATATAATGAAATACATGCAGCATCGTGATTTTTTTTTTAGACTATTTGGTATTAATAATGTAAATTGTGTCAGGCTTGGGATGAGAGTTGGAACAAACTACATAAATACTACCCTCCTGGGCCACACATTTGTCTTAATGATTGCACCTCCAGCACCAGTGCTATTCAGCTCCAGCCAGGACAAAATGGCCCTTTTGATTCGCAATTTGTTTATCACCCCCAAATAGTCAGTCCCTTCTCCACAGGTATACCATAGCTGCAGTGAACAGCAGCCATGAGAAAAAAAAAAACACTCTGGCGCATTGGCAATGGCACCTGACAAGCACACAACTTGTGTCCCATCTGGAAGGATAAGTATAGAAGGTGCTTGGGATCATAAGGTCGTGTGAGACAGGAGCAGCGAGGGCCATTTTGTCCCACAGGCCTGCTTCACGATTCAATTGGATCTTGGCTGAGCTGCTACACCAGTTCTCGGCCCTGTCCTCACATCCCCTGATAGAGTCATAGAGTCATTTTCGAGATACAGGTTCCGCGAGGAAACATGCCCTTTCGGCCCACTGGGTCCGCGCCGACCAGCGATCCCCCCACATTAACACTATCCTAAACCCACTAGGGTCAATTTTTACATTTACCAAGTCAATTGACGTACAAACCTGCACATCTTTGGAGTGTGTGTGAGGAAACAGAAGATGTCGGAGAAAACCCACGCAGGTCACGGGGAGAACGTTCTAAACTCCGTACAGACAGCACCCGTAGTCAGGATTGAACCCGGGTCTCGGGCGCTGCATATGCTGTAAGGCATCAACTCTACCACTGCGCTATCATGCCGGCCTACAGTCATACAGCATGGGAACAGGCCCTTCGGCCCAACTTGTCCGTGCCGACCAAAGTGTGCCTTTGGAAGCTAGTCTCATTTGCCTGCACATAGCCCATATCCCTCCAAATCTTTCCGATCCATGTAATTGCCCGTGTTTCTTAAGTGCCATTATAATACCTACCTCAACTATCTCCACTAACAGCTCAGTCCATAGACTGTGTGAAAATGGTGTTCCTCCAGGAGTTCATGCTGTAGGAGCAGAATTAGGCCATTTAACCCATTGTCTACTCTGCCTATCAATCATAAATGATCTATCTTTCCCTCTCAACCCAATTAACCTGCCTTCTCCCCATTGCCCCTGACAGCCTTACTAAGTTGACATGTGGTTGTTACTAGGTTAGATAGCTGAACTTTCTAATATCTAAAATTCTCTCATTCTTGCTCTGAATTAAATTGATATGTAAACTTTCACAGCCCTTTGATTGAAGAAATTTCTCCCAGTTGGTCTATTTCTTGTTCTGAGACAGTAACCCCCAAGTTCCAACATAAGGTCATGTCATAAGGGATAGGAGTAGAATTAGGCCATTCGGCCCATCAAGTCTACTCCGTCATTCAATCATGGCTGATCGATCTCCTCCTTGTAAACCCACTCTCCTGCCTTCTCCCCATAACTTCTAACACCTGTACTAATTATGAAACAGAGGAAATCAGCTGGAGGAAATATCCTCTGTGTGTCCTTTTTATTGATTGGAAGATGCAGCATGGAAAGTGGCCCTTCAGCCCACTGAGCCTGCACCAGTAATCGATCACCCATTCACACTAATTCTGCTATCCCACTTTCTCATTCACTCCCTACACATTAGGGACAATTTAGGGACAAATTACAGAGGCCAATCAACCTATAAACCTGCATGTCTTTGGGATGTGGGAGGAAACAGGAGCACCTGGTGGAAACACAGATGGTCAGAGGGAGAACATGCAAACTCCACAAAGACAGCAGGCCAGATCAGGATTGAACCTGGGTCTCTGGCACTATAAGACAGCAGCTCTACCAGCTGCCCCACTGTGCCTTCCACTCTGCGATTCTGCTAAACATTTCTCATATTTTGCATGTTTCAATTACGTTGCTACAACAAATTCTATAAAATCCATGCTCTTATATTTGGCAAACCCTCTTCCCCTGGAACATGTTTAGTTTAGTTTGGTTTAGTTTAATAATATAATTCGGAAACAGGCCTTTCAGCCAATCGAGTCCATGTTGGCCATCTCCGTACACTAACATTATCCTACACACTAGAGACAATTTACAATGTTTACCAAAGCCAATTAACCTATGAACATTTGTTTATGAAAGAACTGCAGATGCTGGAAAAATTGAAGGTAGACCAAAAAATGCAGGAGAAACTCAGCGGGCGAGGCAGCATCTATGGAGAGAAGAAATCGGCGAAGTTTTGGGTCAATACCGTTCTTCAGACCTACCTAGCCTAACCTACGAACATGTACGTCTTTGGAGTGTGGGAGGATGCCAGAGCACCTGGTGAAAACCAATGCAGCCACAGGGAGAACATACAAACTCCGTACAGACAGCACCTTAGTCAGGATCGAATAAGGGTCTCTGGGACTGTAAGACAGCAAGTCTACTGCTGTGTCAACATGTTGGACAACTTTGTTGAAGCTTTGTGTGATCCCTCTATAAGCGTCGGATCTTTTTGGGTTATGGAGTCTGATAATTACTCGTTTCTAAGCTTCCCCCCAGTCTAGTTTCAGTAAAAACCCTGAATCAAGCACTTGAAACAACTACATTTTATTTTACCAAAAGCGCGACACAGATCACACACTGTACCTATCCCACCGCGGGTTTGATCCTCGCGTCTGCCTGTTCATGCCCTCTAGACCTTGCTCAGACAGAGGCACTCCAGAAGTTTATGCTTTCCTGAGCGCTCTTCCAGAAGATTGACGCTGAGCCTCGTGATCGCGGACTTTTATATGGGGGCCGAACTACATGGGGGTGGTCTCTCAATAACCCAAATACAGATATTGACTAACCCCATACATAACAGGCATTTCCCTAACCCAATGATACAACAGTTCAATACATTGTACGCACAACGGACTTCGAGATGAAGTCAACTTGGAAACATTTACCCTGATTAACAGAAAACCCAGACAAAGTTCAACACCTCATCCAATTAACACCTGGCAAAGTCAAACTCTGCAACATTATTTACAGGTGTATGTCTGGTTTGCAGCCATCCAATCCATTCTATGCACTTTGCACCAGATTGACAGGGTTTGCAGAGCTTCCCATTCTTTACTTGCAAATTGTATCTAAGTTCTTGGTTCTTGGTTCTTGGTTCTTGGGTCCTCCAAAATATTCCAACTGGAATTTAAACTGGAGGTGGTGAAGGGAGGGATTAAGCCAGAAAGGGTTATTGGGACACTCTGGCACCTCTTTGCAGCCTGTCCAACTCTGCAGAGAGTAATTCCATATTTGACCAAATCTCCCAGCAACTCTGAAACTTAACCTCATTTGATGTCCTAGCTGGACAATTTAGCTAGGATTAACAAGGCCAATGTTCACAGCACTTCAGTTACAGTCTCACTAAAGCCCTAGGAAACTGTAATAAGACATATTTCCTCTTGTGCTCAAATCTGCTGGTAATAAGAACAATTGGCATCATTTCCAAGTTATCCTTCATATATTTTGGCTGGTCTTCTGGATAAAACTTCCTGGAATTTTCGTCATTACAAAAGTTGACTGGAGCAAGAGAAATCAAGAACCAGAGGAAATAGGTTTAAGGTGAGGGGGGAAAGATTTGCTAGGAACCTGAGGGGCAAAGGGTGTTAGATGTATGGAACGAGCTGCCAAAGGAAATAGTTGAAGCAGGTACTATCGCAAAGTTAAAATAATAATTAATTACAAGTACATAGATAGGATAGGTTTAGAGGGATATGGGCCAAATGTTAGGTAGGTGTGACTAGTATAGATGGGGCATGTCAGTCGGCATGGGCAAGTTGGGCTGAAGGGCCTGTTTCCATGCTGCATGATTATATGATTCTATGACGTTATGACTGCTCACTGCCCTTACTTCAGGGTTATCTTGGAGCAAACACAAATGCTGACCTGATCAATTACTCCCATAACACATAAGTTTAAAAAAAATTCAAAATATAAATGTTGAAATGGGATGCAATTAAAATGGAAGCATTTTATCCAGATCAGGAATAAACCACAAGCAAAATATGGAAGCATAAAAAAAACAGCGTTTGCTAGAAATATGATATTATTAGAAAAAAAAGAAAATGTTGGAGATACTCACCACATCAGGCAACATTTGTAAAGAGAGCCACAATGTGCTGGAGTCAGCAGGTCAGGCAGCATCTTTGGAGAAAAAGGATAGGTGACGTATCGCATTGGAATCCTTCTTCAGACTTCACATCTTCAGATTTGGAAAGAGAGTTCAAGTTATCGGCCTTTCTTCAGAATGGATGGAAGCCTGTGAAAATTTTATAATATAGTAATTTTCTTTCCTCAAGCACTACATCTTAGGAGACTTGCTTGATTGATGCCTCTACGTTCAGTTTTAGTGTGGGGTATCAATGCCCAGCTAACCGTAGGTTGTTAGTCCTCTTTCTCAGTCTTACCAAGAAGTAAATTCATATCCATGGCTGCAAAATACCTATTGGCTGTAGTCTAAGAAAGTAGGCAAAGCATTGCCTCTGAGACTGCAGGGGTGATAAAGAACAAGCAATTAATCTTGATGACATTTAAACTTTGAGGTTAACATTTAACAGTGACAATCTTCAACTGGGTATAGTATACAACTTGCTTGGGATTCTTTTTGCTCAGTGCTTGTATGCACATCTCTTGTCTGTTAGTTCCATCTGAAAAGCAATTGTACTGTTATGAACGCTACATGTTTTGATAAGAGCTGACCTAGCAGCACACAGCTGGTATAGAGACCAGTTATAATTCATACTGCCCAGCCATTGAGTAGCTAGATGCAGGAGAGTGTCTAAACCGATAAGGGGAAGAGTTACCTGAAAGCGAGAAGATATTAGAGCATTTTCTTCCCATTGTGTCGGAGTTTATTAGGTGGGATTTCAAAGGTGTTAAATCCTGCATGTATCGGATTTTGTCACTTCAATCACTTGAAATGTCATGGTCAAGTGATTGAGTGGCAATGGGTAGGACTGAGGAGATCTCCCCCCAAATTCAGGAGCTGGACTACACTTATGCCCCTGTCCCACTTAGGAAACCTGAACGGAAACCTCTGGAGACTTTGTGCCCCACCCAAGGTTTCCGTGCGGTTCCCGGAGGTTGCAGGTGGTTGCCGGAGGTTGCAGGTAGTGGAAGCAGGTAGGGAGACTGACAAAAACCTCCGGGAACCGTATGGAAACCTTGGGTGGGGCGCAAAGTCTCCAGAGGTTTCCGTTCAGGTTTCCGTTCAGGTTTCCTAAGTGGGACAGGGGCATTAGACTCCTCCAATACACAATAATAGATACATGTGGAAGAAAAGGGTGGCACGTGGTACAGCGGTAGAGTTGCTGCCTTACAGCGCCAGTGACGTGGTTTCGAACCTGACAGCGGGTGCTTGTCTGTACGGAGTTTGTATGTTCTCCCCGTGATCTGGGTGGGTTTTCTCTGAGATCTTCGGTTTCCTCCCACACTCCAAAGACGCACAGGTTTGTAGGTTAATTGGCTTGGTATAAATGTAAATTGGTCCCCCGTGCATGTAGGGCAGTGTTAATGTACAAGGATCGCTGGTCAGTGCGGGCTCAGTTGGCCGAAGGGGACTGTTTCCCCTCTGTATCTCTAAACTAAACGAAAATAATTCATTGATTTATCAAATTCCTTCTCGACTAAGCTGAGAAAATAACATTTTAGTTTCCACTGCCCAGGTGTTAATCCCTCCGTGGAAATTTCCCATTGAATATTAAACTTTGTTCTCATTCCCAAGGTTTCAGTCCATTTGCGAGGTTCCTCTTTGATGATACTGCAAGTAAGCAGTAAGTAAGCTAACTTCAAAGATCGATATCAACAACACCTTGCTCTGTTTCTTCATCACTCCCCTTGAACCAAACCATATATGTATGTTGAAATAAGGAACTGCAGATACTGGTTTACCAAAAGAAAAGATACAAAGTGCTGGAGCAACTCCAGATTGGTCTCGACCCGAAACGTCACCTATTCCTTTTCTCCAGAGATGCTGTGTTGACACATTGAGTTACTCCAGATTTTTGCGTCTATCTAAGGTTTAGAAGATATGGGACAAATGCAGGAAATCGGGACAAGCTTAGATGGGGTATCTTGATCAGCATGGTTGACCCAAAGAGCCCGTTTCCTTGTTTTATGACTATAGTATAGAAGTTGGGAGGATGTAGTTGTATAAGACGTTGGTGAGACTGCACTTATCATAATGTGTTCAGTTCTGGACACCATGTTATACAAAAGATATTATCAAGCTTCATAGGTTTCAAAGAGGATTTACGAGGATGTTGCCAGGACTAGAGGGTGTGAGCTATAGGGAGAGGTTGAGTAGGCTGGGTCTCTATTCCTTGGAGTGCAGGAGGATGAGGGGTTGCCGATTTTTTCAGCGACTGCTGGCAGTCTCCGCTGGATTTTGAAATGTTCATAATCCAGTGGCGACAAAAAAAATGTTGCGACTCCTGAGGAAACACCGCGCTTCAATACGTCATCACGGCGCTTCACGCCAAATCATGCCGCAACGTTTTCGGTGACCTAATACATCAGTCAATGATGCCGGCAGTCGCCAAAAAAATCGGCAAGTAGGACAGGCCCTTTACTCTCCTTCCCCAGATTCGGGCTATTTTTTTCTATCATTACATTAAAAAAAATCTAACTACTGTGTTCAACTTACAGTTGAGATTCACGCCTTGTTGAAAACCCAATCTCCGAGGCACTAATTGTTCAGTGAGGGATAACTCTTGCTGAACTAATATTACAATCAGACTTTATTAAGCAGCAGAATAGGTTCAAGATATTGGGCGGCCTATCTTGCTCCTATTTCATAAGTTCATGTGCGCGGTATAAAGTTGGAAGAAATGTTCACACCATGACCAATCAGAGCGATTAATTAATCCATGAATATTTCTACTGCTTTATGGTCTTCTCTAAAATAATACCCAAAGGTTACAAGAACCAGTTAATGGAAATATTTAAAAGGAAAAAATGGCTAATGACATATTTCAACAAATTCAATTCAACTTTGTTATCCACACTTTTATTATTTAAGATTTGATTTAAGGTCATAATGAGAAAGTTTAAAGATTTAAAAGTTACAAAATGGATTCAGCTGTAGATTTAGAAGCAGTAGCTGAATGCTTTCACCTTTCTCCTATTAAACTAGCAAGGCCAACAAAGATGTTTTTTCCATTCTTCCATAACACTAGCGAGATAACAACACAACTACATGAATGTTTTCCAAAAATGATATCAGCATCAGGAGAATGTTCAGACCCTTGTTGTACTCTTTACTCTATAAGATTATAATGTGCGTCAACTAGGTAAAAAGAAACAAATGCTTGATCTGCAGAAAAATAGCTTCTTCAGCATGACCGAATATGGGCTAACCTTTCCTCTCTCAGAAGAACCTGTCAATCTTAACAGGCAAGAGGCTGTACAATGCTCTGAAAGATTAAGTATTACTGAATTGCTGATTATTGGGGTATAAATATATCTGATTGAACATTATCTCTTTGTGTGGGGATAGAGTGACTCTGTATTGTCTGTATTTTACATACTGTAAGAGTGACGGCCACACCCGTCTGGGCAAAATAAAGATTTTACTACTTGAAGTAAAAACAAACCTGAACAATAAGGTCAGAAGAGATAGGCACAGAATTAGGCCATTCGGCCCATCAAATTGCACCACCATTCGATCATGGCTTATCTATCTCTCCCTCCTAACCCCATTCTCCTGCCTTCTCCCCATTACCCTTGACACCCATACTAATCAAGAGTCTATATATCTTTGCCTTAAAAATAAAAATTACGCAGATTCACCACCGTCTGACTAAAGAAATTCCTCCTCAACTCCTTCCCATAGGAACGTCCTTTAATTCTGAAGCTATGGCCTCTGGTCCAAGACTCCCCGACTAGTGGAAACATCCTCTCCACATCCGCTCCATTCAAGCCTTTCACTATTCGGCATGTTTCAATGAGGCATCCCCTCATCCTTCTAAACTCCAGCGTATACAGGCCCAATGCCATCAAACACTCATCATAAGTTAACCCACTCATTCCTGGGGTCATTCTTGTAAACCAGTCTCTGCACCGTCTCCAGAGCCGGAACATCCTTCATCAGAAATGGTGCCCAAAATTGCTCACAATACTCCAAATGTATCCTGACCAGCGTCTTATAGAGCCTCAGCATTACATCTCTGTTTTTGTATTCTAGCCCTCTAGAAATAAATGTCCTCTAGCATTGCTATATTTAAGAATAAGGGGTAAGCCATTTAGAATGGAGACAAGGAAATACTTTTTCTCACAGAGAGTTGTGAGTGTGTGGAATTCTCTGCCTCAGAGGGCGGTGGAGGCAAATTCTTTGGATGCTTTCAAGAGAGCTGGATAGGGCTCTTAAAGATAGCGGAGTCAGGGGATATATTTGGAAAAGGCAGGAACGGGGTACTGATTTGTGGATGATCAGCCATGATCACATTGAATGGCGGTGCTGGCTCGAAGGGCTGAATGGCCTACTCTTGCACTTATTGTCTATTGTCTATTGCGTTTGTCTTCCTTACTACCTGAGATTTTTCCGATCTCTTCTTTACTTTTATCACATGCTCCACTTCTATAAATCTTTTTTGCCTCTCTCCCTAGTGTCCAGTGATGTCCCTCATCATATTATGTTGCCTATGTTGATACTTCAGCACATTTCTGGTCTGCAGAGGATGCTACAAGGTAAAATAACAAGCATATGTATTGCCGGCTGAGTGAACATTGAATTTCAAACCAAATTCAATTAAGCTACATGAAGTATTTCATTTTATTATTAGTGCTGATGTCATTGGGCATTGTGGCTGAAATCAAAGCTTTGAAATATAACGCAAAATATCATTGGCTTAATAGCAGTACAGATAAATTATTAATAACGATAAATAATATATTTGTGCCATCATTCCTTAAAGAATGGTGACAGAATGTTGATATTGCTATATCTTTATCATTAACTATTATTTGTAATACATTCATGTTTATGATTTAAAAGGATGTTATTACCTTTTTGTTTTTGGAATATTAATGACAAAGCTCAATACGGGCAGTCAGCAAATTAATTTTGCAGCAAAATGTATATAAATATTCAGCAGTTCATCTCCTGTTGCTGCCATCAAAGATAAATTGAATACATTGAAATCAGTGATTAGTCATGTTCTTCTTATTAAATACTTCCATATACTGGTTCATGTAATCTTCAGACATTATATTGCAGAAGACCATAAAGTAGCAGAAATATTCATGGATTAATTAATGGATCCATTTGGTCATAATATGAACATTCCTTGCAATTTATACCCCACATGTGACCGTGAATTAGGAGCAAGAGTAGCCCACCAAAGTTGTTCCACTGTGTAATAAGATTGGATTCAAATATTAGTTCTGTATTCCCACATGTCCCTGGCAGTGAGATGTGAAGCCAAAATACCCTTTTTTTACCATTGATTGGCAGTATCAAGTCCCAATCAGATGTGGTGCAATGTTTTGCATTAGTGTCAAATTCAATAACCCCAATACCAATCGTACTGAACCTACTTGAATGGTCAATATATTACTACATGGTCAAGGTGAAATCATCTGCAATATCTTCTTGCAAGTCAAGGATGCTTTGACAAGCAAATTGGCATTTTAAGAGGAGATCCAAAGAGAGATGGTTCAATGTTGAAAACAAAGAACTGCATGTGATGATTTACACCAAAGGTAGACACAAAGAATTGGAGTAACTCAATGGGTCAGGCAGCTTCTCTGGATGTTGGTGAATCTATGGAGTACATTGCCAAGAAGGTTGTGGGGACCAAGTCAATGGATGTAATCAAGGCAGAGATAGATCGATTCTTGATTATTCCAGGTGTCAGGGGTTATGGGGAGAAGGCAGGAGAATGAGGTTAAGAGGGAAAGATAAATCAATCATGTTTGAATGAAGGAGTAGACTTGATGGGCCGAATTCTACCCCTAACACTTGTGAATGTATGAATAAGGATGCATGACGTTTCGGGTCGGGACTGACTGAAACGTCACCCATCCTTTCGCATCCTGACCCGCTGAGTTACTCCAGCATTTTGTGTCTATCTGAGGGATGGTTCAAGCTCTATTTGGTCAGCTCAGGGTGATGGAATTTAACAAGAAAGAGATTGCCAACAACTGACACCTGTCAAGCCAAGTCAAGTAAAGTCAGTCAGGTCAGAATTATTCGTCACGTGCACAATAAAGTGCAGTGAAATGAACTTGCCAGCAGTGGTACAATAAAAAAACGAACACATAGACACAATAAAAAATTTAACGCACACATCCACCACAGCATTCATCACTGTGGTGAAAGGCACAAAGTTCAGTCAGTCCTCCTCTATTTTCCCTCGTGGTCGGGACCACAACCTCCAGCAGTGGCCGCTGCGGGTGACCAGACGTGCAGACAAGGTAAGTCCTGAATCGGTGCTTCCCTACCAGAGAGAGCAACTTCAAGATGGTGTAGGCCGCAGGCCGGCGGTCGAAGATCTAAAGTCCCCGCCGCGCCGCAGTTAGAAGCACCGCAGGCTGCAGGGCCGGTGGTTGGAGCTCTTCTCCAGGGATCCCCGGCGAGGGATTCCGCTCTGGAGGTAAGTCCCCATCGCGCCCGCGGTTAGAAGCAGTCCGCAGGCCTGCGGTAGGAGCTCTTCTCCTCCAGGGTCCCCAACGAGTATTCCCAGGCTCCGGAAGCCGCGCCAGCTGGAGCTCCACAGACCGTGGCTTCAATAGACAATAGACAATAGTTGCAGGAGTAGGCCATTCGGCCCTTCAAGCCAGCACCGCCATTTAATGTGATCATGGCTGATCATCCACAATCAGTACCCCATTCCTGCCTTCTCCCCATATCCCCTGACTCCGCTATTTTTAAGAGCCCTATCTAGCTCTCTCTTGAAAGCATCCAGAGAACCCGCCTCCACCACCCTCTGAGGCAGAGAATTCCACAGACTCACAACTCTCTGTGAGAAAAAGTGTTTCCTCGTCTCCGTTCTAAATGGTTTCCTCCTTGTTCTTAAACTGTGGCCCCTGGTTCTGGACTCCCCCAATATCGGGAACATGTTTCCTGCCTCTAGCATGTCCAAACCCTTAACAATCTTATATGTTTCAATAAGATATCCTCTCATCCTTCTAAACTCCATAGCATACAAGCCTAGCTGCTCCATTCTCTCAGCATATGACAGCCCCGCCATCCCGGGAATTATCCTTGTAAACCTACGCTGCACTCCCTCAATAGCAAGGATGTCCTTCCTCAAATTAGGGGACCAAAACTACACATAATACTCCAGGTGTGGTCTCACTAGAGGTCTGTACAACTGCAGAGGACCTCTTTGCTTCTATATCCGACTCCTCTTGTTATAAAGGCAAACATGCCATTCGCTTTCTTCACTGCCTGCTGTACCTGCATACTTACTTTTATAGACTGATGAACAAGGACCCCCCAGATCCCGTTGTACGTCCCCTTTTCCCAACTTGACGCCATTTAGATAGTAATCTGCCTTCCTGTTTTTGCTACCAAAGTGGATAACCTCACATTTATCCACCTAAAACTTCATCTGCCATGCATCTGCCCACTCCCCCAACCTGGCCAAGTCATCCTGCATTCAGGCTGCCGTGGGCCAGTGAATGGAGTGCTCCCTTCCGGCGAACCCCGGCGAGGGCTCCTCCGCTCCACAATGAAAAAGTCAGCGCTGCGCCCTCTGCTGGAGCCCTGGGCGCATCTCCGGGAAAGGCCGCACCGATCCTTTGTGTTAGGCTGCGAGGGAGGCGACATGGAAAAAGTTGCCTCTTCGTGGAGGAGGCGACCAAAGCGGTTTCCCCCTTACCCCCCACACCACCCCCCACACAACACACACCACCGAGAAACATTAAAAACACACATTGGGACATACTATGTGGTGGTTGGTGAGAGTATGGGGTTGTTGGGGGGGATGCTGAGGGAAAATCCGCAAGTTTCCAGGTATATTTAATAATCTTCTGAAATCAGTGAAAAAACTGTGTGAGATATGCTGAGATTATTTCATCTATTCAACATCATTTTTGAGAGTAACAAAACCCACAGCCAATGTAAGATAGACCAGAAATGGTGGAGTAACTCAGCGGGACAGGCAGCATCCCTCAGAGAAGGAATGGGTAACATGACCATGTAGTAATATATTCGGCTCGACACTTTGGGTCAAGTCTGAAGAAGGGCCTCAACCCAAAACGTCACCCATTCCTTCTCCCCAGAGAAGCTGCCTGACCCGCTGAGTTTTAAACCAGCATTACGTGAATTGGAGGAGCAGCACCTCATATTTTGCTTGGGCAGTTCACACCCCAGCAGTATGAACATTGACTTCTCTAATTTCAGGTAGTCGCGGCTTTCTCCTCCCCTTCCCAGCTCTCTGAAAGCCCACTGTCACCGCCTCTTCCTTTCTTCTTCCCGACCTCCCCACCCTCACAACAGTCTGAAGGAGGGTCTCGACCCGAAACGTTGCCTATTTCCTTTGCTCCATAGATGCTGCCTCACCCGTTGAGTTTCTCCAGCATTTTTGTCTAATATCAAATCAATTATCAATCCTACGTAAACCAGACTATCTTAGTGCAACATCAGAAGTCTGTGGAGGCCACGTCAATGGATATTTATAAGGCAGATATAGAAAGATTATTGATTAGTATGAGTGTCTGTGGTTATGGGGAGAAGGCAGGAGAATGGGGTTAGGAGGGAGAGATAGATCAACTATGATTGAATGGTGTAGTAAACGTGATGGCCCAAATGGCCTAATTCTGCTCCTATCACTTATGAACTTATCAAAGTATGCAGAGAACCCATAGAAGACAATATCCATGTCTGTAAGAGAAAAAAATGAAAAACTCTTGCCTCTCGATTGTTTCAGATCATTCAGACTGTCATATGAGGAAAGATTGAAAAGACTAGGCTTGTATTCACTGGAGTTTAGAAGGATGAGGGGGTTCTTATAGAAACATATAAAATTATAAAAGGACTGGACAAGCTAGATGCAGGAAAAATGTTCCCAATGTTGGGCGAATCCAGAACCAGGGGCCACAGTCTTAGAATAAAGGGGAGGCCATTTAAGACTGAGGTGAGGAAAAACCTTTTCACCCAGAGAGTTGTGAATTTGTGGAATTCCCTGCCACAGAGGGCAGTGGAGGCCAAATCACTGGATGGATTTAAGAGATAGTTAGATAGAGCTCTAGGGGCTAGTGGAGTCAAGGGATATGGGGAGAAGGCAGGCACGGGTTATTGATAGGGAACAATCAGCCATGATCACAATGAATGGCGGTGCTGGCTTGAAGGGCCGAATGGTCTCCTCCTGCACCTATTTTCTATGTTTTCTATGTTTTCTATTTTCATCATATCAAGTCCTAATAAATACCAATAGGTAGGAATAATGCAATATATATTAGATCTCCATTAACAGACACATCTGAGAATTGTGCATACAATCCAAAAACAGTTTAACTAAGCATTTTATTCTCTTTATTAAAACCGTATGGAATGCTTCAGATTTTTAGGTTTAGTTTTAGAGATAGCAATGATACTGCCCCCACGGCCCACCGAGTCCAGCCAACCAACAATCCCCGTACACTAGTACTACCCTACACACTAGCGACAATTTACAATTTTTACCAATGTCAAATTAACCTACAAACTTGTACGCCTTTGGAATGTGGGAGGAAACTGGAGCAGCCAGAGAAAACCCAAGTGGTCACAGGGAGAACTTACAAACTCCGTACATACAGAAACCTGTAGTCAGGATTGAACCCAGGTCTCTGGCGCTGTGAGGCTGCAACTCTACCGCTGCGCCACCGTGCCACCCTTAGTTAACTAATTAGTTAAGGCAAGTCGAATTTTTGTCATATGCACAAGTCTAGTAAGGTACAGGTACAATTAACTGATTAAACTGGTAAACACACTAAAGGGCCTGTCCCACTTACGCGATACTTGCCGGCACCTGTCATAGTCGCAAGCAGGTCGCTGAAAAATGTCAAAATGTTGAAAATCCAGCGACAACCAGAAAAAGGTGGGTGATTACTCACGGGCAAACAGGCGTCACCCCGCGACATGTCGCCTGTATGGTCGTGAGTAGTCACTCAAAGAGTCGTACCATTTTCTGGTCGCTGCAGGAATTTCAACATTTTGAAAATTTTCGGTGGCCTGCTGCGACTATGACGGGTGCCAGCAAGTTGCCAAAAGTATCGCGTAAGTGGGACAGGCCCTTTACTAATTTAGCACTTCATTTCAGATTAAGTAATTTATGTGTAAAGTGTACCCAAATATATTCTGATTTCAAACAAAATAGTATATTTTTCTTTTCCCCTCAATCATCAATAGCCCTGCAGAATATGCTTTTGTTTAATAAACGTTTTCTCTAATGTTATAGATCAAATAGTTGACAGGCGGCTAAATCTTTTCTTGTTCACTTTTCACAGTTGTATATCAACTGCATTGAAGGTTGTTTAAATAAATATTAATAAAATGCTTGCAGGTACTTGGAAGAGGTTCAAAGTTATTAAAACTGTTTATAGTTGAATATTAATAATCAAAATTTAAGCGTTAGGTGTACTGAAGGTCAAGCTTCCGAACTTGTGGTGTTTTAAATATTTATCATAATGGATTTTCCTTTTGCAAATTAAACCTTAGTCCCATCTCCCCTCACAGGTTGTTGTGAAGAATTGTTCGTGTATGAAGATGAACAAAAGAGCTAGCTCTACAAAGGGTCCATTCCATGGTCCCAGATCCTCCAACTCTGTTTTCTTTGCTCTGTTGACGAGACTCTCAACATACTTGTCCTGAGGAAATCAGGAAACGATTTGGGTTAACAAATGATCCCAGGAGTGATTGGTTTAACATATGATAAGTGTTTGACGGCACTGGGCCTGTACTTGCTGGAGGTTAGAAGGATGTGAGTGGACCTCATTGAAACTTACCGAATAGCGAAAGTCCTGGACAGATCGAACGCGGAGAGTATATGAAGGAACTGCAGATGCTGGTTTAAACCAAAGATAGACACAAAAAGCCGGAGTAACTCAGCGGGACAGGCAGCATCTCTGGAGATAAGGAATGGTTGACGTTTCGAGTCGATACCCTGCTTCATACTGATGTCAGGGGTGGGGGGGGGGGGGGGGGGGGGGGGGGGGGGGGGAGGAGATAGATTGATAAGGAAGTGTGAAGGTGTGAAAACAGGGCAAAGGGAATGGAGATCAAGGAAAATGTAGAATAGATCATTGTTACCTGGGAGAAGGTAACCACAAAGCAAACAGAGATAAAATGTCATTAGAGACAGTCGGACTGTTCAGAGAACTGGGAAGGTGGAGAGGTAAAGGTAGAGCCTTGAATGTGGAGACGATGTTTCCACTAGTGGGAGAGTCTATGACCAGAGGCCATAGCCTCCTAATTAAACAACATACCTTTAGGAAGGAGATGAGGAGCAACTTCTCTAATCAGAGGGTGATGAATCTGGGGAATTCATTGCTACAGATGGCTGTGGAGGGTACATCATTGGATATTTTTAAGGTGGAGATAGACAGATTCTTGATTAGTACGGGTGTCAGGGATTATGGGGAGAAGGCAGGAGAATGGAGTTGAGAGGGAAAGATAGATCAGCCATGATTGAATGGCGCAGTAAACTTGACGGGCCAAATGGCCTAATTCTGCTCCACGAACTTATGACGATTTTATGAGGTGACTCCTTGCTTTCTGAACCGTAGCTTCCTTCCACCATGGTCAACAGAGTCCTTGAACGCATCTCATCTATTATGCACAGTTTTGCTCTCACCCCTTCTCCTCATGGACCGAGCTGGACTAGAGATTCAATTGTCCACACTTTCCATGCCCACTTGCCTCCCTTCACAATGGAGCAGCATACATGTGTGAAAATCTCTTTTAATCTTACTCCAATATGAACAGGCAACCTGGTGATTTCAGTGGAACACACCAGCCAGGAGGAGTTTGAGTTTAAAGAAATGCCCAGTAAAAATCTGAGATGAGGTATAATACTTAACATATAAACTTAAGAATGTATGAAAAGGTCGCAGGAGAAGGTCATACAGGCCTCCAAGCCAGTTCCGCAGCTCATTAAGATCATGGCTGATAGTCAGAAAATATTAGAGCATAGAAACAGCCCCTACAGCCTACAATAGTGATGCTGGCCATTCGGTTTCTATCGTAACTAATTCCATTTTCCAGCACAATGCATAACCTTCTATTCCAAGGCAATCCATGTCCATATTTTTTAGCTTAGTTTAGTTGAAAGATGCAGCACGGAAACAGGCCCTTCGGCCCTTCTGCACCGCCTAGCGATCCCTGCACATTAATGCACATTAGGGACAATTTACACTCATACAAAGCCAATTAACCTGCAAATCTGTATGTCTTTGGAGTGCGGGAGGAAAGATCTCAGAGAAAACCCACATGGTCACGGGGAGAACGTACATACTCTGTACAGTCAGCACCTGTAGTCGGGATCAAACCCGGGACTCCGGCGCTGACAGGCAGCAACTCTTCTGCTGTACCACTGTGTCTCCCTATTTTCTTAGATATTGGGAAAGATTTCGCTTCCACCACTCGCTCCTGTTATGTTCCAAATTTCCACTTCCTCAGCACTATTTTCCTGCACTGTCCCCATTTCCCTTGATTCCCTTAATTTTCCAGAAACCCCATTAAGATCATAACTCTATAAGACATGAGAGCAGAGTTAGGTCATTCAGCCTTAATCTGCTCCAACCCTACTCTAACTCTGCGAGTCTGCTCCACCATTCGATCATGCCTGATCTATCTTTCTTTCCCAATTCCATTCTCCTCACCCCAGAAAACCCACCCAGATCATTGGCTGCCCTCTCCCCTCCCTGATGGACATCTACACCTCCCGCTGCCTTAGCAGGGCAAAGAAGATCATCAAAGACAGCTCCCATCCTGCGTTTGGACTGTTCGACCTGCTGCCCTCTGGAAGGCGCTATAGGTGCATCAAATCCAGGACAAACAGACTCAGGAATAGTTGCTTTCCGAGAATTATATCTACTATAAATTCAAATTCACACATGCACTGACTACACCGCCCAACACGGACTTCCATCTGTATATATGTATATATGTATGTAGCGCCGCAGAATTTGTGCACCTATTCCCCCCCCCCATCTCCCTTCTGTTTTTTGTTTTTTCTGTTTCTTGTTTTTTGTGCTATATTGTATGTATGCACTGAGTACGAGCAGCTTTCAGTTTCACTGTACATGTATAGTGACAATAAATGGCATATCTATATCTATCTTTTCCTGGTAACCTTCTATATCCTAACAAATCAAGAACCAATCAATCTCCGTTTTAAAAATACCCAATGACTTGCCCTCCACAGCTGTCTAGTTTAGTTTAGTTTAGAGATACAGCGTGGAAACAGTACCTGTGGCGCACCGAATCCACGCCAACCAGCGATCCCCGCATAGTAACACTATCCTACACACACTTGGGACAATTTTTACCAAGCCAATTAACCTACACACCTATACGTCTTTGGAGTGTGGGAGGAAAGTGAAGATCTCGGAGAAAACCCACCCAGATCACTGGAAGAACATAATGCCCCTGTCCCACTTAGGAAACCTGAACGGAAACCTCTGGAGACTTTGCGTCCCACCCAAGTTTTCCGTGCGGTTCCCGGAGGTTCCCGGAGGTTTTTGTCAGTCTCCCTACCTGCTTCCACTACCTGCAACCTCCGGCAACCACCTGCAACCTCCGGGAACCGCACAGAAAACTTGGGTGGGGCGCAAAGTCTCCAGAGATTTCCGTTCAGGTTTCCTAAGTGGGACAGGGGCATAAAACCTTCATACAGACAGCACCTGTAGTCAGGATTGAACCCTGATCTATGACGCTGCATTCACTGTAAGGCAGCAACTCTACCACTGTGCCACCATGCTGCCGAATGAATTCCACAGATTCACCACCTTCTGGCTAAAGAAATTCCTCCTCATCTTTTTTTAATCTGAGACTGTGCCCTCTGATCCGAGCCTCTCCCATTACTGGAAACATATTCTCCACATCCACTCTACCAAGGCCTTTCATTACTCAGTATACTTAAAAGGAGACAGCACCCGAGGTCAGGATTGAACCTGCTGCGCCACCGTGAGGCCCTTTATCCTATTGGTTCGCGAGATCTTTCAAAGGGAAATATGAGATGCAGATATGAAAACAGAAACATTATTTGATTTAAACCGTAACAAGATTATTTAGGATTATGGGTGTAACATTAATAAATCCATGTGGCATAAAAAGCAATTACAAGAGAAATAATGGAATATTTTAATTACACAGCTGGATAGAAATCAGTAGTAATAAAGATATATAAAATTTGTGATTGTCTACTCACTTTCTGTCTCACAGATTTCTGGTTGTAATCTAATGTTATGCACAAGATGACTGGTGCAGGAGGAGAAAGTAATATTCCTTAGAAACGTTAATTGTACTTTGAAGAAATTGAAATACTTTTGGAAAAGTTACATGAGATAAAATGAAAGCACCCACCCTCAATTAGGGCACATTGGATTTTTATGCCTCTTACCATTCTTTACTTTCTCATATTATTCACTGGATCAATTAAGTCAATTGATGTACACCTTTAAATTAATGAAACTTACATTACACATATGTATTTTTTTTAATCCAATATAAATTTGGACTCATTTCCGAGCTAGTGCCTGGTATATTTATAATAAATGCATCAAAGTGCCTGGAGTCCTAATTATTGAAGTCATTTTTAATAATGACAAAGAAATCAATTTCAGGTCCACTGCATGGTAATTTAATTTGATTTATTAATTGTGCTGTTAACTGGACTGTGTTTGGGAATATATTATTTCTATATTTAAAACCAGCAAATAATGAAGTTACTAGACACCAAAAATAAAACAAACTTTAATTGCATTACAAACTATTAATTCAATATTTTCAATGGCAGATTTTTGTTTCGCAAAACAGTGCGGAAACAGGCCCTTCGGCCCACCGAGTCCACGCCGACCAACAATCCCCGCACATTAACATTATCCTTGGGACAATTTACACATATACCAAGCCAATTAAACTACAGACCTATACAGGTACGTCTCTTGAGTGTGGGAGGATACTGAAGATCTCGGAGAAAACCCATGGAGGTCACGGGAAGAACGTTACAACTCCGTACAGACAGCACCCGTAGTCGGAATCGAACCCGGGTCCCCGGCGCTGAAAGTGCTGTAAGTCAGCAACTCTACCGCTGCACCACCGTGCCACCCTGAACAAGATTAACAATTATGTTAGAGAAAATTGTCATGTTTTCCCAGAATATCATCAAAGATTCAAACAGTAGGCTTTAACGATAATGGAAGCCATTGAATTCTTGGATGTCACCTGATACAGTTCCCTTCAGCTGCAGGAGTACTTCCTTCCTCCCTACCCACTTTCCAAGAATCCATTTTTTTGTGGAAAATTCAGTGATTTACTGCATTGCTTTTATTTTTGTACACAGCATTTACTGCTCACAATATTGTCTTCTCCACAATATGGAGACCACGTTTATGTTAGGTGATGCATTTGCAGAACTCCATTTAATAATTATGACTTCCAGCTTCTTGATGCCAGCTGTACCACATGTGGATTTATAGGCCACCAAAGAGTTGTGATAATGTAGGGCATGGCATCAATCAGGAGACTAGAGGTGTGGAAGATAATGGCGATATAGTCATCATGGGGGTCTTTAATAGTCATCATGGTGGACTTCTACATATAGAGTGGACAAGTCAAATTAGTGATAATGAGATGGATGAGTGGATGTGTATGAGATGGTTTTCTACATCAATGTATTGAGGAAACAATGAGTGATCGTGATCTCTTGTTGAGCAAAGTGAAGGGGTCGATTAACAATCTTACGGCAAAGGGACCTTTGGTGAAAAGTGACCATAATATGGTAGAGTTTTTACAAGGAGTGTGAAAGTGATATAGTCCAAACTGAAAGTAGGGTCATAAATCTAAACAAGATATCAGGATTTGAAGGGTGAGTTGATTGTGGTTGACTGAGAAGCTGTATTAAAAGATATGATTTGGACAAATGGGAGTTATGAATGATATTTCCAAAGAAGATCCATTATTTCAAGGAACAGTCTACCAGAGGCCAGCAGAGAAGTAAAATGATGGTGTTAACATCCAAGGAAGAGGCTGATAACGGTGTTAGAAAGAGCAGTAAGCCTGAGAATTGCAAACATTTCAGAAGTCAACTTGGAAAGCCCAAGAAATTGATAAAGGAAGATAGGGTATTGAGGGACCCAGAGTGGCGGGACCTTCAAGAGAACAAAGAGGGACCCGGTGGGGGAGGCGGATAGAACAACGAGGAACTGAAATTAATACTTTTGAAACTTTGTCGGTGTTCTATAATTAGTTTAATTTAGTTTAAAGATACAGCGTCAAAACAGGTCCTTCAGCCCACCGAGTCCGCGCTGACCAGCAGTCTCTGAGCATTTACACCACCCTACACACTTCTTACATAAATACTTTGTCTTCGTGGAGAAAGAGACCAAACTTGCTAGAGTTGCTGCAGAAGCAATAGTGTAGTGAGAATGAGGAGCTGAAATAAATAAATATCAGTCCAAAAAAAGTTAGCAGGGCTAATAACTAATAAATCTCAAAGACATGATGATCTATATCCCAGATTTTTAAAGGGGAGTTATTGAGATAGTGATATCACTAGTTATTAGCTTGCAGAATTATATGGATTCTGGAATGGTTTCTGCAGATCAAAGGATATCAGATGAGACTTACTATTTGAGAAAGGAGGGACATAAAACATGGTGAACCACCAATATGTGAGCTCAAGATCAGTGGAAGGGACGTTGGGTTATATAATGAGGGATGTAATACTGAAAAAGCATAATGTGTTTGTGAACTGAAACAGAGTTTTTTTTCTGAAGGAGGGTAGTAACAAAGAACTGCAGATGCTGATTAATATACAAAAGGACACAAAGTGCTGGAGTAACTCAGCGGGTCAGGCAGCATCTCTGGAGAACATGGATTGGTGAGGTTTTGGGTCGGGGCCCTTCTTCAGTCCTGCTGAGTTACTCCAGCACTTTGTGTCCTTTGCTTCAACTTGAAACACAAACTCTTGTTTCTTCCATCACAGCCGATGCCTGACCTGCTGAACTGTTCTTCAGAGTAAGCATGAGTTTCCAACAATGTGGGCATTGTGTTTGGAAAAGTGAGGGAATGGGAAATAATGTTCAAAGTGATCTAGGTCACTGAAATAAAAATGTGCATTGTCCATTATTGTAAGAGAATTTGAATAGTTTAGTTTAGAGGTAGAGCATGGAAACAGACGTTTCGGCGCACCGAATCCACCGATTAGCAATCCCGGCACATTAACACTATCCTACGCACACTAGGGACATTAGCCAATTAACCTACAAACATGTACGCCTTTGGAGTGTGGGAGGAAACCAAAGTTCTCAGAGAAAACCCACGCGGTCACGGAGAGAATGTACAAATTCCATACAGACAGGCGCCGGTAGTCAGGGATGGAACCTGGGTCTCCGGCGCTGCAAGCGCTGTAAGGCAGCAACTCAACCGCTGCACCACCGTGCTGCCCCAATATTGAAACAATGTTTCTTATCAATTACATTGGGCCTCGGTGAGACTCTATGACTCCTTTTGAAATCCCTCACAAACTAATCATATAACCATATAACAATTACAGCACGGAAACAGGCCATCTCGACCCTTCTAGTCCGTGCCGAACACATAATCTCCCCTAGTCCCATATACCTGCGCTCAGACCATAACCCTCCATTCCCTTCCCATCCATATAACTATCCAATTTATTTTTAAATGATAAAAACGAACCTGCATCCACCACCTTCACTGGAAGCTCATTCCACACCGCTACCACTCTCTGAGTAAAGAAGTTCCCCCTCATGTTACCCCTAAACTTCAGTCCCTTAATTCTCAAGTCATGTCCTCTTGTTTGAATCTTCCCTACTCTCAGTGGGAAAAGCTTTTCCACGTCAACTCTGTCTATCCCTCTCATCATTTTAAAAACCTCTATCAAGTCCCCCCTTAACCTTCTGCGCTCCAAAGAATAAAGCCCTAACTTGTTCAACCTTTCTCTGTAACTTAGTTGCTGAAACCCAGGCAACATTTTAGTAAATCTCCTCTGTACTCTCTCTATTTTGTTGACAAAATAACGTTTTGGTCTGTAATATTCTTTTGAATTTTAACTAAAATAGATAAGGCATTTGATTTACTTTTCCATGATCTAAGTACATTTTGTATCGCTGAATTTAAGTGGAGTCTTTCCTATCCCTTTTTCCAAGAGAAAATATATCCCTCCAGCTGTTATAGACAATAGGCAATAGACAATAGGTGTGGTAGTGGAATTTAGAATGATGAGAGGATATCCTATTGAAACATATAAGATTATTAAGGGTTTGGACAAGCTAGAGGCAGGAAACATGCTCCCGATGTTGGGTGTCCAAAACCAGGGGCCACAGTTTAAGAATAAGGGGTAAACCATTTAGAACGGAGATGAGATACACTTTTCTCATCAGAGAGTTGTGAGTGTGGAAATCTCTGCCTCAGAGGGCGGTGGGAGCGGGTTCTCTGGATGCTTTCAAGAGAGAGCTAGACAGAGCTCTTAAAGATAGCAGAGTCAGGGGATATGGGGAGGAGACAGGAATGCGGTACTGATTGTGGATTATCAGCCATGATCACATTGAATGACGGTGCTTTCTCGAAGGCTGAATGGCCTACTCCTGCACCTATTGTCTATTGTCGATTGTCTATTGTCTGTTGTCTGTTGTGCAGAGATGCTGTCTGATCCTCTGAGTTACTCCAGCATTTTGTGTCTCTTATCTTCATAGGCAAACTATATTAAAAAGGCTTTTCATTAAACACAACAGCTAAAAATGTATACAATTTTGGGCAGAACAGAGGCCAGGTTTTGCAAAAACGATTTTTTTTCTCCAGAATCCAACATCTGCAGTCTCTTGTGTCAGCGAGATTTTGCAGAAGTTACGACTGCTGTTTGCTTTCATTACTCAGTGAAACTGGCAGGGACTGGGGGATTTTCTGATGTAGTTTAACACAGCATCTCCGCCACAGTTGACTCTGTATGCAGCCTTCCCCACAGCAATTGAACGAGAGCACAGGAACAGATGGTAATTTCAAATATTTCATCGTGTACTTTAAAAATGATTATTTACAATGCTCTAGACCGTGCTCTTGATCATCTGGGCATGATTCAGTCTTTATTCCGCACTCTGCATAATTTTCGCGAAGTTTGATTGAAAACTGTGCTTTTTTTTTACTTCTTGGAATGCTGTCTTTAAGGATATCTATTTTTAAATGTGATTGAACTCTCAGCCAACTTAGCAAACACACGCTTGTTGATCAGCGGGGAGCGTTGAATTGCTGGCAAACAGCCACGGGAATTGAAGTCTGCTTCCTTCGAGGTCGCCCATGAGCACGAATTGTAGACAAGACCGCAGCAAGGTCTTGAGAAATGTTAAGCAGTGCACACTGGACCTGCAATGCCTTCAGAGGATCTTTCATTAAAACCTGAGATTGCTCCAAATATCTGTGGATAGCATTGCTTTTCAATGAGACTTGACCGGCAACACATCTGTAAAGGTGTGTACAACAGTCGGAAATGGCAGACACTTTGAGTGTACTAACTTGCTGACCTTATTAGCAATAAGGAGAGGTTGGACAGTTAGAACTTTCCCCCAGGGTGGAACTGTCATGGACACAAGGACATTGCTTTAAATTGGGAGGGGGGCAGTTCGCAGGAGATGTGGGATGAATATTTTTTAAATACAGAGACTGATGGGTGCAAGGTGTGTAGGGATCGCTGGTCGGCATGGACTCGGTGGGCCAGAGGGCCTGTTTCCATGCTGCATAACTAAATTAATTGTGCTTACAGTGTTTTGTGTTTCATTGTGATTTCCAGCATAATGTCCAAAATGTACTCTGCCCAGCAACTCTAATTCAGCAGACGTTTGGGATGATATTCAGATGAACTGAGATGCAATGCGTATTTTAATTAATGGCATCTGTTGCCTATAACCCAACATGCATTTACATTCGGAGTAAGTGTAAGCTCTTCAGGCACTCAAACCTACAACAACATCGAGTAAGATTTTGGCTGGTATGATTATAACCTTAAGTCTATGCTTCTACCTACAAGTTCATTGGGTCAATGGTGCTTTATTTATGCAACTGCACAGGGAGATTCTTTTTGCGTATTTACACACGCATGGCTTGGCGCCATTTCCACAGCTCGCTTCGCCCGCACGCATGTGATAACCTTTTACCCCTTCAAGAATCTATCAAACTATATCTTAAAAATATCCAAACATTCAGCTTTCACTCTCCTGTGCGGAAGGGTTCACAATTTGCTGAGTCTAAGGATTTTATCTCATCTCCATGTTAAGTCGATTACCCTTCATTTACAAGCAGTGACCTCTGGGCATAGATTCTCCTACAAGGGGGAACATGCATTCCATATACATCCTGTTAACATCTCTCATGGTCTTAAATCCTGCGGTTAACCCCCATCCCTCCCCCATCCCTCCCCCCCCCCATCCCCTCCCCACCCCTCCCACCCCCCCTTAATTTAGTTCAGTTGAAAGATATGATGTGGAAAGAGGCCTTTCGGCCCAACGAGCCCGTGCCGACCAGAAATACCCGCACACT
This sequence comes from Leucoraja erinaceus, assembly GCF_028641065.1. NCBI lineage: Eukaryota > Metazoa > Chordata > Chondrichthyes > Rajiformes > Rajidae > Leucoraja > Leucoraja erinaceus. The sequence goes on along the minus strand of NC_073383.1, from coordinate 72,184,628 downwards.
TACACTATCCTGCACACACTGGGGACTATTAGAAACATAGAAAATAGGTGCAGGAGTAGGCCATTCGGCCCTTCGAGCCTGCACCACCATTCAATATGATCATGGCTGATCATCCAACTCAGTATCCTGTACCTGCTTTCTCTCCATACCTCCATTAACAATTATACCAAAGCCAATTCGCCTACAAACCTGTACGTCTTTGGAGTGTGGGAGGAAAACGGAGCACCCGGAGAAAACCCACGCAGGTCACAGGGATACAAACTCCGTACAGACAGCATCCGTAGTCAGGATTGAACCATGATATCTGGCGCTGAAAGGAAGCAACTCTACTGCTGCGCCCTTCATTTTAAATCGTAATAGATTTTTATCAACTAGAAGTAGGAATGTCAGGTAAAAGTATCTACATAGCTACACGCTACATAGAGTCACAATCAGCCTTCATCTTATTCAACAGCAGAACAGACTTGAAACCTAAATGATCTGCTCCTTCACCATGTTGAGAAATTTGTCTCACATAATTATTCTGCTCCTACATTTGTTGCGAGGCCCAATTTTTTTGCAAATGTAACATGTTGTGGTTCCAACGTTGAGAAATGCCCCAAACGCACATCGCAGTGTTCTTCTACTCACTTCTTAAAAGGAAGGAAATTTTTTTTTTTTAATGTGCGCACATAGACCAGACAGAGAGTGAATAATGCCGGATGTTCACTTAAGTATTATCATAATGGATTAATCAATGTGATGATCATTATTGTGAAATGGCAACAGCTTACTTATGAGGGAGAAGGCTACATTGTTTTTACATAATGAGATTAAATTTCACTTACAAGTGTGTCGTTAATTGAATGATACCCCATTTCATTTCCAGAAGAGAGGAAAATAACATCTGTCAAACTTTCTCATTAGCTCTTAGATGGAACTTCCAGATTTTACATATTGTGTTAATTTTTGTTCTTTTAGTGCAACTGTTGAAACCAGTCTGGATTAAAACAGCAACTATTTACATTTTTAAACCACTGTTAACAAGCAAATTTTCACAAGACACTTCACAAGAGAATTTACAAATGCTGAGAAACTAGGCACTGTTAAGGCAGATAACCAAAAATGGGTCAAAGAGTCTTTTAAGGACCACAGATCAGGTGGACAGTTGAAGATTGAAGTCAGATTAGGCTAGGACTCTATTCCTGGAAGCGCAGGAGGATGAGCGGTGATTTTATAGAGGTGTACAAAATCATTAGATCGGGTAGATGCATAGAGTCTCTCCCCAGAGTAGGGGAATTGAGAACCAGAGGACATACAGTACATTCAGACCCTTCATCTTTTCCACATTGTGTTACATTACAGCCTTATTTTAAAATGGATTAAATTCTTTTTTTTATCATCAATCTACACACAATACCCCAGAATAAAGAAACGAAAACAGGTGTTTAGAAATTTTTGCAAAACAATTTAAAAGAAGAAACTGAAATATCGCATTTACATAAGTAGTCAGACCCTTTTCTATGACACTCAAAATTGAGCTTAGGTTCATCCTGTTTCCACTGATTATCCTTGAGATGTTTCTACAAATTGATTGGAGTCCACCAGTGGTAAATTAAATTGATTGGACATGATTTGGAAAGGCACACACCTGTCTATATAAGGTCCCACAGTTGACAATGCATGCCAGATGAAGGAATTGTCTGTAGACCTCCGAGACAGGATTGTGTTGAGACACAGATCTGGGGAAGGGTATAAAACAATTTCTGCAGCATTGCAGGTCCTGAAGAGCACTGTGGCCTCCGTCATTCTTAATTGGAAGAACTTTGGAAGCACCAGGACTCTTCATAGAGCTGGCCGCCCAGCCAAACTGAGCAATTGGGGGAGAAGGGCTTTGGTCAGGGAGGTGACCAAGAACCTGATGGTCACTCTGACAGAGCTCCAGAGTTCCTCTGTGGAGATGGGAGAACCTTCCAGAAGGACAACTATATTTGCAGCACTCCACCAATCAGGCCTTTATGGGAGAGTGGCCAGACGGAAGCCACTCCTCAGTAAAAGGCACATGACAGCCAACTTGGAGTTTGCCAAAAGGCACCTAAAGGACTCTCATACCATGAGAAACAAGATTCCATATTCTGATGAAATTAATATTGAACTCTTTGGCCTGAATGGCAATCATCACGTCTGGAGGAAACCAGGGACCTTTCATCACCTGGTCAATACCATAACTACGGTGAAGCATGATGATGGCAACATCAGGCTGTGGGGATGTTTTTCAGCGGCAGAAACTGGGAGACTAGTCAGGATCGAGAGAAAGATGAACGGAGCAAAATACAGAGAGATCCTTGATGACAACCTGCTCCAGTGCGTTCAGGACCTCAGACTGGGGCAGAGGTTCACCTTCCAACAGGACAATGACCCTATGAACACAGCCAAGACAACACAGGAGTGGCTTTGTGACAAGTCTGTGAATGTCCCTGAGTGGCCCAGCCAGAGCTCGGACTTGAACCCGATCGAACATCTCAGGAAGGACCTGAAAATAGCTGTGCATTGATGCTTCCCATCCAACCTGACAGCCTGGCACTTTGCAAAAATTTCTAAATGCCTGTTTTTGCTTCTTTCTTATGGGGTATTGTGAGTAGATTGATGATTGAAAAAAATGAATTTAATTAATTTTAGAATAAGGCTGTAATGTAACAAACTGTGGAAAAAGTGAAGGGATCTGAATACTTTCTGGATGCACTGTAGGTTTAAGGTGAAGAGGGAAAGATTTAATAAGAACCTGAAGGGTAACTTTTTCCTCACAAAGGGTGGTGAGTGCAAGGAATGAGCTGCTGGAGAAGGTCATTGAAGAAGGTACTATTGCAATGTTTAAGAAGCATTTAGACAGCTACATGGATAGGGCAGGTTTAGAGGGATATGAGCCAAACACAGGCAGGTGGGACTAGTGTAGATGGGACATGTTTGTCGTTGTGGGCAAGTTGGGCCGAAGGGCCTGTTTCCATGCTGGATGACGATGAACAGAGGAACCTAGGGCTTCATGTCCACAATTTCCTGTACTTCACAATACAGATGGATAGGTTGGTGAAAAAGGCACAAGACTGGAGCATCAAATATGAAAGTTGTGACATTACGTTATAAATTTACAAGGCACTGGCTAGACTGTGCGTAGAGTATGTGTGCAGTTCTGACAACTATACCATAGGACGGATGCTATTCTGTTCTAAAGAGTGCAGAGGATACTCAATGGTTCAACGCTGCTTATATTGTCACATATGATTTAGTTTAGTTTAGAGATGCAGCACGGAAACAGGCCCTTCGGCCTGCCAGGTCCATGCTGACCAGCGATCCCCGCACATTAATACTATCCTACACCCACTTGGGACAATTTTTACATTTACCAAGCCAATTAACCTACAAACCTACACATCTTTGGAGTGTGGGAGGAAACCGAAGATCTTGGAGAAACCCCATGCGATCATGGGGAGAACGTACAAACTCCATACAGACAGCACCCATAGTTGGGATCGAACCCAGGTCTCTGGCACTGCATTCGCTGTAAGGCAGCAACCATTACACAGCGCCAACATGAGTGCAAATGCACAGTGAAATGCACACTGTTGCAAACAGTCTGGTAGAGTATTGCCATCCTCAAGCGCATCACTGATTGGCAAATTATACAGAAATAGTCCACTGATTCCGCATGCAAGTCCAGTCTCTGCTGTAGTTCTTATGAGTGGTGCCCATTCCAGGCGAGCCCCAGGCTGCTGCAGGGCCTACAGTCATCATCACCTTCTCTTGGACGTGTGGATCGACCGTGTCCTCTTCTCGCCCGTCCAGCTTTGTTCCCCGAGGGCACCTCCCTCGGCCGACCTTAAAGATATGGTAGGGCAGACCTAGGCCAGACCACAGATCCCTCTCTTCTCCTACCGGCCTTGCTCCTTGCCAGTTGTGTCCATCGTCATCGCAAGCTCCATCCTCCCAGTTTCTGGTCATCGGAGGATGAACAGGGACTGGCTCAACTGGATGTTGCTCGGATGGGAGGACCTCAGTTATAGGTAGGAAGGAACTGCAGGTGCTGTTTTAAAGATAAATACAAAATTCTGGAGTAACTCAACAGGACAGGCAACATCTCTGGAGAGAAGGAATGGGTGACGTTTTGGGTCGAGACCCTTCAGACCGATGTCAGGGGAGAGGGAGATGCATAGTTAAGCAAGTGGGGTGTGAAAATAGGGCAAAGGGAATGGAGATCAAGGAAAATGTAGAATAGATCATTGTTAGCTGGGAGAAGGTAACAACAAAGCAAAGAGAGATAAAATGTAGTCGGAGAAAGTAAGTCTGGTCAGAGAACTAGTAAGGGGAAGGGATGGAGAGAGAGGGGAAGCATGGGGTACTTTAAGTTAGAGAAGTCAATGTTCATACCGCTGGTGTGTAAGCTGCCCAAGTAAAATATGATGTTGTTCCTCGAATTTGCGCTGGGCCTCATTCTGACAATGGAGGAAGCCCAGGACAGAAAGATCAGTGTGGGAATGGGAGGGGCAGTTAAAGTGTTTAGTAACTGGAAAGGTGTCAGTTGCAGGGATAAGCAGGGCTTGTATTCGCTGGAGTGTAGGAGGCCTATGGTATCTATGGAGATGGAATCAAGGAATGCTGAAGACCTGCATCCTATGCTATGTACAAATATAATGGTGGATTACAGCCGCACAGGAGTAGCCATGGTTACAGCTCCAATCCAGTCTGTACGTGAGACCGGGGGAAATTTCTCTTATGGTTGTAATGCAAACCTTCACACTGGATATGTGTCAATTTAAGTTGTCATGATGTTTTAACTGTGAGATAAAATCGTGTTTATTCTCCACTTGCGGGTCCAAAGTAAAGATGTTGAATATTTTCTTCAAAGAAGAGGAATTTTCACATCAAGGAGCCACAGGAGAAGTCTACACAGTATAGCAAACAATATGAAAACCAGTGACTTGGGCTTCTATCCCTCTCAAACAAATGGTAGTGTCGATAGCAGAAAGGCCATGTGTATTATGAGTGTAGATACACATAGCAATATGTTGCTTATTTAAGGGCAACAATATTGTGCGTTCAACCAATTGCCATGAGGAAAGTCTACAATCAACTTGAACATAGGTGAGATATTGAAGTCTCAGATTTATAGAAAAGTACAATATAAGAACAGGTCCTTCGGCCCACAACAGCCAAGCCGACGGGTCAGGCAGCATCTCTGGAGAAAAGGAATAGTTGAGGTTTCAGGTCGAGACCCTTCTTCAGACTCGTCTGCGTGCACACGATCCACTATCGTTCACTATCTGCCTCCAACACAACACAACGGCGTAGCGATGAAGCTACTGCCTCACAGTGCCAGAGACCTGGATGCGATCCTGACTACCGGTGCTGTCTGTACGGAGTTTGTCGATTCTCCTCGTGACCTACATGGGTTTTCCCTGAGATCTTCAGTTTCGTCCCAGACCCCTTGGACGTACAGATTTGTAGGTTAATTGGCTTGGCATGAATGTAAAATTGTCCCTAGTATGTGTAGTGTCAATGTGCGGGTAGTCAAAAAGCTGGAGAAACTCAGCAGGTGAGGCTGCATCTATGGAGTGAAGGAATGGGTAACGTTTCGGGTCGAGACCCTTCTTCAGCCTGATCTTAAAGCTATGCTCAATGTGCGGGGATCACTGCTCGGTGCGGTCTCGGTGGGCCGAAGGGCATGTTTTCACACTGTATCTGCCAAAAAATCTAAACTAAACTAAGTAATCCCTTTCAGAGCAATCCAGGCACAATCCAGGTAAAAATGTCCCGCACAACTGACCATCTTAAAGCTATGCTCTCTAGTCTTTGTCATTTCCACCCTTGGAATCAGGTGTTGACTGTCTTTCATAGTTTTATTTATTCTATCCGGTCTTCCCTCTGCCTCTTGACTTTTCAGAGAAAACAATCCAAGTTTGTCCAACTTCTCCCTGTAACTAACAGCCTCTGATCCAGACAACATTCTAATAGACTTAAAAACACATTTAAAAAGTGATTAAATGTTTAGTGAGTTCCAATGACCACAAGTGCAGTTACCAACGATTCTAACTAATTGTACCGATTAAGTGTCTCTTGTTGGGAAAATATTGGGTCGGAAAATTGAACTAGATCGTGAGGAGTTAGCATGGAAGCTTCAAGAATATTTCAAGGGACACTAGTGGGAAAGTATGCAGAAATGTCGATAGAGACCAGCATAGATACCACACATCATAATGTTCATATCAAGCTCAGTGAAAAACTAATTACATGTAAGCTTTGACCTGTTTCAATAGGTTTTGAAGAACCAGATGGAATAACAAAATCTGTCTCTTGCTGGGCTTGTTCAGATTCAGATTCAATTTTAATTGTCATTGTCAGTGTACAGTACCGAGACAACGTACACTGGCTAAAAATATCCTGCTAAATGCAGTTTAGAAGCTCTGTGCTTTCTGCACCTTTATTTCACCAACTACATTCAGGTTAGTATCAGGGTAATTGAAATCTCCCAGTACAACTGCCCTAGTACTTTAGCTCTTGTCAGAAATGTCATAAGTTCATTGGAGCAGAATTAGGTCACTTCCCCCAATGACTTGGCCTCCACGGCCTTCTGTGGCAATGACTTCCAAAGATTCACCACCCTCTGGCTGAAGAGATTCCTTCTCATTTCCATTCACAAGGTACGTCCTTTTATTCTGAGGCTGTGCCCTTAAACATCCTCTCCGCATCACTTCATCACAAGGCCTTTCATCAGCCCTTCAGTCTCCAGTCTGTGTCTGTATCAGCCTCAATTGTTGTTCATTGCGAGGGGTGTGGCCAAGATCTTTTGGATTGGCCTGGGAGCTCTTTATGTTCACAGATAGTCACAATTATGGAGAGATGTTGGTGAGTGAATATAAATTGCAACACGGCAGTGCAAGATGAGCTGGTATACCTGGAGTAGGCTGCGAGAATCTAACAGAGAAATCTGAAGAAACGCATATTCACTCATGATTTCATCCATTGGAACGATAAGGTTGTTAAGGTGGTACAAGAGCAAAGCCTGGAGGAACTCAGTAGGTCAGGCAGCATCAGTGAAGGGGCATCAACAGACTATGTTGTGGTTCGGGACTCCCCTGTGTGGGTTACTGGCCCTCATTAGCTGGGGAGTAGAGTATAAGAGCATGACAAGTATGCTACAACTTTTAAAATGGAGACACAATGAACTGCAGATGCCGGAATCTTGAGTTCTATGTCCTATGTGAAATAATGGTTTTCACAGTATCGCCGTAAACATGACAATAGTAAACCAATAATAATATCATTCTGAAACTTCAAGACAGTATCATTTGAGGGCTGTTTCCAAATTTCAGAGGGCAGTTAAATATCAGCCGAAAGGACACTAAGCGCTGGAGTAACTCAACATCTTAGAAGGACATGGATAGGAGATGTTTCAGGTCAACACCCTTCTTCGGACTGAAGAAGGATCTCAACCTGGAATGTCAGTCTGAAGACGGGTTTCGATCGGAAACGTCACCTTTCCCTGTTCTCCAGAGATGACTGCCTTCCGAGGCTGCCTGAGTTATTCCAGCACTTTGTGTCCTTCTGAGTAAACCAGCATCTGCATGTCCTTGTTTCTAAGTACCAACCACATTGCTCTGGGTCTGGAACCACATGTGAACCAGATGAGGTACAGACAATGTTTCTCCTTCTTTGGTATAAATGTCATAAGACTGGAGATTTTTTGACCATGTCAAGTAGAGTAATAGGTTTTGTTTCTTGAATATTCCTAGTTATTCCATTACACTTGAAACAACAGTCCATTGATGTTTAGTTGTATGTTTTGTGGTTTTGTGCCGTTGGCCTACACATGAACAGATTTATTAAGGCAGACACACGATGAACTGCAGGTACTAGTGTGCAAAAAAAGACACAAGGTACTGGAGTAACTCAACCAGTTCAGGCAGCATCTCTGGAGAACTTGGATAGGTGACGTTTGCCAGTCTTTGTTCAGCCCCCACCTCTGATCCAGTCTTCTCCCCCCACCCCTCCCAATTAAATTGGTCTTAAGAGTCCCGACCCAAAATATCACCTACCCATGCTCGCTTGAGATGCTGCCTAACCCGCTAAGTTACTCCAGCATTGAGTGTCTGTATTTATTGTCAGTTGCCATAACTTACAAAGGTAGGATGTGCACGCAGAGCATCTCGATTGCACGACTACTATCAGCGCTGTTCCCTACAAATCTTCTTGTCATTCCAAGGTTAGTTTCCCAAGTGCATTGATTACACCTACAGTATGTTGGCTAATGATCCGACAAAAAGACATTCTATCTGCCAGATTTATGCCGAAAGTCCACGCTAAAGGTTGAGAATGTTCATGTCAAGTTTTTATTTTGAATAATTGCACCGAGGTTGAAGTTGCATGCATCATGTTTAGTTTAGAGATACAGCATGGAACAGGCCCTTTAGCCCACCGAGTCCATGCCGAACAGTGATCCCCGCATGCTAAAGCCATCGTGCGCACACTCAGGAAAATGTACAATTTTACCAAGCCAATTACATTCTCCCCGTGACTGCTCGGGTTTTCTACGAGATCTTCAGTTTCCTCCCAAACGCCAAAGACGTACAGGTTTGTAGGTTAATTGGCTTGTGTTGGAATACTTGGTATAAGTGTAAATTGTACCTAGTATGTGACTGGAGATCCTGGAGAAATCCCACACAGGTCAAGGGGAGAACGTACAACCCCATTCTGACAAGCACCTGTGGTCGGGATCGAACACGGGTCTCTGGTGCTGTAAGACAGCAACTCTACCACTGCACCACCGTGCCGCCCATGTTTGGCACTGTTATGTCAAACTTAATTTCAGGTAGACTGAATTATTTCTGTCATGGAGATAACTAATACCTACATTAATTTTTTTTTAAAAGCAGCTGAAGTCCAACATATAAAACAGTAAGTACAGTTGTAAGCATTAAGTCTTCACATTGCACGAGATTGGATAGGCTCATTCCAAACAAACTTTCAGGTTTGTCCAAATAGCCCCCAAGATCCTGAGAGGAATAGATCACGTAAATGCAGTTTTTTGCTTGGTGGCACTTGGGCAAGTTCATGAATTAGATATGTTTAGAGCGTTATGGGCCAAGCGCGTGGACAGGCGGGACTAGTGGTTGGCGGCATGTTGGACAGCGTGGGCAAGTTGGGCCGAAGGGCCTGTTTCCACGCTGTACACTTTGACTCCATGATACTCTGAGACACATTGCCACATACATGATATTCTTTACAGGCAAAATAAAAACAAAACAATTTTTCAAAACATGTTTTCGGGCCGGCCACATCTGCACAGGGGGTTAAACAGTTAGTATTTTACAAGTAATTCAATGAATGCAAGTTTAGTTGTTCTTGACATATATATCGATGTTTTCACTGAAGTGATTCTGTGCGTTTTGGACAATGAATTTGATGGAAAGGACTTACAATGGCACCAAATGAATTGAACGTTGTTAGGCTCAGGCCTTGGGTTCAATGATTCTTGCCTCTTTACTACTTCAGAATTATTGTCGACTGCCCCCTGCAAAATTGACAGATGTATTAAACAGAAGTGCAAAACCAGAATAAAAGTTGGAACTGTGCAACTCTCTGTCCATAAAGGGAATGATGGCTTTATACATTCAAATAAATCCTTTTGAAAGAAGACCGATGATTTATTGGCATCAAGAATGCTAATTTAATCTCCATTCGAAAAACGCTGAAGGGCCTGTTATTTTTTTGTTGTTATTGTCTTATTCTTATTTCCATTTTGCAATTACTTTCTTTTGAATCCGCATAAACCGATATAAACGTGATTTAATTAAGGTGATTCTAACTCGCCTGTCAACATCGTCAATATGTTGGTTTTAATATTTATGGAGGCGCCGCTACTGAGTTATAAATAAACCAAAGGCTCCCACAAATCGTTTAATGCTCGGGCGACTATCACAACTTGTAGTAGTAGAATTAGGCCATTCGGCCTATTGAGTCTACCCCGCCATTCAATCATGGCTGATCTCTGCCTCCTAATCCCATTTTCCTGCCTTCTCCCCATAACCCTTGAAACCCGTTCTAATTAAGAACTTGTCTATCTCCGCCTTGTCTATCCACTGACTAGGCCTCCACAGCCCTCTGTGGCCATGAGTTTCACAGAATAACTACCCTCTGACTAAAGAAGTTCCATCTCACTTCCTTTCTAAAAGAGCGCCCTTTAATTCTGAGGCTATGACCTCTGGTCCCAGACTCTCCCACCAGTGGAAACATACTTTCCACATCCAGTCTGTCTATGCCTTTGGTTATTCTGCCATTTGCTGCCATTGTATCGAGAAACAGAGATCACCTGAGCAATTTTTACTGCCGACCTGTCGTATTAATATGAAATTTTCAATGCCCATGAATTTAGCCTCAGCCACAGACCACATGACACAGGGCTTGGGGAGTTATCATCTGCTTCTTGCCGACCACATGGCGAGGCTGGGCTGTGTGTGAAAGGGTTTCATGATTACGCTGGGATTACAGATGGGATCATCGCGACGTGGCCAAGGTTAAATCCTACAGATGGCCACTGCTCACAGCTTTGCCACCGCGATATCAGCGGGGATTATATTGGATCCAAGAACTTGCAGGCACTTCTGACGTTTGATCCTCCCTTCACAGACTGTTAATATTGTGGGTTTATCCAAACACTAGCCCCCATGGCTGGTGTTACTTTCCCACAAATAGCTGCTATCACACCTCCATATGGTAGTGAGAGTGTGGTAATGCAGGCTATAATAAAGTACATTACAAGGATCCGCTTATTTGATTTTGCGTAACTAAGATAGCAAATCTGCTGCTCTGTTGCATTTTCCTTTTGCAGGTCTGCGCAGTTTAATCAGCATTCTTGCATATCTGAAGAGAAATTACACACTTTGGCCCAGAAACCCACTCATGATTAGTAGACGCATCACAGAGTAATCCCAGTACATTGTGCTCGGCCTCTGCAATTGCATGGGATGGAATTATTTCACATGCACAGTGAAATATGCTGCTGCTGCTGTATTGCATATATTACCCAACCGACTGTGGATTATAGTAGTGTGAAAACACACACCTCCAGATTCAGGTACAGTTTCTGTTTTACACCCCAGCAGTTATCAGGCAACTGAATCATTCAATCAACAAATAGAGAGCGGTCCTGAGCAACTCTCTACCTCATGGGACACCCTCTTTAATTAGACTCTACTGGACTTTATCTTGCACTAAATATAATTCCCTTTATCATGTACACTGTGGATGGCTCGGTTGTAATCATGTATTGTCTTTCCGCTTACTGGTTAGCACGAAACAAAAGCTGTTCACTGTACCTCAGTACACATGACAATAAAGTTCACTGACCGACCGACCAACCTCAAGGCTAATGTAAATGCACTCATAGCCACAGGAGGATTCAGCACAGAAACAGGCATTTTGGCCCATCACGTCTCTGCTGGCCATCAATTAACAATTTACACTGGTCCTTGGCTGATTTTACACCACAGCCAACGGTACTGTCATTCATCTGAGACATTAAACGGAGGCACTATTTGCTCCTTCCTTGTCTTTGTGTCATGCCTAAACTTGCTTGCCCAATCATGGTCTGATTCTTATTCTGCGGCGGAAATTAAATCAGAGTGAGTTCAATGATGCAATGATACTTCATCCTCACATTTAGCCGCAGGCCTGAGATTCATCGTCCGTGGAAGGACCCACACCACCGCGGACCTGGAACCCACCCGGAAGGCCCGACTCGCCCGCCCAGAGTGGCTGAAGTCGGACTGTGGGCTGGTAAGCAGACCGGCTGCGGGAGGAAGTGCACTGCCTTGATGGTGGAATGGGCTGCTGGAGGCCTGGGGCTCAGCTGGATTGGGCGCCACTCCAAGAGGCCGAGCACGTGGAACACACAAGGCCTATAGTGAAGGAGCAGCGGCGGAGGACACCACGGCTAGGCTTGGCCCGTCAGACCCTGCAATGTCGCCAATGTCAATGGGCCTTCATGGTCAGGTCAAGATCCCTACACTTACAACAACTGGGACTTGAAGATGGCTCCAAACTGCCGACTCTGCACGCTGTCTGGCTCAACCATTGCTACAAGCTTGTACTGTATCTGAGATGTTTATCTAAGATGTATCTAATTGTTTATGTATAGTGATACATACTGAACTGTAAATAAACATGAATTTCACTGCACCTCAGTAAATGTAACAAATAAAGTACCAAACCATAACATGTCAGATGACTGCACATGTGACTGGTAGGGAGGCACGGTGGCGCAGCGGCAGAAGTGCAGCCTTACAGTGCCAATAGACACGGGTTCAATCCCGACATCGGGGGTTGTCTGTACAGAGTTTGTACCTTTTTCCCGTGACTGCGTGGGTTTTCTCCGGGATCTTCGGTTTCCTCCCACTTTGCAAAAACGTACAGGTTTTGTAGGTTATTCATTCATTCATCATCGTCGAAAACATTAGCGACGCAGTGGTGCTGGCTTCCGGCGGGAATGGTGACGGATGCACCACACATCTCTGTCCTCCAGCTCCTAAGGACATCCACGCAGTGTAGATGGAGTCAAAGGAAGCGAGGTTGGTTTGTGTGATGGTTGGGGCTGCATCTACAATTCTAAAACCTAAAGTCTAAAGCAGTTTTCAAGAGATGCAAGCCCTGCACACTGCACTTTTAATACCTTAAACTACAACAAAGGCAAGTGGATACAAGAGTTAGTGGTTTTGCAGATAGTGAAGATGGTTGTGAACGATTGCAGCAGGATCAGTATCGATTGGCCAAGTGGGCCGAGGAATGGTTGATGGAATTTAATACAGAGAAGTGGCCAGGGTGCGACTTGTCCTTGATTATGCTGCTGGCCTCTCCCTACTGGAAAGGCATCAGGCATGGTCCTTAATGGCATTTCTCATCTGATCAGGCTGCGCCACATCTCCTTCCATGGGCCAAGCGTTGGCAACTGTTGTTCACTCAGTCTTTTGCACGTGGAGTACAATGTATTGCTAACTCATGCCCCTTATCGTTGGCAGTTGGGGGCGCAGGCAGTTCGTTCAGCGACTGCAGTGTCTACGCACAAGCATCTTTACCGATGATTCAACATCATCTCACACTACGCTAGGCCATTTAGGGCTGCGATGAGGAAAAACATTTTCACCCAGAGAGTTGTGAATCTGTGGAATTCTCTGCCACAGAAGGCAGTGGAGGCCAATTCACTGGATTTTTTCGCAAGAGAGTTAGATATAGATAGCTCTTGGGGCTAATGGAATCAAGGGATAATGGGAAAAAAGAGGATAATCAGCCATGATCATATTGATTGGTGGTACTGGATCGAAGGGCTGAATGGGGGGGGGGGTGGTTGCACCTTTTTCCCTAGGTGTTTTAGCTCTTGGGGCTAATGGAATCAAGGGATATGGGGAAAAAAAGAGGATAATCAGCCATGATCATATTGATTGGCGGTACTGGATCGAAGGGCTGAATGGCCTATTCCTGCACCTATTTCCAATGTTTCTGTTTCTATGTTTACACAGAGGCATGGACTCCGAAGAAGAGCTCCGACCCAAAACGACACACATTCCTTTTCTTCAGAGATGCTGCCTGACCCGCTGAGTTACTCCAGCATTTTGTATCTATCTTTGGTATAAATGAGCATATGTAATTTAATTAAGTTTAGTTTAGTTTAGTTTAGTTTAGTTTAGTTTAGTTTAGTTTAGTTTAGTTCAATTCAAAGATACAGTGCAGAACCAGCCTCTTCGGGCCCCACTGAGTCCCCACCTACCAGCGATCCCCGCACACTAGCACTATCCTACACACTCAGGACAACTTACAATTTCACCAAAGCCAGTTAACCTACAAACCTGTATGTCATTGGAATGTGGGAGGAAAGTGGAGCACCCAAAGAAAACCCACGCGGGTCATGAGGAGAACATACAAACTCCGTACAGACAGCGCCTATAGTTAGGATCAAACGCGGGTTCCTGGCGTTGTAAGTTAGCAACTCTACTGCTGCACCGCCACCGTGCTGCCCAGTTCACACAACATGGACTCTACAACTTTTAGGCGTTACTCCCTGCTGCAGCCTCCTTCCACTTTCTCTGCTGCTGTGATGCTTCATCTGCTGGTCACGGTGGCGCAGCGGTAGAGTTGCCTTACAGCAAAATGCAGCGCCAGAGACCCGGGTTCGATCCCGACTATGGGTGCTGTCTGTATGGAGTTTGTACGCTCTCACCGTGAGAGCGGCGGCGGCGACATCACCACGGAGGTCCGCTGGACTGGAGGGCGGCATCTCCGGCCTGGATCGATCGCCTCAGCGCAGAGGGAGAACAAGGAGGGAAGAGACGGAGACTAAGACTTTGCCTCCATCACAGTGAGGATGTGCTTGGTGAACTCACTGTGGTGGATGTTTAATTTGTGTTTATTGTATGTTTTGTTTTTATTGGTTCTGTGCATGACTGCAGGCAACATAATTCGTTCAGACCGAAAGGTCTGAATGACAATAAAGGAATCTAATCTAATCTAATCTGCGTGGGTTTTCTCCGAGATCTTCGGTTTCCTCCCGCAATCCAACGACGTACAGGTTTGTAGGTTAATTGGCTTGATTAGTTGGCTTGTAAACATGTAACAATTGTCCAGATGCTGAGTGATGCTCTATCTAGAGCTTTTCAGCGTACTACATCCGCATCCAGATCCAGCTCCTCCATCCTCTGCCTATTTCACTGTTGAGGTCTTTTTCTTGAGCCGTGTTCCCTGACATAAATACACTGTTATGCCATGGGAGATGTATTTCATTGTTGGTGAAGTGCGATAAGATGTAGTCAGCTTGTGACAGGTGCTGGCCAAATGCAAATCCATCTTTTTCTTTCACTTCTGACTTGCCACTCGAACGTGCCAACGTGACAAACTGCTCACAGCTTTCCTCCCGTGACGGACACGCTTGCACTCCATCTTGCTCTCAATCTTCTCAAGACTCCCCAGCAAACGTCTGTTTAATGAGAAACGTTTGCCCATGCTTGCATTAACAAAACGTCCAGCATTTCGAAGCCATCCAAGGATGACAAGGTATCTGGAGATGTTTTTGAGAGACTGAATGTGTCAGTTGGAAAACCCCAGCCTACTGTCTCTGAGTCATGGAGTCGTACTGCATGGAAACAGGCCCTTCCACCTGGTCAGCACGGTGGCGCAGCAGTAGTGTTGCTGCCTTACAGCGCCAGAGACCCGGGTTCCATCCCGACTACGTGAGCTGTCTGTATGGAGTTTGTGCGTTCTCCCCGTGACCTGTGCGGGCTTTCTACCAGATCTTTGGTTTGCACACTCCAAAGATGTACAGGTTTGTAGATTAATTGTCTTTACAACTGTAAATTGTTTGTAGGATAGTGTAAATGTGCAAGGATCGCTGGTCGGTGTGGAATCGGTAGGTCTAAGGGTCTGTTTCCGCTTGGTATCTCTAAACTAAACTAAATTCCCGATTCCTCCATAAGGCCATAAGGTCATAAGGTCATGAGATAGAAGTAGAATTAGACCATTTGGCCCATCAATTCTACTCTGCCATTCATTTATGGCTGATCTATCTCTCGCTCCTAACCCCATTCTCCTGCCTTCTCCCCATAACCTCCATTGGGACACCTGTACTAATCAAGAATCTGTCTATCTCAGCCTTAAAAATATCCACTGTGACCTCTGTGGGTTTTATCCAGGAACTCCGGTTTCCTCCCACAGTCCAAAGAAGCACAGGTTTGTACGGCTAATTGACTTTGGTAAAATTGTAAATTGTCCCTGGTGCGTAGGATGGTGTTAATGTACGGGAATCACTGGTCGGCACGGACTTGATGGGCCAAAGAACCAGTGTCTGCACTGTATCTCTAAACTAAACTAAACTGAGCACTTGGTTTTGATATTATTCTAGCAGATACTGTTCCATTAATATCAATCAGTCAGTTGGGTGTCCAAGTTATAATTGCCATTTCCAGAAGGGGATCCCAAACAGTGACCGATCCAGGAAAGATGGGTGCTGATGAAAATATATAGGTGAGGTGTCTTCAGCCTGAAACTCAATGGGTCAATGTTTTTTTTTATTATCACGTGTACCAAGGTACAGTGAATTTTTTTAAATAAACTGCTATACACTCCAACGATAGACACAAAGTGTTGGAGTAACTCAGCAGGTCAGGCAGCATCTCGGGGGGAAAAAGGATAGAAAACGGTGCAGGTCGGGACCCTTCTTCAGACTCTGGTCTATTTTTGGCATAAACCAGCATCTGCAGTTCTTTGTTTGTACATGTTGCTCACCACAGTTGCTGCCTTACATTTTCTCCCAGCATTTCTGTCTTTGTTTCAAAAGAATATTGCTGATGTAAGTAGCACTGGTGGTGGGCACTGGTTTTGCAATCACTAGACCGAGTGCGAACCCGTTGGGCCCGCTGCCCCAACGTAATATCCCTCCAAACTGCACATGCGCGGCTGCCGCGTTCAAAGTTGTGCCATTGTCGGCTGAAATTAAGTTAAAGTTAATAAAGTGAATAGAGGACCCATGGAGGTGCTTGTAACGTAGATGGACACTTACCTGTGGAGCCGTTGTAAGACCAGGCAAGTACATGGAAAAACAATTCATAAAATTCAGCATCCCATTGTGATTTAATTGTGACAACGGGCAGGGCAAGTGGAAAAGTGATTTTTGTAAAAGTGATTTTTGTAAAGTTTAAAATGTGAATCCTGTGGCGGCTCCTAAGGGTCATGCCATCATACTGCCGAACCCCTCGGCACAGGAGTGGTGCAGTCCGGAGGCAGCCTTCAGCCGGAGGGTTTAAAAGGCAGGGTTTGGGTGCCATCTTCCTCTGGTTTCGTCTTCCCTTCAACCGGGAGGAATACAATAAAGGTGCTTCTCAAACACTGGACTTTGTGCCTCCTTTTGAGACCCACGCACCACAATAACTTGTATCAATCGGAACAAAACTTGTTTCATTTACATCGCAGAACAATGGTGAGTAAGGTGGGCAAAAGATTCTAGTGCTATCGTGTACTGTTTTGGGATTTGGGATCTCATGCACACGCACGCATTCAAACAAACAAACAAGATGAGAGTTTTAGTAATATATAGATGGGGATAAGAAGAACCTGGGGAAGTATCACCCCACACAACTTTCAAACATTTCCACAACAGCCCTTTCAAACATTTGAGCGACACAGTGGAGCAGCGGTAGAGTTGCTGCCTCACAGCGCCAGAGACCAGGGTTTGAGCCTGACTAAGGGTGCTGTCTGTACTGAGTTTGTATGTTCTCCCTGTGTTTCCAAGCTGTATCTCAACTAAACTAAACAAAACTACAGCGCCAGAGACCTGGGTTTGATCCTGAGACTACAATGTTATATCTTGCACTAAATACTCTACCCTTTATCCTTTATCTGTGGATAGCTTGATTTGTATTCATGTATAGTCTTTTCCTTGGCTCGATAGCATGCAAACAAATGCTTTTCACTGTACCACGGTACTCACACCAATAATAAACTAAACTAAATAAAAATGGCATGGTGGCATAGCAGTATAGCTGCAACCTTACAGCGTCAGAGACCCGGGATTGATCCTGACTGCGAGTGCTTGTCTGTAGGGAGTTTGTACGTTTTTCCCATGACCTTTGTGGATTTTCTCCGCGATCTTCGATTTCCTCCCACACTCCAAAGGCGCACAGGCTTGTAGGATAATTGGCTTGGTTCTAAATGTAAAATTGTCCCTTGTTTGTGTAGGTAGTATTAATTTATGGGCATCGCTGGTCGGTGCGGACTTGGTGGGCCGAAGAACCAGTTTCTGTGCTGCATCTTGTAATTAAACTAAACTAAACTACACAAAGGCCATGGATCTCTGGAATTCTCTGCCAAAAAAAGTAGTTGAGGCCAGTTCATTGGCTATATTTAAGAGGGAGCTAGATGTGGCTTTGTGGCTAAGGGGATAGGGGGTATGGAGAGAAGGCAGGTACGGGATACTGAGTTGGATGATCAGCCATGATCATATTGAATGGCGGTGCAGGCTCGAAGGGCCAAATGGCCTACTCCTACACCTAATTTTACATGTTTCTATGTTTCTATGATATATGACAATGGAGTGGCTACATGGTTTTAGATAGTTGAAACCATCTTCTGGCAAACGGACAGTTAAAATCTTCACCCATGACTCAAGCTGGAGCAGAACTGCTCTTTTTCTCAACTCGGCACCATTGTCCATTTCCTGACATTTATTTTTAATTATTTTTTGTTTATGTAATAAATAATATTTCCTTTGTCTTTTGCTTTTGTTCTTTGCGAGCATCGTCAGAGCCATGAATCAAAGGGAAAGCAATAAGTGCTTGAATTATAAATCTGTGTTGGGTTTTCCCCTGTAATAATCTGCTTGCCGTTGACAAACCGTGTACTTATTCAGCTGTCGACTCTATCATCTTCTGACCTTGTCCCTTAGGTAGTCACTAATGGTGTTTCTTTAGCTCGAGCCATAAGTCATCCCTACGGATTTAAATTAATGCTTCTCTGCTGAAGAATAACACAATTTGTAATTTCCATCTTCTCAGGTATTTTTGGCTTCATGCTTGAGAAACAAATATCTTGGAACACAGTCTTCAGCCTCCTTCAAGGTCAGTGGCTGTCAACAGGGCCTAATGCACAGTCTCCTGGTCCATCATGTGTGCAATAAACATGATGTGTGTTTCAGAGGTTCGGCACATTACATGACATTATCAGTGAGAAAGTCACTATTCTACACCAGCCTGGAGAATAATGTTCATGAGTTCATGAGCTTATGAACTCTATTACTATGAGTTGTCGGAGCAGGATTAGGCCATTCGGCCCATCGTCTTTTCCACCATTCAATCGTGGCCGATTTATCTTCCCCTCTCAACATTCTCCTGCCTTTTTCCCCATAACCTCTGACACCTGTACTAATCAAGAATTTGTCAATCTCCACCTCCATTGACCTGGCCTCCACAGCCTTCTGTGGCAATGAATTCCTCAGATACACCACCCTCCTCCTCCTCATCTCCTTTCTAAATGTTGGACCTTTTATTTTGAGGCTATGGCCTCTGGTCCTAGACTCTCCCACTAGAGGAAACATTCTCTGACGGGAGTCCAGGGCCCGCATATTCTGGTTCAAGTGAAGGGCAAATCAGGTGGTTGTAGGGATGAAACATATAAAGCATAGAAAAATAGGTGCAGGAATAGGTCATTCAGCCCTTTGATCCAGCACAACCATTCAATATGATCATGGCTGATCATCTAAAATAGAATAGAATAGTTTCTTTATTGTCATTGTAACATGAACCATGTACAACAAAATTTAAAAATGTCAGCCAGTCAGTGCACCATTCAAACATTTCAAAAAGCTAATGATACATACAAGATAAAATATTAAAAGATAAACAACTAAAATAAATATCACGAAAATAGCACGCATAAACACCCAACCCTCCATCCTTCTGTCGATTTCACAGTGTACCACATTCCCATAGTATGTCTGGCCCCTCTTTTACTTGGCGGCTACATTTAGTGCTTTTATAGCAGTGGGGTAAAAACTGTTTTTTAGTCTGTTCGTCCTTGTCCTTGTAGATCTGTACCGTCTGCCTGACGGCAACAGTTCAAACAGGGAGTGTCCGGGGTGGGAAATGTCCTTTATGATACTCTGGGATTTTTTGGTGCAGCGGGAACTGTGTAAGTCCTCCAAGGTAAGGAGAGAGCAGCCGACAATCATCTGGGCGTTATCAATGGCCCTCTGGAGCGCTTTCCTCTGAGCCGCTGTGCCACTGGGAAATCAATACCCCGTTCCTGCTTTTTCCCCATATCTCTTGATTCCTTTAGCTTGTAAGACCAAAAGCTAAATAATTCTTGAAAACATCCAGTGAATTGACCTCTACTGCCTTCTGTGGCAGAGAATTTCACAGATTCGCAACTCTTTGGGGGAAGAAGTGTTTTCTCATCTCCTAAATGGCCTAACCCTTATTCTTCAACTTTGACCCCTGGTTCTGGACTCCCCCTGCTTGGATAATAAGTCAAATTGAGGCTCTGGTCAAGAATGAGAATGAGAAGGAGGCATGGGGCAAATATAGGCAGCTGGTATAACAGCACCGGAAACAAATTTGGACAGGAAATGTTTAGAGGGATAAGGGCCAAAACGCAGGCAGGTGGGACTAGAGTAGATGTGGCATGTTGGTAAAATGGGCGTTGGGCCGAAGGGCCTGTTTCCATATTGTATAACTATGACTAGGACTGTAATTGACTGTCAACATCTTTTGAAAGGACTTCTCATGCACCCAGGATCGTGCTGACAGTACCGAAGGAAAACTGAAGGATTTTGGAGGAATCTGGATCAGATGTGGTTGGGTTTTGCCAGCTGCTCTGTGGTAAAATAGTAAGATTAAACGAGAACTTACCAGTTTGTAGTTTGATCTGTATTTTATGAGTAGTTATGATGAGGGATTACGTGAAGAACCCGTCCAGCACGCATGCGCGACATACTTCAAAGTAGCGGTGTGGAATCACAGAAACACAGTAATTGAAAAAAAACATAGTAAAGACAAGGAGAACTAAGTAATAGTTGATCTCTATAATTGAGAGCGGAGGGCACGTAATCCCTCATCATAACTCCTCATAAAATACAGATCAAACCTCAAACTGGTAAGTTCTCGTTTAATCTTACTATTTTACTTCGGGGTCACGTGAGTGACAACGTGAAGATTTTAAAGCTCTGTGATTTCAAACCGTGTAACAGTTCATACTTCACTCGCTGCCGAAGTCATCCAAGGGAGGAAGTATGTTATCGTAATCAAATATGAATCTGTTGGTAAAACAATAATGGTATTTATTTAACAATAACAAAAATAAAATAATGCTCCCCTGGGCTTAAATTATATATTTGCAGATTCTAAAACTTTTTCTGCAAATAAAACAGGTTCTGCTAACGGCTTAATGTAGAACGTTTGGAATGTTTTCTCCATGGACGACCCCGCTGTAGCCAGGATGTGGTCCAATGGGACGTCCATCCTTTTAGCTGCCGATGTGGATGCTGCCCTGGTGGAGTGAGATGTATAAACGTCAGTATCTACTCCAGCAGCTCCCAGTACCTGCTTGAGCCATCTGGAGATGGTTTGGCTCGACACCCGACCATGAGGTTTTTTGTGGCTGGCCCATAGGGCTTTTTCTCTCCCTCCAGTCGAAGTAAGTGGAGAGACTGGACCCTTTGTTCTGAGACTAGCGCCATCAGCATGACTGTTTTCAGGGTTAGCTGTTCCAGGGTGAGAGATCTGGCTGGTGACCATCCCCTTAAGATAACACTGACATCTCAGATTTTGGTGTACCTAGGCCTTGGGGGTTGGAATTGGTTTCCCCTCTCATTAGTTTGATCACCAGCGGGTGAGACCCTATGGCCTGTTGTCCTGGTGCCTGTTTTATGTAGGCTGACAGAGCACTTCTGGCGCTAATGATGGCGCTGTAGCTCAGTCCTTCATTATGGTGAAGGCCGGCCAGGAACTCCAGTACATTAGTTACGGTTGTTGATGAATATGTTGTCCCTGTTTTCAAGCAGTATGTTTCCCACTTCCTTATGCTCGATAGGTATTGTTTCCTGGTGGACATACGGTGGGACGCTGTCATCGTGTTCATGGTCCTGTTAGATAGTCCCAGGCCCAGCAGTGGTCTTTTCAGAATCTATAACCCAGTAGGTTAATTCTGTCATGGCATGGATGACTTATGCCTGACACCGGGTGATTCAATAGGTCTGGACTACTGGGAATGGTCATTGGAGTTTCAATGACAATGTCGAGGACCACTGGGAACCATAGCTGTGTAGGCCAGTCGGGTACTATCAAAATACCTGAAGCAGAGTCCATCTGTATTTTGCGTAGTACCCGACTGATGAGGCAGAAGGGGGTAAAAGCATAAAATAAATGGTTCCCCCAGTCCAGCGTGAATGCATCTATCGCTGCTGCCTCAGGGTCTGGTTCTCAAGCGATATACATTGGTATTTGGTGATTTAGTCGGGATGCAAAGAGATCGATATCTGGTGTGCCATATTGCTTTGTAATTTCAGCAAATACTTTAGGATTTAACATCCATTCGGTGTTATCATTGAACTTGCGTGACCTGGTGTCTGCCATTGTATTTAGCTTACCTGGTAGGTAAGTTGCTGATAGCCAAATATGTTTATCGACACACCATTGCCAGATTATGTTGACCAGATTGTCACATGATATCGATTTTATCCCGCCCATATGGTTAATATAGGCCACCACCGTGGTATTATCAATCTGTAAACGAACATGCAAGTGGTGCATATTTGTAGAATATGCTTTTAAACCATAAAACGCACCCAACATTTCCAAATAATTGATGCCCAGTGTCTGTAGTAAAGATGATTCTAGGTTAGTCCATCTACCACCTGTGCTGGATATGGTATTAGTTGCTCCCCAGCCTTGAGCACTGGCATCTGTTTGTATAGTTAACATTGGGTTATTGATGATGATAGGACTGGAACTATGCCAAATGTTCTCTATCCATCATTGTAGCTCTGATATTGCTTCAACGGGTAATTTCATGGTTCGGTCAAAGTGACCTCATGTCGTTTTAACGCCTGCACTTTTGCTCTTTGTAAGTTTTGATAGTGCAAAGGTCCAAATTGTGTAGCTGGAAATGCTGCTACTATTTTGCCAATTACTCTTGCCACTTGTCGGATGGTTGGTCGATGCTAACCATTAAATTGTTACACGTCTGTGCCAATTCTGCTGATTTGTCTTTTGGCAACGTTACAGACATGTGGACTGAGTTAATTGTGAATCCCAGATAGTCCATAGTTGTGGATGGCGTCAACTTAGATTTATCTGGATGTAAGACAAATCCCAAGGTTTCAAACAATTGTTTGGTAACTAACAGCTGATTTAGCCAATTCCATGGTTTTTGCCTACTATTAAGATATCATCAAGATAAGCCATGACAATATGTTTTTGTTTTCTTAATATTGCCAAGGCTGGTTTTAATATCTTGGTAAATAGTCTTGGGGCTGATGTTAAACCATTAGGCAACGCTTTAAACTGCCATTGTTGCCCCATCCAGGTAAATTTCAGGTAACTACGATGATCCTTTTGAATGGGTACTGAATAGTGGGCATCTTTTAAATCGATGCTTGCCATAAAGTATCCTTTGGAAATCAGTTGTTTGGCAGTTACAAATGTTTCCATTTTGAAATGTATATACTTAACAAAAGTATTTAGTGTAGTTAAGTCAATGATGATGCGACATCCACCATCTTTTTTGTTTTTGGTAAATATATTTGAGACAAATTCCAAAGGTTCATGTTTAGATTTCTCAATGATACCCTTTGTAAGTAACCTCACCAGTTTTGCTTGACCCTCTAGTTTTTCTTTAACTGAGAGGGTAAGGACCTTTTGGGGTGCATGCTGAACTGGTGGCATATTTTCTTGAATTAATTCTATTTTATATCCACGAATACTGTTAAGTATATAACTATCAGTTGTGATAGTCCTCCATGCCCCCCCCTGTTAGTACAGTTCCCCCACTTGTTATAAGCTGGTAGGAACCAGATCCACCTACCTCCATAGTTATGGTTGTGTTCCTTTCTTTGGTTTCTTCATCTGTCGGAGTGGTGCTGGTTGGAGGTGGCGCATTTTCCATGGGGTCCGCTCTGGGCCCTAGCCTAAAAAAGGCTTTCGGGGATGGTATGCGGACCCCGAGCTTTCACCAGTCCCATGAGGTTAACGTCGACTGGTGGACGCTGTGAGGTACTGCCGTCTGGGTTTTGTGGGTCTGCTCGTTCTGGGGCCTGCCCTCATAAGGCCAAATGCTTTTGACTCTTCCTCAAGATCTTTGACTTGTTTGAACAAGTCCTTTCCAAATAACAGGATCTGTGGCTCTGAGGCCGGTGTTTTGCACAGTCCTGCAAATTTGGGGTTGAGGGCAGGTCTTATTGCCTCTTTGCAGAGGTTATTGATCTCGTATTGAGTATTACACAGCAGAGCAACGGTGTCTTACTGGTTGGTGGTCATGTCCACCCCGTCCACGGAACGAGCATAGGATGTGATAGCTGACGTCAGGAGCTTTAGTATGCGCTGCAATTTCAGTTCCTGGGTTCGGATACCCTGCCCAACGTACCCCCAGATTTGGCTGTTGACAGCAGGTACGTTGAGTGAAATGCAGTTCTCCGGAGGCGAGTAGAGTTCCAATGCCTCATTGACTACCTGTTCTTGTAGGGGTTTGAAGGACAGGTAATCAATGCTGGCCGCTAGTTTTGGCTGCAACGGCTCGTGGTGTAGCCAGGTAGCGGTTTACCACCCAGCAGCTCTTCCTGATCATGTACCTCTTGCATACTCCCGACATCTTCGGCCAGTGACCCCTGTTCCTGACCAGTCCAGCCCTGGTCGCCAACGCTGCCCTCGGCTGAGGAAGAAGCGATGGCCAGTGCATTATAATGCATTGGTGCGGGAGTGCTTGAACTCCCTTGGCGAGACTGCTCCAGCTCTCGAAGCAAGTCTCGCTGGAGCATTTGCTCCATGAGCCTTTCCATGCGGCTCAGACGGCTGCCTCTGCTGCTCTCGGGCGGCGAGTCTTCCTCGCCGGTGTCATCGGAGATTACCGGCCGGTCCGATTTTCTTTTCGCCTTGCCTCCAGTCCGCTGCTGTTGGTCAGGCTGTGCTAATGGTACTGGGGTCGGCTCGGAATCGGTAATTGTGAACCGTAGCGTGTGCGGTCCAGGTGCCACCGATCGCCCCCCACTGATGGAACGCTCCTGTTCTGTTGGAGTCGAACGGGGACTGACCTTCTTTCCTTGTTTTGCCTTGTTCTTTTTTTTTTTTTTTTCTCTTTTTTTTTTCTGGAGTGCTGAAAACAGAACAAGGTTTGGGAATTTACGACCTCAGAGTAAGTTACTTACCTGACGGTCCGTCTTTTTAAACTTCTAGCGGGAGCGCCTGTACTCCCGCTCGTCGCTGTTGCACTGCGTGAATGCTCAAGTCGTGCATGCGTGTTGGACGGGTTCTTCAAGTAGTCACTCACGTGACTCCAAAGTAAAATTTTGGAATTTATCTTTGGTTTGTGCAAGGCCAAATATGAACGACACAAAGACGCTGATAAATTCCCACTAGCAAATCTGTCTTCATACTCCACCAGTTGCCTTCACATGGAGTCGAGCTGTTAACGAACATTGATGGCATTCCCTTACACTTGTGGGGAACCTGCTTATGAATCCTTCAGCAGGTCTAACCTTGCAAATGATCATTAGGCCCTTTGTTGCAGTGAACATTTTACAGATGCCAGAAGAAAGGTTTGGAATAGCATAAGCTGCACATTTTTAGATTATTTGCTTTCGCTGCAATGATTTTTTGTAAAACATTTTTTTCCTTTGGTACTTTACTTTACTTAAGTGATATAGTGTGTTAACCAAGCCCATGCCAACCAGCGATCACTCTGTACGCTAACACTACCCTATGCACCAGGGACAATTTTTCCATTTTTACCCGCACGTCTTTGGAGTGTGAGAGGAAACTGGAGCACGTGGAGAAAACCCACAGGGGCCACAGGGGGAATGTACAAACCGTACAGACAGCACCCATAGTCAGGATCAAACCTATGTCTCTGGCGCTATGAGACGGCAACTCTACCGCTGTGCCACAGTGCCACCCTGGGAAATAGGACATTTTCCTGTTTGGTTGATTCTGAATATCTCTGCGCATCAGGTCCATTCAGCAATCTTGAAAACGTTGACAGGTTTGAAAGATGACAAAGCTGAGTTGTGGATTTGCTGCGTAAGAAGGAACCGGTTTACACCAAAGATAGATACAAAATGCTGGAGTAACTCAACGGGTCAGGCAGCATCTCTGGAGAAAAGGAATAGGTGACTTTTCAGGTCGAGACCCTTCTTCAGGCCCGTTTGCCAAAGATCATCTCGGCACTTTTATGCTGGTTTACTCATGTGACCCAATTCAATTGCACACCTAGAGTCATAGTCATAGAGTCATGCAGCACGGAAACAGACCCTTCAGCCCAACATGCCCATGCCGACCTGAACAATCATAACCAAGAAGCTATTATCCAGCAAATTCTTCTTCCTGGGTAGCCTTAAGATCTGCGGATAGAAAACAGACTACATCCCGGCCAAGACTATTGGCGTCTCGCTACCCTCGGTACAAGAACTGTTCCAGAGCCGCTGCCTGAAAAAAGCACTGAGCATAACAAAGGACAGACTGCACCCACTCCACACACATCTAGATCTCCTGCCATCAGGCAAGAGATACTGCAGCATCAAAGCCTTGACAACCAAACTGCTAAACAGCTTCCTTCCACAGGCTGTGAGGCTGCTAAACAGTCACTCCACCTGATTCTGCTGCTTTTGCACTGACAATTTAATAACTGGCACTGAGTAATAACTCTGGCACTGGCTCAGGTCACTTAAATCAGCTGCCCTGGACATTTCATTACTTTTTTAAAAATTGTATTTTAATGTTGCTTTTTTACCTGCACTTTTTTTTAAAAACTATTCGTACTGTTTTTATCAGGAACTGGATTGTTTTTATTTATGTGTGAAATGTTTAAGTTTTTATGTGCGATGCTCCGGTATTCCCTGAGAAACGTCTTCTCATTTTGCACTGTACAAAGTGTTGCTTTGCATGATGACAATAAAGAATGATGATAATAATAATAATAATAAATTTTATTTATGGGCGCCTTTCAAGATTCTCAAGGACACCTTACAAAAATTTAGCAAGTAGAGGAAAAACATGTAAGCGGAATGAAATAAATAGTAGGGACATGACTAGTACACAAATTAAAGACAGAATTCAATTCAAAACACAATATGATGATGATGAAGACTACAGAATCCTAGTACAATGCAAGTGGATTTTCCAGATGGTAGTCCTAGCAGTAACTCCATGCCTCTATGCCTGAATACTGAATTCTGTTTGTTTTTTTCCGACCTCTAGTTCCCTCCCCCATCAACGTTCAGTCTGAAGAAGGGTTCCGACCTGAAACCTCACCCATCCTTTTTCTCCAGAGATGCTGCCTGACCCGCTGAGTTACTCCAGCTCTTTTGCGCCCATCTTCGGTTTAATCATAATCATAATAATTGTTTATTAGCTAACATGCGAGGAATTAAATTTGCCATACAGTCATACCAATAAAAAGTAACATAACACACAAAATAATTTTTAACATAAACATCTACCACAGTGACTCCTCCACAATCCTCACTGTGAATGGGAAAGCAAAAAAAGTTAAATCCCTTCTCTGTTCTCCCGCAGATCGGGGGCCTTGAGCTTTTCATTGATGGGGCGATCTTGGCCACCCTAGCCGGCGGCGTTTGTGCCCTCCACATCGGGGGAATCTCAGTTCCCCTGCGCCGGGCAAACTGACCCCGGGTTGGGGCTGGTCGAAACCTACTATGTCGTTTGGAGCTTCCTGACATCGGTCTCTACCAGCATCTGCAGTTTCTTCCCTACATATTCTGTGCTGTTCGATGTTCTGTTCCACGTTCTATCCTTTGTTTCTGCCTGGAACAGGCCAAGATGTTTCATGGGCCAAGTCGCCCAAGGATATTGCTGATTTCAGTTTTAGACATCAGATGAAAGGAATCATAACCATTAAACTCAATGATCCGTGCACAAGAGGGGTTTGAGTCATAGGATCTGGACATTACGCTATCTCAAAACTGCCTCATTAATGCAGAACTCCCTGTTGTGAGTATGGGATTGAGGGATGAACCGACTACTTATTTATTCTATTAAGATCATATTAAAAATGAACAGTGGAGGATTTTAATCCAATAGAATTTAATGGGTTACCTCCTGGTTGCTATTAATCATAATGTGAGATGCAGTTAGTATAATTTAGAATGTTTTTCATTGCCATCAAAAAGTTAGTCATGGTGAGGACTCCCACCAACTCTTAAAATGATAGATGCTCAAGGTTATCAGAGGCTGACATATTGCCCGCGTATAAAGGCACACATATTGCTCAGCACTCTTCTGCTATTTGTGTAGGATGCGTTCCTGCTTCACCCCCCACCCCCCTTCCACCAACTTTCATTTTCAACGCTTGGCGATTTAACCATCTCCAATTATGCAGGAATCCTGAACCAGCAATTTTATAAAATGATAAGAGGTCAGAATTTCTTGTTCGGCGATGATGTGCCTTCACTTCTGGTTGAGACACGGTGATCACAGTGCTTGTTTTCGTGTCGTGAGACCTAGCTGTCAATAAAAGGGAGGCATGGTCTAGCAGAGGGGCCATTTTGGAGTGGCCATTTGTGTTGAGGTCAAAGGGCAACCCTGAGGTCAAAGTGCGGGGTTTGGTGAGGACAACAAGGAGTAATTGATTTGAATTGAATTTACAGAAGGAGAGGTAAGATCTTTCCTTTTCTTTTGTCCACTGATTGTTGAAAAAGGCAATAATGGTGGTTCGTGGAGGGCATATTCTTTCTGTACAATGTGGGAGATCAGGGAGTGGTCAGTTGACTTTGCTAACTGTCTGCAGAAATTGTGAGCAGCTACAGATCTTCATAGGGTCATGTGATAGGAGCAGAATTAGGCCATTTGTCTACACAGATTTGGAGGAATATGGACTGAGCGCAGGCAGGTGGGACGAGTGTAGCAGGGGCATGTTGGCCGGTGTGGGAAAGTTGGGCCGAAGGGCCTGTTTCAATGCTGTATCACTCTGACACTATGCCTACGACCTCAATATTCTTCAATTCCTTCTCCCTTTTGAATACTGACACTATACTTACTTCCTCTGATTCCAGGCATAAATTCCTTCATTTGTCCTTGAGATGTCTTACCTTCTCCCTTATTTCCTTCTTGTTCTTAATGTATGTATGAAATGCCTTGGGATTTCCCACGATCAAACTCACCAAGGACATTTGTGGCTCCTTTTATCCTTCTGTACACGTGACAATAAACTCAACCAACTAACTAACTAACTATCCTGATGGTGGGCTCCACCTTTCATTGCTTTCTGCATATCTTTCATTCATTTGTTCTATCTCTCTCTTTTACCATCTATTTCCCTTTCCCTTTCCCCTGGCTCACAGTCTGAAGAAGGGTCTCGACCCGAAAGGTCACCTATTTTTTTCCTCCAGAGATGCCGCCTGACCCGCTGAGTTACTCCAGCATTTTTTGCCTGTCTTTGGTTGAAACCAGCATCTGCAGTTCCTTTCTACACTTATCTGGATTCCCTGTTTAATTATTTCCTGTTTTTCGATATTCCTGAAGGAGCATATCTGATTTCAGCTTCTGGAAACTACTTTTTGGTTATACTTCCTTTTTTGTTTTTGATTACATTTAGCTGTCATAGTATATCAGTCTTATATGTATGCATAACTATCTGAAAACATATGGCGTTATGTTCACAGGACCCAAAATGCTCTCCCATTAATTACATATCTAGGTTTATTTCCCAAGACAATGTCAATAATCGCCCCTTCCCTGGATTGACTATTGAACTATCTACGTGGTGCAAGGAAATTATCCTGAATGCATCTTACAAATTTGGTCCCATCTAAGCTTGTGGCATTAAGGGAGCTCCATTCAATATTGAGGAATTTCAAATATGTGGAGTTTGCACGTTCTCTCTTCGATCACATGGATTTGATCGATTGGCTAATTGATTGATACATTGTCATAACATGTGACATGTCACGATGAAATACTTTATTTTCCATATCATGCACAAAGTTCACAAGTTATAGGTCCATCGAGTCAACTCCGCCATTCAACCATGGCTGATCTCGGCCTCCGAACTCAATTTTCCTGCCTTCTCCCCATAACCCTTTACATTCGTTCTAATCAAGAATTTGTCTATCTCTGCCAAAAAGTATCCACTGGCTTGAACTCCACAGTCCTCTGTGTCAATGAGTTCCACAGATTAACTACCCACTGACTAAAGAAGTTCCTCCTTACCTTTCTAAAAGAGCACCCTTTAATTCTGAGGCTATTACCTCTGGTCCTAGACTCTCCCACCAGTGGAAACATCCTTTCCACATCCACTCTATCCATGCCTTTCATTATTCTGTAAGTTTTAATAATGCCCCCCCTCAACCTTCTAAACTCCAGCAAGTAGAGGCCCAGTGCTGCAAAATGTTCATCATATGCTAACCCACTCAATCCTGGAATCATTCTTGTAAACTTCCTCTGGACCCTCTCCAGAGCCAGCACATCCTTCCTCAGATATGGGTCCCATAATTTGCTCACATTACTCCAAATGCGGCATGACCAGCGCCTTATAGAGCCTCAGCATTACATCCGTTTTTGTATTCCAATCTTTTTGATATGCTAACATTGAATTTGCCTTCCGTACTACCGATTCGACTTACAAATTAACTTTTTGGAAGCCCTGTACCAGCACTCTCAAGTCCCTTTGCATCTCCGATTTCTGGATTCTCTCTCCATTTTGAAAATGATTTACACTTTTATACATTACCAAAATGCAAGACTCCGCACTTTGCTACACTTAATTGCATCTGCCACTTCTCTGGCCACTCTCCTAACCTGTCCAAGTCTTTCTGCAGAGTCTGCAGAGTCCCTGCTTCCTCTATGCACACAAAACTCAACCCGAAACATCACCCATTCCTTCTCTCCAGAGATACTGCCTGTCCCACTGAATTACTCCAGCATTTTGTGTCTATTTTTGGTTTAAACCAGCATCTGCAGCTTCTTCCTACAAATTTCACCTTGCTTCCTCTGCACTGCTTGCCCCTCCACCTATCTCAGCATCATTTGCAAACATCAATCCCCTTATCCAAAGTATGAAAAAGGAGGGAGAAGAGTGTGGGGAAGCATTAAAATAATATGATTGTTGTATGATTTGTATAAATGACACTTAATGATCAGCATGGACTTAGTGTAGGTATGTTACAAAACTTACCTTCAGCGGCGCTGCAGTTCTGTTCAATGTGTGCGACTTTGGCGGTTTTCTCCTGCCTGCCGGAGTTTTATTTTCTCGGGCTGCTAGCTTATGCAGAAGAATTGTTCCAACTGCCGTTCTGTGAATTTTTTTTAAACCGCGGGACAATTTCAGCACTGGAGTAAAATAAAAATCAGCAACTAATGCCGTCAACGCCGGCAACGGGGACGAATTTCACGTACGGGACAAATAAAGGTAAGCCATTTATTTTACATATAAACGTGCTTCTTAGGATTACCTTAATCCAAATTTTACATTGCGAAAAGGTGATTTAGGCCCCATACGAACCAATAGTGTTTTTCCTGCCGATATGGGGTTTAAATTCACCACAAATGCAACGTTCCAATCGATCGCGTTCCACAAAATCCCACTCACAAGATGATTAAAATGGCCTTTAATTTACGGGAAATAAATGCTAAATTCCTTCCATTTAGCCAATAAATTCATCACAATGAGATTTTAAAATCATGCTATATTGTGATTTATAGTGTGAATGCTATTTGGAGACATAGGCTATTTAAAAATGTTAATCTTTTCTTAAGTAATGATGTTTAGATCTAGTAATTGAATTTTGTAATTAGCTACAATTTGGTAACTAACTAATTATATGCTTTAATTTCAGGTCATCCAAGTAAGATTGTTTCAGTCTGAAGAAGGGTTTCGTCCCGAAACGTTACCTATTTCCTTCGCTCCATAGATGCTGCTGCACCCGCTGAGTTTCTCCAGCATTTTTGTGTACCTTCGATTTTCCAGCATCTGCAGTTCCTTCTTGATCATAGATTGTTTCATATTTGTTTCAGAATGCTTCAATCTATAATAACTGAAAATTTATTTCAGTTCTCTTAATTTTTAAGAAAGATATGGACTGCCCTCGATCACAGCTTTTGTGTTCAGTCAATGGAAAAGCAATAAGGAACAAGATGCTAATTTCCGAGTATGAAAATGGCCATAACGTTTTTAATACTGAAGATATGAAAGTGAATTAGGTGCCAAATTAAACTACGTTTTATGCTTTATCTGATGGGATAAATTGCAGACTTGATTTTTTAAATCTCAATATTTTGTAACGTTGCTACTTAGTGAACCCAAAGCAATTTTTTCATGTTGTATGACACTATGATCTATGACTAATCAGTCTGAGCACAAATCTCCCTCTCCCGCTTGCCTCCTCTCTCCCACTCTCTTTCTCTCTATATCTATATCTATATATGTTCGGCACGGACTTGTAGGGCCGAGATGGCCTGTTTCCGTACTGTAATTGTTATATGTTATATGTATAATATTATAAAGTTTGTTTTAGTTTAGAGATACAGCACGGAAACAGGCCCTTCGGCCCACCAAGTCCGCACGGACCAACGATCCCCGTACATTAACAATGCCCTACACACACTAGGGATATTTTTACGATTACACCCCGCCAATTAACTGACAAACGTGTACGTCTTTGGAATGTGAGAGGAAACCGAAGATCTCAGGGAAAACCCACGCAGCTCACGGGGGGAACGTACAAACTCCGTACGGACAGTACCCGTAGTCAGGATCGAACCTGGGTTTCTGGTACTGTAAGTACTGTAAGGCAGCAACTCTACTGCTGCACCATCATGCCGCCACCAGATATATCATTAGATTAGATTAGATTGGATTAGATTCCTTTATTTGTCATTCAGACCTTTCGGTCTGAAAACAAATTTCCTTGCTTGCAGTCATACATATAATAATAAATAACAAACACGCAATAACCAAATTAACATCCACCACAGTGAGTTCACCAGGCACTTCCTCACTGTGATGGAGGCAAAAGTCTTAAAGTCACTGTCTCTTCCCTCCTTATTCTCCCTCTGCGCTGAGGCGATATGTTGTTACCCCACCGGGCGATGGCAAGTCAGTCCCGCGGCTCAACCGAGCTCCGCGAACGGGCCGGTTCAAGCTCCGCGGCCCGGGGTGGTCGAAGCTGCCGCCCTCCAGTCCAGCGGACGCAGCTGTTGCCGCAGGTGCTCCGTAAAAACAGGTCACCAGCCTGTGACCTGCGAGCTCCCGACGATGTCATCCACTGGCCCCTGGCCGAGCCCCGGATTCAGGTCGCCGCCGCCGGAACGCCGCCTCAGCCACCGGAGCACCGTCTCAGCCCCGAGTCGTGCCACCGCCACTGGAGCACCGTCTCAGCCCTGAGTCGTCACCGTCATCTATATATGATTTGTGTAAATTATATATATATAGTCAATTTGTAGATATATGTTTCACCACACATTTGGACGAAACATTATTTTCTTTTCCCCCAATCCCCTCCTTGCCTTTAGAAACCATAGTTTTCTTCTTAATCCCCTCAACTTCCCTATAAACTAACTTTTAATGACTTTGATCAGCTCTGGAAATATCTCTTCGTGAGCCTCAATGTCAAATTTCATCTGATAAACTCAGTTGAAGCACCTTGGGACATTTTATGTGATGGAAGATCAAATAAACACATTACTTTATAAATACACTGATTACATTTTTATTAGGTTTATTATTATCACTGCACTGAAGTCGAGATGCTATCAACAGTCTTGTGGGCACCAACATTTATGTAGCACCTTTGAAATGACGGAAATCTTCCAATGCTTCATGAGACTCCATACTTAACTTAAAATCGACACCAAGATACATACAAAGGAAGATGGTTTAAATCTTGGTTAAAACAATAGGTTTCAAGGAGCATTATAAAGGGCAAGGTAGACAAAAGTGCTGGAGAAACTCAGCGGGTGCAGCAGCATCTATGGAGCGAAGGAAATAGGCAACGTTTTGACCCGAAACCCTTCTTAAAAACATTATAAAGGACAAAACAGTGGCGCAGCGTATTAGAGCTGTTGCCTCACAGCGGCAGACATCCGGGTTTGATCCCGACATTGGATCTATCTGTGTGGAGTTTGCACGATCTTCCTGTGACCACGTGGATTTACTTTGGGTGATCCATGGATTTCCTCCACTTCCCCAAGACGTGTGGGTTTCTAGATTAATTGGCCCTCTGTAAATTGCTCCTAGTGTGTAGAAGGTGGATGGGAAGGTGAGTTAACATAGAACTAGTGTGAACAGGTGATCGATAGTCAGCATGGACTCATTTACTCCAAGCTGTATCTCTAAACTGAGCTAAATAAAGGATGAATGAGTAGCAAAGAGGCAGCTAAGGGAATTCTAGAGTTTTGCAATTGAAATCATGAATATCCATTGATTGAATTCAAGATTCATCACATATTCAAGGGTATGGATAGAGCAGCAAGTGTTACTAAACTGGAATTCTAATGGTCAGCATGAACATGTATGGAACAAGCTGCCCTAGAGGTATTTAAGGCAAGTTCATTTAGACAGGTACATGGATAGGACAGATTTAGAGGGGTATGGGCCAGGTGCAAGCTTAGAGGGGCTAGTGTAGATGGGACATGTTGGTCAGTATTGGCAAATTGGGCTGGCTGGCCTGTTTCAATGCAATATAACTTAATGACTCTATCTCATGATATAACGCCCATTAATAGTGAGATTAAACGAGTACTTACCAGTACGAAGTTACGATGAGGGATTACGTGAAGAACCCACCCAGCGCGCAGGCGCGGCATACTTCCAAGCAGCGGTGTGGAATCACAGATAGACACAAATTGAAGTAAAGATAGTAAAGATTAATGAGACATCAGGCCGAGTTTGATCTATACAATGAGGGTGGGAGCGGAGGGCACGTAATCCCTCATCGTAACTCCTCATAAAATACAGATCAAACTTCGTACTGGTAAGTACTCGTTTAATCTCACTATTTTACTTCGGAGTCACGTGAGTGACTACGTGAAGACTTCAAAGGTCTGTGGTTTCAAACCGTGTAACAGTTATATCACTCACTGCCGAAAGATCATCGAGGGAGGAAGTGGTATCTAAAGACCAACGAATTTGTTAGTTTTAAAAAAAAAAATGTTTATTTAATAACAACAAAAAATAGCTCCCCTGGGCTTTAAATTATAAATTTGCGGTTTCTAAAATTTTCTCCGCAAAGACGTCCTTCTCCATCAGCGGTTTGTGGTAGAATTTTTGGAATGTCGATTCCCTTGACCATCCCGCTGTACTAAGGATGTGGTCTATGGGAACCTGCATCCGATCCGCCGCTGACGTGGACGCTGCCCTGGTTGAATGGGATTTAAAAACATCCGTGTTAATCCCTGCCGTATTAAGGACCTGTTTCAACCATCTGGATATTGTCTGGCTGGTAACCCGTCCAAAAGGCTTTTTATGGCTGACCCATAAGGCTTTCTCTCTCCCTCTAAGAGTTTGGGTTGTGTCTATGTAATCATAAAGGTGGGTCACCACACACAGCCTAGGTCCTGGAGGGTAGGCCCGGAAGATTAACGGAGAGTTGGATATACCTGGCCTGCTCTGTTTAACCAACCCCGGCATGGTAAAAGTAATGGAATCTGGGGTGGTCACCATGTGGTCCAGACTTAACTGATGCAGCGACTGAACCCTCTGAGCAGAGACAAGCGCCATGAGCATGAGGGTCTTGTAAGTAGACTGTTCCAGGCTCAGGGATCCCACCGGAGGCCAACCTCGAAGGTGTGACAACACTACACTAACATCCCACACATGGGTGTATCTAGGTGTAGGGGGTTTGGTGTTATAAATCCCTTTAAGGAGTTTGATAACCAGGGGATGGGATCCAATACTATGCTGTCCTGAGGGCATAAGGTATGCGGACAGGGCGCTTCGAGCTGCATTGATGGCACTGTAGCTCATCTTTTGGTCATGGTGCAGGTGGGCCAGGAACTCCAGCACATCCGTGATCGAAGCCGTCTTGTAAGATGTCCCTGCTTTCAGGCAGTACTGTTCCCATTTCCTGATGTAGGTCAGGTACTGTTTCTTGGTAGAAACTCGCAGGGATGCCGACATGGTGGTGATTGTTCTTTCTGATAACCCCAATCCCTGGTAAGGTCTGTTCAGAATCTGGAAACCAGGAGGTTCAGTTTTTGATGGCATGGATGACTTATGCCAGATACCGGGTGAGTCAATAATTGGGGGTGGCTGTGAAGAACCATAGGTGTCTCTACCACCATGTCGTGGAAAATTGGGAACCATGGTTGGGTAGGGCAGTCGGGTACGACCAGAATGCCTGAAGCTGAGTCAGCTTGTATTTTCTGGAGTACCCGACTGATGAGGCAGAAGGGAGGGAAAGCATAGAAAAAGAAATTTCCCCAATCCAGCGTGAAGGCATCTACCGCTGCTGCCTCTGGGTCTGGTTCCCAAGCCACATACATGGGTAGTTGGTGATTTAGTCTAGACGCAAACAAATCTATATCTGGCGTACCATATTGCTTAACAATTCTAGCAAATAGTTTCGGGTCTAACATCCATTCGATGTTGTCATTGAATTTTCGTGACCTGGTGTCCGCCACTGAATTTAGCTTGCCTGGTAAATAGGCAGCTGATAGCCAAATATGTCTCTCGACACACCATTGCCAGATTATAGTAGTCAATATGTCGCATGATACTGAATTTATGCCACCCATGTGCTGGATGTAAGACACCGCCGTTGTGTTATCAATCATAATCCTAACATGCACATGCCGCATATCAGATGCATATGCTTTTAGCCCATAAAAGGCGGCGAGCATCTCCAAGAAGTTTATGCCCAGTGTTTGTAGTAGCGATGCCTCTGAGTTAGTCCATCTGCCACCTGTGCTGTCTATAGAGTTAGTAGCTCCCCAGCCTAAAGCACTGGCATCCGTTGTAATGGTTATGTTAGGATTGGCGACGGCGATAGGACTGTGACTGTGCCAAATGTTATCCACCCACCACTGAAGTTCTGATCTGGCTTCAGCGGGTAAATCCATTTTACGGTCATAATGCCCCCTATTAAGACGTAATGCATGTGTCCTTGCTCTTTGCAAATTTTGATAATGCAAGGGCCCATATTGGGCAGCCGGGAATGCTGCTACTATAGTACCAATGACTCTGGCTACGTGCCGTATCCTTGGTTGCGGTTTTGCAATTAAACGGTTACAGGCTTCTGTTAGTGTAACTTTTTTATCTCTAGGCAGAGTGACAGTCATATGGATAGTGTCAATAGTGAAGCCTAGGTAATCCATGTTAGTAGTAGGCTCCAATATTGATTTATCTGGGTGTAGAATAAATCCCAAAGTTTCAAGGAGTTGTTTAGTGGCTAAAACTCCTGCGACAGCTAGTTCCCTTGTTCTCCCTAATATGAGAACATCGTCCAGATAGGCCACGACTAAATGTTTTTGTTCTCTCAATTTTTTCATGGCCACTTTAAGAATTTTTGTAAATAATCTGGGAGCTGTCGTTAAACCATTGGGCAATGCTCTATACTGCCATAGCTGGCCCATCCAGATAAATTTCAGGTATTTGTAATAATCCTTATGAATGGGTACTAAATAGTAAGCATCCTTGATGTCTATGCTTGCCATGTAGTATCCCTTGGAGATCAGTTGTCTGGCAGTGACAAATGTCTCCATTTTGAAATGTTGATACTCAACAGACTGATTAAGTGACGTCAAATCAATGATAATACGACATCCACCATCTTTTTTAGATTTGAGAAAAATATTCGATACAAATTCCTGCGGCTCGTGTGTGGTCCTTTCTATGATGCCTTTAGCCACGAGCCTGTCTAGTTCAGCTTGTCCTTCTACCTTCTCTAATTCTGAGGGAAGGAATACCCTTTGGGGCATGTGCTGAACTGGCGGTTCTATGCCTGGTTTGAATTCAATTTTGTATCCACTGATGCTGTTGAGTATAAACTTGTTGTTAGTAAGGGAGCACCAAACATGCTTGAAGAACCTCAAACGCCCTCCTGTTAATACAACACCCTTTGTCTGTGCATGTCGACAGGAACCAGACCCACCTACCTCCATGTTTATTTGTGGGGGCGTTTCCGATGGGTTTGGTCCGAGGGTGTCCGTGTTGGTGCTGCGGTGGGGCGGCGCATCTTCCCACGGCTCCGCCCTGGGCCCCGCTCTAAAAAAGAGCTCTGGGGGTAGTGGGAGGCGGTCACCAGGCTTTCACCAGCTCGGTACCTACTGGTGGATGCCGAGGCGTGCTGCCAACTGGGTGTCTTCACCCTGCTCGGTCCTGGCGCTGCCCTCATGAGGCCTACAGGTTTGGCCGCCTCTTCCAATTCCTTGAGCTTCTTGGCCAAGTCTGCTCCAAATAGCAGCGCCTCCCGTTCCGGCGCTGGAGCTTTGCAGAGGCCCGCGTATTTGGGATTGAGGGCAGGCCTGATGTTTTCCCACCGTAGGCCGTTGAGCTCGTACGTTGTGTTGCACATTAACGCCAGCGCATCCTGCTGGGGTATGGAGAGCTCTGCATTACCGACGGACCGAGCAAAGGCGGTGATGGCTGCAGTGTGGAGCTTCAGGATCCGCCGCATTTTTACCTCCTGAGTCCTGATCTGCTGCCCCAGCTGGTTCCATATTTGCCCGTTGACAGTTTTAACCCGCAGCGCCTCGCAATTTTCTGGTGCTGTATAGGTGTCAAGGGCCTGCTGAATGACCTTCTCCTGCAGCGGCTTGTTGGAAAGCCTATTGATACTGGCCGCCATTCTAGGTGGTAGTATCATCCCGGTCGTTGGGGCCGCCGCGTACCGACCGACTACACCCAGTAGCTCTTCTTCCAGCTCGCCCGGCATACTTGTGTTGTCGTCCGCCTGCCCTTGTGATAGGCCAGCCCAGTCCTGGCCTCCCTTACTGCCCTCGAACAGAGAGGGTACAGAAGGGTGTGGCGATGGTATGGAGGAGGCCAAAGCCCGTCCTCCCTGGAGATGCCTAGCCCGCATCTCCTCATCGATCATCTGCTCCAGCAGCTGCCTCATGCAGCTGATGCGGCTGTCTCCCCGTTTCGCCGGTGGAGAGCGTTCCCGTTCCTCCGACGAGTCGGAGGTCACCGGCCGGTCAGTTTTGCGGGTTGCCTTCCTCCCTGTGCGGGGCGTCGTAATCGGCGGCACAGGGAGCGGCTCGGTGTCGGGTGTGCGGGAGCGTTGAAATAGCTCCTCCGCCACTGGTGGCTGCCGCCCAGATATTGACCCCTCCTCGGGTGGAGTTGGGCAGGCAGTCCTTCTAGCTGGTCGCTTTCGGGTGGCCATAGTTTTCTTCACCGTTCAGCGACTCTGTAACACAAAAAGGCACTTACCTGAGGTCTTGTCTTTATGCTGCCGCTGGAGAGCCTGGCTCCAGCTGCTGCCGCTGTTGCACTGCTGACGTAATGCCGCGCCTGCGCGCTGGGTGGGTTCTTCACGTAGTCACTCACGTGACTCCGAAGTAAAATTTTCATCATGTTAGATTACTGCCCGGTGGAATCATTCCTAGTAATAGGATAACACAGCTAACAGAAGATAGTACATTGATTTTGAATTGCCATTCCAGGTTATCGTGCCAGGTAAACAACTTAGAAACAGCATATGTATGCTAACTCACACTTGCTCTTCGCCTATAACAACACAATAGGTACCACAAATATTCTTGACATTTATAGTAATGCAAATATCCAATCCAAAACTTCAAGGACAGATTTCATTCTTCCCTTTAATTTGTGGATTGTATTGACACACCAGGAATACTCATTCTTAAGGTCATAAGTGATAGGAATAGATTAGGCCATTCCACCCATCAGGTCTACTCCGCCATTCAATCATGCCTGATCTATCTCTCCCTCCTAACCCCATTCTCCTGCCTTCTCCCCATAATCCCTAGCACCCGTATTAATCAAGAATATACCTGCCTGTAACTTAAAAATATCTATTGACTTAGGATCCACAGCCTTCTGTGGAAAATTATTCCACATATTCACCACAAATGAGGGAGAAGATGAGGTTGTGGATGGGGAAGGATGCGAGGGAACTTGAATGGAGTACAAGAGCTAGAATAGGGTAGTTGGGATGAATAGTCGGTATATTTTATGTAATTCAGTGCAGATACTGTATAACCTTATACCCGGAAGATAAACACAAAAAGCTGGAGTAACTCAGCGGGACAGGCAGCATCTCTGGAGAGAAGGAATGGGTGACGTTTGGGGTCGAGACCCTTCTTCAGACTGGTTAGCGATAAGGTGAAACGAGATATATAAATGATGAGAGATATAGATGATGAGAGATAGAGAGATATAACCTTATACGCAGACTGGAGTTTCAGCCCACAGCTTGCAAGCAAGAATCAGGCTAGCTAATCCAAGCTAACATTTCAGATGTGCGTTCACCGGCTTCCAAGTATCCGATCACGACTGTACATCCACTTTAAAAAGTGACGGAAAAGAGAGGTTGTCAACATTCAGTGCTGAAGCAAAGACAAAAACTTGGCAAAGCTAAGCGGCGGCAGAGTGTACAATGCACACATTTTAAATAGTAAACCCTGTCAGATGGAAATAAATCAGAACAAACTGATTCCAGTGTGTTGGTAGCAATAAAGCCTGAACTGTGTTTTGACGCATAGCACTGTTGGTGTGGTGCTATTTTTAAATTCACAGTGTGCTACCTTATTGCTTTCTGTACACAGCAGAGCAGAGGTGGGTTTGCTACTCACTGATCAGATTCCGAGTTGTACCGCTCCATTTTTCTTACCTTCACATTTGTGTAAAAAATAACACTGAACCTACTTCCTAATTGGTCTGGGCATCTCATAATTAACCAGCATCTTTGTTTTTAGCTTGTCGCACAAGTTGTGCTAAAATTATGGTTAACCATACGAGCTGATATTGATAGCCAGTGTTGCCTTAAAAAAATCAGTGACTTTTGCAAACCACTCACTTCATTTATTTTTGTGTGTCGAACACAGACTCAGAGATCGTTACGCCGAACACTCTCACTAAGTCTGCCTCGGTCTACGTGAGCTCCCGGATGCCAAACACTTTAACTTCCCTTCCCCTTCCCCTTCAGAGTGAGGCCCAATGCAAATTGGAGGACCAGCATCTCATATTTCGCTTGGCCAGCCTACAACCCAATGGTATGAATATTGATTTCTCTAACTTCAAGTAACCCTGGCGTCCCCTCATTCTCCGCCCTTCCCCCACCCTAGTCGTCGTACTAGTTTCACTGTCATCCAGTTGAGTTTCACTGTCTGCATAACCCGTTATCACTTAACCCACAGCCAACAATGGACCATTGTGGGTTCCACCTCTCCTTGATCATCGTTACTTTTTCGCATACTTTTCATTCATTTGTTCTATATCTCCCTACATCACCGTCTGTAGCTCTCTTTTGCCTTTCCCCTGACTCTCAGTCTGAAGAAGGGTCTCGACCCGAAACGGCATCTATCCCTTTTCTCCAGAGACGCTGCCTGACCCGCTGAGTTGCTCCAGCATTTTGTGCCTAACTTCATTTCTTTGCACTGATACTTTTGCTTTTGGTTTTGTTTTACTCTGCGAGCCTGGAGGGCAGAAGGAAGTATAGTTCACTCTACAAACAATCAATTCTGTCGCTGTAACTGATTTATAATAGGTAGCTTGGTGTAGCAAGCAAATGCTGGGTTTTGACCTGCATTATGCTGTCAAGACTTGACACACACACACATGGGTTGTGTAACTTCACCTCGATATAGAAAGTGTGAGTTCAAGTCAGAACACTGACGTATAATCTACTAAAAGAACTGGACTTGTCATCTTATAGTGACATCAAACTGTCCTCCAAGGTAGACTTAAAAGCTGGAATTTATCCCTTAAACAATC
Organism: Leucoraja erinaceus; assembly: GCF_028641065.1. Lineage (NCBI taxonomy): Eukaryota > Metazoa > Chordata > Chondrichthyes > Rajiformes > Rajidae > Leucoraja > Leucoraja erinaceus. Next base: position 72,143,006 of record NC_073383.1, on the reverse strand, counting down.
CCTTGGAACTGGAGCAAGACAATGCTGTTTTCTGCGTGTAGTTTAGCTGAGAAAAAAGATAGACACAAAATGCTGGAGTAACTCAGCGGGACAGGCAGCACCTCTGGAGGTGGGAAGAAATGGGAGATGTTTCTGGTCGAGCCCCGTCTTTGTGGTTTCGTTTGGAGATACAGCATGGAAACAGGCCCTTCGGCCCACCGAGTCTGGGCCGGCCAGTGATCCGCATTACACTAGCGCTGAGTACACACTAGGGATAATATACAATTTTTACCAAAGCCAATTCACCTACAAACCTTTACGTCTTTGCAGTGTGGATAGAAACAAGAGCATCTGGGGAAAACCCACGTGGTCACAGGGAGAACGAAAAAACTCCGTACAGACTGCATCAAACCCAGGTCACTGACACTGTAAGGCAGCAACTCTACCGCTGTGCCACCGAGCCGCTCTTTGTGTTTTGATTTCAAAGGAACTATTACTCATTTATTTGATTGCTGTTTTGTGGAATTGTGCTTGGTAAAAAGTAGTAAAAAAACAGTGGTAGCTAGTTGGCAGATGCACAAAGCCATGGGTTTAAAGTATTAACTGGGATCTTAAAGTTACAAAAGTTGGTATATGAATGTATCTTACCTTTTCTCACTTTTCTGGGATTTATTATTATTTTATTATTATTAAAGCTTTATTTCAGACACAGGTCCATATACACATCAAACAGTACAAAGAATTACAAAGATACATTAAGAAATTGCATATTAGCCTAAAATATATATAAGCTATTGCACCAATGCCATCTTAGCCTAAAGTGAACCTATAGCAGCTTTTCAGAGGGCTGACTAAGGCTTCAATTATGTGGTTCTCTGACTTGTCCAGGCGACACATAAAACTAAACATCAACTGTCTTAAGAGTGCCTCACAGGTTGGCACTCTAGTGGACACAAACAATTGACTGGCACTAGGCCACCTAGGGACACAAAGTCTTTCTTTTCACTTTCCCTCTGAAATGGAATGCCACAAATCTGCATCAGGAGGTTCCTTTCCACACAAAGCTGTGGGTTAGTTCAAAAAGGCCTGCTGTTTGGAGATTTGAACTGAAGACCATCTGGCTCTGTAGAGGCACAGAAGGCAAGCAGTGAGTGAGAGGCTATCCGACAAGCACACATTTGATTACTCCTATTTATGCACCAAACGTGCCAGGAGCACGTAAAGTAATGACTCTTCGTAAAAAAAAAACTAAACAAATCTAATTGACTGAGTAACACATTTGCCTTGCCGTTTTCCAGATACACAGCTGATTAATGGCAGGAAAATAACAATAAAAATCCGCTCAAAGGCTGCGAAAACAAAATAATTAAAAAAAAGAACTGAAAATAGTGAAATGAACAGAAGCCAATAAACATGTTGCTCACTTTATGCATTTAAATTCATGGGAGTTTCAAGGCAAGCATGGGCCATTCTAAAGCTCCATTCTGGGTCACTACCCTCTTTAGGAATTTGGGGACCGGCATCTGCGATGTTAGAGACCCCAAGGGCAACTTTAATCACTAGTTTCTGGTATCACGGTAAAGGTAGATGTGTATATGGGGCATCAGGGAAAAGTGGAACATTCTGGCTAGTGTTACAGATTGGCAATTATTTGTTGCTAAACCAAATATACTGACATTTGTTCATGTTATATCTTACTCTTTCACAGCACGGCTGCCATGTGTACAATCTACTAGCTTCGGCCCAGCAGCTTGTCAATTGCATTCACTAAACCCACAATCTCTACCCTGACGATTGAATTTTTAGGTTTAGAGACACAGTGCGGAAACAGGTCCTTCGGCCCACCGTGTCGGCAGTGACTAGCGATCCCCACACACTAACACTATGCGACACACACTGGGGACAATTTACATTTACCAAGCCCATTAACCTACAAACCTGTATGTCTTTGGAGTGTGGGAGGAAACCAAAGATCTCGGGGAAAACCCATGCAGGTCACGGGGAGAACGAACAAACTCGGTACAGAGAGCACCTGTGGTCGGGATCATACCCGGGTCTCTGGTGCTGTAAGTATTGTAAGGCAGCAACTCTAAAGTATTGTAAAGGGCCTGTCCCACTTGGGCGTCATTTATGTGACGGGCCAGTAGTGACAGTCGCGCGAAAATCGTGTAGCAGTTCGACAGTCGTGCGCCAAGTGCTCTTGAGGGCCCTGCATCTTTTGGGAGCCATTTGCGATGTCGTTCGTACTTAGTCCGATCTCCGTTGCAAGGATTTTCCCAGTGAAAAAATGTCAAAACTACGCGCACTTTATACCCGGGTGGTCACGTGGGGCGGCGCTCAAATGATGCGCAAATGGCGCGCCGATGGCGTACGGGAAGCGCATGGTTATAGACGTTTACGCACGGTGACGCATAATAAATTAGCATGGGCAATGTTCGTGCATCACCGAGAGTAACCATGCGTCACCACGTGCTACGCGTACGGTGTCAGTACATCAGCGTACTCCATCAGTACGTCAGCGTGTGCAACGGATACGTCACGCAGGTGGCGTGTGAGGATTTTGAGCATTCCAAAATCCTGGGGCACCGCCCGTTACCACGCTTCACTGCATATGTCACCACGCCTCACCACGCGTCATGCGTGCGTCACGACACGCCAACCTATTTTTAGGTTGTCACGTAAATAACGTGCAAATTACGCCCATGTGGGACAGGCCCTTAAGGCAGCTGCACCACCGTACCAGAGGTCATAGCCTCAGAATTAAAGGGCTCTCTTTTAGAAAGGAGGTGACGATGAAGTTCTTTAGTCAGGGGGTAGTTAATCTGTGGAATTCATTGCCACAGAGGGGTCTGATGAAGGGGTTCGACCCGAAACTTTGCCTATTTCCTTCGCTCCTTAGATGCTGCCGCACCCGCTGAGTTTCTCCAGCATTTTTGTCTGCCACAGAGGATACATCTAAGCCAGTGGATATTTTTAAAGCAGTGATTGACAAATTCTTGATTTGAACAGGTGTCAAGGGTTATGGGGCGAAGGCAGGAAAATTGGATTAGGAGGCAGAGATCAGCCATGATTGATCAGCCATGGCAGAGTAGACTCGATGGGCCGAATGGTCTAATTCTACTCCTATAACTTGTGAACGTGAACTTGTGGGGTAAAATACTATTTTTACTAAAATAATGTGGCTCACCAAAATTAACCCCGTACATAAGCACACTCGCCCCGGTTAGTACTGTATGCACAGAACAGCCCACTGAGTCCACATGCAAGAGGGGGCATTTTGGTGCCATTTTACAGCCCGTCGCCTCCATTCCGGTCGTCCCATGATCCGATGTCCCTCTCCTCGCACGGCCCTCTTCAGCCCAGGAGATGCCTCCGGCAGCCGTCGTCGAGGGTGTGGAAGGTAAGAGACCCCCCACCCTCCCCCCTCCACCCTCTCCCCTCCCCCCCCAGTTCTTCTCAGAGTGCTGTGCTTGAATATACATGAACATACATGAATACGTGAATATTTCCCTGAAAACAGTATAGGTGGTGCAGAGGGATACAAAGGAATATGGAACACTTTCGTAAATGAATGAGAGATACCAAACAACCATGGTCAAAATGAATGACGATCCAGTCTCCGCTAACTGAATGGATTCATTTTGCTTCCGTGGGGCTGGAAAAAATGAGATCATCTGTCCTGTTTATATCATCAAACCTATTGGATGCAATCTGAAAAGAGAATGTGCTGTGATCAGTAATGAGATGTGAAAAATGATTCTACTCAAGGTTGACCAGAACTCATTCAGCATGATATGGTCTGCTTCTCTTCAATGGATATTTATCATAATCGTTTGCCTGTAAAGATACATCTCCACATCTGAAATGACACCTCGTGCAGCTCTAAACACAGAAAGCTGAATAAAGAGGAGATCATACAAAGCTGAACTTACTGAATAGTGAAAGGCTTGGATAGAGTGAATGTGGAGAGAATGTTTCCACTAGTGCGAGAGTCTAGGACTAGAGGTCATAGCCTCAGAATTAAAGGGTGTTCCTTTAGGAAGGAGATGAGCAGGAATTTCTTTAGTCAGAGGGTGGTGAATCTGTGGAATTCTTTGCTACAGAAGGCTGTGGAGGCCAAGTCAATGGATTTTTTTAATCGCAGAGATAGGTAGATTATTGATTAGTACGGGTGTCAGGGATTACGGGGAGAAGGGGTTATGAGGGAGAGATAGATCAGCCATGAATGAATGATAGAGTAGACTTGATGGGCTGAATGGCCTAATTCTGCTCCTATCACATAAACTTATGAATGATTTTCCTTGTGCGTTAATATAATCCATAAATTAAAGGGAATTATTAAATCTGCCCTTGCAGTTTTGGATTTGATATTTGCATTACTATAAATGGCAAGAATATTTGCGATCCCTATTGTGTTGTTAAAGGTGAAGCACAAGTATGAGTTAGCATATTAGCTGTTTCTAAGTTATTTACATAACGCTATAACCTAGAAGGGCAATCCAAAATTGATGTTTTATCTTCTGTCCATTGAGTTATCCTATTGCCCGGAATGATTCCACTCGGCAGTAATCTAATATTGCTGACTATTGCTTATCTAGTCAAGAGTGTTTTATTGTCATATGTCCCAGATAGGACTATGAAATTCTTACTTGCTGCAGCACAACACAACATGTGAACATAGTACAAATCAGGAGAAGAAAAAAAGTTCATTGTGTGTATACACGTGCACACATACTCAATAAGTAGCTAAATATATTGCAATAATAATAGTCTGTTGCAGTTCAGAGCTTATTCGTTGTCGTGTTTAATAGCCTGATTAGGGTGTTTGTAGGGAAGAAGCTGTTCCTGAACCTGGATGATACAGTTTTCAGGCTTCTGTACCTTCTTCAAAAATGGCAAGTGTGTGGCCTGGGTGGTGTGGGTCTTTGATGATGCTGGCTGCCTTTTTGAGGCAGCGACCCGATAAATCCCTTTGATGGTGGGGAGGTCAGAGCCGGTGATGGACTGGGCAGTGGTCACAACTTTTTACAGTCTTTTCTGCTCCTGGACGTTCAAGTTGCCGAACCAGGCCACGATGCAACCAGTCACTATGCTCTCTACTGTGCACCTGTAGAAGTTCAGGAGAATCCTCTTTGACATGCCGAATCTCCATAATCTTCTCAGGAAGTAGAGTCGCTGATGTGCCTTCTCTATAATTGCATCAGTGTGCTGGGTCCAGGAAAGATCTTCTGAAATATGCACGCCCAGGAATTTGAAGTTTTTGACCCTCTCCACCATCGTCCCATTGATGTAAACAGGATTGTGGGTCCTCATCCTTCCCCTACCAAAGTCCACAATCAGTTTCTTGGTTTTACCATTTGGTCAAGCGGTCGATCTCACTTCTGTACTCTGACTCATCACCATCTGAGATTATAACCATATAAACCATATAACAATTACAGCACAGAAACAGGCCATCTCGGTCCTTCAAGTCCGTGCCAAATACTTTTTTTTTTCTCCCTAATCCCATCTACATGCACTCAGACCATAACCCTCCATTCCTTTCCCGTCCATAAACCTATCCAATTTATTTTTAAATGATAAAATCGAACCTGCCTCCACCACTTCCACTGGAAGCTCATTCCACACAGCTACCACTCTCTGAGTAAAGAAGTTCCCCCCTAATGTTACCCCTAAACGTCTGTCCCTTAATTTTCAAGTCATGTCCTCTTGTTTGAATCTTCCCTACTCTCAATGGGAAAAGCTTATCCACATCAACTCTGTCTATCCCTTTCATCATTTTAAAGACCTCTATCAAGTCCCCCCTTAACCTTCTGCAAACCAAAGAATAAAGACCTAACGTTCAACCTTTCTCTGTAACATAGTTGCTGAAATCCAGGCAACATTCTAGTAAATCTCCTCTGTACTCTCTCTATTTTGTTGACATCCTTCCTATAATTAGGCGACCAAAATTGTACACCATACTCCAGAATTGGCCTCACCAATGCCTTGTACAATTTTAACATTACATCCCAACTTCTATACTCAATGCTCTGATTTATACAGGCCAGCATACCATAAGCTTTCTTTACCACCCTATCTACACGAGATTCCACCTTCAGGGAACTATGCACACTACAATTTTATAAATTATAAAAATTCATTGACCTTATAATGTTATATCATCACATAGTGTCATAAAGCATAGAAACAGGCCATTTGGCCTAACCTGCCCACATCGACGAACATGCCCCATCTACACGTCCCAATTGCCTACGTTTGGCCCATATTCCTCTAAACCTTTCCTATACCTGCCTAAATGTAAACCTTTCCTATACCTGCCTAAATGTTTCTTAAACGCTGCAATAGTACCTGCCTCACCGACCTCTTCCGGCAGCTCGTTCCATTCACTCATCACACTTTTGTGCAAAAAAAAGTTACCCCTCAGGTTCCTATTAAATCTTTCCCCCCCTCACCTTAAAACTATAACATTATGACATTCAGAAGCACAGTTTCAGTTTACACACAGCTTCCAATCTAGGCCATCTTTACAAGGATAAATATTTGGAGTAACTCAGCGGGTCAGACAGCATCTCTGGAGACAAGGAATAGGTGACATTTTGGGTCAAGACCTTTCTTCAGACTCAGAGTTTTTTGTGCCTATTGTATAAACCAGCATCTGCCGTTTCTTCTTACACAAGAATAAATAGTTCTTTGTTTGCGAGTTGTGGGGGGATTAAATGAGATAAATCTGCTTAGTTTACTTTATTGTCACGTGTACCGTGTACCGAGGTACAGTGAAAGGCTATTGTTTTGTCAGTAGAAAGGCAATACATGATTACAATTGGGCCATTCACAGTGTACAGATACATGATAAAGGGGATGGATAACGTGATTAACGTTTAATGCAAGATAAAGCCAGTAAAGTCCAGTCAAGGATAGTCCGAGGATCTCCAATGAGGTGGATGGTAATTCTGGTTCCTGATGATACCGTTCCAAGGGACAAATGTTGAATTGAATTGAATTGAATACCTTTATAATGTCTGAACGAAATTTCGTGCCTGCAGTCATACATACAATAATAAACAACACTAAACACAAATTAACATCCACCACAGTGTATCCTCCAAGCACCTCCTCACTGTGGTGGAGGAATAAAATCTTAGGGCTGCAGTCTCTTCCCTCCTCTTCTCCCTCTGCGCTGAGGTGATTCCCCACCGGGCGATGGCACAAACAGTCCCGCGGCTCACCGAACCCCGCAAACGGGCCGGCTCAAATACCGCGGCCCGGGGTGGTCGAAGCTGCCACCCTCCAGTCCAGCGGAAGCAGCCGCTGGCCCGCGGCTGAATCCAGGACTCAGGTCATAGCCGCCAGAACGCCGTCCCAGCCACCGGAGCAATATATCTCAAGCTTGACACAGATGAGGTCCAAGGGGAGGCGCTCCCTCAGGGAGATCATAGATCAATGTATAATAGAAATCTGTGTCACAGAAGGAAGGCATTTTGCCCATTGTCGTTACACTGGCTAAAAATAGAATGAAGTAAGCTGTCCCTTTCTCCAGCACTGAGAGCGTAGCCTTGAGGGCATGGCTCTGCAAATGCACATCCGTGTACTTTACAAATGCGATGTTCATCTCTGCCTGTACAACATTTCCAGGCGATTAACCCCAGACCCATGTTGTCCTTTAGAGAAAAAACATATTTTGTTCAGATTCATAAGTTCATAAGTGATAGGAGCAGAATTAGGCCATTTGGCCCCTCAAGTCGACTCCGCCATTCAATTATGGCTGATTTATCCCTCCCTCCTAACCCCATTCTCCAGCCTCCTCTCCATAACCTCTGACACCCGTACTAATCAAGAATCTATCTATCTCTGCATTCAAAAAAAATAAAGTCCACAGTTTGTTTGGGAACATGTACTTAAAGTAGAGTTGAGTGTGGAAGAGAACTTTTTATAACGTTGTGTGCTGCACACAGCATCGCAAATGTGATGTTGACCATTTGGCCCATTCAGATCATAAGACCATGGACATAGGAGCAGATTTGGCTAATCGGCTCAGTCATTTGATCAAATCAAATCAATCAAATCAAGTACGTTTATTGTCATTGCACTACAACTGTACAACAAAATTTCATTGCATATCGGTACACATAGAAGGCACGAGATAAAGATTAAAAGAACAAAAACACAAACAACCATTGACTCTCATATACCGGCAAGATCAGTAAATGAAATTAATAAATAGATAATAGAAATATAAAAAATATTGCGCATTATATTGCACCATGAATAGTGTTGTGTTGCCCGCAGTGTTGTCTATTTGAGTTTAGTTCTTTTATGGCACATGGGTAAATACTGCTAATTAGTCTATAAGTGCGGGCCTTCTGAGACCTGTATCGCCTCCTAGAGGGCAGCAGAGTGAAAAGGTAGTTGGCAGGGTGGGATGAGTCCTGTTTGATGTTTGTGGCCCGGCGTAAACATTGGGATCTACTTATCCCTCCAGCTTGGTACTTATGGTATATTTGAGGCCTTCTTCCCCTTTACTCATCTGAATTTATCTCTTTTTTTTTCTCCACTTACCAAATAAACCTTTACATTTGTTTTAGTTTAGTTGAGAGATACAGTGGAAACAGGCCTGACAACCCAATGGGTTCTCATCGACCAATGATCCCCGCACATTAACACTATCCTACACACACTAGTGACAATTTTACATTTATTTACATTTATGGAACATTCTATTATTCTCCCTTGTCCTAGATTATTCTCCCTCTAGTGGAAAAAATCCTCTCCAGGCCTTTCTCAATTCAATAAGGTTCAATGAGGTCCTCCATCGTCTTTCTAAACTCGAGTGTGTGCAGGCCCAGTGCCGTCAAAAGCTCATCATATGTTAACCCACTTCTTCCTGAAATCATTCTGGTAAACCTCCGCTGGATCCTCTCCAGCACCAGCACATCCTTCCTCAGATATAGGGCACACACTTGCTCACAATAGTCCAAATGCGGCCTGACCAGCGCCTTATAGAGCCATCCGATGCTTGAAGGTAAATTTCTCATTTTATTTTAATCCCTGTAAAGTATAATAGACCCACCTCAATCTTTTTTCACCCTTTCACCTCAGGGAAATAATCTAGCAAACCTATTTTTACACTGCCTCCTTAATTATGGAAACCAAAACTGAACATTGTCACATTCAATGGAGCAGTTAATTATGGTTAAATAACAAATCAAAGTTGTTAACACACCCTCTTGTATTCACATTGCCTGTATCCCGTCAGACTGAAATGGAGAATATAAAGGGTGGGGAACATAATTTCTGAACAACTTTAGATGACTCACAAAGAATTGTTACGATGAGAGGGGATCTTATAGGAACATATAAAATACCAGGGGTCACAGTTTAAGAATAAGGGGTAGGCCATTTAGGACTGAGATGAGGAAAAACCTTTTCACCCATCTGTGGAATTCTCTGCCACGGAAGGCAGTGGAGGCCAATTCATTGAATGTATGCAAGAGAGAGTTAGATATAGCTCTTAGAGCTAGTGGACGTACCATCCAGAGTCTGGGATCCCTTGCCTGGGATCACCGGAGAAGAGTTGTGACCACCGGCCTGCGGCCTATGACATCCTGAAGCTGCGATCACTGGTAAAGAAGTGCCGATTCGGGCACTCCAAGCCACAGAGTGTGTTTGACCGTCCCAACGTCAGAGGTTTGATCATCCCAATGAGAGGGCCTGTACATCTGGCCGTCCATAGTGGCGACTACGGAGGAATTACGGCCCTGACCACGGATGAACAAAGGAGGAGGACTGACTGAACTTTGTTGCCTTCCACCACAGTGAAGAATGCTGTGGTGGATGTTTGCGTTAAATTCTGTTGTGTGTTGTGTGTTCTTTTTAAGTGTATCGCTGCTGACAAATTCATTTCACTGCACCTTCAGGTGCATGTGACGAATAAATTGACTTTGACTGAATCAAGGGATATGGGGAGAAAGCAGGAACGGGGTACCAATTTTGGATGATCAGCCATGATCATATTGAATGGCGGTGGTGGCTCGATGGGGCGAATAGCCTACTCCTGCACTTATTTTCTATGTTTCTATGTTTATGTTATTCCCTTATCATGTATCTATACACTGCAAATGGGTCAATTGTAATCATGTATTTTCTTTCTGCTGACTGGATAGCACACAACAAAAGCTTTTCACTGTACACATGACAATAAACTAAAGTGAACCTAACTAAAGAATCACATCCCTAAGAGATGGGAAGGAGAGGTTGACTATACCAGGGTGTGATCATCAACTGTAACAAAGCAACAGGCTCAAGGCATTAGCTCCACCATCAGTGCGTAACAATGCCAAAGAGTAAAAGTAATTTGCTGCACTCTTGATTTCGGCCCTCACTTCAGAAGGTTGGGTCATCGCTGCCTGCATGCGAACTTAATGGTCATCAATCCGTCGATGCTTACAGGAGTCAGAGTAAGAAGTAAGGGGCCTGTCCCACTTGGGTGTCATTTGCGTGTCATTTAAGTGACATCCTAAAAATTGGTGATGCGCGCATGGCGCGTGGTGAGGCATGGTGGCGTATGCAGTGACGTGCGGTAACGCACGGTGCCCCAGAATTTCGTGAGGCTCAAAATCCTCGCGTGCCACCTGCATGACGTATCCCTTGCGCATGCTGACGTACTGATGGCGTACGCTGATATACTGACAGCGTACGTGTAGCGCGTAGTGAAACATGGTTACACACGGTGACACACAAACGTTGCCTATGATAATTTATTATGCGTCAACGTCCGTAACCATGCGCCACCCGTGTGCCATCGGCGCGCAATGTGCGCGTCATCGACGCCGCACTATGTGACCACCCGGGTATAAAGTACGCGTAGTTTTGAAAAATCTTCACAATAGTATCTGTGATTTTCACAGGGAAAATCCTTACCATGGAGATCAGACTAAGTAGGAACAACTTCGCAAATGGCTCCCAAAAGAAGCAGGGTCCTCAAGAACACTTGGCACGCGACTGTCGTACTGCTAGAGGACAAATTACGCCCAAGTGGTATAGGCCCTTTAGTCTGAAGAAGGGCCTTGACCAGAAACATCATCCATTCCAGAGATGCTGCATGTCCCGCTGAGTTGCACCAGCATTTTGCATCTATCTTCTGTTTAAATCAGCATAATTAGTTCCTTCCTACACATCAGTGTTATGCAAAGTTCTATGAGTGATATCTTCAAGGATCCCAAAAAGGCAACCGTAAAATTCAGGAACTTTTCATTTTGATGAATGTTTCATAGAATTTGATTATTGCATTCTGCTGCATTTTGAAGATTACAATGGTGCTTTATTTAGCTCATGTACTTTGGTACGGTGAAATTCATTTTTGTATACAGATCAATACAAGTACCACTACACATAATCACTTACATCCATCTTAGATGAGGACCTTAGTCACAGTACATGTGTATAGCAAAGATAGACACAAAAACCAGGAGCAACTCAATGGGTCATCCTCATCTCTGTAGAAAATGGATAGGTGACGTTTTGGGTTGAGACCCTTCTTCAGTCTGAAGAAGGGTCTCAACCCAAAACGTCACCTATCCCTTTTCTACCGAGAAGCTGTCTGACCCACTGAGTTACTCCAGATTTTAGTGTCCATCTCTGGTTTAAACCAGCATCTGCAATTCCTTCCTACACATGTGTATAGCAGTAGATCGCCGAGACAGTGTACAGTGGCCAGTTTGGGCGCCATTTTCAATAAAACATTTGTCCCAAGGAACAACTAACATGTTTTCTTCCTGATCTCACATGAATAATTTTTTTCTATGACTGCTAGTTTTAGGTTAGTTTTAGGCCTGTAAAAACTGCCCCCAGTGAGTGGATGAGGAAGGTGGATAACACAGAACTAGTGTGAACAGGCGATCGATGGTTGGCGTGGACACGGTGGCCGAAGGCCATGTTTCCACGCTGTACCTCTAAACTAAACTAATCTGATAGAAATGCTCAGCAAATGTAAAATATAATTTGTTAAAAGATGTTTGGATATGAAGGATAAAAACAGTTGCACAGAAAGATGTCTCTCAGACCATGCATTTAAAATGGGGATTGATATATTTTTTGAAAGATTGGGGGATAGAGGGCAATGCAGCTCTGGAACAGAGGAAGAATAGTCTATCGTGATCAATTATGATCTTATTCAAATAGTAGGGAAGTCTTGAGAGGTTGAGTGGTCCAATGTTCCTGCTCCTATTTTCTTTTTATGCTATTTGGGCTTTAATGATTTAGTTTAGAGATACAGCACGGAAACAGGCCCTTCAGCTCACCAAGTCCACACTGACCAGAGAAAGACAATAGACAATAGGTGCAGGAGTAAGCCAGTTCAGCCCTTAGAGCCAGCACTGCCACTCACAGTGATCATCATGGCTGATCATCCACAATCAGCACCCCGTTCCTGCCTTCTCCCCATATCCCCTGACTCTGCTATCTTTTAGAGCTCTATCTAACTCTCTCTTGAAAGCATCCAGAGAATTGGCCTCCACTGCCTTCTGAGGCAGAGAATTCCACAGATTCCCAGCCCTCTGTGTGAAAAAGTCTTTCCTCATCTCCATTCTAAATGGCTTACCCCTTGTTCTTATCCCCGCATGTTAACACTACGCTAGATAATTTTTACATTTTACACCAAGCCAATTAATTTACAAACCTGTACGTCTTTGGAGTGTGGGAGGAAACTGATGATCAAAGAGAAAACTCATGCAGGTCATGTGAAGATTGTACAAACTCTGTATAGACAACACCCGTAGTCGGGATCGAACCTGGGTCTCTGGCATTGTAACGCAGCAACATCTATGCCACCATGTCGCCCAAATGGAATGGGTTGAATTCACATCCCTCGATCTATGATCTAATTACTGAGATCAAGTGTATATCCAAGAACCTTGTCACCATGTTGGTGTTAACTAGTTCTTCCACACTTTCTGACTGAGTTTATAAATCTTTATCAAATCAAAATTGCGGCACAGTAGCACAGCGGCAGGGTCGCTGCCTTACAGTGCCACGGACCAGGGTTCGGCACTGACTACGGGCGCTCTCTGTATGGAGTTTGTACGTTCTTCCCGTGACCTGCATGAGTTTTCGCCGGTGCTCCGGTTCCTCCCCCTACTCCAAAGACATCTGTACGTTAACTGGCTTGGAAAAATTGTAAATTATCCCTGGTATAATAATAATAATAATGGATGGGATTTATATAGCGCCTTTCTAGATACTCAAGGTGCTTTACATCGCATTATTTGTTCACTCCTCAGTCACACTCGGTGGTGGTGAGCTACAGCTGTAGCCACAGCTGCCCTGGGGAAGACTGACGGAAGCGTGGCTGCTAATCTGCCCCTCCGACCACCACCAGTCACTCACACACATTCACACGCAGGCAGAGGTGGGTGAAGTGTCTTGCCCAAGGACACAACGACAGTATGCACTCCAAGCGGGATTCGAACCGGCTACCTTCCGGTTGCCAGCCAAACACTTAGCCCATTGCGCCATCTGTCGGCCCTGGTATGTGTAGGGTAGTGTCAGTGTGCGGGGATCGCTTGTTGGCGCAGACTCTGTATCTCTATCTCTAAACAAAAACTAAACTAAACCAAGGTAAACCAATGTTCGCATCTGGTCAACATGTCGAGGACAGATGTTTGAGGCATTTGGAGGGTGCAGAGAAGATTTACAAAGATTCCCTAGGAATTCCTTAGGAATTCAAAGGTGCGTATATCAGGAAAGGTGGAATATACTGAGACGCTTTTCCCTTGAGAAGAGGAGGCTAAGGAATGAACTGATGGAGACCTTGAAATTATGAAGTGTTTTTATAGAGTGCGTGCGAGGAGAATGTTTCCACTTATGCAAAAGAGGATAACTGGAGGCCATCAGCATCAGACTGTCACTAAGCAATCCAATGGAGAATTCATTCTTCACTCAAAGAGTGGGGAGTATATGAATCTTGTAGCTACAGGCAGTGACTAAAACTAGGACGGCCATGGTGGCTCTGCGGTAGAGTTTCGTTTGGACCTCAAGGGGTCCAAATGACAAATAAATTGAATCTTGAATCTTGAATCTTGATCTTGAGTTGCTGCCATACAGCGCTGGAGAGCCGGGTTCGATGCTGACTAAGGGCGCTTGTCTGTACGGAGTTTGTACGTTCTCCCCGTGACCAGTGTGGGTTTTCTCCAAGATCTTCAGTTTCCTCTCACACTCCAAAGACTTACAAGTTGGTAGATTAAATGGCTTAGTAAATGTAAAATTGTCGCTAGTGTGTGGAGGATAGTGTTAATGTGCGGGGATCACTGGTCGGCGAGGACCCGGTGGGCTGTCGGGACTGTTTCACACTGTATCTCTAAACTAAACTAAAACAAATGTAAAGGTTTACATGGTAAGTGGAGAAAAAAAAGGATAAATTCAGATGAGTAAAGGGGAAGAAGGCCTCAAATATACCATAAGTATCAAGCTGCAGGGGTAAGTAGATCAGCCATGATCAAATGACTGAGCCGATTAGCCATATCTGCTCCAATATCCAGGGTCTTATGATCTGAATGGGCCAAATGGTCAACATCACATTTGCAATGCTGTGTACAGCACACAATGTTAAAAAAAGTTATCTTCCACACTCAACCCTACTTTAATTACGTGCCCAAACTGTGGACTTTATTAATTTTTTAATTAGAGATACTGAGCAGAAACAGGCCTTTCGGCTCATGTAGATCGCGCTAACTAGTGATCCCGGTGCACCAGCACTATCCTATACACGCTCAGGTCCATTTACAATTTTTACCAAAGCGCAATTAACCTACTAACCTGTACGACTTTGGAGTGTGAGAGGAAACCGGAGTACCCGAGTTAAACCCACGCAGGTCACAGACAGCACCTGTAGTCAGGATCAAACCTGGCTCTCTGGCGCTGTAAAAAAAAACCCCTGTCCCACTTAGGAAACCTGAATGGAAACCTCTGGAGACTTTGCGCCCCACACAAGGTTTCCGTGCGGTTCCCGGAGGTTTTTGTCAGTCTCCCTACCTGCTTCCACTACCTGCAACCTCCGGCAACCACCTGCTACCTCCGGGAACCACACGGAAACCTTGGGTGGGGTGCAAAGTCTCCAGAGGTTTCCGTTCAAGTTTCCTAAGTGGGACAGGGGCATAGTAGGTAGGGCTGCAACTCTACCGCTGCGCTACCATGCCGCCTCTTCCCAAAGCAAAATAGTTATTTTCTACCCTCTGTACATCCAATCCTCATATAAGGCACACCCATTGCTTGAGGCAAAAAAAAAGTTAATATTAAGATATCTTGGATAATTAATCATTCATCCAAAAATTTCCCCATTATTTATGCTCTGGGCAAAACCGCAAGTCAGCAAGCCCAGTTACTAATCTCATTGCCAACTGTGGGATCTGAATAGATTTTCTAACAAGTGTGCCCAGAGAAAATAATATAACAATTACTGCATTTCAGAAGTAATTATTTCATTGTGAAGTGCATCATGATATCCAGAGGACGAGGAAAAAATATTTTCTGAAATTATATTCCATAATTAATTTCAAACGCAGAGACAATTCCCGATATGTTCTCACTAAACAGGTGGAAGTGGATGTGGAAAACGGAAGATAGACACAAAAAGCTGGAGTAACTCAACGGACAGGCAACATCTCTGGAGAGAAGGAATGGGTGACGTTTCGGGTCGAGAGCCTTCTTCAGACTGGTTAGGGATAAGGGAAAACGAGAGATATAGACAGTGATGTGGAGAGATAAAGAACACTGAATGAAAGATATGCAAAATAGTAACGATGATAAAGGAAGCAAGCCATTGTTTGCTGTTTATTCGGTGAAAATGAGAACCTAGTGCAAATTGGGTGGGAGAGGGATAGAGAGAGGGAATGCCGGGGCTACCTGAAGTGAGAGAAATCAATACTCATACCACTGGGCTGCAAGCTGCCCAAGTGACATATGAGATGCTGTTCCTCCAATTTGGGTTTAACCTCACTCTGACAATGGAGGAGACCTAGGACAGAAAGGTCCTGTGGAGGAATGGGAAGAAGAATTAAAGTGTGTTTCGTTTAGAGATACAATTCATGCATTCATAAATTCTTGCAGAATTAGGCCATTCAGCCATCATTTACACCGCCGTTCAAATATGGCTGATCTATCTTCCCCTCTCAACGCTATTCTCCTGCCTTCTCCCCATAACACCTGTACTAACCTGTCAATCTCCACTTCAAAATGATTCATTGACTTGGCCTCCACAGCCTTCCATGGCAATAAATTCCACAGATTCACCACCCTCTGACTTAGGAAATTCCTCCCCACTTCCTTTATAGAGGGACGATTTTTTATTCTGAGGCATGCCCTCTGGTCCTAGACTCTCCCACTAGTTCACTTGGACCATCTTCGACATTTCCCCACCATTTCTAGATCTCACCGTCTCCATCACAGGAAATGGACCATTGACCGACATCTACTACAAACCTACTGACTGCCATAGCTATCTTGACTACACTTCTTCCCACACTGCTTTCTGTAAAGACTCTATCCCGTACTACCAATTCACTGCCTACGGCGCATCTGAGCCCAGGTGGGGTGTTCCATACCAGGGCATGTACTCATTCTTTTGGAAACGGGGGTTCCCCTCTTCCATTATAGATGAGGTTCTCACCTGCCTGTCCTCGATATTCCGCAGCTCCACTCTTGCTCCCCCTCCCACCATTCATAACAAGGGTAGAGTCCCCTTTGTCCTCATCATCCACCCCATCGGCCGTCGCCTACAGCATATAATCCTCCAACACTTTCGCCACCTCCAACGGGATCCCACTACTGGCCACATCTTCCCATCTCCACCCCTTTCTGCTTTTCGCAGAGAACGTTCCCTCTGAAACTCCTTGATCAATTCGTCCCTTCACACCCAAACCACCACCTCCCCAGGAACATTCCCGTGCAACCGCAGGAGATGCAACACCTGTCCCTTTACCTCCCCCCTCGACACCATCCAAGGGCCCAAACAGTCTTTCCAGGTGAGGCAGAGATTCATTTGCTCCTCGTCCAACCTCATCTACTGTATCCGCTGTTCCAGGTGTGAACTTCTCTACATTGGCAAGAACAAGCGCAGGCTCGGCGATCGCTTCGCTGAATGCCTCCGCCCAGTTTGCCTTAACCTACCTGATCTCCCAGTGGCTCAGCAATTCAACTCCCCCTCTAATTCCCAATCTGACCTTTCTGTCCTGGGCCTCCTCCATTGTCAGACTGAGTGAGGCCCAGCGCAAATTGGAGGAACAGCACTTCATAATTTGCTTGGGCAGTTTACACCCCAGTGGTATGAACATTGACTAACAATGTTATGAACATTCTCTAACTTCAGATGGCCCTTATGCCCCTGTCCCACTTAGGAAACCTGGACGAAAACCTCTGGAGACTTTGTGCCCCACCCAAGGTTTCCGTGCGGTTCCCGGAGGTTGCAGGTGGTTGCCGGAGGTTGCAGGTAGTGGAAGCAGGTAGGGAGACTGACAAAAACCTTTGGGAACCGCATGGAAACCTTGGATGGGGTGCTAAGTCTCCAGAGGTTTCCGTTCAGGTTTCCTAAGTGGGACAGGGGCATTACTTTCCCTCTCTATCCCCTTCCCCTTCCCAGTTCTCCCACTATTCTTACTGTCTCCGAATACATTCTATTTTTGTCCTGCCCCCATCCCCTGACATCAGTCTGAAGCAGGGTCTTAACCTGAAACATCACTCGTCCCTTCTCTCCAGAGATGCTGCCTGATCGGCTGAGCTGCTCCAGGATTTTGTGATTATCCTAGATAGGCATCTGGGATACAGCACAAGTGTTATAGCAGTCGTACACTGAGGCAGTATACAGAGTTGTCTAGAATTGGAAAGGTTGGGACTAATGTCTTTTTAATTTCTGTTGAACAATTTTTAGTTTTGTTTGCTGAATCTGTGAATCAATTGTTGAGAACAAGCTGGGAAATTGAAGATTAGAAGATAAACTTTTGTAATGGAGCTGAGTTAAGTTGGGTCCAAAGAGGAGACGAGGATCAATGGTGATGGCTGTGAAGAAATTTGAAGGTGAGAATGTGGATGTAATTGGGGGGAGCAGAAAACCAATGTAAAAACCCGAAGGACTAAATTGCCAATGTACCATGCATAAGGTCATAAGGTCATAAGTAATAGGAGTAGAATTAGGCCATTCAGACTGATCTATCTCTTCCTCCTAACCCCATTCTCCTGCCTTCTCCCCATAACATAGAAACATAGAATCATAGAAAATAGGTGCTGGAGTAGGCCATTTGGCCCATTGAGCCAGCACCACCATTCAATATGGTCATGGCTGATCATATTCAATATGATCATGGCTGATACTAAAATCTGTTCCCCGTTCTTGCTTTCTCCCCATATCCCTTGATTCCGTTAGCCAGAAGAGCTATGTCTAACTCTCTCTTCATATCTTAACCTCTGACACCTGCACTAATCAAGATTCTATCTACCTCTGCCTTAAAAATATCCATTGACTTGGCCTTCACAGCCTTCTATGACAATGAATTCCACAGATTCACCACCCTCAGACTAAAGAAATTCCGACTTATCTTTCTAATGGTGTGTCCTTTTAGTCCGAGGCAATGGCCTCTGGTCCTAGACTCTCCCACTTGCGGAAACATCCTCTCCATGTTCACTCTATCCAGGCCTTTCACTATTCGGTAAGTTTCAATGAGGTCCCCTCCTCAACCTTCTAACCTCCAGCGAGTACAGGCCCAGTGCCGTCAGACGCTCATGATCTGTTAACCCAATCACCAATCATGGGTTGCCCTCCTTGCTTTAGGTGCCCCCCACCTCGCCCCTCGCCCCCCTCGCCCTCTATGTCTCACCATGCTCTACGTGATTGTGTTCCCACCCAGAAACGCCAGCATCTGAAGTCTCCCCGCGTCTCCAAGCCTAATTTTTT
Organism: Leucoraja erinaceus; assembly: GCF_028641065.1. Lineage (NCBI taxonomy): Eukaryota > Metazoa > Chordata > Chondrichthyes > Rajiformes > Rajidae > Leucoraja > Leucoraja erinaceus. The sequence goes on along the minus strand of NC_073383.1, from coordinate 72,124,090 downwards.
TTTTTTTTTTGTATTTCGACAGAGAAGGCGACTGACCTTTGCATACATTAGCGATTCCCAAGCTGATCTGACTAGATTTGGAGTTTGTCCTTCGCCTTCACTTTCCAAAAAAGAAAAAAAGAAAAATCCACCATGAATAATTCATTGAACAGACCTGCAAGTTGTTGATCCTGAGCGATGCTTCTGTTCTACTTTGCCCCTCAAGTGACCTGACAGAATCCGTAAGATTCCGTTCCCTTCAAACTCTCTCTGCAAAGAAGTTTGGTGACTGTTGCCAATAGAACTTCCAATTATCATCAGATTCATTCCACCAATCCTCAAATGATTTTCATGTCACACCCCTAATTACTTTAAGATTTCTCGTTTCTTCTTAAATGAATTTTCCTCGCCCCAAGGTTATTATTGGCCATTTCATTCAATGATTATCATTTTGGTCTTAATATAATTTTCTTTTTAGCTCAATGGTAAATGCTGCCGTTTTATAACCTTACTGTGTTGCTTAATGACTTTCATTACTTTCTGCCGATGATTTAATCCTCCCAGGGTTTCCTCTTATATCCCCTGTGATTTGTCTTATGACATTTCAAGCTTCTTAAAATTGGTATTTTTTACTTTAATTATGAAAACAATTTTAACTACACAATTGTGACCAGCACGTTATAGTTTGGGAATCTAATCAAACATGGACTTCAGACTCTAATTTTTGGTTTCTAAGATGCTGTGTATATACTCATTAGTTTATTTCGCTTCTTCATACTCTCATCTCTCATCCCCGTGTTCCTCATTTCCCTCATTCCCCCATCTTTCCCCTGTCCCCTTCCCCTTCCACCTTCCTCTGGCTTTACATTTCACTCTTCTCTCCATATCGAACACCCTTTGTCTCATTTTCAGCTCTAACCATCATCAAATGCTCCACCCATCTGCCAATCCAACCCCCCCCCCCATCTGCATCTTCCCATCACTTGTTCATCTTTGTCCTTCTCCCACCTCTCTTTTCCTGTTTTCTGCCCCCTTATTATTATTATCATCAATCTGAAGAAGGATCACAACCCAAAACTTTGTCTGTCCTGTCCATGTCCTCCACAGATGTTGCCTAACCTGCTGAGTTCCTCAGCACTTTGTGTTTTGCTCCAAAATCCAGCATCTGCAGTTCCTTGTATCTCTATCGGTTGACCTTGATGGTTCTTCAACCTCATGGTAACATTCAAAGATCATGACTATTGTGTTAGAATACCCTGATTGCGGCTCTTGTACTTATTCCTTATGGATATTCTTTACAATATTGAATAATCTTGAATAGTTCTTCTTAATCCAAGTTAGTCACGACCTATCTGTTTATCTAAATGACTGTCTGCTGCCACTTATAAAAGCAAACATTTTTTTCTGTGGCATATTGCTGCTTTTAATGAATTAGTTCATTTGTTATTACTATATTCAACCAAATTCTTTCTCTCCTGCATTATTACTTCAACTCTTTTCACTCTTCATTCAACCACAAATTAAGCTCCATGGAGTCATTTTTTGCACACTTTTATAGTCTTCTGGTTCAATCTTTTTTCCTCAACATACATCTGCAATGTCAAGGCCATCAATATTCTACATTCTCTGCAGACCTTTAATTCCAATAAATTGTTTCTAATATCTCTTGCAAAATTATATAAGAATTCGTTTTTAGAAAAATAATTGTTTTACTTTGCGAGCTCAGGGATTATTTGACATTTCTATTTCTCCTTTGTTAATAAGTCTGTTCTTATCTCTGTGCAACAATGTCACAGGCTTTCAGCAGGCTAAGTCCATTTTATCCAAACCCTGATTACTGTTTCACAATCTCCATCAACAGCTTAGTTCCAGCCATTGTACGAAGAGTGTTCTTCTAAAAGCATTTGCAAAAAGAATGGAGATATCTAGCCCATTGGGACACAGAAACTAAATACCTACTCCCCTGATGACCTTGAATGCTATGCATTCTCTCTGCCCAATTAACACACACGCACGTTCATGCCTTAAGATATGGTGATAATGTCGGGATTGATGCAGATTGAGTGGAGGACAGTGCGTTCAGAAGGGGGTGAGGTTAGAGTAGGTCAGGGAAAACAAAATGTTGAGGCAGTTGATGTACCGCCGGCAGTTCGAAATGAAAATTTCAAGTCAAGTCAAGTCAAGTTTATTCGTCACATACACATACGAGATGTGCAGTGAAATGAAGGTCTAGAGAGGGTAGACGGCCAAAAGGAGGAGGATCCATTGGAAATGGGAGAAAGGGGTGATCACTGGGTGGAGAGGACTCCTTCCCATAGGAATAGGCAGTCTGAAGAAGAGTTCTGAGCCAAAACACGACCAATTCCATTTCTCCAGAGATGCTGCCTGACCTGCTGAGTTGATCTATCATTTTGTGTCCATCTATGGTTATGAACCAGCATCTGCAGTTCCTCCCTATAGATTTTCCTGTCTTGAGGTTGCTTTTAAAATGCTCCTTGTAGGGAGGAACTGCAGATGCTGGTTTACACCGATGGTGGGCACTAAATGCTGGAGTAACTCCAAGGGACCGACAGCATCTCCGGAGAGAAGGAATAGGTGACATTTCGGGTCGAGACCCTTCTTGCTCTGTTGGTCTCAGCCAGAAAGTTGGTGCGAGTGGTACCTGTTCTAATGGAGCTGGAAGAAGAGGATTGATCACACAGCTGCCTCCTTGATACAGAATCTCGTATCATCGCAGCTGGAACTTCACTGAAAGCCGAGACCATCCTTATGGGTAATGAGCCTTTGAGAAGCCTGTGGGTGCGGAAGCAGAATATCAATAACTTGATTTTTGTAGCTCCAACTGAGGTGGATGATTTAAATACTAATAGTCATAGAGTCATACACCATTGAAACAGACCCTTCAACCCAACTTGCCCATGCTGACCATGGTATCCCATCTACACTTGTCCTTCCTGCCTGCATTTGGCCCATATCTCTCTAAACCTTTCCTATCCATGTACCTTTTAAATGTTGTTATAATACCTGCCTCAACTACCACCACTGGCAGCTCATTCCATATGCCCATGTGAAAACGTTGCCCCTCAGGTTCCTATTAAATATTTTCCCTCTCACCTTAAACCTATGTCCTCTGTTTCTCGATTCCCCTTATTCTGGGTAAAAGGCTAATATTCAAGAGTCTGTGAATTACCCATTGAACCATAAAATAAGTAACTCAAAAAAGTAAATTTAGTCCATTGAATCTGCACCCACTGCTAGTGATGATATTCACTTAATGTCACTCCCCTATTCTTACCTGGAAAGTCTTTCTTCTATATATATAGTGGTCAAATTTCCTTACGAAAATTAAGATTGAATCTCCTTTCCCCCAACTTAATAGATTGAAATGCATGGTGTGCTGCATAATCTATTCTTCCTTATTTCTGTCTATTTTCCCAATCACTCAATCTTTGTCCACTGGTATGTATTTCATTAACAAGCATATTGGATTACCTTTTAATTAAATTATGTTATCGATGTAACTACTCTCTCTATCTCTCCTCCATCTCACTCAATGTGCTCATGCACACTCTCTCCCTTTCACATACATATACACTCTATCATTTTCTCACATAGACACACACAGTCACTCTCGGTAACCCTCCTCTTTCTCTCTCTCTCTCTCGCACACACAGAATTCCACAGTTTCTCACCTCCTCATTCACACTCACTCTCACTGTCTCTTTTCCACCTCCTCTCCCTCTCCCTCTCTCTCATCTCTTAATCCCACACTCTCACTCTCACTCTCTCAATCCCATGCCACACAGTCTCTCTCTCTCTCTCTCTCTCTCACACACAAAATCCCACACAGTCTCACTCTTCCTCCCTCTTTCCCCCCCTCTCTCTCATATAATCAGACACAGTCTCTCCCTTTCCCACTGTATCTCACACTTAAGGGCCTGTCCCATTGTACGAGGTAATTCAAGAGTTCTCCCGAGTTTCCCCTGATTCCCCTGAACTCTCGGAGAATTATGATAATAGCCGCTCGTAGGTACTCGGGGCTCTCGTGGACATGTTGAAAAAACTTCACGAGCTTACCGCGTTTCCCATGTACCTGCCGTTAGCGTTACGAACCACTAAGAGACGTCCCGAGCTCCGACGTACCCGGTACGTACATTCTTCAGGCAGACCAGAGGAGGCAGTCATACCGCCATCCATATAAACGGGACTGAGGTGGAGCGCGTCTCCAGCTATAAATTCCTCGGAGTGCATATCTCGGAGGACTTGTCCTGGTCCCTCAACACCTCCAAGCTGATCAAAAAGGCACAGCAGCGCCTTTACTTCCTTAGGAGGCTCAAGAAAGCCCACCTGTCCCCCCAGATCCTGACCAACTTTTACCGCTGTACCATAGAGAGTATCCTGACCACCTGCTTCACGGTATGGTACAGCAGCTGCACTGCTACGGACAGGAAGGCACTACATCGGGTGGTGAAAACCGCGCAGCACATTATCGGTGCCCTTCTCCCTGCCATAGATGCCCTCCACCGAAAACGGTGTCTGAATTCGGGCTGGGAAGATCATTAAGGACCCCTGTTACACCCCAACCATGGACTGTTTGCCCTCCTCCTCCCATCAGGGAGGCGGTACAGGAGCCTCAGGTCACGTACCAGCAGGATGAGGAAAAGCTTCTATAACAACACAATCACACTGCTGAACTCGGAGTCCCGACGATAGATTTCTCTGGTCCCTCCGTCCCCCTTTGTTTAATCATTCTGTATTTCCTGATTATTCAGTATCTTCTCTCTTTCTATTTTTTTCTTGTTTTTTCTCTTTATGTACAACTACTACGGACTGACACAAAACTGCATTTCGTTGTACTGATACTTGTATTTGTGCGATGACATTAAAGTTGAATTGAATTGATTGAATTGAATTGAATTGAATCTACGTACTTACCACAATTTTTTTTTAAACTCGGGAGAGCTCTTGGATAAAGTTGTATAGTGGGACAGGCCCTTTACACACACACACACACACAATCACTCACTCACTCTCTCACACACTCACATGCCAAGCAACGCGCACACACAAAACCATGACATTTTAATTTTTCGCTTTTCAATATCCGAAATCTGGGACAGTTACCGTGACACCAATGCACATGTTATAATTTCTTTAAAGCTGGAATGTGGATGATTATGTGCTGATTATGTGAGAGATGGTAAGAAATCACTGAAGATGTGAAAAAGTATGAACTAAATCTAATTATTAAAGATGACACTTTTAAGGTTCTCTGAAGAACGTCATTGGAATATCACCTCCTCAAAATGTTTAATTCATTTCCTTAAAGGTTTGTGTTCCCTATAGTATTACTCCTATCTTTATGTTATCAGCTTTAACCCATGCATCACTAGTTTCTCTGCCATGTGTCTGTAACCATCAGCAAATTGTACTGACTGAAATAAAATGTTCCAGCAACAGTTATCAAGGTACATATATTTCTTATGCCCCTGTCCCACTTAGGAAACCTGAATGGAAACCTCTGGAGACTTTGCGCCCCACCCAAGATTTCCGTGCGGTTCCCAGAGGTTGCAGGTGGTTGCCGGAGGTTGCAGGTAGTGGAAGCAGGTAGGGAGACTGACAAAAACCTCCGGGAACCTCCGGGAATCGCACGGAAACCTTGGGTGGGGCGCAAAGTTCAGGTTTCCTAAGTGGGACAGGGGCATAAGGCAGCAATATGTAGATTTTTCTGCCTAAATTTAAACATAATATCCTTGCTCCTCATCATTGTGCCACATTTACATGTTTTACACTGACCCAGCTCACACATTTCCAGGGTTATCCTGTAGAAGATGCAGGACTTAACCTGGAGCCCAGTCTGCATATCGCATTTAAACTGTTGACTATCTTATCTGTGCAGCACTGTGCATAGCAGCTAGCGGATGCCGGAGGATCAGGCATCAGGACTGAATCCAGGTCACTGGAGCTACAAGGCACCAAATCTACCTGCTGCATCACTTACCTCCGGGATGAAATGCCGAGACTCTATAAGATGCTGGTCAGGCTGCATTTGGAGTATTGTGAGCAATTCTGGGCACCATACCTGAGGAAGCATGTGCTGGCTCTTGAGAGTGTCCAGATGAAGTTTCCAAGAATGATCCCAGGAGTGAATGGGTTAGCATATGGTGAGCATTTGATGGCACTGGACCTATGGAAATCAGTTTCAGAGCCAATGGGATTGTTCTTCAATCGGCATAGGGCATTGGGGTAGCACAGTGGCGCAGCTGATAGACCTCTTTCCTCAGAGCACCGGAGATGTTTGATGATACTGGGCTTGCACTCGCTGGAGTTTAGAAAGACGAGGGGGGGGGACCTAGTTGAAACTTACCATACAGTGAAATGCTGGGATAGAGTGGATGTGGAGAGAATGTTTCCACTAGTGGGAGAGTCTAAGACCAGAGGTCAAAGCCTCAGATTTAAAACAAGGAGATGAGGAGGAATTTCTTTAGTCAGATGGTGACAAAACTTTGGAATTATTTGCCACAGAAGGCTGTGGAAGCCAAGTCAATTGATATTTTTGAGGAAGAGATAGATAGATTCTTGATTTGTACTGGTGTCAAGGGTTATGGGGAGGAGAATGAGGAGGTTAGGAGGGAGAGTTAGATCAGCCACGATTGAATGGTGGAGTGGACTTCATGGGCCAAATGGCCCAATTCTGATCCTATCACATGACCTTATGCCTTTCATGTCCAGTCCGAGCCCAAGGGAGATGAACTATGGTACGAGTATCACACTACTGGAATTAACTTCTCCCTAATTAAGAACATTGTCATATTTTACACATCTATCAAATCTCTAGTCCTCTCTTTGCTTCAAAGGGAACTAGCCTAGAGACACAAAGGACTGCAGATGCTGGAATCCTGAATGAAAAAAAAATTGCTGGAGGAACTCAGTGGGTCAGGTAGCATCTGTGGAGGGAATGGAGGGGGGAAGGGAAGGAGAGAGGAGGAGAGTGGAGAGAGAGAGCAGGCGTGGGAGAGAGTGAGGATAGTGAGAGCAGGGAGAGAGAGGTGGGGGAGAGAAAGGGGGGGGAGGAGAGGGGGCAGAGAGAGAGAGAGAGAGGGGGGAGAGAGAGAGATGTTTTGCATTGGCCACCATCTTCAGACTGGAGAAGGGTCCCAGCTGGAAACAATGTCTGTCCACTTCCACCCACAGATGCTGCCTGACCTGATGAGTTCCTCCAGCAGTTTGTTTTTCTCTTCCTTCATTCTCACCTTCCATCTGAAACGCCTCATCTATGAAACCTCTTTTTATTCTGATGTGGAATTCTCTGCCTCAGAGGGCGGTGGAGGCCGGTTCTCTAGATACTTTCAAGAGAGAGCTAGATAGGGCTCTTAAAGATAGCGGAGTCAGGGGATATGGGGAGAAGGCAGGAACGGGGTACTGATTGGGGATGATCAGCCATGATCACATTGAATGGCGGTGCTGGCTCGTAGAGCCGAATGGCCTACTCCTGCACCCATTGTCTATTTGCACATGTTTATCACTTTCTCACATGCAAGCTTGCATCCTTCCTTAATATTTCTGCTGAAAACATACCGCTAATAACTCATTTTGTCTCTTTGATTTCTTCATTTGAATCTCATCGGCAAAAAAAAAAGTGTCCCATTTACTTATGTCAAAGCAGTGAATTTCAGAGCGAACCGGCCAGATCTTCTTGTGGTTCAAATGTATTCTCGGAGAAATTGATAGAAAGCATTTTTCAACAGCTGCTTGTTAATCATTATTTGATGCAATATCACACAACAATGTTAATAAGTAAACACATATAGGAGAATTGAACAGATTACCACCATACGACAGTAGTTTTTCAAAGTAAGTTGACTAGTGCCCCCAGGTGGATGTGTACTGAAGGAGATTTCCATCACAGCTGCGGATTTTATGGCTTTCATTTGTCTTTGTCAAAGGTATGAGATGTTGCCATAGCTTGTAGCTGCAATTTATTGCCTGGTCCTGGTTCAATTAAGAACCTGTTGGTGGGTGTTCTTTTGTAACTTGTGTGAATCTTGCTTGGCTGCTTCCGGGCCAATTAAGATTCAACCACAGAATTGGAATCACGAATAGCTGAATAACAACAACAACAACAAAAAAATTAGGCAGTGTTTTTTTCTGACTCAAAGAATAATTGTACAACCAGATGGATATTTACGACAAGATACCGGGCACTAAACCAGTTTTTTGTTTTGATGGTTGTTTGCCGAATTTGAGAGAGCCACATTGAAATTCTCACGCCCCCAATAACAGAACGTAGATGTGCGAGTGAAGGAAGAGGCAATTGTCCCTCCAGCTTCTTCTGTCCTTCAAGAAAATCACATCTGAGATCCTACTTCACGTATTCACATTTATCCCACATCTCGTAATACCTTCAAATAACAATAATACATTTTTTAATAATAAATTTTATTTGTTGGGCGCCTTTCAGACATCTCAAGGCCACCTTACATAGATTAACAGGAATATAAACATATAATCAGAGTAAAATAAATAATAAAGACATCACAGAGACACAAACTAAAAACAGAATTCAGTCCAAAAACAGGAAATCAAAACCACAATGTGAAGAGAGAGCAGCGGCAGCCAAAATTGTGCCAGTGTCCACTCTCTCTTCACGGCAGCCATCTTGGACAAAGACTAACAGGATTACGTAGAGACAGAAAATCATCCCCCCATAATGGATACCACTGTGGGGGTAGGTACAATGTCAAGTCCCCAACCCCAAGTTCACCCCAAAGTCAGTCCTGCCACAGCAGTTGCCTCTATGGGGGCCCGATGTTCCTGGCCATTCTCACCAGGTGGTCTTGCCCCGGCGTCCGGAGAGTCCTCTCAGCGGCTGGGCCACCTGGAACGGCCACTTCCAAGCTGTAGACCGCGGCTTCCGGAGCCGACAAGGCCGCGCCGGTTTGGAGCTCCCAGGCTCCCGATGTTGAAATCGGCGCCGCCCACTCCGCTCCGCAGACCCGCAGCCCGGAGGTGTTGCTCTCGGCGGTCCAGCTCACCGGAGCTGCAGTGCGGCGACCCAGACAAGGCATTGCCCGCTCCGCTCCACGATAGCGCTCCAGCGCTGTGCCGCCACCGAGGCCGAGGTGCTGGGCGATCCCCACCAAGAAACGGCGCTCCAAGCCCGCTGGTAGGCCGCGAGGACGGGTCGATGGGCAGCCCGGAGAAAAAGCTGCCTCACCGACCAGGTAGGGACCTAGAAATAAAATTGCCCCCTACCCCCCACATTAAAAAGTCAATTTCTCCAAACGGACGAGGCAGGACTAACTAAAAAACTTAAAATAAAGCGAGTTTAACGGACGGCTGCTGGTTGGCAGCCATTCCTCCAAGATGGCTCCTCCTCCCCAATTAGCTATGGGAGTGGAATCAAGCCACTAATTACTCGTTTATTGCAACTGGCTTCCAGTCATAGAAGTTATAGAGTGATACAGTGTGGAAACAGGCCCTTCGGCCCAACCTGCCCACACTGGCCAACATGTCCCAGCTACACTAGTTCCACCTGCCTGCATTTAGTCCATATCCCTCCAAACCTGTCCTATCCATGTGCCGGTCTAATTGTTTCTTAAACGTTGGGATAGTCTCTGACTCAACTACCTCCTTTGGCAGCTTGTTCCATGTACCACCACCCTTTGTGTGAAAAAGTTACCCCTCAGATTCCTATTAAATCTTTTCCCCTTCAACTTAAACTTATGCCCGCTGGTCCTCGATTCACCAACTCTGGGCAAGAGACTCTGCATCTACACGATCTACCCCTCTTATGATTTTATACACCTCTATAAGATAACCCCTCATCCTCCAGTGCTGCAAGGAATAGAGTCCCAGCCTACTCAAACTCTCTTTGTAGTTCAGACCCTCTAGTCCTGGCAACATCCTCGTAAAACATCCTCACAAAACCAAACAATTATTTGTGGGTTAGGTAAAAAACGCTCCCCTGTTCCCTGAGCCCTACCTGCACTTGCATCCCATTCTCCCCTCCCCCTCCATCTTCGTTCCTTCCTCTGGCTTCACAATTCTCAGATCTCCAACTCTAAGTGGAAAATATTTTATCGGGGTGCATCACAGCATGGTTTGGGAACAGCTCCATCCAATACCATAAGAAATTGCAGATTGTGGTGGACACAGCCCAGGCCATCGCACAAACCAACCTCCCTTCCATTGACTACATTTACTCCCCACGCTGCTTCGGCAAGGCCACCTATAGTTTCAAGTTTGCGGATGACACTAAGCTGGGGGGCAGTGTTAGGTGTGAGGAGGATGCTAGGAGACTGCAAGGTGACTTGGATAAGCTGGGTGAGTGGGCAAATCCCCATCCATTTTGGTGGCAAAAACGGGAAGCAGATTATTATCTGCTTCGGCAAGGCCACCTGTATAATCAACGGTGTCTTACCCTGGCTACTCCCTCTTCTCCCCTCTCCCATCAGGCAAATGTGTTACAGAAGTGTGAAAATGCACATCTCCAGATTCAAGGACAGTTTCTTCCAAGCTGGTATCAGGCAACAGGCCATCTTTTCAACAGTCCTGCCCTACTGTCTATCTCATTGGGGACCCTTGCACTATCTTTAATCAGACTTTACCTTGCACTAAACATTATTCCCTTTATTATGTATCTGTACACTGTGGATGGCTTGTTTGTAATCATGTATTGTCTTTCCGCTGACTGGTTAACACGCAACAAAAGCTTCTCACTGTACCTCGATTCACGTGACAATAAACTAAACTAAATGTAACTAATCTCACACTCATTGTCTTTTTGCCTCTGGCAATTGTCCAATCTTCGGCCTATCAACATCCCCAATCACATGTTTCCACCTATCACTCACCAGGCTTTGGCCTTCCAGTTTTTTTCCACCTCCACCATAACCAGTCTAATGAAAGTTCCCGACCCAAAACATCACCATCTGTGTTTTCCAGAGCAGCAGAGTTACTCCAGCACTTTGTTTATTTTTTTATGTAAACCAGCATTTGCAGTTTCTTGTATCTCACAATTTTATCAATATAATTTCCCCTCCATAGTTTTCTCTTGTTCTGCAATTATCTGTCTCATATGCCCACCAACTCGAATTTTTTGCCACTTACCTGCAGTAAGAAATACCTACATTAGAAAATTAACCTAACAGCATATTTTTTGGTGGAACAAGAGAAAGGTGTTCAACTGAAGGAGCTTCATTTGTCATTAACATTCATAAGTTCAAAAGTGGTAGGAGCAGAATTAGGCCATTCGGCCCTTCAGACTTAAGAAGGGTTTTGGCCCGAAACTTTGCCTATTTCCTTCGCTCCATAGATGTTGCTGCACCCTCTGAGTTTCTCCAGCACTTTTGTCTACCAGCGCAGAAACAGGCCCTTCGGCCCACTAAGTCCCCACCGACCAGCGATCCCCGCACATTAACGCTATCCTACACACAGTAGGGACAATTTACACTTATACCAAGCCAATTAACCTTCAAGCCTGTATGTCTTTGGAATGTGGGAGGAAACAGAAGATTTTGGAGAATACCGATGCAGTCACAGGAAGAGCATACAAACTCTGTACAGACAGCACCCGTAGTTGGGATCGAACCTGAATTTCTGGCGCTGCAAGCGCTGTGAGGCTGCAACTTACTGCTGCAACACGGTGCCGGAGTTTGGGATGTGAGATCCATTTTGCAGACACTTTATTTAGACAGAAAATTCATGGGAATTTTCAACAACTGGAATGAACGCAATTGAAATATAAAGCTGCGCTTATTGAATAGTGTTTGTGGTTGAGAAGATTCTGGGTATGGAAATGTTCTGTTTGATTCAATGTACTTCTGTACATAATTAGTTATATCATTTCACACACTGATTTAATTGTTGTAATGATTAACATAAGAAGATAATTGGCTGTTTCTCTGTTTAAAAGGATGCACAGTAATACATAGAGTTGAAGGTGTTCCTTGTAGAACTGTGTGAGTAAAACATGGCATGGCATGAACTTTTGACACTTTGTTGCACCGACCACTGCTGTTAGTGGCATAGACCCAAATGCTGGAGTAACTCAGTGGCACCGGCAGCATCCCTGGAGTGGAGGGTGACGTTTTGGGTCGAGACCCTTCTTCAGACTGAGAATCAGAGGAGCAAGGAGGTCCTACTGCAGTTGTACAGGACCCTGGTGAGACTGCACCTGGAGTATTGTGTGCGGTTTTGGTCTCCTAATTTGAGAAAGGCCATGCTTGCTATTGAGGGAGTGCAGCGTAGGTTCATTCCCAGGATGGCGGGACTGACATAATGTGTATTCAGACCCCTTCACTTTTTCCACATTTTGTCACGTTACAGCCTTATTCTAAAATGGATTAAATTCTTTTTTTTTATCATCCATCTACACATAATACCCCATAATAAAACAGCAAAAACAGGTGTTTAGAGTAATTAAAAATAAATAACTGAAATATCACATTTACATAAGGATTCAGACCCTTTACTCAGTAATTAGTTGAGGCACCTTTGGCAGCGATTACGGCCTCATGTCTTTTTGGGTATGACGCTACAAGCTTGGCACACCTGTATTTGGGTAATTTTTCCCATTCTTCTCAACTGATCCTCTCATGCTTTGTCAGGTTGGATGGGGAGTGTCGATGCACAGCTATTTTCAGGTCTCTCCAGAGATGTTCAATTGGGTTCAAGTCCGGGCTCTGGCAGTGCCATTCAAGGACATTCACAGACTTGACATGAAGCCACTCCTGCATTGTCTTGGCTGTGTGCTGAGGGTCGTTGTCCTGTTTGAAGGTGAACCTCCGCCCCAACGCGAGGTCCAGAATGCTCTAGACCAAGTTTTCATCAAGGATCTCTCTGTACTTTGCTCCGTTCATCTTTCACTCGAACTTGACTAGTCTTCCAGTTCCTGCCACTGAAAAACATCCCCACAACATGATGCTGCCACCACCATGCTTCACTTTAGGCATAGTATTGGCCGGGTTATGAGCGGTGCCTGGCTTCCTACAGTCTACCATGAAGGCCTGATTGGTGGAGTGCTGCAGATATAGTTGTCCTTCTGGAAGGTTTTCCCATCTCCACAGAGGAACTCTGGAGCTCTGTCAGAGTGACCATCGGGTTCTTGGTCACCTCCCTGACCAAGGCCCTTTACCACTGATTGCTCAGTTTGGCCGAGCTGCCAGCTCTATGAAGAGTCCTGGTGGTTCCAAAGTTCTTCCATTTAAGAATGACATGTGCTTTTCGGGACCTGCAATGCTGCAGAAATTGTTTTATACCCTACCCCAGATCGATGTCTCATCGCAATCCTATCTCTTGGAGATCGACAGATAATTCCTTCGTCTTCATGGGTTGGTTTTTGCTCTGTCAACTGTGGGACCTTATATAGACAGGTGTGTGCCTTTCCAAATCATGTGTAATCAATTTAATTTACCACTGATGGACTGCATTCAAGTTGTAGAAACATCTCAAGGTAATCAATGGAAACAGGAAACAAAATAAGCTCAATTTTGAGTGTCATAGCAAAGGGTCTGAATACTTATGTAAATGTGATTCAGTTATTTATTTTCAATTACTTTGGAAAAATTTCTAAACAACTGTTTTCGCTTTTTCATTTTGGGGTATGGTGTGTAGATTGATGATATAAAAAAAATGAATTTAATCAATTTAAAAATAAGGCTGTAACGTAACAAAATGTGGAAAAAGTGAGGGGGTCTGAATACTTTCTGAATTCACGGTATGATGAAAGAATGGAGCGACTGGGCTTATATTTACTGGAGTTTAGAAGGAAGATAGGGGATCTTATAGAAACATATAAAATTCTAAGAGATTGAACAGGCTAGATGCAGAAAAAATTGTCGCGATGTTGGGGGGGTCCAGAACCAGGGGTCACAGTTTAAGAATAAGGGTTAGGCCATTTAGGACTGAGATGAGGAAAAATGTTTTATAACCATATAACCATATAACAATTACAGCACGGAAACAGGCCATCTCGGCCCTACAAGTCCGTGCCGAACAACTTTTTTTTACTTAGTCCCACCTGCCTGCACTCATACCTTAACCCTCCATAACCCTCCATTCCCTTCTCATCCATATGCCTATCCAGTTTTCACCCAGAGAGTTGTGTATCTGTGGAATTCTCTGCCACAGAAGGCAGTGGAGGCCAATTCACTGGATGTATTCAAGAGAGAGTTAGATTTAGCTCTTAGGGCTAAAGGAATCAAGGGATATGGGGTCCCTGCCTCACCTACCTCCTCTGGCCGCTCGTTCCATATACCCACCACCCTTTGCGTGAAATAGTTACCACTTATGAAAACATGGAACTACCAGGCAGAAGCCACATGCAGCTGTGGAGCAGTACAGACAATGTCCCACCTACTGGAGTGTGATGACGCCCCCCAGTGCAGCCCCCAGGACCTGGTTGAAACAACCCGACCCGACCAGCTGTGACCTGCGCCAGATACTGGCAGAACGACATCTGAGATTGCAACGGACCCGAAGAAGAAGTTACCACTCAGGTTCCTATCAAATCTTTCCCAGGTCGCTGGCACTGTAAGGCAGTAGCTCTACCGCTGCACCTGCATCTTATGTCATATCTCAAACACGAGGACATGACTTCAGAATTAAGGGACAGAAGTTTAGGGGTAATATGAGGGGGAACTTCTTTACTCAGAGAGTGGTAGCGTTGTGGAATGAGCTTCCAGTGGAAGTGGTGGAGGCAGGTTCATTGGTATCATTTAAAAATAAATTGGATAGGCATATGGATGAGAAGGGAATGGAGGGTTATTGTATGAGTGCAGGCAGGTGGGACTAAGGGGAAAAAAAGTTGTTCGGCACGGACTTGTAGGGCCGAGATGGCCTGTTTCCGTGCTGTAATTGTTATATGGTTATATGGTTATGTCCTGTTACTTATTTTTCGGCAGAAATAAATATCTGGGGAAGGGCTTTCTCCGTGGTCTCGGCATGCATTTCAAAAGCACGATGCCCAAAATGATCCGAATGAGAATGATTTTACCTTCAAGCAATGATGTAATGGGCAGTAGTTGAACGATCATCCATTAAACAACCTGACTTTCTTTAAAGTCAATGAAATGGAAATTGAGAGGAGTATATTACACACTGACAGTCTAACACTGCTAAAAGGCAAAATCGCTCCAAATATTTTAACCACAGTCTTTGTATTGGAGTAGCATAGAATAATCTAGGAACCTGTCCAATCTTATATTAAACAGCTTTATTAACTTATACTTTATGAAGACGTATTCAGCTGTACTCCTAAATCTTTTCGCACCTCAGCTTTTAAACCTTTGTTTTTAAGTCTCCTTCATTCCAATATATGTGTTAAATTACAGTTCTGTTTGTTATTTTTTATCCAGTATTCATCTGCCCAGTTACAATGCAGTCACATTGTGTGGGTGGGTAGTGAAATGACCACGTTACTGGATTAGTACCCGGGAGCCTGAATAATTGATCCCGAAACAAGAATTTAAATCCTGCAATGGGCGGAGAATTGCTAAAGAGAATAAATAATGCTGACCATGAAACTACAAGGTTGTGGTATATAAATAAATATTTGTTTCACTGACTACCTTCATGGTCGCTATGACACCCCGGTCCTGTGCTTGGCTTTACATCCAATGCTCACTCACGACTCTATAAGGCTCTAGGAAGCCCGCATTTGGAATATTGTGAGCAATTATTGGCACCATATCTGAGGAAGGAGGAGTTGGCTCTGGAGAAGGTCCAGAGAAAGATTACGAGAATGATAGACGATAGACAATAGACAATAGGTGCAGGAGTAGGCCATTCGGTTCTTTGAGCCAGTACCACCATTCAATGTCATCATGGCTGATCATCCACAATCAGTACCCCATTCCTGCCTTCTCCACATATCTCTTGAAAGCATTCGGAGAACCGGCCTCCACTTTCCTGAGGCAAGAGAATTCCACAGATTTACAACTCTCTGTGTGAAAAAGTATTTCCTCATCTCTGTTCAAAATGGCTTGCCCCTTATTCTTAAACTGTGACCCCTGGGTCTGGATTCCCCCAACATCGGGAACATGTTTCCTGCCTCTAGCATATCCAAACCCTTAATAATCTTATACGATACAGTGATCCCTTTTCATTCGTCTAAATTCTAGATTATACAAGCCCAGCCGCTCCATTCTCTCAGCATATGACAGCCCAGCCATCCCGGGAATCAAACTTATGAACCTACGCTGCACTCCCTCAATTGCAAGAATGCCCTTCCTCAAATTTGGAGACCAAAACGGCACACAATACTCCAGGTGTGGTCTCACTAGGGTCCTGCACAACTGTAGAAGAACCTATTTGTTCCTATACTCAACTCCTCTCGTTATGAAGGACAACATGCCATTTGCTTTCTTCACTGCCTGCTGTACCTGCATGCTTCCTTTCATTGACTGATGAACAAGGACCCCCAGATCCCGCTGTACTTCCCCTTTTCCCTACTTGACACCATTTTGATAATAATCTGCCTTCCTGTTTTTGCCACCAAAGTGGATAAGCTCACTTTTATCCACATTAAACTGCATCTACCATGCATTTGCCCACTTACCCAACCTGTCCAAGTCACCCTGTATTCTCATCGCATTCTCCTCACAGTTCACACTGCCACCCAGCTTTGTGTCATCTGCAAATTTGCTAACGTTGCTTTTCATCCCTTCATCTAAATCATTAACATACATTGTAAATAGCTGCTGAGTATTTAACCTATAATGAGAGGTTAGAAGAATGAGAGGGGACCTCATTGAAATATTACGGAATAGTGAAAGGCTTGGATAGAGTGGATGTGGAGATGATGTTTCCACTAGTGGGAGAGTCTAGGACTAGAGGTCATAGCCTCAAAATTAAAGGATGTTCATTTAGGAAGGAGATGAGGAGAAATTTCTTTAGTCAGAGGGTAGTGAATCTGTGGAATTCTTTGTCACGGAGGTCAAGTCAGTGGCCAGGTAGAGCTAGATAAATTTTTGCTTAGTACAGGTGTCAGAGGTTATGTGGAGAAGGCAGGAGAATGGGGTTAGGAGGGAGAGATAGATTAGCCATGATTGAATGGTGGAGTAGACTTGATGGGCCGAATGGCCTAATTCTACTCCTATCATTTATGACCTTATGATCTTATGGGACTTAACTTTCTTTGCCTCTCATAATTTTATGTACTTCCATCAGGTCTCCCTCACCTCCGTCGTTCCAGAGAAAACAACCCGAGTCTGTCCAACTTCTCCCAACTTCTCCCAGTCCTGGGGAGTTTAACTGGGCAATTCCAGAGCAGCTTTACACATGGCAACCCCAACTCTGCATCCAAGATCTCCCCCTGAAACAAACTACCTCCCTGATCTGTGGTAAATCACTTAAACGTAATTACAAGTTAACAGATTTATTTTTAAAACACTTACTGGATGTAAATAACATTCATATTCCTCAAGCTTCCTCTTTGAGTACCCTGGGATGCAAACCAACTGGGGATGCTAATGTTATCCCACCTTTTAAGAAAGGCGGGAGAGAGAAAACAGGGAATTTTTATAGACCAATTAGCCTAACATTGGTGGTGGGGAAGATGCTGGAGTCAATTATAAAAGATGAAATACAGGCACATTTGGATAGCAGTAACAGGATCGGTCCACGTCAGCATGGATTTACAAAGGGGAAATCATGCTTGACTAATCTTCTGGGTTTTTTTGAGGATGTAACTAGGAAAATGGACAAGGGAGAGTCGGTGGATGTAGTGTACCTGGACTTTCAGAAAGCATTTGATAAGGTCCCACATAGGAGATTAGTGTGCAAAATTAGGGCATTTGGGGTATTGGGGGTAGAGTGCTGACATGGATCGAGAAGTGGTTGGCAGACAGGAAACAAAGAGTGGGGATTAAAGGGGCCCTTTCAGAATGGCAGGCAGTGACCAGTGGGGTACCACATGGCTCGATGCTGGGACTGCAGCTATTTGCAATATACATCAATGATTTTGATGAAGGGAATCAAAGTAACACAGAACGGGACATGAGAAGGCATGAGGATGAGGTTAAGAGAGAGGGATAGATCAGCCATGATTGAATGGTGGAGTAGACTCATGGGCCAGATGGCCTAATTCTACTACTATTCCTTATGACCTTATGACCTTATGACCTTATGAATTCTAATCACTTTCAATTTGCTATACTATTCCAGCTTATCTTTTCTTTAACTAAATCATAAACCCATGACATGGACTCAGATATTATTGAATTGGCCAGATTCACTCTGTTGGTGCGGGATAGTCTTCTCTGAGCTTCAAACTCAGGTCCCTCCTTCTTGCAAAGGTTGTTTCCGGGCTGTCGCTGCCTGTGAATCTGACTGACCTTCTTTATACTATTTTTTCCTTATAATTGTCTGAAGGAAGCCTTTGTTCTAACCCAAGGCTCTCACAATTCTGCAGTCAGTCATTTCAAGTTGGCACTCCTCCAAGGGTTAAATGAACAAAATGCATCTCATTCCCTATCAGGTGGGAGAGTTCTTAAATATGTTTCCTGTTCATATTTTCATGCTCATCATGCAGTCCCTTTGCAAAAGGGCCGTTCCAGACACCTTATCTTCTAAAGGCCACGCTACAGGGCGGGGCCGTGGCGTAACAGTAGAGCTACTGCCTTACAGCGCCAGAGGCCCGGGTTCGATCCTGACTTAGGGTGCTGTCTGTACAGAGTTTTTTATGCGACCTGCGTGGGTTTCCTCCGAGATCTTCGTCTTCCTCCAACACTCCAAAGACGTGCAGGTCTGCAGGATAATTGGTTTGATAAAATGTAAGATTGTCCCCAGTGTGTGTAGGATAGTATATGTGCGCGGGGATCGCTTGCCGGTGCGGACTCGGGGAGCCGAAGGGCCCGTTTCCGCGCTGTATCTCTAAACTAATCTAAACATAGCCATGAAGTTACCTTCAACTATGATCTCAATCAGGTGATCGTTTTCACAGTGTTTCTTTGTTTTCCCGGTACCAGCATTTTCTCTGTCTCTCTCTCTCTCTATCTAGCTGCATATCCCTGAAGGATATCTAACATCAAGACGATGGCCGTATCTTTATATTTTTCCTCCTTTTTGTTGAATTGAAGTATTACACAGTGTTTCCCATTGGAGAAGAGGAGAAAATATGTGGCAAATGTAGAAGCAATGAACTGCAGATGCTGGTTTATAACAAAGATGGACACAAAGTGCTGGAGTAATTCAGCGGGTCAGGCAGCATCTCTGGAGAAAAAGGATGGGTGATGTTTTAGGTCGGGTTCCATATTCAGACCAGACAATATGTGATCTCTGTGCCAACCATAACACACCCATTAACGCTAATCTTATATTAATTCCATGTCAGTGTCATAGAGTCATAGAGTGATACAGCATGGAAACAGGCCCTTCGGCCCAACTTGCCCACACCAGCCAACATGTCCCAGCAACGCTAATCCCACATACACGCATTTGGCCCATATCCCTCCAAACCTGTCCTCTCCATGTACCTGTCTAACTGTTTCTTAAACATTGGGACAGTCCCAGCCTCAACTTCCTCCTCCGGCAGATTGTTCCATACACCAACCACCTTTTGTACGAAAATGTTACCCCTCAGATTCCTATTAAACCTTTTCCCCTTCACCTTAAACATATGTCTTATGGTCCTTGATTCACCTACTCTGGACAAGAGATTCTGCGCATCTACCTGATCTATTCCTCCCATGATTTTATACTTGTCATGAGAATCTTGGTATAGCTGTTTTGGTGGTGGAATCACTTCCATGAACAGTAATGCATTGGGTTTTGTGAGACCATATATACTGTAGGACCTGTGCTCTATTTTGTATGAACCAGACCACCCATGACACACTCCTGCAGGAATGGGATTGTACGAGTAAAAGTTATCGTTATAATCATTATAGGGCGCCACGGTGGCGCAGCGGTAGATTTGCGCCGGAGTCTCGGGTTCGATCCTGACTATGGGTGCTGTCTGTACGGAGTTTGTACATTCTCCCCGTGACCGTGTGGGTTTTCTCCAAGATCTTCGATTTCCGCCCACACTCCAAAGACGTACAGGTATAGAGGTAAATTGGCTTGGCAAATGTGAAAAAAAAATACCCCTGGTATAGGTAGGATAGTGTTAATGTGTGGGGATCGCTGGTCTGCGAGGACCCGGTGGGCTGACGTGCCTGCTTCCGTGCTGTATCTCTAAACTAAATTGGAGTAGTACAATAAAGTGAAGAGAATTTATTTGATCTGACTTTCCTTATGATGGAGGAATGTTAAACCCACAGAGGTAAAGTGGAGCTGAAGTCTGTCAAATATTACAAACAAACTGCTTTCTGCGGCATTAGCCTGACACGTCTCCATGCTGACTATATTCAGCTTCTGCAAGGCTAACAATGAATTTAGTCCCGCTGATGGGCGAAAGAAATTCACATCAGTTCTGGCTGAAAGGACTTCAGAATCCATTTATCAATTGAAATTCAGTTGTTCCAGTTACTTAGTTGAAAGCTTTATGAATATTTACTTATTCTGAAGCTAGAGTAAATATCTGAGGGTAATGAGCGATTATCTGAGGTGGCATTGCTGGGCCTATTCATGCTCTCTTCGCTAATCCCAACAAAAATAATATTTACAATGCAATAGTGCCTTGAATACAATAGAACACCCCATTGGAGCTTTTCAAAAGAGAATTAGATTTAGCTCTAAGGGCTAAAGGAATCAAGGGATATGGGGAAAAAGCAGGAATGGGGTAATGGTTTTAGATGATCAGCCATGATCATATTGGATGGCAGTGCTGGATTGAAGGGCCGAATGGCTTACTCCTACACCTATTTTTCTATGTTTCTATATTTCTACCAATCACAATGTCACTCCTGACTACATACAATATACAAGCAATACCATACAATCAGTTTTATTCATCACTTGCACATAAAGTGATGAAAAAGAACACACATAAACACAAGAAAAATTTAACAAAATAGCATTCATCACTGTGGTGGAAGGCACAACATTTGGCCAGTCCTCCTCCATTTTCCCCCGTGGTCAGGACCTCAACCCTCAATACATGAACATATATTAAGTTGGATGACCAAGAGTTCTGCTCAAGTGGCAAGTTTTAAGGCACAGTGGTAGAGTTGCCGCTTTATAACATCAGAGGCCCTGGTTCGATCCTGACTATGGGTGTTGTCTGTTCGGAGCTTGTACGTTCTCCCCATGACCTGCAAAGGGTTTTCTCCAGGATCTCTGGTTTCCTCCTACACACAAAAGATATACAGGTTTGCAGGTTAATTGGCTTGGTAACATTATAAATTGTCTCTAGTGTTTGTAGGATAGTGTTAGTGCACAGGGATCAGTGGTTAGCGTTGACCGAAGGGCCTGTTTCCACACTGTATTTCTAAACTAAACTAAACTAAACTAAATCTTAAAGGAGGAAAGGGATTCAATAGCTTGGGGAGAAGTCTCCTGATTTTAAGGACATAGAAACATAGAAACATAGAAAATAGTTGCAGGAATAGGCCAATTTAGCCCTTCAAGCCAGCACCACCATTCAATTTGACCATGGCTTACATCCAAAATCAGTACTGCATTCCTGTATTCTCCCCATATCCCTTGATTCCATTAGTCCCAAGAGCTATGTCTAACTCTCTTGAAAACATCCAGTGAATTGGCCTCCACCGCCTTCTGTGGCAGAGAATTCCACAGATTCACAACTCTCTGGGCGAAAAGGTTTTTCCTCATCTCAGTCCTAAATGGCCTACCTCGTATTCTTAAACTGTGGCCCCCTGGTTCTGGACTCCCCAAATATGGGGATCATTTTTCCTGCATCCAGCCTGTCCAATTCCTTCAGAATCTTATATGTGTCTATAAGATCTTGAGACTTGGAAACAGAGGGGCTGCTTATGATAATAGAGCAGTTAAAATCAAGAAGCCTTGAACCAGAGCACCACGGACATCTTGGAGAGCTGTGTAGGAAGGAATTGCAGAAGCTGGTTGAAACCAAAGATAGACATAAACGATAGACACAAAATACTGGAGTAACTCAATGGGACAGGCAGCACCTCTGGGTTGAGACTCTTCTTCAGACTTCTTCAGTCTGAAGAAGGGTCTCAAACTGAAACGTCACCCATTAACTGGTTCTCATATAACACACAGCTGCAATGCGCTGTTTCTGTTATCATCGTAATTTTTTTGCAAATCTTTAATTCACTTGTTCAATATCTCTCTACCTTACCATCCATATCTTTAGTTTCCCTTTCCCCTAACACTCCGTCTGACGAAGGGTCTCGACCTGAAACATCACCTAGTACAAATACCTTGGAGTGTACCTGGACAGTAAACTGGACTGATCCAGGAACCTTGAGGCCCTGTACAAGAAGGGACAGAGCCGGCTGTACTTTTTGAAAAGGCTCCTCTCCTTCAACATCTGCAGAAAGAAGCTGCAGATGTTCTACCAATCGGTGGTAGCCAGTGCCATCTTCCTTGCTGCCGCGTGCTGGGGCAACAGGACGAAGGCCACAGACTCCAATAGGAAGAACAAACTCGTCAGGAAGGCTGGCTCCATCCTGGGGGCAGAGTTGGATGCATGGGAGGTAGTCTTGGAGGGGAGGATGCTCTTCAAACTGTGGAGCATCTTGGACAATACAGCTCGTCCCCTCCATGACACACTGGTCAACCTGAGGAGCACCTTCAGCAACAGACTAGTTCCTCCAAGATGCAGTGCAGAATGCCACAGGAGATCCTTCTTCCCTGTGGCTATCAAACTGTACAACTCCTCCCACGTCTGACATGTGGTAGACTGAGACTGACTCCTCCTACCCAATATTTGCACTCCCCCCAAACCTTTCCACTCGTCACTTTAACTTCATGTTTCATGTATTTGGTGTTTTTGTGTTGGCAGATCAATTTCCCTCCTGGGATACATAAAGTTTAATCGTATCTTATCGTATCATATTCCTTTTCTCCAGAGACGCTGTCTGACCCGCTTTGTTATTCCAGCCTTTTGTGTCTGTCCTGGAGAGCTGCAGTGTTGAGAGAAGTTCTAGGAATAGGAATGGGTGAAACCATGGAAATAGCTGATGTCAAGGTGAAGAGTTTTACCAAGGAGCCTTTTAACGGAGATTTCAGGGCCTGTCCCACTTTGGCGACTTTTTAGGCGAGCGCAGGGGACTCTGCGCCAATGAGTCACCATGTAGTTATAGATAATCAAGCTAGTCGTAGGTAGTTTTAGTTAATCGCCTTTGCTGACCGGGCACTTTCATTGGCTCATTGGGGGGAAAAAAAAGTAAGCACAAGTTTTCAGAACCAAGGAGAACCGCACGGTAATGTTACATGCCCACCGAACTTCACAGCTGTGTCTATCTCTGGGTTATTTAAAAGTTTTCTGGCTTCTTAAAAGGGTATCCACTCCTTCTCCCCCCCCCTCCCCCCCCCCCCCCTTCTCCCCCCCCCCCTTCTCTCCTCCCCCCCTTCTCCCCTCCCCCCTCTCTTTAAAGGACTTACGTTACACTGTGCTTGCCGTCTTAACCTTCCTGTTCATCGCAGTGTATGTCTGTATCACCTTGGCTTTGGACCGTGTGAATTTCAGACAGCGCTCCCCCCGCATTCCCTGGCCCCCGCCTTTGCGATATGTTTGTGTGTGTGTGCTCCACTCTGACATACACGTTCCAGTTCCCGGTTTTTCAGGCGAGTGCTGCAAACTTAACACTCACCGGCAGTCCACAGAAAAATCGCTTAAGTGCGACAGGTCCTTTAAAATGAGTTTAGCTTAGCGCCACAATGTGGAAACAGGCCCTTTCGACCACCAAGTTCATGCTGACCAGCGATCACCCATACGCTAGTTCTGTCCTACACACTAGGGGCAATTTATAAAAGCCAATTAACTTACAAACCCGCACGCCTTAGGAATGTGGAAGGAGACTAGAGCACCCGGAGAAAATCCAAGTGATCACAGGGAGAATGAACAAGTAGTTCACTAGTGACATCTCATGTGAAAAGTACCCATTAATTCCAACTCTGTTTTCTATGAGATAAGCAGTTTTCAATCTATTCTAACACGTCTAATACCATATGCTATCAGTTTATGTACTAGCCTCTGATGTTGAGTTTAGTTTAGTTTATTATTGTCACGTGTACCAAGGTATAGTGAAAAGCTTTTGTTTGCATGCTAGTATGTTCAGTTTAATTTACATTTTTGTCACGTTAACCGAGGTACAGTGAAAAGCTTTTTTTGCTTGCTATCTTGTCAGATGAATATAATCGAGCCATTTACAGTGTATAGGTACATGAATATCAAGTCATCCACAGTGCACAGATAAAGGGGACAGATAAAGGATAAAGTGGCACCTTTTAGAGAATTAAATACACTGCATCTATATGTTGCCCTCGATTGACGCTCCCTGTTATAGCCTCAAAGAATTTGAGCAAATTTGTCAAACATTATTTACCTTTCGTAAAACCATATTGACTGGGTTTAACTATATTCAGCTCTTCGAAATGATTAGCTATTTCCTCTTTGATTATTGACTCTAGCACTTTGCCAGTAAGCTGTTAAACTGATAAGAAAATGGTTCAAGTAGGCAGCTCACCAGCAACTTCTCAAGGTAATTAGAAATTATTAATAAATGCTAGTCTCATCAACTCTATGCTGATAAAAACGCATACAGATGTGATTTTTTAATTACTGCTCTGCCAGAGGATTGGAGCTCGTGAAAATTTGTGGAGGTGTATGCTGAAGGGAGATTATGGAGTTTAATGGAGGAAAATAGAATGTTGCTCTTTAATATAAAGGGATTGGAGTACAAACATTTGGAAGTGTTGGTACATTCACTGGAGTTAAGAAGGATGAGAGGGGTTCTAATAGAAGCGTATGAAATTATGAAAAGGACTGGACAAGCCAGATGCAGGAAAAATGTTCCCAATGATGGGGGCGTCCAGAACCAGGGGCCACAGTCTAAGAATAAAGGGGAGGCCATTTAAAACTGAGATGAGTAAACACTTTTTCACCCAGAGAGTTGTGAATTTGTGGAATTCTCTGCCATAGAAGGCAGTAGAGGCCAATTTATAAGGGGGGGGGGGGATGGGGGGGGGGGAATAAGGGGGGGGGGGGGGGGAGGGGGGGGATAAGGGGGGGGTAAGGGGGGGGGGTGAAGGGGGGGAGAAGGGGGGGATAAGGGGGGGGGAAGGGGGGGAGGAAGGGGGGGGGGGGGGGAGGGGTGGAGAAGGGGGGGGGGGATGAAGGGGGGGGAAGGGGGGGAGAAGGGGCGGATGAAGGGGGGGGGGAGAAGGGGAGGAGAGAAGGGGAGGAGAGAAGGGGGGAGGAAGGTGGGGGGGGGGAGGGGAGGGGGGGGGGGGGGGGGAAAAGGGAGGGGGGGGGGGGGGGGGGGGGCATCCCGGGGAGAGAGAGGGGGGGGGGGGGGGGGGGAGATAAGAACTTTTAAGAAGACAGACAACTTTTAATAAGCCAGAGATACACAGCTGTGAAGTTTAGCAGGCATTTAATATTACCGATCGGTTTTCCTTGCTTCTGAAAACTCGTGCTTCAGTTTTTTTCCGTAATGAGCCAATTAAAATGCCCGGTCAGCAAAGGAGATTACCTACGGCTACCTCGACTGCCTACAACAAGATGGCGACCCCACTGCCATTACACTACGACTTCAAAAGTATCGATTTTCTCCATGCCGACCAATTTTTACTCGCAGGAAAATTTTCAACATGTTGAAACATTTTCCGCGACCAAACTGAGGCCGCGAGTGGGAACTCCTCTCGACCATGAAGGAGACTTACCAGTGACCACCTACGACCATGTGTCGGCCATGCTTCGAGCTTGTGGCGAGCGCAGACTCTCCTAAACCCGCCAATAAGATCGCCATAGTGGGACAGGCCCTTTAGATAGACCTCTAGGTGCTAGCGGAATCAAGGGATATGGGGAGAAGACAGGCACGGATTACTGATTGTGGATGATCAGCCACGATCACAATGAACGGCAGTGCAGGCTCCAAGAGCCAAATGGCCTCCTGCACCTAGTTTCTATGTTTCTATGTTTCTATCAGTCTCAACTTTAATGAGGCAGTGCGCAGAATGAAAAATAAAACCAAACTAAGATATTATAATTCACATATTCACAAAAAAGTTTTTTTGGCCTTCCACCACAGCGATGTGATGGATGTTTATGTAAATTATGTTGTGTCTTGAGTCTATTTGTTTGTACTGTATGGCTGCAGAAACGGCATTTCGTTTGGACCTCAAGGGGTCCAAATGACAATTAAATTGAATCTTGAATCTTGAATCTTGAATATCATCTCAAACTGTTTTCCAAGAATACCAAACTTCTCTTTCACTAGCACCATCCTAGTACACACACATTTATTTACCCCTCATAATTTCATACCTTCATGGCCTGGATAGAGTAGATGTGGAGGATGTTTTCACCCGTGGGAGAGTCTGGGACCAGAGGCCACAGCCTCAGAACAAAAGTACGTACCTTCAGAAGGGAGATGAGGAGGAATTTCTTTTGTCAGAGAGTGATGCATCTGTGGAATTTGTTGCCACAGGGGGGCATGGAGGCGGTCAATGGACAGTTTTAAGGTGGAGATTGGTAAGTTCTTGATTAGCAAGGGTGTGAAGGGTTATGGGGAGAAGGCAGTGGAATGGGGTTAAGAGGGAAAGATAGATCTGCCACGATAGAATGGCAGAATAGACATGAAGGGCTGAGTAGTCTAATTCTGCTCCTACAACTAATGAAGTCATCTCCTACCATCCCGGTCAGCCTGCTCTTTACCTTCTTCCGTACGCCTGGTACCAACACTGAATACAATTTCCTCTTTCTCCCCCCAATTCTCTTCCACTCCCTCCCCCCCTCCCCCCCTCTCCCTTCCCTCTCACCTCTATCCCCCCCCCCCGCCTGCTCCTACCCTCTCTCTCCCCCTCCTCCCTCCCTCCCTCACTCCTCTCTCCTTCTCCCCCTCCTCCCTCTCCCCTCCCCCCCCCTCCCTACACCCTCCCCCTGTCTCCTCCCCCTCTCCCTCCCTTCCCTACAGGGGTTACTTTTTCACACGAAGGGTGGTGGGTGCATGGAACGATCTGTCGGAGGAGGTACTTGAGACAGGTACTACTGTAATGCTTAAGCCACTCACAAGATGAGAAAAGTGCTGTTAAATGAAACCACAGTATCAACTACTGTAGCAGGGAGCAGATGACTTTCATTAAAACATGGACAATCACTTTGGTCTAATTCCTGACACAGGCCAAAATATATACAAATCAGAGAGGCTCTGACATTTACTTTACAATGTTGCCTCATCTCCTTTAGAGCATCAATACGTCCCTTAACTGCTTTTGAGTTTGAAGGAAGACCTCTTTTATATCCTGAAGATATTGTTATAGCCAGGTTCAAATTAAGTTAATTGAAGCACAAATTCTTGATTTTTAACTGGAGAAAATGTACTTCAAAGCCCAATTTAAGTATCATAACACTGTTACAAGCATGTATGTTTAATAAGAAAAATCAAAAAATGTTTAATTCCAGCTAATTAGCTCCTCATAGACAATAATCACCCTATTAAAAACCAATGTCTAGAATTTAGTTTAGAAATACAGGCCCTTCGGCCCAACGAGTCCGTACTAATCAGCGATCTCCGCACATTAACGCTAACCCACACACACGAGGGGCAAATGTTACATTCATACCAAGCCAATTATCTTATAAATGTGTACGTCTTTGGAGTGTGTGAGGAAACCGAAGGAAATCTCTCGGAGGAAAACCCATGCGGTCACGTGAAGAATGTCTCCGTACAGACAGCACCCGTAGTCGCGGTCGAGCCCGGGTCTCCGGCACTGAAAGCACTGTAAAGGACCTGTCCCACTTGGGCGCCATTTGCGTGTCATGCAGATGGCGCGCGAAGATTTTGTACATCCCAAAATCCTGGGGCGTCGCGCGTGACAGGGGGCGTCACTGCCTACGTCACCACGCACCATGCGCGTCACGCATCGTGACGTGTAAGTGATGTTGCATACATGACGCGCAAATGACGCCCAAGGCAGCAAATCTACAGCTGCGCCACTGTGCCACAATGCTTGCTGGATATATTATGAATATTCTATCAAAAGGTGTAATAATGCCAGGCGCAGTCAGCATGTAGACATGCAGGGAATGGAGGGATATGGATCATGTGCACACAGATGAGATCAGTTTATATTGGCATCACGCTCAGAACAGACATTGTGGGCTGAAGGACCTATTCCTGTGCTGCACTTTTGTCTGGTCTACTTTCGAATCTGTTCTGAAGCCTCTTGCAGTGCGACAATTATATTACAACAGTGCAGTTTTATTTGGTCGTTTTGTCATGAGTATAGATGCATGTGATGGACATGTATCTTGAGCTTCTGCACCGCAGGCTGGTACTCAAGTAAATAGTTGATAGATTTTCTTAATAAAATAAATCTAATCAGCCCTTCTGCTACGCAGTACGAGAAAATGTGCGGAATTATTTGCTGCAGAAGGCTGTGAGGCCATATTGACGGATATTGTTAAGGCCGAGTGAGAGATTCTCGATTAGTACGGGTGTCAGAGGTTATGGGGAGAAGACAGGAGAATTGGGTTTGGATGGAGAGATAGATCAGCCATGATTGATTGGTGGAGTGGATAGATCGGTCCAACTTGCCCTCACCGGCCAACCTACGCTAGTTCCACCAGCCTGCATTTGGCCCATATCCCTCTAAACCTGTCCTATCCATGTTACCTGTCTGAATGTTTATTAAACATTGGATTAGTCCCAGCTTCAACTACCTCCTCTGGTAGCTCATTCCATTTACCCACCACCCTTTGTGTGAAAAAGTTACCCCTCAGATTCCTATTAAATCTTTCTCCCCTTCACCTACAACCTATGTCCTCTGCTCCTCGATTCTATTTTGATTTTATACAGCTCTATAAGATCACCCCTCATCTTCTTCCTCTCCAAGAAATAGTCCTAACCTACTCAACCTCTCCCTGTAGCTCAGACCCTTGAGTCCTGACAACATCCTTGTCCCATCCCAAACCTTCTGTCCTTGGCCTCCTCCACTGCCAGAGTGAGGCCACTTGCATACTAGAAGAACAGCATCTCATATGCCGCTTGGGTAGCCTAATGGTATGGCCCACTGGTATGAGTTGTAAATCCCCAATTTTAACAAATACCTTCTACCACCCCTTTCCCTCATCCCCGTCCAGCTCCCCCAGTGTGCACACATTTCTCCCTCCATCCCAGTCACCTTGCTCCTTTCTCCTCTTCCACATACTCATTCCAAGTCCCCCATTTCCCTTTTATTCCCTCTCTTTCCCCTCCCCTCTGTACCGTTCTAAACATATCCCTCTCTGC
This sequence comes from Leucoraja erinaceus, assembly GCF_028641065.1. Classification (NCBI taxonomy): domain Eukaryota; kingdom Metazoa; phylum Chordata; class Chondrichthyes; order Rajiformes; family Rajidae; genus Leucoraja; species Leucoraja erinaceus. The sequence continues at coordinate 72,094,781 of NC_073383.1, read as the reverse complement.
GGCTTTACATTTCACTCCCCGTCTTCTTTCTGTATCTGATATCTTATTGCCTCCTTTTCACTTCTAGCCTTTGTCATTATCTTCACCCATCCATCTATTACCCCCCCCCCCCCCCCCCCCCCCCCCCCCCCCCCCCCCACCCACCCCACATGACCTGCCACTTGCCAGGCTCGACCCACCTCACCTTTCCAGCTTTCTCTCCCCACTACTCCATCAGTCTGAAGGAGGGTCACAACCCAAAATGTTGTCTGTCCATTCCCTCCGCAGATGCTGCCTGACCCGCTGAGTTCCTCCAGTGCTTCGATTGTTAACGTACAGGGATGTTGTATCAATGTGGTTTTAGTGGGTTGCGGAGGGAACAAGGAAATCGGTCCTGGACTCGATTGTAAACTCACAGATGTAAACGGATGTAAAGTGGCAGAATGGTAGAGATGTGCCTTACAGCACCAGAGACCCCGGTTCGATCCTGACTGCATCCATATCTTTAGTTTCCCTTTCCCCTAACTCTCTGTCTGACGAAGGGTCTCGACCTGAAGCATCACCTAGTACAAATACCTTGGAGTGTACCTGGACAATAAACTGGACTGATCCAGGAACCTTGAGGCCCTGTACAAGAAGGGACAGAGCCGGCTGTACTTTTTGAAAAGGCTCCTCTCCTTCAACAGAGTTTGTATGTTCTCCCTGTGACCACGTGGGCTTTCTCTGGGTGCTCCGGTTTCCTCCCACACTCCAAAGACTTGGACGTTTTAGGTTAAATGGCTTTGACAAGTTGTAAAAACAATTGCCTCTATTGCATGAAGGTTAGCGAACAGGGTGATCGCTGGTGGCATGGACTCAGTGGGCCAAAGGGCCTGTTTCCATGCTGTTTCTCATAAATCTAAAAAAAGTTAGATAAAAAGACATAGAAATAAAGTTATAACTACAATAGCATTGTTGTATGATGAGAATACTCAGCGGGGCAGGCAGTATCCCTGGATAGAATGAATGGGTGATGTTTTGGGTCGGGACTCTTCTTCAGTCTGAGCATCAGGGGAGAGGGAGCTACAAAGATAAGGAAGTGTTATGGGCCTGTCCCACTTAGTCGAGTTTTTAAGCAATTACAGGCAACTAGGCTGTTGCCACATGGCCGGCTGTATGGTCGTGAGTGGTCTCCTCAGTCTCCCAAAGAGTCGTAGGTACACAAAAAATGCTAGAGAAACTCAGCGGGTGCAGCAGCATCTATAGAGCGAAGGAAATAGACAACGTTTCGGCCCGAAACGTTGCCTATTTCCTTCGCTCCATTGATGCTGCTGCACCCGCTGAGCTTCTCCAGCATTTTTGTGTACCTTTGATTTTCCAGCATCTGCAGTTCCTTCTTGAACCCAAAGAGTCGTAGCGTTTTTCTGGTTGCCGGTGGATTTTGAAATGTTCAAAACTTTTTGGTGACAGTCGGCGACAGTGGGCTTCACGCCAATGAGTGTAGCATGACTTCTCCTGACGTAGGTGCTGTCGTAGGTTATCGCCAGGGTGAGGTAGGTTGTCGCCCAGCGACGTAGGTTGTCGCTGGTGCTGGCTTCGGTGAATTCCATTGGCGACTACCTACGTCAATCTACATCAAACGGTTACAGGTACTAGCGACTGAATTGTCTTGTTGTCTTCAGTTGTCGCCGACAGGGTCTTAGCTTGTCACAGCTTGTCGTTGGTGTGGTCGTAGGTGGACGTCCTAATGGGTCGCATGTTGTCGGTAGCTTGCCGTAGCTTGCCGTCGACTAGGTGGTAAGTTGTTGTAGCTTGTCATGGACATTGTCGTAGGAGAGTCCAGTCGCCGTTTTTTCGGCGCCCTTCTCGACTATGACAGTAGCCGGCCGACACCGAAAAAATCGCCTAAGTGGGACAGGGCCATAAGAGATCAAAAGTGATGAGGAAAACATTTTTCTCACAGAGAGTGGTGAATCTCTGGAATTCTCTGCCACAGAAGGTAGTTGAGGCCAGTTCATTGGCTATATTTAAGAGGGAGTTAGATGTGGCCCTTGTGGCTAAAGGGATCAGGGGGTATGGAGAGAAGGCATGTACAGGATACTGAGTTGGATGATCAGCCATGATTATATTGAATGGCGGTGCAGCCTAAAAGGGCCGAATGGCCTACTCCTGCACCTATTTTCTATGTTTCTATGTTTCTATGAAGTTCAAGGAAAATGTAGAACAGACCATTGTTAGCCAGGAGAAGGTGACAACAAAGCAAACACAGATACAGTGTAATCAGGGGACAGTCAGGCTGGTCGGAGAACTGGGTAGAGGGAGGGATGGAGAGAGAGGGGAAGCAAGGGTTACTTGAAGTTAGAGAAGTCAATATTCATACCGCTAGGGTAAGTCTGCCAAGTTTCCCATTGGCAATTTTGCCTTGGGGATGTCTGCCAAGTTTTCCCAGCTGAGGATAACTTCAAATCAAACATAAAGCCTGTTTTCAAATGGTGAAAAGGCAATGCAGATGTCTTAGACAATCAAGTTACGGAGCTCCGAATGTCCCAGCATATGATACCCGATGGGAAACATGGAAGGATTCAACGCAAGGAGACATGATGAAGAACTGAAGAAAAAAGAAGCTTGTTATTTTGAAGCAGCATGTCCGCCTATTGGCAACTTTGAGGTTCTTTCATGGAACCTTATCGTTTGAGGCACAAAGAAGATTGAATAAAATGTAGATGCAAGGAACTGCAGATGCTGCTTTTCACAAATCATCACCATCATCATCATTGTTGAAAACATCAACGGGCATGGTGCCTTACAACGCTATGTACGACAGTGATCGCAACTTCTACTGAAGTGTGGATGGCTGTTGGCTCGCTAGGAGCTCATCCGCCCTTTGACAGGTCTTGTTTTTGGTCCTGCTGGGGGTCCACAGTCACTTTCTCACCTGGCAAACCAGGTGGGGGAGACGGTTTAGTCGCCGACTATCCGACCATGGAGCAGGTAGCACGGAACTACATGGTACTCGTGGCCGTGGAATCTCCCCCCGACCTGACCTGGTTTACGGTAAAAAAATAACAAAATGCTGGAGTAACTCAGTGGGTCAGGCAGCATGGTTGGAAAACATGAATAGGTGACGTTCTGGGTTGAGACCCCTCGTCACCGCCGACACGAAATGTCACCTATCTATGTTCTCCAGAGATGCTGTCTGACCCTACTGAGTTACTCCAGCATTTTGTGTCTTTTTTTAAATTGAATTTTGAGTATTAAATATTCAATTAAATATGGTTAAATATTGAATTGCTGCTTTTGAATGCAATACTTTATCATGTTGGCCAGATATGCTGTTGTTTATAGACCATTCTGTTATACCTTGAACTATAGCCATTGCCAATTTATAACAAAACATGTTGGAAATGAGAGCAGAATATTTTGGAAAAGCACGGTGGTTTAGCGGGTGAGTCGCTGCCTTACTGCGCCAGAGACCCGGGTTCGATCCTGACTACGGGCGCTGTCTGTACGGAGATTGTACATTCTCCTGCGTGGGTTTTCTCCGAGATCTTCGGTTTCCTCCCACACTCCAAAGACGTACAGGTTTGTAGGTCAATTGGCTTGGTGTAAATGCAACAATAGTCCCCAGTGCTACACGGGTGGTGTGCGGGGATCGCTGGTCGGTTCGGAATCGTTGGGCCGAAGGGCCTGTTTCCACACTGTCAAATCTGAAATCTCAAAGTCAAAAAAGAAAAATCCAAGGCAGGTTCAGAGAACAGAATAGAAGACAGTTAACATTTTATTCCTGACAATCTGATGAAAGATCACCAATTTGAGTGATTAACACAGCTATGCTCCCCATGGCGTGTGCCTGACCTGCTGAGCATTTTGAGCACATTTTGTTTAAACTTACAATTAGCTTGTATCGCTCAGGAGCAAATGATAGATATGTAGCTGTCGTAATAAAACGGCGTGCGGTTTTTGTAAGTCACAAGGTGGGAAGAAAGGGAAGATTAGTTCCAACAACCGGGAGGCCAAGCGCTTTTCAATTTGAAAAGAGAGCGAGGAGCCAGATGGAGCATTTATTGAAGCATAAGACACTGAAGCATGAATAACAGTGAGAGATCACTTACCTAAGAATAATTGAAAACAAAGAAGATGTGAGAAAGTGGGGAGAGAGAAAGTCGGGCCGTGGGAGAAAGATTTCTAGCAAAGGAAAATAATGAAGCAACTGCATTTCTTCTCTGCTTTAATAACTCTGATTCTGAAGTCAAATCAATCTGATTGGAACAACTTTGCACATTAATTTTACAAGGTGGGAGCTCTACAGTTTTCAAGATCAACCTCTGATACCTTACTGTTAAAAGAGTTGGGTTTACGAAGGAGCTTTATTTACTCAACTCCAGAATCTGGCTTTTTGCTCCACGATTGGAATAATAGCCCTGTCCCACGGTACGGGTTCATTCGAAGAGCTCTCCCGAGTTTGCCCTGATTCGAACTCGGAGATTTACGGTAATGGCCACTCGTCGGTACTCGGGGCTCTCGTGGACATTTTTCAACCTGTTGAAAAATCTTCACGAGTCTTACCATGCTAACTTACCGTTAGCGAGTCTTCCCGAGTTCCTGCCGTTAGCGTTACGAGCCGCGAAGAGACGTCCCCGAGCTTCGACGTACCCGCTACGTTCATTCTCTGTGCTTACTGTTTGATTTTGATTATCGATGATTAACTTTGATTTTTTTAAAAACTCGGGAGAGCTCTTGGAATGAACTCGCACCGTGGGACAGGGCTATAAGGCTGCAACAAGATCTGGAGCATGTGGTTCCATGGTCAAAGAGCGGGAGAGTTGCTGCCTTCACAGCGGCAGAGACCCAGGTTTGTTATACCTCAAACTGCTTTAAATGTAGTCAATGAAAGGGAGGTTGGTTGTGGGATGGTGTGGGCTGCATCCACAATTCGCTGCAATTTCTTGCGCTCTTGGATGGAACAGTTCCCAAACCACTCTGTGATGCACCCCGATAAAATGCTTTCCATGACATAGAAACATAGAAACATAGAAAATAGGTGCAGGAGTAGGCCATTCGGCCCTTCAAGCCTGCACCACCATTCAATATGATCATGGCTGATCATCCAACTCAGTATCCTGTACCTGCCTTGTCTCCATACCCCCTGATCCCTTTAGCCACAAGGGCCACATATAACTCCCTCTTAAATATAGCCACTGAACTGGCCTCAACTACCTTTTGTGGCAGAGAATTCCAGAGGTTCACCACTCTCTGTGTGAAAAATGTTTTTCTCACCTCGGTCCTAAAAGATTTCCCCCTTATCCTTAAACTGTGACCCCCTTGTTCAAGACTTCCCCAACATCGGGAACAATCTTCCTGCATCTAGCCTGTCCAACCCCTTAACGCATCTGTAGAAGTTATATTACTGTGCTGGGAATCCAAACTGCGGAAAATATTAAATTTCCCTCTTGGCTGCTGAGGAATGCTTTGGCAAGGCCAGCGGCATAATCAAGCATGTGCCGCACCCTGGCCACTGCCTCTTCTTTCCTCTCCCATCGGGCAAAAGTTATATGTGTGAAAACTCACATCTCCAGATTCAGGCACAGTTTCTTCCCAGCTGTTATCAGGCAACTGAATCATCCCAGCACAACCAGAGAGCAGGCCTGAACTACTATCTACCTCACTGGGGAACCTCGGATTATCTATGATTAGACTTTACAGGCCTTATGTTGCAGTAAACGCTATTCCCTAACCATGTATCTGTACACTGCGAATGGCTTGATTGTAATCATGAATTGCCTTTCCTCTGGCTGGTTAGCAAGCAACAAAAACTTTTCACTGAACCTGAGTACACATGACAATAAACTAAACTAGAATAAACTGAACTAAACACTAACTCACAGCATTTAAAATACAGGATAGGGAGGGTTTAGAGGGATATGGACTAGATGCATGCAAATGGTATAGAAAGGCACTGCAGATTTTGTTCATATTTTACACTTTACAACCCAGCAGGTTGATTTCTCTAATTTCAAGTAACCCTTGCATTCCCCCCCTTTCTCTAAGTCCCTTCCCCATCCTAGTTGTTCGACTAGTTTCTCCATCATTCTGCTTAGTGTCATTGTTTGTTTCCACTTGTTATCACCTTTTCCACAACCAACAATGGACCATTGTGGGCTCCACCTTTCCTTGATCAGCATTGCCTTTAGCATACTTTTTATTCATTTGTTCCAAGTACCTTCTGTATCTCTCGTTTCCCTCTCCCTTTGCTTTCAGTCTGAAGAAGGGTCTCGAACTGAAACGTCATCCATTCCTTTTCTCCAGATATGCTGCCCAACCCGCTGAGTTACTCCAGCATTTTGTGTCTATATGCAGGCAATTGGGGTGGGTCAGGTAGGGTGCATCTTGGTTGGCATGACCGGGTTGGGCCGAGGGGCCTGTGTCCGTGCTGTACGACTCAATGACTCTACTGTACTCATAATTACTTAATCCAAAACAATAATCAATTGTGAATGTGTCAGCGGTACTTCATATGTCAGCTCACTTAAAGTGTCAAAAACCTCTGGCTTCAGATTCTTCAGGATCTATAAATCTTCAGGAGGCACTCACTGTATTTCTGAGGGGGTGGGCTACATTGTCAAAGGTGTCAGTTTTCCGTTGCAAAACGAATATGGCTGTTCTTCTGTTGTCCCAGGTGGAGGTTCATAAGTTCTAGGAGCAGAATTAGGTCATTCGGCCCATCAATTCTACTTCGACATTCAATCATGGCTGATCTAATGTAAAAACTCCTCGTAAGGTGAAAACTCTAATGTAAAAAGAAACTCCTAATAAACTTGTGAAAACTCCATCTTAAAACATAGCATAAAATAGCACAGAAAGCCACCGCCCAATAATTGGCTGATCAAACTTGTTGACCTCCATACCCCTGATCCCCTTAGCCACCAATCTAACTCCCTCTTAATCCAATGAACTGGCCTCAACTACCCTCTGTGGCAGAGAGTCAGAGATCCATCTGCCTCCATTTTCCCCACATGCTTCTAAACATTTCCTATCCGTGTATCTGTCCAAATGTCTTTTAAATGTTTCTGTGCCTACCTCAACTACTTCCACTGACAGCACGTACCATATATGTTCCACTCTTTGTGTGAAAAAGATGCCCCTTGGGTTCCTATTAAATCTATCTCTTCTCACTTTAAACACGTTGCCTTCAAATACTTGATTCCCCAACTCTGGGAAAAAGACCCTATCTATATCCTTCACAATGTCAAACACAACTGTAAGATCACCACTCGGGCTCCTGTGCACTGGATAACCTGACATACTACTTGGAAGAAGAAGTTCTAAGTTCATAAATGCTTGGAGCAAAATTAGGACGTTTGACCCATCAAGTCTACCATTCTACCATTCAATCATGGCTAATCTAACATTTCTTCTCAACCCTATTCTCCTGCCTTCTCCCCATAACCCCTGACACCCTTACTAATCAAGAACCTGTCAATCTCCACCTTAAAATATCCATTGACTTGGCCTCCACAGCCTTCTGTGGCAACAAATTTCACAGATTCACCACCCTCTGACTATAAAGGCATTCCTCTTCATCTCCTTTCTAAAGGTTATTCTGAGGCTATGGCCTCTGGACCCAGACTCTCCCACGAGTGGAAACATCCTTTCCACATCCACTATATCCAGGCTTTTCAATATTCAGTAAGTTTCAATGAGGTCACCCTTCTAAACTCCTTATGCCTGTCAAAATGTATCCATCAGTTGACACCCCAATAATCATTGCTTGAGTTTTAGTTTTAGATATGTAGCGCGGAAGCGGACTATTTGTCCCCCCCCCCGAGCCCAACCGACCAGCGATCCCCACACATTTACACTACCCACCTCACGCTATGAATAATTTTACACTCATACAATTATACCATGCCAATTAACCTACAAACCTGAACAAGAGGAAGAAGTTCGAATTTTTTTGCCTTCCATCACAGTGAGGAATGTGAAATCCACTTAGATGGATGTTTATGTTAACTTTTATGTGGTTGTGTGTCTTGTTGCTTTTCACTTAGTATGGCTGCACGGTTACTCAGATTTCACTGCACCTTAATTGGTACACGTGACAATAAACTGACCTTGAAAGCTTGATCTTTGCAGTGGGGGAGAAACCGAAGATCTCGCAGAAATCCCACGCATGTCACGGGGAGAACGTACAAACTTTGTGCTGACAAGCATCCGTAGTCAGGATGAAACCCGGGTCTCTGGCGCTGTAAGGCAGTAGTTCTAACGCAGCGCCACCGCGCCGCCCTGTGCTGTTTGTGGGATCTTGCCCGATGCAACTTGGCACTTACTTTTCCTATGTGACCCCATTTCAAAATTATCTAATTGGCCGTTGTAAAGGAAGGCGCACTTCAAATGCGGTTCTTTTCAAAATAAATATTCCGCAGATTAGCTGACATCTGTGGCGAGAGAAAAGGGCTGCAATCAACATACGCATGTGGCAAGAATGAACAATTCAAGTGCTGTCTGACTAATCCTATTCAGAGAGAATATAAAGACAGCAATTTTATTTGCCATATTTAAATTGAGCTCGAAGCTTGGTGCTAAAATCCCATTTTGTTTTGTGGCACTTAAGCGCATTTCTGCGTGTTGAATTATTTATTATTTAATTAATGTCATTTTCAGCCGGCTTTCATCTTGACTTTACAGGGAATCACTGCAAGATACCAAGCGAGAAACAGTTCAAAATGGCATACCAATTTTAAGGAATGACAAATGGAAAACGAGACTAAAAAAGAGGACCTCAAAATGTTTGAGGTCGGGTTTGCAGGAAGAGATTAGTGATGTGATTGAGAGAGCGGTACAGCGGTGCAGTAGTAGGGTTGCTGCATTACAGCGAGTTCAACGGGACCCAAGTTCGATTCTGACTACGGGTGCTTGTCTGTACGGAGTTTGCACGTTCTCCCTGTGACCACGAGGGGTTTCCTCTGGGTGCTCCAGTTTCCTCTCACATTCCAAAGATGCACAGGTTTGTAGGTTATTTGGCCTCTGTAAATTGTCCCTTGTGTGTTGGATAGTGCTAGAATGCGGATGATCTTTGGTCGGTGTAGTTTCGGCGGGCTGAAGGGCCTGTTTCAACGCTGTAACTGCAAACAAATTTAAACTAAAAATTATTGGATTTCTTTTGCTAAAAGTTGTGTTGCGATCAGTGCTGTTTCCAAATTGATTGCATTTGCATACCAGCTGAAAAAAATCATCGCCCATCATTATCCCGACCATCCTATTAACAAATGATCTTAATTTTCCAATGAGCAGAAAATTATACAAATATTGTACGTTCTCCTAAATTTGCAATGATGGTGAGAGAATGGGGGGTGAATCAACAACATCTGTGTTTGTTTTTTGTGTGAGGGCTGAAGTGGATGGCATCACCATAGCAAAATGAATAGAAATGTCCATTTTAGGGAATTGAAAGAGTTGAAAAGATGAACACTGAAAACTGAATATTGTTGTCCTGTGCTTCAAGTGAATGGTGTCAGGTTAGGGGAAGGGAAGAAACCCAATGTTGACAAGAGGATTTGCGTATAGGAGCAAGGTTGTACAGAGCCCTGGTGAGACCACACCTGGAGTATTGTGTCCAGTTTTGATCTCTTAATTTGAGGAAGGACATTCTTGCTATTGACGGAGTGCAGCATAGGTTCACCAGGCTAATTCCCGGGATGGCGAGACTGACATATGGTGAAAGAATGAGTAGACTGGAATATCCATATTCCAGTATTCACTGGAATTTAGAAGGATAAGAGGGGATCGTATAGAAACTTATCAAATTTTAAGTGATTGGACAGGCTAGATGCATGGAAAATGTTCCCGATGTTGGGGGAGTCCAGATAAGGGATAGGTTTATGTAGGACTGAGATGAAGAAAAAGGTTTTCACCCAGAGAGTTGTGAATCTGTGGAATTCTCTGCCACGGAAGGCAGTGGAGGCCAATTCAATGGATGTTTGCAAGAGAGAGTTAGATTTTGCTCTTAGAGCTAAGAGAATCAAGGGATATGGGGAAAAAGCAGAAATGGGTTACTGATTTTGGATGATCAGCCATGATTATATTAAATGGCGGTGCTGGCTCGAAGGGCCGAATAGCCTACTGCTGCATCTATTTTCGATGTTTCCATGTTTCTAAATCAACTTGGTTGTCAGGTTTATGTTAGAACCTAGACTTGACCTCTGCCTACAATAATAAATTTATTTTTATTTTTTATTTTATTTTTTATTTTTTTAATTTATTTTATTTACAATGGCTCGAAGGTATACACATCTTATTATATATATATGCACAATCGTATTAAGTATAAGAGTGTAAGGATAGTAGATTAAACGGAGGCAGTACCCAAGAGTTTAGTTTAATTCAGTTTAGTTTAGAAATACAGCGCAGAAAACAGGCTCTTCGGCCCACTGAGTCTGCGCCAACCAGCAATTCCAGCACACTAAAGGGCCTGTCCCACTTGGCCATCATTTACACGACAGGCCGGTAGTGACTGACACGTGACGGTCGGGCGAGTCATCATGCATCCGCATAGCCGTCATTTGAAGATAGACACAAAATGCAGGAGTAACTCAGCGGATCGGGCAGCATCTCTGGGGGGAATGGTTGACATTTCGAGTTGAGACTCTTCTTCAGTCTGAAGAAAGGTCTCAACCAGAAACGTCACCCATTGCTTCTCTCCAGAGATGTTGCCAGTCCCGCTGAGTTACTCCAGCTTTTTGTGTCTATCTCCAATCGTCTTGGCCCCGCTCTGGGAGTAGGAGTGAGGGTGGATCCAGATCCGCAACGGCCGTGAGCCCCAGGCCGAGTTTGGCGATCGTTTGCCTGCTTCTGCTGCTGTTGGAGGTGAGACGTTGCACTGCGCCTGGGTCTTGGGCCTGTCCCACTTTGACCGTCAGTTACGCAACGCGACAGGTCGGTGGCGCGTGAAGATTTTGTGCAGGACGAAGTCCACACTCCTCCACACCACTCTATGCGCCTGTCCCGCTCTACCCACGAGCTACCCACGCGCTACCCACATGCTACCCACACACTAGCAGGTCGCGTAAATGGCATGCAAATGACAGGCTCTTAACACTACAGACTAGGAAAATTTACAATTTTACCAAGACAATTAACCTACAAACCTGTATGTCTTTGGAGTGTGAAAGGAAACCGGAACACCTGGAGAAAACCCACGTGATTACAGGGGGAATGTACAAACTCCGTCCGGACAAGCACCCATAGCCAGGATTGAACCCGGGGTCTAACATATATAACATATATATAACATATATATATAACATGTCTCTGGTGCTGTGAGCCAGTAACTCTACCGCTGAACCACCGTGCTGCCCCTGAAAGGCGAACGGCTCCTTTGAGTTGCCACGTTTCCAATGCCATTTTGAATGATTCAAGTCTAACGTTGTTACAAATCTAGATTCTTAACAGCCATCGAGGCCTGTTGTCCTGGCAGCGGCACTGGCTCGGAGTTGCGGGGATCGGTCTGGCCTGGCGATGCTGTTGAAGTTCTCCGGTTTAAAATAAACCTGTAGCACAAAGCAGCGTATTTTTATGGATATAACACTGGTTCAGTATTTCGGAATCAGTGTACGAATCTGAATGAGTTAAAAGTTTAAAAAAATGAACAATAGTAATATTAAAATCCAGCATTAGTGATGCTGACCATGAACCAATTATATTGTCCTATAGATCCGATAACTGAAAATCTAATGGAGTGACATGGTTGCTGAAAAAGGCTAAGATATAATCCTACAATGAATCAGTTTGTCGTTCTGCAGTCCTACCACATTCTCTTGTGAATGGTAGGGTGTAAATCCTGGAACGGCCTAACCGATAGCACTGTGGGGGAGGCTCTTCCAGGAGATAACATAGGTCTGGACAGAGTGGATACGATGTTTCCAGTCGTGGGAGAGTCTAGGACCAGAGGGCACAGCCTCAGAATATAAAGACCATCAAGCACCCAGCTGTTGTCTCACGGCACCAAATACCTGGGTACAATAACCATATAACCATATAACCATATAACAATTACAGCACGGAAACAGGCCATCTCGACCCTTCTAGTCCGTGCCGAACACATATTCTCCCCTAGTCCCATATACCTGCGCTCAGACCATAACCCTCCATTCCCTTCCCGTCCATATAACTATCCAATTTATTTTTAAATGATAAAAACGAACCTGCCTCCACCACCTTCACTGGAAGCTCATTCCACACAGCTACCACTCTCTGAGTAAAGAAGTTCCCCCTCATGTTACCCCTAAACTTCAGTCCCTTAATTCTCAAGTCATGTCCCCTTGTTTGAATCTTCCCTACTCTCAGTGGGAAAAGCTTTTCCACGTCAACTCTGTCTATCCCTCTCATCATTTTAAAAACCTCTATCAAGTCCCCCCTTAACCTTCTGCGCTCCAAAGAATAAAGCCCTAACTTGTTCAACCTTTCTCTGTAACAATACCCAAATGTGGGTGCTATCTCTCTGGAGTTTTCACGTTCTCACTGTGACTGTACTGATTACCACACCTGGGACAATTTACAATTTTACCAAGACAATTAGCCTACAAACCTGTGCGTTTTTTGAGTGTGGGTGGAAACTGGAGATCCTGGGGAAAATGCACGCATGTCTCGGGGAGAGCATACAAACTCCTTGCAGACAGCACCCGTAGTCATGTTCGAACCCTGATCTCTGATACTGTAAGGCAGCAACTCTACCGCCAAGCCATCGTGCCGCCCGTTAAATTAACGTGGGAATGGGTTAGGTTTGTGAGTTGGCATAGTCTTAATAGGTAAAAATGGCCTCGTTCGTAGAGTGAGGAAATATGAAATATTATTCTATACTTTGTTTATATTTTAACCCTGGCCGATAACAAAGCAAATTAAACTGTCTATTGTCTAATATGTGTGCTGCCATCTCATAGATTTATGTCTTAAATTACAATGATCAGACTAGATTGTGATAAAAGCTTGCTATATATTTAAAGAATGCGGCAGACATTTAAAAAGTAATTTTAGCTTAGTTTAGAGATGCAGCGTGGAGTTGGGCCCTTTGGCCCACCAACTAAGTTACAGAGATAGGTTGAATAAGTTAGGTCTTTATTCTCTGGAGCGCAGAAGGTTAAGGGGGGACCTGATAGAGGTCTTTAATATGATGAGAGGGATAGACAGAGTTGATGTGGACAAGCTTTTCCCTTTGAGAATAGGGAAGATTCAAACAAGAGGACATGACTTCAGAATTAAGGGACAGAAGTTTAGGGGTAATATGAGGGGGAACCTCTTTACTCAGAGAGTGGTAGCGGTGTGGAATGAGCTTCCAGTGGAAGTGGTGGAGGCAGGTTCATTGGTATCATTTAAAAATAAATTGGATAGGCACATGGATGAGAAGGGAATGGAGGGTTATGGTATGAGTGCAGGCAGGTCGGACTAAGGGAAAAAAAATTTGTTCGGCACGGACTTGTAGGGCCGAGATGGCCTGTTTCCGTGCTGTAATTGTTATATGGTTATATGGTTAAGTACTCGCCGACCAGCAATCACCCTGTCCACTAGCATCATCCAACACATTGGGGACAATTTACAATCTTAATGTCTTACAGAAATAATTTTAATCCATCCCATGTGTGCAATGATTAAGCAAAAACATTTAAAAAATCATTTTTCTAATGATGTGCAATTATTTACTGAGTTGGTGTTCAGGACATGTCTTCCTCGTGGGCTATTTCAGTACCATTGACCTCCAAACCTCCCCATTATGTACAGTCAGATCCCATGATTGCTCCACTCAGTTAATGAACGCGTAACTTAAATGCTACTTCTACTCTCCCTTGTTTAGCATTAGGAACTTAAATTCAGCAATGCTAATAAACAGTTGCCGAAGGGAACAAAAATGTTTGAAGTCAGCGTCACTAATAATGGAAACTGACTTCTTCTGGGGATTATGCATCGCACAAGCCACTCTCCTCTTTACCCTAGTAATGCAATATATTTCCATCCCTATGTCCCTCAAGCACTTAAGCCACTTCCACGTAATGCTTCTTTTTTCCATATTTTCCTCAATGGCTGTTCACAGCAGCAAACTCCATATTGTAACCACTCTTCGAGACCTGAAAGTTCTTTCAATTCCCACTTGGATTTGTTAGTGGCCATATATTTATGAGTTCCAGTTTGGAATCTACGCAAGGGGAAACATCTTCATCTACCCTTTCGAACTACCATGTAATTCTGAAGACCTCTAACATGAAAGCAAATTAAATTGTCTATTGTCCATTGTCTAATATATGCGCTGCCACTCATAGATGTATGTCTTAAATTACGATGATCGGACTAGATTGTGATAAAAGCTTGCTCCATATTTAGGGAATGCAGCATACATTTTCAGCCGTCCAGTCTGTTCATTACTTGGGAGACAAAGAACCCCAGTCCCTCCTTTCCTGAAGGAGCGCAAATCCTTAAATTGGTTTTAACATCTATTCTCATTAAACATCATTTTTTCTTGCGATTGATAGTGCAATATTCTCCAAGGAACCATAGACTGGTTAAAATCACAAAACTGTGTTATTTCACTGATCTCACAATGACCACAATACTCGAGCTAGAACCTGTTAGAAAATTCTTATTTTTGTGGCACATTGCTTATTTGTGCTTGCAGGCTTTTATCTAAAATTACATTTCCAAATGTATTGAGTAGATTCACTCTGCACTTCCAGATATTTGATCTGTATTCACTGCAGAAATTCTGCCATGCTTACAGTCAGCCAAAGGCTCGGAGCCCGAGCATTGCAACAGGTTCTGAAGAAAGGTCCTGACCCAAGCTGCTGCCTGACACACTGAGATTTTAGCTTCTAAGTTCATATGTTCATAAGTCCTAGGTCCATCAAGTCTACTGTGCCATTCAATCATGGCTGATCTATCTTTCCCTCTCAACCCCATTCTCCTGCCTTATCCCCATAACCCTTGAAAGCCGTACTAATCAAACAAGGTATTGGGCCAATCTTTCAGAGTAATTAATTCTCTCCAACATCTTTTTCCTCTGCACCATTTTTTACCAAGGTATCACAAGTATGAGTATTGCCAGAGGTACATTAATTTGATGAGCAGAATTTCCTTGCTCGATGCAATGAAGTGGGAGGGCTGGATGGGGGAGGGGAGGGTAGTTTGTTGTGAGAATGTTCAGCAATACTACTAACCACTAACTACCTGAGATTACAGGTATTTCCTGGATATCTCCACAGGATATATACCTGCTAAAAATCATTTTCCTATTTAATGCTATATGTCCATCACATGCACCAGAATTATACCTACTACGCCAGTGCAATGTCAGGCTTATTAAAGTTATCTGAAGAAGGGTCCCAATCCGAAACGACACCTAACCATTAGTTGAACAGATGCTGCCTGTCCCGTTGAATACCTTCACTCAATCCCCCTTGGCATTCGCAATCTCCCCTTAGCCAAACACTTTAACTGCCCTTCCCATTCCCACACTGACCTTTATGTCCTGGGCCTGCTCCTTTGTCAGGGTGAAGCCAAATGCAAATTGGAGGGACAGCACCTTATATCTCGCATGCTTCGGTAGTTTACAACCCAGTGGTATGAATACTGATCAAGATAATTTATTGTCATGTGTCCCTGATAGGACAATAAAATTCTTGCTTTGCTTCAGCACAACAGAACATAGTAGGCGTGACTACAGAACAGATCAGTGTGTCCATATTCCATTATACAAATATATACACACATGAATAAATAAACTGATGAAATGCAAATAACAGATAATGAGCCTTTGAATGTTCACAGCTTTGTCCGAGCCAAGTTTAATAGCCTGATGGCTGTGGGGAAGTAGCTATTCCGGAACCTGGTTGTTGCAGTCTTCAGGCTCCTGTACCTTCTACCTGAAGGTAGTGGGGGGATGAGTGTGTGGCCAGGAAGGTGTGGGTCCTCTAACTTCAAGTAACCTTTGCATCCTCTCTCTCTCCATCCCTCCAACCCTTCTTGATTAGTATGGGTGTCAGAGGTTATGGGGAGAAAGCAGGAGAATGGGGTTAGGAGGGATAGATAAATCAGCCATGATAGAATGGTGGAGTAGACTTAATAGGCCGAATGGTCTAATTCTACTCCTATCACTTATGACCTTATGACTTATGACCTCCCCCACCCTAGTAATCGTACTAGTTTCACTGTCGTACTGTTGAGTTTCACTGTCCGTATAACTCGTTACCACCTTCCTCACAGTCAACAATGGACCGTTGTGGGCTCCACCTTTCCTTGATCATCAGTGCTTTTTTGCACATCTTTCATTCATTTGTTCTATATCTCTCTCTATCACCGTCTACAGTATATCTCTAGTTTCCCTCTCACCTGTCTCTTAGTCTGAAGAAGGGACTTGACACGAAACATCACCTATTCCTTTTCTGCCTGACCCGCGGACTTACTTCAGCATTTTTGAGTCTATCCTCCTGCACTTTGCGTTTTGTTAATGTGCTTGCTGGGCTTAAGGAGAAAAGAAAACATTTCTGCAAAATAAAAATCGACTTGGGTAACCTTTGGGAATAAACACATTTGCATCTTGGTTCCCTGCCAACCAAATTAACAGAAGCATTAACATTTATTTTTAAAAGTGTTAATAATGTAAGCAAGATTTCCGAGATGATTTCAGAGCCATTAGCTCCTTTGATGTGAGATTTAGATCAGCACCCTACTTAAAGCTGGAATGTGATTTATTGGAACGTACAGGTGCACAGCTGAACAGATGTTCGTTCACTTTATGTAAGAAGCTGTGAGCACTGTAAATTGTGTCATTCTGAACTGAAACAAAAAGAAAAAAAAATAGAACCATGCTGCATGATATCATTGGCATAATACTAAACAGTATGTGCTTTAAGTATCCATCAGGATACAGATTGATTCTTGGTCACAGATACCACAACATTTCATAGAAAGATAGAACGGTCGGGGTGCAGAGGTAGCGTTACTGCCTTACAGCGTCAGAGTCCTGGGTTCGACCCCGAATACGGCTGTTCGTCTGGACGAAGTTTATACCTTCTCCCTGTGACTTGCGTGGGTTTTCTTCTGAGATCTCTGGTTTCCTCCCACACTCTAAAGGTGTACAGGTTTATAGGTTAATTGGCTTGGTAAAGTTGTAAATTGTCCCTAGTGTGTGTAGGATAGGGTTAGTGTGCTGGGATCGCTGGTTGGCGTGAACTCGGTGGGCTGGAGGGCCTGTTTCCGTGCTGTACATCTAAAGTAAACTACACCACCCAATGTTTTAACAGGCTTACCTCCAATAAGTATATGGTCAACTGGTGGAACCCATCTTCATACCCCATCCCTTTCATCTATGGAGTCAACCCAGTTTATAAGGTGATATGTGTCGGAGGAGAATTGTCAATCTTTACTGAACTAAGGAGGTCAGGATGGAACTTGGGTCATGAGGTCATAAGGTCATAAGTTATAGGAGCCGAATTAGGCCATTCAGCCCATCAGGTCTACTGCGGCATTCAACCATGGCTGATCAATCTCTCCGTCCTAACCCCATTCTACTGCCTTCTCCCCACAACCCTTGGCACCCGTACAAATCAAGACTGTATCTATCTCCGCCTTAAAAATATCCATTGACTTGGCCTCCACAGTTGACTTGCGCTGTTTCCAATGTTTCCAAATGAAATAGGGCCTTCCTTCAATCTAGAGACCAAATGTGTGCAAAACACCACATGGAGTCTCCACAACGACCGCATCTTTGAAATAAAACTTCCTTGCTTTTACAACTCCCTATACGTTGCAATAGAGACCAACACACCATTAGTCCTCCTAATTATTTGCAATACCTGCATGCTAACATTTTGCAATTCATGTATCAGGATCCCAAGATCCCTTTGCACCATAAAATGTTGTTGTCACAATCCATTTAATTAATGATTTGCCTTAAATTCTTCATCCTAAAGTGGATTACTTCATGTTTTCCTACATCTAGACCAATAGATCACCCTCCCATTTAATCTATATTCTCTGTATCCTCACAGTTTGCTAATGCTTTTGCAATCGGCAAATTTCCTTGCAGTGCCTTCATCCAAGTCTTTAATGTAGGTTATAAATCTGTGCGGCCAAGCGGTGATCCTTGAGATGTTCCCCAATTTATTAATTGCCATTCTGCAAAGGCTGATTCTCATTTTAGTTTAGTTTAGTTTAGCTTAGTTTCGAGATACAGCATGGAAACAGGCCATTCGGCACACCGTCCAAATCACCCACTGATCCCCATACACTAACAGTATCCTACACACTAGGGGCAATTTACTATTTTACCGAAGCCATTAACCTACAAACCTGTACGTCTTTGAAGTGTGGAAGGAAACTGGAGATCCTGGACAAAGACTGGATAGACTCGGCTTTTACACACTAGAATTCAGAAGATTGAGGGGGATCTTATAGAAACTTACAAAATTCTTAAGGGGTTGGAAAGGCTAGATGCAGGAAGATTATTCCCAATGTTGTGGAAGTCCAGAACTAGGGGTCACAGTTTAAGGATAAGAGGAAAGTCTTTTAGGACCGAGATGAGAAAATCATTTTTTACACAGAGAGTGGTGAATCTCTGGAATTCTCTGCCACAGAAGGTAGTTGAGGCCAGTTCATTGGCTATATTTAAGAGGGAGTTAGATGTGGCCCTTGTGGCTAAAGGGATCAGGGGGTATGGAGAGAAGGCAGGGTTGGGATACTGAGTTGGATGATCAGCCATGATCATATCGAATGACGGTGCAGGCTCGAAGGGCCGAATGGCCTACTCCTGCACCCATTTTCTATGTTTCTATGTTTCTATCCTGGAGATCCCGGAGAAAACCTATGCAGGTCACGGGGAGAGCGTAGGAACTCCGTACAGACAGCACCGGCAGTCAGGATTCAACCCGGGCCTCTGGCACTGTAAGGCAGCAACACTACCTACTGCATCACCGTGCCACCCCTGCCTTCCGCTAGTCAGCTAATCCTTTATCCATGCCAATATGTTACTCCCATATTTGATCACATACCCCAGATATGCAATATTTCTTTGTGCTCTGATTTGGAAATTCAGACCTAATTATATGCCCTCATTTCCCTCGTCGATCTTTTGAAAATGATTTGGTAAACATTTGGTCGGACTCACTGTTGAGGGGCTGAGAGACAACTTATTTCATACAGAGGGTGGTGGGTACATGGAATTAGCTGTCCAAAGAGGTAGTGAGACTAATACTACAATAACATTCAAAAGATATTTGGGCAAGTACATGGACAAGAAAGGTTTAGGGGGAAAGACACTAAATGCTGGAGTAACTCTGTGGATCAGGCAGCATCTCTGAGAGGGGAAGAAGGGTCTCGACCGGAAACGTCATCTATTCCTTCTCTCCAGAGATGCTGCTTGGCCCGTTGTTATTCCAGCATTTGGTGTCTACCTTCGGTGTAAACCAGCATCTGCAGTTCCTCCCTACACAGATAACCTTCATGTCTCCAATAATAATGACAGGAGACTGGAGGAACCTATACAAGGTCATATGCAGGCTGGTGTAGATGGAACAATAATTGCAGTAAATATATATATATATTTAAATGCAAAGGAAGGAAAACTAGTATGTAAAAATACCTCTGGCAACACTAAACAGGTTAAGCAGCATCTGTGGCAAGAAACATGGAGTATTGTTTCAGGTTGAAAAGATCTCTTTCTCTCTCCCCCTCCCCCCTCTCCTCTCCCCCTCCCCCCCCCCTCTCACACTATCCCCTCTCTCCCCCTCTCCCTCTCCTCTCCCTCCCCCTCTCTCCCCACCTCTCTCTCTCCTCTTCTCTCTCTCCCCCTTTTTCTCCCCCTCTGCCTCTCTCCCCCTCTCTCTCTTTCCTCTCCTCCTCTCTCTCTCTGCCTCTCTCTCCCTTCTCCCTCTCTCTCTCTCTCTCTCTCTCCCTCTCTCTCTCTCTCCCTCTCTCTCTCCCTCTTTCCCTCTCCCTCTCTCTTTCTCTCCCTCTCTCTCCCTCCCCCTTCCCATGGCCCATAATGCATGTGATCCATAGCCCTCCATCTAAAAGTCTCTTAAATGCCACTATAGTACCTGCTTCCACCATCTCCCCTGTCAGCACATTCCAGGTACACACCACGTTCTGTGTAAAACACCTACCTTGTGCCTTAGGGCAGCAAAGTGGTTTAGCAGTAGAGTTGCTGCCTTCCAGTGCCAGAGACTTGTGTTTGATCCTGACTACGGGTGCTGTCTGTACGGAGTTTGTTCGTTCTTCCTGTGACCGTGTGGGTTTTCCCTGGGTGCTCTGGTTTCCTCCCACACTCGAAGGACGTACAGGTTTGTAGGTTGATTGGCTTTGGTAAAATTGTAAATTGTCCCTAGTGTGTAGGCTAGTGCCAGTTCATCAGTGATAGGAGCAGAATTAAGCCATTCGACCCATCAAATCTACTCTGCCATTCAATCATGGCTGATCTATCTATCCCTCCGAACCTCATTCTCCTGCCTTCTCCCCATAACCCCTGACACCCGTACTAATCAGTGCACTAATCAATGCTAGTGTACGGGGATCGCTGGTTGGTGTGGACTCTGTGCGCATAAGGGTCTGTTTCCGTGCAGTATCTCTAAAGTCACCTTTCAACTTTCACCCTCTTAAAGCTTTGCCCTATAGTCGTTGGCATTTTCCACACTGTGAAAATAATGGTAATATTTTCATTCACTGAATCCATTTCAGAAATAGCTCTCAAAAAACTGTTGTCTCACAAGGAAATGTTCTGCATTTTCGCGAGCCTTGCAACTAAGATTATCTAACGGGTGTTGATCTCTTCTTGAATGCATGTGTACAGTAAATGTCCTCTGCATTGTGCATACTTGATATACAGGAAACAATGGACTTGGTGACCTATGCGCACTGAGATTAGAGTTGAAAATGGGTAAATTAATTCCATTTTATGAAACTAAGCTTTCAGAGATTGCAGCTTGTTGATGGTGCAGTCGAGAAAATTAAGTTGAAATTATAGTTGGTAACGTTATTGTCCAAATCATTAATAATTTGATTTCAGAATTGATTTCCCGAACATTTGGAGAGGAGGTTATCAAATTTTATCTTTCATTAGAAGAGGAATTTTTGTATGTTAGACATTTGCAAACTACAAACTGCACGGTGGCACGGCGGTAGAGTTGCTGTCTTTACAGCGACGGAGACGTGGGTTCGATCCCGACTACGGGTGCTGACTGTACGGAGTTTGTACGTTCTCCCTGTGACAACGTGGATTTTCTCAGAGATCTTCGGATTCCTCCCACACTCCTAAGACGTGCAGGTTTATAGGTTAATTGGCTTGGTGTGTGTGTGTGTGTCTTACTGTCCCTAGTGTGTGGAACACCTCCATGGATTGTCACCTTGTCATAGTGGTCACGATCCAAGAACTGTTCCAGAGCCGCTGTCTGAAATAAGCTCAGAGAATTGCTAAGGACAAACGGCACCCCCTCCACATACACCTGGATCTCCTGCCATCAGGCAAGAGATATCGAAGCATCAAAGCCCGGACTACAAGACTGCTAAACAGCTTCCTACCACAGGCTGTGAGGCTGCTAAACAGTCACTCTGTACTCACAATCACTTGATTCTGCGGCTGGCACGGACACTTTAATAACTGGCACTGGCCACTCAAAAATCAGCTGCCCCGGACATTTGTATGATTGGTTTATTGTATTTTAATGTTGTGTTTTACCTGCTTTTAACAATTTATACTGTTCCATCAGGGACTGGATTGTTTTTAGTGTTATTATGTGTGAAATGTTTTAAATTTCATGTGCGATACTCCGCTATTCCCTGGGAAACGTCTTTGCATTTTGCACTGTACAACTGTTGCTTGCAAGATGACAATAAAGGTTGATTGATTGATTGATTGATTGATTGATTGATTGATTGATTGATTGATTGATTGATTGATTGATTGATTGATTGCTCCTGAAATCCTGAGAGCGATGCCGTCTGGAGCTATGGTCCTAGTAGAACCACCCATGGCGAGGGGGAGGTCTCTGACAAACAGCGATCCAACCAAGACCTCAACAGTGGAACAGGCGGAGGACGATGACTGACTTTAGTGGAGCGTCATATAGAAACATAGAAACATAGATAATAGGTGCAGGAGTAGGCCATTCGGCCCTTCGAGCCTGCACCGCCATTCAATATGATCATGGCTGATTATCCAACTCAGTATCCTGTACCTGCTTTCTCTCCATACCCCCTGATCCCTTTAGCCATAAGGGCCACATCTAACTCCCTCTTAAATATAGCCAATGAACTGGCCTCAACTACCTTCTGTGGCAGAGAATTCCACAGATTCACCACTCTCTGTGTGAAAAATGTTTTCCTCATCTCGGTCCTAAAAGATTTCCCCCTTATCCGTAAACTGTGACCCCTTGTTCTGGACGTCCCCAACATCGGGAACAATCTTCCTGCATCTAGTCTGTCCAACCCCTTAAGAATTTTGTAAGTTTCTATAAGATCCCCCCTCAATCTTCTAAATTCTAGTGAGTACAAACCGAGTCTATCCAGTCTTTCTTCATATGAAAGTCCTGACATCCCAGGAATCAGTCTGGTGAACCATCTCTGTACTGTCTCTATGGCAAGAATGTCATTATTAGGAGACCAAAACTGTACGCAATACTCCAGGTGTGGTCTCACCAAGACCCTGTACAACTGCAGTAGAACATCCCTGCTTCTATACTCAAATCCTTTTGCTATGAATGCTAACATACCATTCGCCGTCATCACTGCTTGCTGCACCTGCATGCCTACTTTTAATGACTGGTGTACCATGACTCCCAGGTCTCGTTGCACCTCCCCTTTTCCTAATCGGCCACCATTCAGATAATAGTGTACTTTCCTGTTTTTGCCACCAAAGTGGATAACTTCACATTTATCCACATTATACTGCATCTGCCATGCATTTGCCCACTCACCCAGCCTATCCAAGTCACCTTGCAGCCTCCGAGCATCCTCCTCACAGCTAACACTGCCCTCCAGCTTCGTGTCATCTGCAAATTTGGAGATGTTGCATTCAATTCCCTCGTCCAAATCATTAATATATATCGTAAATAGCTGGGGTCCCAGCACTGAGCCTTGCGGTACCCCACTAGTCACTGCATGCCATTGTGAAAAGGACACGTTTACTCCTACTCTTTGCATCCTGTCTGCCAGCCAGTTCTCTATCCACATCAATACTGAACCCCCAATACCGTGTGCTTTAAGTTTGTATACTAATCTCTTATGTGGGACCTTGTCGAAAGCCTTCTGAAAGTCCAGATATAACACATCCACTGGTTCTCCCTTATCCACTCTACTAGTCACATCCTCGAAAAATTCTATAAGATTCGTCAGACATGATTTGCCTTTCATAAATCCATGCTGACTTTGTCCAATGATTTCACCACTTTCCAAATGTGCTGCTATCCCATCTTTAATAACTGATTCTAGCAGTTTCCCCACTACCGACGTTAGACTAACGGCTGGGAAGCCGGATGAAGGCTGCAGCAGAAAGGGTCTCCGGTCGTCTTGGACTCCATGCCACTGGATTCTGACCCAGATCTGTCAAGGAGCATGTGGTGGCTGTCTGTGCACCAGTCTCCCCACATTAAACAAAGTCACGTACAGGCGTCCTGCATGAGAGGACTGTCATATTTGTTTCGAGTGACCGCCGATGATGACAGTGTAGGATAGTGTTCATGTGCGGCGATCGTTGGTCAGTGCGGACTCGATGGGCCGAAGGGCCTGTTTCCGCTCTGTATCTAGAAACTAAACTATAAAGCAAACATTACCGGCTGTGATTTCTATCGCAGTCTGTGGGTATGAGGAATGGTTTGTTCAAAGATGAGGTAGAAGAGAAAGGTTAACAGATTGCTTTTTCAAACGGACTCGAAATCTAATCACTTACACACCTCTCCAAATCATAAACACACCAAGCAGAAATTGTGCTTACTTCCACATTTGTGTAACTTGGAGGTATTAAAAATGACAGATTGTCCCTTCAATGTGATTATCGGTGACATTTCAAGGTAAAATTCAATGAAATGTGGGCTCAAAAAAAATATGCTACCAACATGAACTTTGTGAGAGTTGGATTTTCATCAGGTCTTCACTGTGCAATTTGCAATCCTCTCTCCCACTTCTATAAAAAGAAAAGAGTTGCATTTACATAACACTTACGTTGACTTCAGAAAGTTCCAAACTTGGATCCAACAATGAAATACTTCTGAAGTATTAGGGGAATCAAGGACCTGAGGGCTTGTGCCAGAGTGCAGCTGTTCCACCTCAATTGCATTGACAGAATGATGTTCCCAGGACTTTACGAGGATGTTGCCAGGATTCGAGGGCCTGAGCTGCAGAGAAAGGTTGAGCAGGCTGCGTCTCTATTCATAGATTGCAGGAGGAAGTGTATAAAATCATCAGAGGAATAGATCGGGTAGATGCACAGAGTCTCTTGCCCAGAGCAGGGGAATTGAGGACCAGAGGAAATTGGTTGCAGGTGAAAGGGAAAGAAGTGGATGGGAACCCTTTTCACACAAAGCGTGGTGGTTGTATGGAACGAGCTGCCAGAGGAGGTAGTTGAGGCTGGGGCTATTCCAACATTTAAGAAATAATTAGGTACATGGATAGGGCAGGATTTGAGGTATTTGGGCCAAATGCAGACAGGTGGGAACAGAGTAGCTGGGATATGTTGGCCTGTGTAGGCAAGTTGGGCTAAAGGGCTTCTTTCCACGCTGAACGACTATGACTATTTAAGCTCAGTGGTGTTGCCAGCTGCTCAAAGTTTGAGGGATCCAGGTTCAATTGTTCACAAGTTCACGTTATAGGAGTAGAATTAGGCCATTCGGCCCATCGAGTCTACTCCGTTATTCAATCATGGCTGATTTCTGCCACCTAATCCCATTTTCTTGCCTTCTCCCCATAACCCTTGACACCTGTTCTAATCAACAACTTTTCTATCTCTGCCTCCTTACCTCTGGTATTGTCCCTGTGGAGTTTGCATGTTCTCCCTGTCATCGCATGGGTTTCCTCTTGAATACTCCGACCCCAAAGATGTGCGAGTTAGTGATTAATTGACCACTATACCTTGCCCCAGGTGTGACAGTGAGTTGTAAATTCTGGGGGTAGTTTGTGGAAATCGGTTTCCGAGTCAACAAGATTGCTCTTCAATTGGCATGGGGCATTGGGGCAGCACAGTGGCGCAGCTGATAGACCTGTTGCCTCAGAGCACTGGGGATGTTTGATGGCACTGAGCCTGTACTCACTGTAGTTTAGTGAGGGGGACCTAATTGAAACTTACCGAATAGTGAAAGGCTTGGATAGAGTGGATGTGGAGAGGATGTTTCCACTAGTGGGAGAGTCTAGGACAAGAGGTCCTAGCCACAGAATTGATGGACGTTCCTTTAGGAAGAAGATGAGGAGGAATGTCTTTAGTCAGAGGGTGGTGAATCTGTGGAATTATTTGCACAGAAGGTTGTGGAGGCCAAGGCAATGGATATTTTTAAGGCAGAGATTGATAGATTCTTGATTGGTACGGGCATCAGAGGTTATGTGGAGAAGGCAGGAAAATGGGGTTGGAGAGAGAGATGGATCAGCCATAATTAAAGGCATAGACTAGATGGGCCGAATGGCCTAATAACTTATGATCTTATGACCCAGGTTCAATCCTGAACTCGGGTGCTGTCTGTGTGGAGTTTGCACGTTCCACCAGTAACTACGTGAACTTTCTCCGGGTGCTCCGCTTTCCTCCCACATCCCAAAGATGTTGGCCTCTCTAAATTGTCCCTAATGCAAAGGGAGTGGCTGCAAAATGTGTGATGAAGCAGTACTAGCGCAAATGGATCTACGATGGCTGGTATGAACTCGGATGGCCAAAGGGCCTGTTTCCGTGCTTCATCTTTTAAACTATCAGCGTACTGGCCCACATGGCCTTCTCCAATGTCATGAACAAATATATGTAAGGCGGAAGAGAGAGATCTGGGTGAAAGAGGACAGCAGCAAGTGGGAAAGAGCAGCGATTAAATGGAAATGGGGTTTCTGAGATGGGATTTATATGAGACAAGTGTAAGGAGGAGGGAAAGGAAAAACAGAGTGACTGAGTGAAGTTGTGATGAGATAAATGTGTGTGCTAAATGGATGGGATAAAGGTGGGGTGGGTGGCCAGAGGGAAGGGGGAAGAGAAGAGATCACAAGAAGGGGATGTTACTTGAAATTGGAGAATTCTATATATATACCATTCAGTTTGTGCTACGTGTATGTAGGTGTACTTCAGCTCAATTAGAGAATCAAGTTGTAAGCACATAACACTATTGACCCTCTGATCTGTTAAAGAGGTATTTAATACATGTGGTCAAGAGCAAGGAGTTTGAAACTGATCTCGTTGAGATTCTACTCGGCATTCGTGCCGAGCTCGGACAATGACAATTTATAAGCAGCCTCTGTTTATTCCATGACAAGGCAATTTTTTTCCAACTTGTAACTCCTTCCCTGAACCCAGTGCCCTCATTCTTGCTTCGATGAGAACTTTTTGTCTGTCCAATGCTTTCTAGTAGTCAAGATTTATTTACCACATTATCTCTGCTGTCTAACTCAGTTACAGCCCCGAAAGATTGCTAGCCAAGAACTCGATTTCGGTATATTTTTATTATTGCGTTTCATCTTGACAGATTATTGTGGGTATATTATCTACCTATATATATCATACAGATGCTGCTGTTTAAAAGAAATTGCACTGTAATTGCTGGAGTGATTACTTCATTGACTGTTGGTGGTTTAGTTTTGCACGTTATTTTCAGCTAGTGTCATATTGCATCTTTCAGGAAATTAAAAAAAAGGACTTTTATCTATGGAACATTGTTCTTTTTGACCTCTCTCCTGTTTTTTTTTACTGCAATATATGTTTGTTTCCTCAGCTCAGAGATACAGCGTGGAAACGGGCCCTTCGACCCACTAGCAACATCCAATATGCTGGGGACAATTTACAATCTTTGCTGAAGCCAATTGACCTACAAACCTTTGGGAGGAAACCAGAGCACCTGGAGACAACCCACGCAGTCACAGGGAGAACGTGCACTCCAAAGAAGTACAGGTTAAGTGGCTTTGGTAAAAGTTGTAAATTGTCTGCCTTACAGCGCCAGCGCCGGAGACCCGGGTTCGATCCCAACTACGGGTGCTGTCTGTACGGAGTTTGTATGTTCTCCGTGACCTGCGTGGGTTTTCTTCAAGATCTTCGGTTTCCTCCCACACTCCAAAGATGTACAGGCATGCAGGTAAATTGGCTTGGTAAATGTAAAAATTGTCCTTTGTGACGGATAGTCTTAATGAGCGGGGGAGGGGTGGTCGATGGTCAGCCCAGACTCGGTCGACCTGTTTCCGCGCTGTATCTCTCTAAACTAAACTATAAACTGAACTAAACGTGCAAACTCTGCATAGGAAGCACCCGTAGTCAGGATCGAAACCGGGTCTCTGGCGCTGTGAGGCAGGAACTCTATTGCTGCACCACCGTTCCACCTGCAAATTTCACATTTTTCATATCTCACCAAAGAGACGATTGTCAGTTGCAGCCTGATATATTTATTAATGTTTCTGGAGTTGTTTGTCAATGTCAAGGATATATCGTCCAAAACACAAATTGCTGGAGGAATTCTGTGCTCACCAGAACTAGAGTGCTGACTGGACTTTAAAAATGGCTCCAAAACCTTGCATCCGGTCTATTTCTGTACGCTTTGCCAATTGGGGATTGTGCTTAGGTATGGCAACATTTGACTGACCTGCACGTAAGAAAATAATTTCACTGTGTGTTTGCACATGTGACAACAAAGCTCCATCGACCCATTGAACCATGTGAATGAAAGTGTTCCAATTTGAGATTGACCCTTTATCTACAAACAATGTCACATGAGGAAATTAATTGGCCATCTATTTGCTTCCTGTTTTAGCTGCGCACAAATTGGTCGTTCGCATTTTCTGACAAAATAACGATTGCTATGGCTCAGAGAAAAGACATTGCGATATAATACATGACCTGTTGAGGACTGGTGGAGAGGATACACAGAAGCAAGTTTCATTTTTTTCATATTTCTTGAAGCCCTTATATTAATTTTCCAATCTTGCGTTATGCACTTTGTGGCCTGTTTACTTTCCTAAATCTTTAAAATATATGTGCTCGCAATTGCATTGTAAGGGAGATAAAATTACAATTAGTAGATGTACTTGACTTTGCGCCTTGCTACTAAATCATCTGTCACATTTAATATAAGCGGATGCTGCCGTGCATATAATATGGCATGCACATTGTCTCTGCCAACAGTATGTTAACATCCGACACAGTTAATGAGAAAATACCTTTGAACCAACAATGAAGTTGAGGCTGGGATTATCCCAATGTTTAAGAAACAGATAGATAGGTACATGGGTAGGACAGGTATGGACCAAGCGCAGGCAGCAGGGACATGTTGGCCGGTGTGGGCAAGTTGGGCCAATTGGCCTGTTTCTACACTCTAATGAACATTTTATGAATGTTGATGTGAGCTATGCCACTCCTCTCTTCGATCAATCGGTCTACCAACCCCCTGTAGCAAAGCACAGAGCTATGCACTTAATTGATACCCTTTCCACTTTATTTCACAAACCTTTTTTTTTTCTATTGGTCCTCCTCTGTACATCTTCAAGTAATCTTGCTCAAATATTTATTTCTGGTGCGAATTAACATAGAAACATAGAAAATAGGTGCAGGAATAGGCCATTCGACCCCTCGAGTCATCACCGCAATTCAATATGATCATGGCTGATCATCCAAAACCAGTACCCCGTTCCTGCTTTCTCCCCATATCCCTTGATTCTGTTAGCCCTAAGAGCTATATCTAACTTTCTCTTGAAAACATCCAGTGAATTGGCCTCCATTGCCTTCTGTGACAGAAAATTCCACAGATTCACAATTCTCTGGGTGAAATCAAGATACTGGAAGTGTAAATTTAATTAGATTATTTACCCTATTAATGCAGGAGGAATTTTTTTAGCCGGAAGGTGGCAAATGTGTGTAATCCATTGCCACAGATGGTGGTGATGGCCAAGTCATTGTAGATAAAGTGGAGAATGATAGTTCATACATTCATGTATATGTGTGATAGGAGCAGAATCAGGCCATTCGGCCCCTCATGTCAAGTCACTGCTGATCTATCTCTCCCTCTTAAACCCATTCTCCTTCCTTCTCCTCATAACCCCTGGCACCCATACTAATCAAGAATCTATCTATCCCTGCCTTAAAGATATCCACTGATTTGGCCTTTGCAGCCTTCTGTGGCAAAGAATTCCACAGATTCAACACCCGCTGACTACAGAAATGTCTCCTCATCTTCTTCCTAAAAGCACGTCTTTTAATTCTGAGGCTATGACCTCTAGTGCTAGACTTTCCAAGCAGTGGAAACATCCTCTCCACATGAATCATTTTGTTCATGTATCATGTACAGTATACCTACTTGATCTTCCGCAGCAAATCTTGCTAGAATTTAGGAGATTGAGGGGGGATCTTATAGAAACTTACAGAATTCTTAAGGGGTTGGACAGGCTAGATGCAGGACAAGAGCAGGGAGGTTCTACTGCAGTTGTACAGGGTCTTGGTGAGACCACACCTGGAGTATTGCGAACAGTTTTGGTCACCTAATCTGAGGAAAGACATTATTGCCATAGAGGGAGTACAGAGAAGGTTCACCAGACTGATTCCTGGGATGTCAGGACTTCCATGTGAAGAAAGACTGGATAGACTCGAATTGTACATGCTAGAATTTAGAAGATTGAGGGGGGATCTTATAGAAACTTACAAAATTCTTAAGGGGTTGGACAGGCTAGATGCAGGAAGATTGTTCCCGATGTTGGGGAAGTCCAGGACGAGGGGTCACAGCTTAAGGATAAGGAGGAAATCCTTTAAGACCGAGATGAGCAAAACATTTTTCACACAGAGAGTGGTGAATCTCTGGAACTCTCTGCCACAGAGGGTAGTTGAGGCCAGTTCATTGGCTATATTTAAGAGGGAGTTAGATGTGGCCCTTGTGGCTAAAGAGATCAGGGGGTATGGAGAGAAGGCAGGAACAGGATACTTGGTTCTTGGTTTCTTGGTCCTCCAAAATATTCCAAATTGAATTTAAACTGGAGGTTGGATGATCAGCCATGATCATATTGAACGGCGGTGCAGGCTCGAAGGGCCGAATGGCCTACTCCTGCACCTATTTTCTATGTATCTATGTAAATAGATGGCATTATTTGGACAACTAGAAGGCATTTGATGTAACCAACTGAGCAGACTCCATCTTCCAAACACCATGTTTCAGATAGATATTGGTTGCCATGACTTCAAATACAATCTGCACCGGCCTTCACTAGCCACAGTGTCACTAAACCACTTCTCCATTTAAAACTGTCACAATCCTCTGCAATAGGATTTATTTTCAAGTAAGTTATCTAATTAAACAACTGAACAAATTGGGCGGCATGGTGTCGCGGCGGTAGAGTTGCTGCCTTACAGCACCAGAGACCCGGGTTCGATCCCGAGTAAGGGTGCTGTCTGCACAGAGTTTGTACGTTCTCCCCGTGACCTGAGTGGGTTTTCTCCAGGAGCTCCGGTTTCCTCCCACACTCCAAAGGGTTTGGTTAAAAATAAATTGTCCCTAGTGTTTATAGGATAGTGTTATGCCCCTGTCCCACTTACGAAACCTGAACGGAAACCTCTGGAGACTTTGCGCCCCACCCAAGGTTTCCGTGCAGTTCCCGGAGGTTCCCGGAGGTTTTTGTCAGTCTCCCTACCTGCTTCCACTACCTGCAACCTCTGGCAACCACCAGCAACCTCCGGAAACTGCACGGAAATCTTGTGTGGGGCGCAAAGTCTCCAGAGGTTTCCGTTCAGGTTTCCTAAGTGGGACAGGGGCATTAAGTGTGCGGGGATAGCTGGTCGGCGCGGACTCGTTGGGTCGAAGGGCCTGTTTCCACGGATGGAATCATGGCTCCATGACTCTTCATAACTCTATGAAATAAATTCTTTTGACATTCACCTGATTGTGTTATTTCAAAGGTCACAAACGGACAATTTAGTGAGACCATGGCTACACTGATTGGCCTCAAAAACCATTGTTGGGGGATGAAGAATTCTAAATCAATTGAAAATCAAAAACAATTGAAGAATTCAAAATCAAAAAATTGAATTGGAAAGAAAATCTAAACTAAACTCAAAATTCTGTCACTCTGTGCTTGCCTTGACTGCTGGACAAACCTCATAAAAGACTCCATAATTGAAAATGTTATGGATGTTATAATAGTGAGTTTCCTTTATATTGGTTTAATTGCACCTGTGCAAGGTTTCCAGTGGATGTAAAGTCCAAGGATGGGAGCAACCATTCGGCAAAAATTATATTGGAATCCATTATTAGTATTAACACAACTGAGCATAATCTTTTATTTTTACAAAAGAGCTGTGAAACCTGGTACAAGGAGGTACTTCAAGAATTCAGAACACATAACAAGACCTTACAGAGCACTGTTATAAATAAAGGTAAGGCTGCAGCAGTCATTTTAAATCCAGCATCGTAGTCACGTTCTAGAAATGAAAAAGGTTTTGATTCTTACAAATTTGTCAATTGTTGGCTTCAATGTCATTGTTAATACTTACCAGATAAAGACCAACGGTATCATAAAGGGCAAGTTATCTTTGTAATTGGAGCATTTAAAATAGAAAACTATCTACTCACAGCGGACTATTACACTTGTAAGTCCTGACATTATTAATTATTACAATTAATTAATTAGTTAGGCCACAGCTAGAGTACGTTGTACATTTCTTGTCACCACAGCACAACAGAGGAGTGACAGCAATAGAGAACATAGAGAGGAGATTCATAAGGAGATTACCAAGGTTAGAGAATTATACTTATGTGTAAAGTTTGGCCATGCTGGGATTGTTTTGATTGGAGTGCAGGACTCTGAAAGGAAACTTAAGAGACCTGTATAAAACTGTGGTGAACCAAGACAAGTTAAACAGAAATGATCTGTTACCTTAGCAGAGTGGTCAGTAACTAGGGAGGGCATTTGAGGATTAAAGGATTTGAGAGGTGTTGAGAAAATATTATTTCTCTCAATGGATGCTGAGATTCTATAAACTCACCGACTGAGAGAGTGGTGGAGGCAGAAACTCTCACCACATTTAAACAGTCGCTGGGTGAGCTCTTGTCGAGTCCTTGAGTATAGAGCCCAGGAACAACAAGGATTCAATGGGCGGGATGGCCTCTTCCTGTGCCATACGTTACAATGGGTTTTATACAGACACGTTTTATTACATCTTAATTTCTTTTGCACTTGGGCAGAACAGTGGTGCAGCAGTAGAGTTGGTGCCTTACAGCGCCAGAGACCCGTGTTCGATCCTGACCATATGTACTGTCTATACAGAGTTTGCACGTTATCCCTGTGACCTCATGGGCTTTCTCCTGGTGCTCCAGTTTCCTCCCACATTCCAAATACATGCAGGTCTATAGGTTAATTGGATTTTTTAAATGGCCCCCAGTGTATAGAATAGTAGTGGACGGGTGATAAGTGGTCCTCGCGAACTCGGTGGGCCGAAGGGCCTGTTTCCACACTGTATCATTAAACCAAAGTAAACTAAACTTAATCTACCCAGCAATGGTCTTGATTTAAGTATAGGATTGCTAGATCTTTGATCAAGTTTACTCCAGTAAGCAACTGTCATGCATGAAGTGCATAAGTCCTGCACTTTTTACATTTCTGTGCCAGTTATTCTGTGGCCTATCTAAATTAAAGCTTCTCCATAGTGCCAATTCACATCAAATTTGGATTGAAGCGATATACTAATATAGAAACAATAGACAATGGACAATAGAGAATAGGTGCAGGAGTAGGACATGCGGCCCTTCGAGACATCACCGCCGTTCACTGTGATCATGGCTGATCATCCACAATCAGTACCCCGTCCCTGCCTTCTCCCCATATCCCCTGACTCCGCTATCTTTAAGAGCTCTGTCTATCTCTCTCTTGAAAGCATCCAGAGAATTGGCCTCCACTGCCTTCTGAGGCAGAGAATTCCACAAATTCACAACCCTCTGTGTGTGAAAACGTTTTTCCTCATCTCCGTTCTAAATGGCTTACCCCTTATTCGTTCTCTCAAGGTTGAAATGACCTAGACATGTTTAATATATTTCAACAAAATGGTTTTCCATGGTTAACGTTCTAAGATGTTAATACAGGTAATTGTGCTGATGCAGGAAGAACAAGCATAATCAAAGTGAGTCTGCAACTTGTCTAATGGCACCCTAGATAGGTTATAAGATTGACGGCAGGGTCCATTTGTAAATTCTCCCTGGTGTGTGTAGGATAGTGTTCGTGTGTGGGGATTGCTAGTTGGAGTTGATATGGTGGGCCGAAGGGCCTGTTTCGATGCTGTATCTCCAAGCAAAACTAAGATGTTTTTGTTTTGATCCAGTAGTTCTAATACTTTGGGAAAACTTTGACAGTCAGAATCTTTTTTCCCCAGGGTCAAAATGTACATCACTTGATATAAGGGCATAGATATAAGGTGAGTGGTGGAAAGTTTAATGTAGATGTGTGGGGCAGGTTTTTTTTACCCAGAGAGTAGTGGGGGCCAGAAACGCATTGCCAGGTTGGTGATGGAGGCAGTTAAGAGGCTTTTGGATAGGCACATAGAAGTGCAGGGAATAGAGGGATATGGATCACATACAGGCGGATGAGACAAATTTAAACTGGCATCATGTTCGGCACAAACATTGTGGGTCGACGAGCCCGAACCTGTGCTTTACTGTTTTATGTTCTAAGAAATGAGTTCAAAGAAATGTTCTAAGTTATGGGGAGAAGGCAGGAGAATGGGGTTAGGAGGGAGAGATAGATCAGCCATGATTGAATGGCGGAGTAGACTTGATGGGACGAATGGCTTAATTATGCTCCTACACCTTATGACCTTATGAAATAAAATCTGACTGCCTTTCTATCGACTGCACTGAATGAATTTCAACTTTTGGTGGAATATTTCCTTCCAGTTACAGCCAAACACAGATTGAAAGGAAGTATGTTATTGAAATGCTAACTTGATTGCAGTGGGGGGGGGGGGGGGGGGGGGGGGGGGGGGGGGGGGGGGGGGGGGGGGGGGGGGGGGGGGGGGGGGGAACATTTGTCACTTGAATCAATCGCAGAAGATCACTGAATAAAATAGTTCTTCCTATCAAAGTTCCAACTATTGAAGCAACATCAAAATTCCTAAAGTCATATTATTCCAACACTTTGATGTGGCTCCAGCATTTTATTTTTGTAAACTACACAACTGTAGCAGTCAATGTATAAAATAATGCTATGGAAATAAATAGGATTATTGGTTTTGGACCAATTAAAGCTGAAGGGTACAACATTCAAAAGTTGCTCCTATATCCTTGTTAAATTCTGAAATTTAATTCCCCTGAGCTCACCCACCGTTAACAAGAAAAAGTAAATTCTGCCTCATCCCACAATGTACACTGGTTATATGGAGCATACTGGTTCTTTCAGCTAAAGTTTGGCCACTTAATCTGAAGAGTTTGTAGTTAACAGTTAGGCGGCAGCGAGTGCTGGCTATCGGTCGTATTCTGCAGTTGCTGTTATTCCGTTGTTGCCGTGGAAATGAGAAGGGGCCCCTGTCGCTGTCAGATGAAGTATTCCTTCTTGCTCTCACTAACAAAGTCCTGCACGTTGGCGCTGTTCTTCAATGTGGCATCTGCGGTCTCGGCGTAGTCCACCCCCTTGGTCTCGTTGGTGCGATACGTGCCCTTGTGCTTGTACAACAAGCGCCCCATAACGGCCGTGCCGCAGAGTGTGACGAAGATCACCACCGCGATCACACCTGTGGGCGAGAACGTACAAAGTCAACGAAGATGGATAGACAAAGATGGCTGGAGTAACTCAGAGCGGAACAGGCAGCATCTCTGGATGGAAGGAGTGGATGACACTTCTGGTAGAGAACCTTCTTCAGACTGAGAGTCAGGGGGGGTGGGGGGGGGGGGGGGGGACTAGAGATATTAATGGGTAAGGTGTGAAAAACGAGTGTTAAAAGGTTATTAAGGTCAAGGGAAATGTCGAATGAATCATTGTTGGCTAGGGGAAGGTGACAACGAGGCATACAATGTAAAATTTAATCAGGAGGAAAAACACTGGTCGGAGAGCTAAGAATAGAGAGAGACAGAAAGCAAGAGTTACGTGAAGTTAGAGAAGTCAATATTCATACCACTGGTTTGTAAGCTTCCCGAGCGAGAGGCAAGTTAGGAGCAGGTATAATAACAGACAAGACAATAACTGATTAGACAAACATTCAAGTAATGCAATAGTGAACAATAGCCACAACACTTTGAATATGAAAGGCCGTGATAGAGTGAAAGGACTGTATAGTGAAAGAACTAGATAGAGTGAATGTGGAGAGGATGTTTTCACTGGTCTCGGTCCCAACTCAGAATTAAAGGGTGCTCTTTTAGAAAGGAGGTGAGGAGGAATTTCTTCAGTCAGAGGGTAGTTAATCTGTGGACCTCATTGTCACAGAGGGCTGTGGAGGCCAAAACCACTGGAGGCAGTGGATATTTTTAAGGCAGAGATAGACAAATTCTTGATTAGAACAGGTGTCGAGGGTTAGAAACATAGAAACATTGGAAAATAGGTGCAGGAGTAGGCCATTCGGCCCTTCGAGCCTGCACCACCATTCAATATGATCATGGCTGATCATCCAACTCAGTGTCCTGTACCTGCCTTCTCTCCATACCCCCTGATCCCTTTAGCCACAAGGGCCACATCTAACTCCCTCTTAAATATAGCCAATGAACTGGCCTCAACTACCTTCTGCGGGAGAGAATTCCACAGATTCACCACTCTCTGTGTGAAAAACGTTTTCCTCATCTCGGTCCTAAAAGATTTCCCCCTTTATTCTTAAACTGTGACCCCCTTGTTCTGGACTTCCCCAACGGATATGGGGAGAAGGCAGGAGAATGGGGTAAGGAGGCAGAGATCAGCCATGATTGAATGGTAGAGTCGATGGGCTGAGTGGACTAATTCCACTCCTATAACTTGTGTGGACTATAATATTCACGATACCATCACAAGGTAGAGGCCACCCATTTGTGTTCATGGCCCTATGATGCCCTTACTAATCGAGAACTTATCTATATCTGCTTTAAAAATACCCAATGATTAATCCTCCACAGCCATCTGTGGCAATCAATTCCACAGATTCACCTCCCTCTGGCCAAAGTAATTCCTCCTCATCACAAGGTCATAGGTGATAGGAGCAGAATTGTATTGTATTGTATTGTATTCAAATTTATTGTCATTGTCTCAATTTGAGACAACGAAATGAATTTCCCTTACAGGCAGTATCATAAAAAAAAAAAATCATAAATAAATAAATAAATAAATAAATAATGAATAATAAACATATTAAAAATAAAATTGAAATTGAATTGAAAAAAAAAAAAATTTGGCCCACCAAATTTGGTCCGCCATTCAATCATGGCTGATCTATCTCTCCCTCTTAACCCCATTCTCCTGCCTTCTCCCTATAACCCCCTGACACCCGTACTGATCGAGAACTGCTTTAAAAATACCCAATGATTTGTCCTGCACAACCATCTGTGGCAATGAATTCCACAGATTCACCTCCCTCTGGCCAAAGTAATTCCTCCTCATCTCCATTCTAAAGGAATACCCTTCTGAGTCTATGCCCTCTGGTCCAGTACTCTCCAACTACTGGTAACATGCTCTGGAAACATTCTGGTGAAATTCTCAGCAACGTTTATACTTTCGGAGATACAATTTTTTTCAGATTAAGATTCAGTGACTACAGTTCAAATGGTATTCAAGAGGTCAGGAGCTTCAGAATGCCGACAGATCACGTGAAACCTTTCTAAGTATAAAAATGAAGGCCGATAGTGCTGGACACATACAGTGGGTTCGGCAGTGTCAGTGGAAAGAGAAACAGAACTAATGTTTCAGTTCAAAGACACTTCATCAGAACTGACTAAATGGAAACTCACCCTCCTGAAATGTTAACACATTATCATCAGATACTGACTTGGAAATAGTTTCCAGCATTTTCTGTTTCTATTTCATATTTCTAGCATTCACAATTTTTCAATTTTCACCTTCTAATGACTAACATTTGCTTCCAGGGTTTCAGAACTGGATATAAATGGCAGAGTCTTGCAAAAATAATCTTTAAACTTTAGACTTTAGAGATACAGCACGGAAACAGACCGATTGGTCCACTGAGTCTGCTCTGACCAATAGTCACTCCATACACACTAGCACTACCCTACACACCAGGGATAATTTTACCAAAGCCATTTATCCTACAAAACAGAGCACCCGGAGAAATCCCACACAGCTCATAGGCAGGTCGTACAAACTCCGTACAGACAAGCACCCACAGTCAGGATCAAATCCGGGTCTCTGGGGCTGTAAGACAGCAACTCTACACCATTGTGCTGCCCCCTGAGCTTGGTAACTAACATTTTTGAATGGAATAAACATGACGGGCTCAATGGCCAACTTTTATGTTAGGAATTGTCTATGATTTTGCGGGTTTCATGCTGAAATATCCTCAGGAATAATCGCCACTACAGGCGATTAGGCTGTCGCCACAAGGTCACCTGTGTGGTCGTGAGTAGTCTCTTCAAGTTGCCTAAAGAGTCGTAACGTTTTTCTGGTGCTGCTGGATTTTGAAATGTTCAAAACTTTTTGGCGACTGTGGGATTGTCGCAGCTTGTCTTCTCTTGTCATAGGTGCTGTCGCCATGTTGAGGCAGGTTGTCGCCATTTGTTGTTAGTTGTCGCCAGGCGCTAGCTTTGGTGAACTCCATTGGCGACTACATACGTCAACCTACGACAACCGGCAACAGGTACCGATGACTGAATTGTCTTCAGTTGTCTTCAGTTGTCGCCGACAGGGTCGTTGTTTGTCATAGCTTGTCACGGGTGGACGTAGGTTGACTTTGATTGTCGCCTGTGCGGTGGTTGTCGTAGTTGTGGTCGTAGGTGGACGTCCTAATGGGTCGCCGGTTGTCGGTAGCTTGTCGTAGACATTGACATGGGGGGGGAGGGGGGTTTAGTCGCCGCTTTTTCGTCGACCTGCTACGACTATGACAGTTGCCGGCAGTCGCCAAAAAAACTGCCTATGTGGGACAGGCCCTTTAGGGTTTTCTGTAATCCTGAAACATATCATAGACTAGTATAGAACCAAAAACAATCCATACCCCTTCTGTCCCCTGGTTCTAGACTCTCCCATTCTTGGAAACATCCTTTCCACATCATTGTCATATTGTCTACATTCCCGTTCATCCAAGATATTAATATACACTCCAATGAACAAGGGTCTCAGCACTGATCCCTGCAGTAGATCCACTTGTCACAGGTTTCCAGTTGGAAGAACATCCTTCCACCACTACCATCTGCCTGCCGTCACCAAGCCAATTTTGGATCCAGTTTGCCAACGTGCCCGAGATTTCTTGAGCCTTCACCTTCTGGATCATATGGGTCACTGCCAAAAGGCTCGCTGAGCTCCATGAATGTCACATGTGCACCACATCTGCCACGCTGTTTGCAAAAACTTGTTGAGTTGGCACGGTGGCACAACGGTAGAGTTGCGGCCTCACAGCACTTGCAGCGCCGGAGACCCGGGTTCTTTCCCGACTACGGGTGCTGTCTGTACGGAGTTTGTATGTTCTCCCGGTGATCAGAAATTTTCGGTTTCCTCCCACACTTCAAAGGCCCACAGGTGGTATGTAGGTAAATTGACTTGGTAAATGTAAAAATTGTCCCTAGTGTGTGTAGGATAGTGTTAAGGTGCGGGGATCGCTGGTCGGCGCGGACCTAGTGGGCTGAAGGGCTTGCTTCCGCGCTGTACCTCTAAACTAAACTAAACTTTCTTTGTTACCTCTTTTCTTACATATGTAGAAGAGAAGAATATATAGAGATATGTTCAAGAAACAGTACGGGTGACGTTATTTCAGAAGCAATTTATCCATGGGCATCGAGGATCACAGTTTTATATTCAGGCGAGCAAATCCTTACAAATTAGAAAGATTACCAATGCACCCAATTTATCAGACAACTAATAGCAAAAGGCAACATTGTCATTATTGCAATGAAAAATAATTATCGGTTGGAAAGGAATGACAGGTTTAATAGAGTTCTGGAATCCCTGGAGTGCATAGTGTCATTTCAATGGCAATGCTTTCGTGAACAGGAAAGACTGTAGGAGTCAGCAATAACTTAAACTTGAGAATTAAACTTGCACAATGCAGGCCAAAAAACTGTAACTGTTTTTTATACCCAATTAAATGGGAATCATAGTTCCATTGGGTTGAACAAGTTAGGGCTTTATTCTTTGGAGCGCAAAAGGTTAAGGGGGGACTTGATAGAGGTTTTTAAAATGATGAGAGGGATAGACAGAGTTGACGTGGAAAAGCTTTTCCCACTGAGAGTAGGGAAGATTCAAACAAGGGGACATGACATGAGAATTAAGGGACTGAAGTTTAGGGGTAACATGAGGGGGAACTTCTTTACTCAGAGAGTGGTAGCTGTGTGGAATGAGCTTCCAGTGAAGGTAGTGGAGGCAGGTTCGTTTTTATCATTTAAAAATAAATTGGATAGTTATATGGATGGGAAGGGAATGGAGGGTTATGGTCTGAGCGCAGGCATATGGGACTAGGGGAGATTATGTGTTCGGCACGGACTAGAAGGGTCGAGATGGCCTGTTTCCGGGCTGTAATTGTTATATGGTTATATGGTTATAAGAAATGGTAGTTAAACATCTCAGGCTGAATTGACCAGGAAAACAGCCAGACGTTGAATCAGATGATGTCTTTATAAATATTGTGGCTGATTCATTGCCTTGACTGGTGGTTTCCTTGTCGATTCCTCTGAGACTTGTTTCGCGTGTCCAAAAATCTGTTCGCCTCAGCTTTGAATATAGTCGTAATTAGAGTCAACAGCTCTCAGAGAAAGGGAATTCCAAAATGTTACAGGCCCCCCAAGTAAGGACATATGTTCATAACTTTATAACTTCATGTTGTAGTCATTTGGCCCATTCAATCCTGGCTGATCTATCTTTCCCTCTCAACCCCATTCTCCTGCCTTCACCCCATAACCCTTGACACCCTTATTAATCAAGAACCTAGAAATCTCCACCTTAAAAAAAATATGCATTGGCCTCCACAGCCTTCTGTGGCAATGATTTTCACAGATTCATCACCCTCAGACTAAAGAAATTCCCCCTCATGTACTTTGTAAAGGTACATCCTTTTACTCTGAGGCTACGACATCTGGTCCTAGACTCTCCCACTAGTGGAAACATCTTCTCCACATCCACTCTATCCAGGTCTTTCAATATTCGGTAAGTTTCAATGAGGCCACCCCTCAGTTTCCAAAGATGAGCAGGATTGTAGGTTAATTAGCTTCAGCCGTCTCAAACCGAAATGTCACCTATTCCTTTTCTCCAAAGATGCTGCCTGACCTGCCGAGTTATTTCAGCATTTTGTGTCTATCTTCAGTGTATACCAGTATCTACTGGTTCCTTCCTAACACATCCAGGCTGTACATACTCTGCCCATGGGTAAGTGACTCCTTTAGCAGGGGTTACACAGTTTAGTGTGTTGATTGCACCAGCCTACCCCTCAGGATGTATATTACTCCTGAAAGTCTTTGTAAAGGCAATTGAGACGTGTCCAAACAAAGGGGCATTATGGGTAGGAAGGAACTGCAGATGCTTCAGTCTGAAGAAGGTTCTCGACCCGAAATATCACCCATTCCTTCTCTCCAGAGATGCTGCCTGTCCTGCTGAGTTACCCCAGGGTTTTGTGTCTATAAAGGGCATTATAGAGCTGAATGAGCTCTGTTGCCCAGTCTGCTTCTGAACACTCTAGTAGCACTAAACACTCCATTAAGTTGGACCTGTGCATTGTGTACTGTCTCTGAAATTCATTTCAGTGTTTCAATGGAATTAACATCCGAGACAGAACACAGCACACTGAGGAAAATATATGGAGTACTTAGTGTTGTTGACTCTATGCATCTATCTTTATGCTAAATCAGCTTTTTATATTTCCATGCGTAATTATCGTTGTGTGGTTGTGTTATTGCTGTTGCTTTGTTATTATATTGACTTTGAGAACATTGTGTATATTTCTTTGTGAATATGGTGTGTCATTGTAAGCCTGTACAATGAAATGCACGCAGTGAAGAGGCGGCATGGTGGTTTCCATTGTACTGAGTAGCAATGAGTCGATGGTTAATGTCATGCCCTCTGATTAAAAATAGCTCTTAATCTCAATGGAAACCGTAAGAATTGTATCAAAATAATGAAAATGGCCGCTACTGGCTTTGCAATATGTAGCAGGTGCCTGGGGAGTGTTACAAGCAAACTGTCCAGATTCAGGGAGAGTTTCATCCCAGCTATTGTCAGGCAACTGAACCATACTAGTCCCAAACTATTATCTGTGCAAAGTACTATTGATACAGAGTCATTATGTATCATACCAAGGACTTTAATTAGAATACATACAGAGACCATCTAAAAGAGTACTGTAGGTTCGAAATCATAAGTTGAACTGCCTAACCAACATGGCTGCCTGCATGCCACTAGGTAGTGGTGGTGTGGAAACCGGACATGGATTATGGAACAGGTCATCAGCAGCAAAACCCGATACAGATCAAATCAGCAACACTATCTTCCCATTGGAGACCCGCAGACTGTCTTTGATTGGGTTTCAATGGCTTTATCTCGCACTAAACGTTATTCACCTTATTCCCTTTACCATGCATCTATACACTTTGGATGGCTCAATAGGAATCACATATTGTCTTTAAAGCTGACTGCTTAGCACGCAACAAAAGCTTTTCCCTGTACCTCGGTATACGTGACAATAAACTAAACTGAATTCCAACTCAACTGAAACATGTGGAAGCATGGGTGGTGCAGGAAATGGAGGCTTTGGTCAAGAGTAAGAAGGAGCATGGGCCGAAGGGCCTGTTTCCACACTGCATGACTGGATGACTCCAATTGGTCTTTGCAAGTTGCCCCCGAGTGTGTAGGGAATGGATGGGAAAGTGGGATAACAAGGAACCAGTGTGAATGGGTGATCGATGGTCAGCATGGACTCGGCGCACCGAAGAGCCTGTTTCCATGCTGTCTAACTCTATGACTATGGCTTTTGGGAGCCATTTGGGTGTCGTTTGTACTTAGTCCGATCTCCGTGGCAAGGATTTTCCCAGTGAAAAATTTTAAAAACTACGCGCGCTTTATACCCTGGTGGTCACGTGGTGCGGCGCTCAAATGCCGCGCAAATGGCGCACCGACGGCATACGAGCGGCGCATGGTTATGGACGTTGACGCACGGTGACGCATAATAAATTAGCATAGGCAAAGTTTGTGTGTCACCCTGTGTAACCATGCGTCATCACGTGCTACACGAACGCCGTCAGAACGTCAGCGTACGCCATCAGTACGTCAGCGTGCGCAAGGGATATGTCGCGCAGGTTGCGCGTGTCACTGCATACGCCACCATGGCTCACCACGCGCCATGCGCGCATCACGACGTGCCATCCAATTTTTAGGATGTCGCGTATATGACGAGCATATGACGCCCAAGTGAGACAGGTCCTTAAATTAACCAAGTTACCATGACTACCAAGCTACCAAGCTACCATTACC
Organism: Leucoraja erinaceus; assembly: GCF_028641065.1. NCBI lineage: Eukaryota > Metazoa > Chordata > Chondrichthyes > Rajiformes > Rajidae > Leucoraja > Leucoraja erinaceus. The sequence continues at coordinate 72,052,085 of NC_073383.1, read as the reverse complement.
CTAGGACAATGTGATTAAATTCAGGAATGTGCCAGATGCACAGAATTAGATGGTCACGGAGATTTTGTGGAGGATTTCAAGGGGATTAAGTGATCACCGTATAGGACAAGTTTACAGGGATATGGGCCAAACGCAGGAAGGTGGGACTAGTGCAGAAGGGACTTGTTCGTTGGTGTGACTTGTTCGTTGGTTGGGTCATAGGGCCTGCCTCCATGCTGTTTAAGTCCATGACTCTATGACACAAGGCTGGAAAGAGATAGCCATGAAGGAGGTTTGGGACCCAGATGAAAATGTTATGTTTCAGCTAAATACTCTCAAAGATAGTGAAGTCTTACCTCCAATGACAGCTGAGTCACTTCTGACTGCATTTTTTAAAGGTTCCCCCACATCTATTGTCCCTGAATGATCTGCATTTGAACAAAAAGAAAAATCAAAATTAGAGATGACCTCATTGCAAATTTAAATGACAAGTTTATTTGTTCATCCTCTGAACAATGTTAAATGTAAAGGTCCTTTGTTAAGCATCCACATCCTGTTTTCCATGCGTAGTCTACTTTCTCATTTGAGACTAATTTCAACCTTCTAAAAAATTCAGGAGCAGCAACCTGATCAATATATGTCACAAAACTAACAAGCAGATCCTCACATTTTATTTGACTGCATGCAATTGTTCAGTAAAAAAACCAAAAACCCAAAACAAAGCTTTATTGCTTTTAATTAACAATGCAGACAACAGGATGTTGCTGCCCTGAGAATGATAAGTGCAGACTGGGTGACGCCTATGGCAAAGACCACAATTTAATCTGCAAACTTGACTAAAGGGCCTGTCCCACTTGGCCGTCATTTGCGCGCCATTTACGCGACCTAAAAAAATGTGGTCGTCGTGTTGTGACGCACGGGTAGCGTGTGGGTAGCGTAGGACGGGCGCATGGAGAGGCGTGGAGGAGTGTGGAGTTGTGCACGGTATTACGCGGCGCTCCCAGATTTTGTGGTGCATGAAATCCTCGCACGCCACGTGCATGACGTATAACACATATGTACGCTGACGCATTGGGTACACACGCAGACGCATTGGCGTCGCACGCTGGTGTCCCGACTTGGTGTATCGCGTGTCACTGTGCGTAACAGGGTATTCTAACGTCACGCACACCAGATGACGCGTGATTTGTGCGCGACATCACGCGTAACGACGCGTTGACCTATTTCACATATGACGCGTAAATGAGGCAGAAATGACGGCCAAGTGGGACAGGCCCTTTAATGTTCAGTTGCTTGCTAATTTAGAGCTCTAGTCTATCCCTTTTCTGACTTAATCCCCCTTCAGTGATCCTTATAGTTTTAGCGTGGACATACAGCGCCGAAACAGGCCCTTAGGCCCACCGAGTCCGCGCCGACCAGCGATCCCCGCACATTAACACTACCTTACATGCACCAGAGACATTTTTTTTTAACATTTGCTCCAAGCCAAAGAACCTACAAACCTGTACGTTGTTGGAGTGTGGGAGGAAACCCGAAGATCTCAGAGAAAACCCACGCAGGTCACGGGGAGAACGTGCAAACTCCATACAGACAGCACCCCGAGTCAGGACCGAACCCGGGTCTCTAGTGTTGCAAGGCAGTAGTTCTACCGCTGTGCCACCAGTTTGCGTTTGATTCCGTTCAAAACAAGTTCATGAAGCAGTGTCCTGGAAATCCATTCCCAGTTGGTGAAGCTAAGTATGTAATATGTTACACGGGAAGAGCTTTTGTGCTAGTTCCCCATGGGCCTTGATTACCTGATTTAAAAAAAATATACATCTGCCTGTAATTTAAATATTTCTGTTAATTTAGACTCATGTGGTGGAGTAATCAAGAGATTTGTCAATCCATTTGTGAGATGAAATAGATTTGCATTTTCAATTTTAAGTGCCTGGCACATCTATTCTAATTATGACCTCTCATTTGAGATACATACTGGCAAAAGCATTACAATTATACCCCTGCCCACTTAGGCGATTTTTTAGGCAGCTACAGGCGACTAGGCTGTCACCACATGGTCTCCAGAGTGTTGCCTGTATGGTCGTGAGTAGTCTCCTCAGTTGTCCAAAGAATCGTAACGTTTTTCTGGTCGCCACTGGATTTTGAAATGTTTATACTTTTCGCCGACAGTTGGCGACAGTTGGCTTGACGCCAATGAGCGTAGCTTGACTTCTCCTGACGTAGGTGCTGTCGTAGTTTGTCGCCAGGATGACGTAGGTTGTCGTCGGTGCTGAATTCAGTGAATTCCATCGGCATCTACCTACGTCAACCTACGTCAACCGGCGACAGGTACCGGCGACTAAATTGTCTTACCTTGTCGTAGCTTGTCGCGGGTGGACGTAGGTTGTCGTAGGTGTGGTCGTGGGTGGACGTCTTAATGGGTTGTCGGTAGCTTGCCGTTGCTGGACGTCGACTAGGTGGTACTGCCTGGGTTTTCTCTGGGAACTCTGGTTTCCTCCCACACTTAAAAGAATACAGGTTTGTAGACAAATAGTCTCAAGTGTGAGTAGGATCGTGTTAGTGTGCGGGGGATCGCTGGGCGGGGATGACCCGGTGAGCCGACGGGTCTGATTCTGCGCTGTATCTCTAAACTAAACTAATAGAACATTTCTCGCTTTCCAGGAATTAGTGTAGTAACTCTTCTTGGGACCCGGCGTGAGGAAAGAACTACGGATGCTGATTTACACCAAAGACGTACTTATAGGAGCACCGCAAAGCTGCATATTCTCCCCTCTCCGTTACTTTATTTACACCAACGACTGCACCTCCACTGACTCCTCTGTCATGCTACTCAAGTTTGCGGACGACACAACCCTGATTGGACTGATCCAGGATGGGGAGGAATCTGCCGAAAGACAGGAAGTGTCACGGACAGCTAACATCCTGATGCCATCACAACCACTGGAGCTCAATGCTCTTAAGACAGTGGAATTGACAGTAGACTTTAGGAGAGCTTGCCCTCCCCTCACCCCACTCACCATCAACACCACAGTCACGTCTGTGGAGTCATTTAAGTTCCTGTGAACCATCACCTCCAAGGACCTTAAATGGGGGCCACCATCGACTCCACAGTCAATAAGGCCCAACAGAGGATTACTTCCTGCGGCAGCTGAGGAAGCACAATCTGCCACAGGCAATGATGGTACAATTCTATCCTGCCATTGTAGAGTCTGTCTTCACCTTCTCCATCATGGTTTGATTTGGGTTCAGCCACCAAGCACGACATCTGGAGGCTGCTGCAAATCATCCGATCAGCTGAGAAGGTTGCTGGCGGCAACCTTCCTCCCATTGATGAACTGTACACTGCAAGGGCCAGGAAGCAAGCGGGTAAAATCATGTCTGACCCTTCTCATCCTGGCCACAAACTCTTTGAATCACTTCCCTCTGGAAGGCGACTCCGGACTGTCACAGCCAGACATAAAAACAGCTTTTTTTCCACGAGCAGCAGCTCTACTCAACAGCCAAAAGTCTGTAGCCTCCATTTGCTCTGGTGTTTTATTTCATTCACTTGTTTAAATTATAATGTTTTATTTTTAATATTTTAATGTTCTATGTTTTATTCTAAATAGTTTGTTGTATGTCGTATTGTTACTTGCGAGCGGAGCACCAAGGCAAATTCCTGGTATGTGTACATACTTGGCCAATAAACTTATTCAAACATATTCATATCATATCATATCATATTAACATAGACACAAAAAGCTAGAGTAACTCAGTGGGCCAGGCAGCATCTCCGGAAAAAAGGAATAGGTGACATTTCGGGTCAAGTCTGATGGAGGGTCGAGACCCCAAACGTCACCTGTTCCTTTTCTCCAGGGATGCTGCCTAATCCGCTAAGCTACTCCAGCTTTCTGTGTCGATTTGCACCATATTTATGCAGGGGCAATAAATTGGACTCGGTTTGACTTGACCTCAGCAGCCATGGCTGGCGGCACAGTTGTTCACTTTATTAAAACCGAAGAAATCCTTCCCGACTCTGGAAACTGCTGCTGGACTAAAGCCAAGGGATCTTGATGGGCCGATAACAACACTTATGCAAGGGAGATTAGGCCATTGATTTTTAAATACTTTTTTGTTGTTGTCACTTGCCACAAAGAGCATTTACCATTTGTAGCTCTGGAATTGGCTTCCAGAGCCCTTTACGAGAACAGATTAGGATGTTGTATAGCAAGATATTATACTTAGCCTGCTAAGTTAGTTTTAAACTGAGATTGTTATCCATTCCAGACAGCTGCAGACTTTAACAAAGCTGTTTATCCTATTAAAGCAAAAAAAAACATCAAATGATACTGTGTTTATAGCCAGATGCCTTTTCCATGTCTTCTGAATGAAAGGTAATCTTCACACTTCTCCTCGAGACATTTATAAATGAATAGAAAAGCTGCAAATGATGCCATAATTATTACAAAGTCAATTTAGCTGCTTCAGATTTATTCGAAAAACCAAATCTGCAACGATCATTATTGAGAGCCCTGTGGTAAGTCCTTCAGCCCCAAAGAATTACAAAGATGCGGATTCAAAGAAAGCTAAATCAAACACTTCAACCTTTCTAGAAATGTGGATTAGTTTTATCAAAACGAAAATAGTAGCAAACGAAGCAATAACTATGAATATTACAATGAGTAAAACGGTTCTTTAGGAGTAAAGAGGTTCTTCTGCTCCTGTGAGACCACATCTGGGGTATTGTGTACAGTTTTGGTCTCCTAATTTGAAGAAGGACATCCTTGTGATTGAGAAAATGCAGCGTAGGTTCACGAGATTGAGGAACAATTGAAAAAACTAGGCTTGTATTCACTGGAGTTTAGAAGGATGAGGGGATATCTTCTAGAAACATATAAAATTATAAAAGGACTGGACAAGCCAATTGCAGGAAAAATGTTCCCAATGTTGGGCGAGTCCAGAACCAGGGGCCACAGTCTTAGAATAAAGTGGAGGTCATTTGGATGATCAGCCATGATCATGTTGAATGGCGCTGCAGGCTCGAAGGGCCGAATGGCCTATTCCTGCACCTATTTTCTATGTTTCTAAGACTGAGGTGAGAAAAAACTTTTTCACCCAGGGAGTTGTGAATTTATGGAATTCCCTGCCACAGAGGGCAGTGGAGGCCAAATCACTGGATGGATTTAAGAGAGTTAGATAGAGCTCTAGGGGCTAGTGGAGTCAAGGGATATGGGGAGAAGGCAGGCACGGGTTATTGATACGGGACGATCAGCCATGATCACAATGAATGGCGGTGCTGGCTCGAAGGGCCGAATGGCCTCCTCCTGCACCTATTTTCTATGTTTCTAAGAGAAACAAAGCGAGGCCTGGGTAGAGTGGATGTGGAGAGGATGTTTCCACTGGTGGGAGGTCGTAGTCTCGGAATTAAAGGACGTTCCTTTAGGAAGGAGGAATTCCTTGTGGGTGTTGAATCTGTGGAATTCATTGCCACCGAAGGCTGTGGAGGCCAAGTCGATGGATATTTTTTAAGGCAGAGATAGATAGGTTCTTGATTGGTACGGGTGTCAGGAGTTATGGGGAGAAGGCAGGAGAATAGGATTGAGAGGTGAAGAAACAAGCCCTTTGGCCCACTGAGTCGGCGCTGCAAGGCAACAACTCGTAATCCAGACTACAGTCACCGAGGTACATTGTTGAGTAATGTGACAGCCGCAGGGAAGAAGCTGTTCCTGGACCTGCTGGTCCGGCAACGGAGAGACCTGTAGCGCCTCCCGGATGGTAGGAGGGTAACCAGTCCATGGTTGGGGTGAGAGCAGTCCTTGGCGATGCTGAGCGCCCTCCGCAGACAACGCTTGCTTTGGACAGACTCAATGGAGGGGAGCGAGGAACTGGTGATGCGTTGGCAATTTTCACCACCCTCTGCAGTGCTTTCTGGTCGGAGACAGAGCAATGCCATACCATACTGTGATGCAGTTGGTAAGGATGCTCTCGATGGTGCAGCGGCAGAAGTTCACCATCTGCAGTTCCTTCCTGCACATCAGGATTGTGCATATGGGATTGCGTGGGTAAGATTACTTGTCAAGGCTCAGTTCACATCACTCAGTCTACACACATGAGCAGAACACAAAGTGCTGAAGTAACTCAGCGGGTCAGGTAGCATCTCTGGAGGACAAGTACAGGTAGAGTGAAGAAGGATCCCGACCTGAAATGTCACCTGGTCATCTTCTCCAGAGATGCTGCCAGACCCACTGAGTGATTTCAGCACTTTGCAATCTACTCAGGAGTCCAGCCTTGTCTGGTCCAACTGGTCCAGTTTAGAGTTCAGTTTTTTTTCACTTTAGTTATACAGTCTGGAAACAGGTCCTTCAGCCCATTGGATCCACACTGACTGGTGATCCCCAGAAACTAGTTCTAACCTACACATTAGGAACAGTTAACAGAAGCTAATCAACCAACAAACCTGCACGCCTTTGGAATGTGGGAGGAAACCAGAGCAAACCCATGGGGTCACAGGGAGAATGTACAAACTCCGCTAAGAAAGCACTCATAGTTAGGATCGAACCCGAGTCTCTGGCATGGTATGGCAGCAGCTCCACCACTGCGCCACTGTTCTTTTCCAAGTGTCTCAGATCTATATGTATCATTTGTAGTAATATGAGCATTTAAACAGTGAGGGTTTAACGGGGGGGGGGGGGGGGGGGGGGGGGGGGGGGGGGGGGGGGGGGGGGGGGGGGGGGGGGATCTCCCACAGTGGGTGGGATGTCGAGAAGGTCAAAATTTAGCGCGGTGTACAATGTGGTAGGAGGAAACTGTTTAGTTAGACACCGCAAGATTACTTTCTCTGTCTAAGTGCAAACAGAAGCGGTATCTGGTAAGCGTCATGCATGGGGATTTGAGGAATGTCAAGACATTTCTAATGGCGGAGTTTAATACACTTTATTAGGCTCGCGGATAAAGGAAAACTTCAACAAAAGAACCTCTTCTTGGGTTATTATCATGGATGCTGTTCATCCGTGAAATAACGTTTTATTTCCAGCCTTCCTTCCCCGCACGAGTGGTGAGAAACAATGACCCAGTTCGGAGAGAAAACCGCACATTGCCACACATCAACTGTCCCTAATATCATGGACAAAATGGATTGTCTCTTTTTCAGTGCCAGCTGCAAGCAATAACTAAGTCCATTGCCACATTCATTCACTATGCCCTTCACTATACTTACCGAATACTAAAGGGCTTGGATGTGGAGGGAATGTTTCCGCCAGTGGAAAGAGTCTAGAACTAGAGGTCGTAGCCTCAGAATTAAAGGATGTTCCTTTCGGAAGGAGATGAGGAGGAATTTCTTTTGTCAGAGGGTGGTGAATCTGTGGTTACTTTCAAGGCAGAATTAGACAGACACAAATAGCTGGAGTAACTCAGCGGGTCAGGCAGCATCACTGGTGAAAAGGAATAGGTGACGTTTTGGGTCGAGACCCTTCTTCAGGAAACCCGAAACGTCACCTATTCCTTTTCTCCAGTGATCTTCGGTTTAAACCAGCATCTGCAGTTCCTTCCCATACAGAAATAGATAGATTCTTGATTAGTACAGGTATCAGGGGTTATGGGGAGAAGGCAGGAGATTGAGGGAGAGATAGATCAGCCATGAGTATAGAAGTTGGGATCTAATGTTAAAATTGTACAAGGCATTGGTGAGGCCAATTCTGGAGTATGGTGTATAATTTTGGTCGCCTAATTATAGGAAGGATGTCAACAAAATAGAGAGAGTACAGAGGAGATTTGCTAGAATGTTGCCTGGGTTTCAGCAACTAAGTTACAGAGAAAGGTTGAACAAGTTAGGGCTTTATTCTTTGGAGCGCAGAAGGTTAAGGGGGGACTTGATAGAGGTCTTTAAAATGACTAGAGGGATAGACAGAGTTTACGTGGATAAGCTTTTCCCACTGAGAGTAGGGAAGATTCAAACAAGGGGACATGACGAGAATTAAGGGACAGAAGTTTAGGGGTAACATGAGGGGAACTTCTTTACTCAGAGAGTGGCGGCTGTGTGGAATGAGCTTCCAGTGAAGGTGGTGGAGGCAGGTTCGTTTTTATCATTTAAAAATAAATTAGATAGTTATATGGGCGGGAAAGGAATGGAGGGTTATGGTCTGAGCGCAGGTATATGGGACTAGGGGGGATACGTGTTCGGCACGGACTAGAAGGGTCGAGATGTTTCCGTGCTGTAATTGTTATATGGTTATATGATTGAATGGTGTAGCAGCTTAATGGGCGAATAGCCTAATTCTGTTCCTATCACTTATGACCTTATGACCTCTCACATTGTTGTTTTATTGTGCAGTCCCACTGACCAAAGAAGTTAACTTTCTTTTCTGGATTGCACTCGCTAATGAATGGAAGAAGCAATTAGAAATCTATCAGTTTCTCATTTGTATAAAGTGGTCACCACTTGCGGTGCATTATGACAGGAGTCAGAGAGTGTGGGAGGACTTTCATACACGCGAAGCTAACTTCAAATAGAGGGATTAATTAATAAACAATTATTATGCAGCCAATTATTTTTCGATTAAGAATTTAGACAGCAGATCTACTTTAGCGAACAGTCCTACTTTAGCGAAAAGGCTTTTAGCTTCAGTTGTTATTTATATTCTCTTCCTTTTCTGTTTCATTACCGATAGACGCGGCCCTTTGTGGCCTCTTTGAACACATAGGGAGAGGACAGTATGACCTGTGCCTACACAAACGCACTGAGAGCTGGAAATAATTACCTTTTTTCATTGCCTCTAACGTCTACCAATATAAAAAGGTGTTTTATTTCCGCACAGGCTATATTTGATGCCTGGAATGTAATATAACTTTTTGGGGGGGAGGGAGGGGAAGAGGCAATAGACCAGTGGTTCCCAACGTGGGGCAACAGGGGAGCAATTTGATTTTTAAGGGGGGCAATTGAGCGCGACTGAGGAGGTCTGGGTCCAAATTTTCGATTTTTATTTTTTAGGATTTTCCATCAGGTAAACATATGTAGTTTATGTTTCAGATGTTATTTTGAGTAAAAAAAAAATTGGGTAAAAAAGGTCTTTATTGTGTAGTTATTACAACCAAGGTATTGGCGTTTTAAGCTTCTTCAGCTGAAACGGAGTTCACTTTTTAAATGATAAGAATTATATATCACCACATGGGGGGGGGGGAGCATCAGGATTTTAGAGGTGATTAGGTGGGGCATGGCCAAAAAAAGGTTGGGAACCACTGCAATAGACTTTCAGGATCTTCAGGCTGGAGGAAATGCCAAATAAAATTGCTAATACCATACTCCATACTTATTTTTGCTATGGGTTTGCCAAAAGCATTGAGATGGAGGTTTACAGTCCGCCTTAACCTACCTGATCTCCCGGTTGCTCAGCTCACCTCACATTCCCAAAATGACCTTTCTGTCCTGGGCCTCCTCCATTGTCAGAGTGAGGCCCAGTGCAAATTGGGGAAGCAGCAAGTCATATTTTGCCTGGGTTGCTTCCACCCCAATGGTATGAACATTGAAGGTGGACACAAAATGCTGGAGTAAGCGGGACAGGCAGCATCTCTGGAGAGAAGGAATGGGTGACGTTTTGGGTCGAGACCCTTCTTCAGACTGATATCAGGGGTGGGGGTGGGACAGAGATAGAGTGTAGTAGGAGACAGTGGGACTGGTGGGAGAACTGGGAAAGGGAAGGGGATGGAGAGAGAAAGAAAGGGCTATCTGAAGTTAGAGAAGTCAATGTTCATACTGCTGTGGTGTAAACTACCCAAGCGAAATATGAGCTGCTGTTCCTCCAATTTGCACGTCAGGCCTCACTCTGACAATGGATGAGGCCCAGGACAGGAAGGTCAGATTGGGAATGGGAGGGGGAGTTGAAGTGCTGAGCCACCGAGAGATCAGATAGGTTGGGATGGACTGAGCGAAAGTGTTCAGCGAAACGATCGTCGAGCCTGAGCTTGGTCTCGCCGATGTAGAGAAGTTGACACCTAGAACAGCGGATACAGTAGATGGGGTTGGAGGAGATGCATGTGAACCTCCGCCTCACCTAGAAGCACTGTTTGGAGTCGAGGGGGGAAGGGACAGCTGTTGCTTCTCCTGCGGTTGCAGGGGAAAGTAACCGGGGAGGGGGTGGTTTAGGTGGGAAGGGACGAGTTGACCAGGAAGTCTCAGAGGGAACGGTCTCCGCGGAACGCAGAAAGGGATGGGGATGGGAAGATGTGGCCAGTCGTGGGATCCCGTTGGAGGTGGCGAAAATGTTGGAGGATTATATGCTGTATGCGACGGCTGATGGGGCATCTCTAACTTCAAATAGCCGTTCCTTTCCCTCTCTCTCCCCATCCCCTCTCACTTCCCAGTTCTCCCACCAGTCTTACTGTCTCTGACTATATTCTATCCCTGTCCCGCCCACTCCCCTGACATCAGTCTGAAGAAGGGTCTCGACCCGAAACATCACCCATTCCTTCTCTCCAGAGATGCTGCCTGTCCCGCTCAGTTACTCCAGCATTTTGTGTCTACCTTCGATTTAAACTAGCATCTGCAGTTCTTTCCTACATGAGATTGAGGTTTAGTTTAGTTTAGTTTAGCGATACAGTGCGGAAACAGGCCCTTCTGCCCACCGAGTCTGTGCCGACCAGCGATCTCTGCACCCTACTAACACGATCCTACAAACTTGGGACAATTTGAAATTTTACCAGAGCCAATTAGCGTACAAATCTGTACATCTTTGGAGTGTGGGAGAAAATCGGAGCTCCTGGAGAAAACCCACGCAGGTCACGGGGAGAATGTACAAACTCTGTAGTCAGGATCGAGACCGGGTCTCTGGTGCTGTAGGGCAGCAACTCGACTGTGCCTCTGTCACAAGTAACCTTGGATTATAGGAAGACAAATGAGTAAAGGGCCTGTCCCACGATATGCGACTGCATGCGGCAAGGGCAACCTAAAGTGATCGCTTGAGCCGTACGGCCTCGCGGGGCCGATCCCACTTCGATCGCCGGAGCCATATGGAGTTGTGCGGAGCTGGTCCCGACATCGTGTAGGGCTCCGAAAAACTTACACTGTCCAAATATTCTGCGTGGCAACGGCCTGCCAGCCCGCAGCCACTTTGAGGCCGTACACACTGCCTCAACGGGCGTGCGCTGCGTCTTGAAGCCGTACGCAGCGTCTTGACGGCGTACGCCTAGCGCGAACTTCACGCGGACTTCGCTCGAACTTCACGTCAACTCGTACGGGATCACTCAACCTCCGCGCGGCCCCCGCTTCCGGTTTGGTTGTGCTCGCCGCATGCGGTCGCATGCTCGTGTGACAGGCCCTTTAGGACTAAGCGTGGTGGGTGAGGAATGCTAAGGACGATTAAACTGAACACATTTTAGTTAGGTTGATGTTGAAAATGTTTCATGTATTTTGTGTTTTTGTGTTTATGTGTTTCATGGCTGTTGGCAGATCAATTTACCTACTGGGGTAAATAAAGTTCTATCGTATTGTATCGTATCGTAAACTTAAGTAGCCTTGAACTTTGACCATCACTCTTCCCTTCTTGCTATCACTATATAGTTACTATCACTACCCACTGGATGACCAATGACCACATTGGCAACATTGGTAGAAAGGCTTTGGGCAGACTTGTCCTATAACTGTCTCCTGGCTGGATTCATGTGTTATGTCCAGTCAGAAATTTTTTTTTTAGTAGACCATGAAATGTACAGAGCTCGATTCGAGGATGTACAAGGCATAATCGGTGAGTTGAGCAAAACACAAATTGTTGGAGGAACTCAATGGGTTAGACAGCATCTGTGGAGGTATTGGATAGATGTCATTTTGGGAACCGAACATCATTTGTCCATTCCCTTCGTTGAAGCTGTCTGACTCGTTGAGTTCCGTCAGTGCTTTGTGTTTTGCTCAAGATTCTAGCATTTGCATTTTTTGTGTCTCCATGTTTAGTAAGTTTGCAGATGGCACTAAAATAGATGGTATCATAGACAGAGAAATAGGTTACCAAGAATTATAGCAGGGCCAGGTCAGCTGGGAAAATATGCAGAGGAATGGCTAACGGACTTTCATTCAGGTAAGTTGCAGTGTTACATTTTGAGAAGTTGTAAGACAATAGACAATAGGGGCAGGAGTAGGCCATTCGGCCCTTCGAGCCAGCACCGCCATTCACTGTGATCATGGCTGATCATCCACATTCAGTACTCCCTCCCTACCCCTCCTATCCCTCTATCCCCACCTCCGCCACTCCTCACCTCCCCCTATCCTCCCCGCACACTCAGTCTTCAACTCCCCCACAGCCCTTCCTTCTCTCCCTCTATTCCCCCCTCCTCACCTCCCCCACTTTTGGCCGGCATGGATGAGTTGGTCTGAAGGTGCTGTTTGAATCTCGATGTCTGTATGTCTCTATGACTCTGTGACAAGTAACAATCCTATAACTTGGCAACCTTTGTACTATGAAGAGGGCAGAGTACTGGCACAGAAGAAATGAGTTGTGACTGTTGCCAAAGGCAAATCATCTCTATCCACTGTATATAATAGCTTGCCCTTGCACATAAAGGAAATAGGTTTAATAACATAATAGTCATGCCACAGGACTGGTACTCCAGGGACTTGTGCAAGTTATTAGGGGACATGTTTGAATAAAAGTTGAGTAATTAAATAAAGATGATTTTCGAGAGGTTTACCATGATAACGATGAGCGTGCATGACGGGATTGATTTAAAACCCTTAGTTTCCATTCTAGTCTTAGGAAAAGCAAATAATGTCTGAGGAAACGTCTCGACCTGAAATATCACCAATTCTTCTCTTCAGCAATGCTGCCTGTCTCGCTGAGCTACTCCAGCATTTTGTGTCTATCATCGATGCTGCCATAATCGGGCCGATTGTGAACCAGGTCCATTGCATGGTGATTGATCCAAAACGACTTTCCGAAAGATAGTCATCAAGCCATCCATTTGAAGGAACACACAGAGAAGATGAACAATAACGGCTTGTAGCAGGAAGGAACTGCAGATGCTGGTTTATACTGAAGATAGACACAAAGTGCAAAATTACCTCAGCGGGTCAGGCTGGACTTCTAAACTAGAATTAGTGTATGAGTAATCGTTGGTCAGCACAGACTCAGTGGGCTGAAGGGTCTGTTTCTGCGCTGTATCTCTAAACTAAAAAGCAACATGCCAAGCTTTGCACACCCCACCTTTTCCAGCTCCCCCCCATCCCCTGCTCCATCAGTCTGAAGAAGAATCCCAACCTAAAACATAATTTATCCCTTCACTCCACAGCTGCTGCCTGACCCGCTGCGTTCCTTCGATACTTTGCTTGTTTACTAGTGAATGGAAACCCTGGCCAGTCTCCATCTCCTCGTAGAGCAGTCCCATTATATCCACAATCAGTTTACTGCTCCCTTTCTTGCTGAAACGCTCCAGCATGCTGGTGTCCATGTGAGCCCCACAGATAAACAATAGCATTGGCCAGCACAGTTTCACTAAAAGATCAAGTGAGAGAGAGAGAAAGAGAGAGAGAGAGAGAGAGCAAGTAAGTGTCTTGTAACCTTGGATTTATTTTTGTAAATCCTTTAAGAATAAAAGATAAATCTCTTAGATGGGGGATGCCTGGTGTGTAAAGAAAATAGCCGTAACATAAATATTATCTGACCCTTTTCATTTCTTTACAATTACTGGAGGATTCACGGCTTCAGATGCAGTGCCCCGCTATTCCTCAGGGCAACCTCGAAGGATAAATGTTGAACAAGGAAGATTTTGTTTGCAAAGTCGCATTCTCCAAGATAGATTTTGTAATTTCTCAGATTATTAGATTTGGATCTGATCCAGGGCAATGGTGACCATTTATCCAGCGATGCTTGCTGAAATAGCCCTATCTTTGGAAGTATTTTTTTTCAGTTGAAATTGATTGTTTCTTAGTTTAGTTTAGAGATACAGTGCAAAAAACAGGCGCTTCGACCCACCGACCAGTACTCCCTGCACACCAACATACATTGCAACAAAACACGTGACCAGCGGGTTGATCCCACCGATCAGCATCGGGTGGGTTGGATACATCTACGTTACCACGTTATACGCCACGTGGGTTTTCCCCAAGATCTTCGGTTTCCCTCCCACACTCCAACAAGTGTAAATTGTCCCTACACACACTGTGTGGGGATCGCTGCGCGGACTTGGTACGGTTTCGGTATCGCAAGCGGTTAGAGTTGCTGCCTTACAGCGTCTTGCAGCACCAGAGACCCATGGGGAGTCGATCCCGATTCCTAAGGGTGCTGTCTGTATGGAGTTTGTACATCCCAGTGTGTGTAGGATAGTGTTAATGTGCGGGGATCGCTGGATCGGCGCGGATTTGGTAGGCCAAAGGGCCTGTTTCAGCGCTGTATCTCTGAACTAAGCTAGGGACAATTTAACATTTACACCAAACCAATTCATTTACAAACCTGCGCGTCTTTGGAGCGTGGGAGGAAAACGAAGATCTCTGAGTCATAGCAGGTCTCCGAAAAACCGGCGACTGGATCCCCCCTGCGACAATGTCTACGACAAGCTACAACAACGTACCACCTATTCGAAGGCAAGCTACCGACAACTGGCGACCTTTTAGGACATCCACCTACGACCACACCTACCACAACCTACGACGAGCTACGACCCTGTCGGCGACAACTGAAGGCAACTTAAGAGACAATTCAGTTGCCGTAGTTGCTGGTACCTGTCACCGGTTGACGTAGGTTGACATAGGTAGCCGCCATTGGAATTCACTCACGACCATGAAGTCAGCACCAGCGACAACCAACGTGCAGATCCATGTGCAGATCCCAGCATTAGTGCAAAAAAGCCCCAACTCAATAATCAAAAATCTGCAGCCTCCTTTTGCTCTGGTATTTTATGTAATTCACATGTTTAATCAATAATGTTTTATTATTAATGTTTACTATTTTATGTTTCATTCCTAACTGTCACTGTATGTCATGTTGTCAGTTGCGGGCGGAACACCAAGGCAAATTCCTTGTATGTGAATACTTATTCATTCATTCATTCAAATCCTCATTGCAACCAAAGACAATTCATGCTTTATAGTTAGTGTTGTATGGTATTTAAGATCCTTTGACTCACCAAGTCCACGCTGACCATCGATCACGCATTCACGCAAGTTATAAGTTATCCCACTTTGCCAACTACTCCCTCAACACTAGGGGCAGTTTACAGAGGCCAATTATCCTACCAACCCACATGTGTAGGGTGGCGAATCTGTGGAAATATTTGCCACAGAAGGCTGTGGAGTCCGAGTTGGTGGAAAAAGCAGCTCAGCTACAGTTTACAATTTACAGAAGCCAATTGCCTGTGCGTCTTTGGAGTGTGGGAGGAAACCGGAGAACCCGGAGAAAACCCATGAGAACATACAAACTCTATACAGGCAGCAGCCATACTCAGAATCGAACCCAGGCCGCTGGCACTGCAAAGCAGCAACTCTACCGCTGTGCCACTGTACCTCAATAAAACAGGCTGGCAGAAATGACAAATAGCGGCTGTGCAAGGCAGATTGAATGATTGTTTTCTGTGGAAAGGAAGGGGCCTGTTGTGAGTACAAAACTATGACGTGCCCATATCATGTAACTAGGAAGGATCTGCTTCTCGTAGCGGAAGGATCAAAAACCAGAGAGGATAAATTGGAAGTAACTGGTTTAAGGATTAGAGAGGAAATGAGGACTTATTCTTGCTGCAGAAGCAATCTTGCACACTCTACCTAAAATGCTGGAGAAGACATTTGTCATATTCATATAGTAATTGCAAATGTATTTGAAATACTGTTGCATGTAAGGTTATGCATCGTGCTGGAGCTTGGAAAGTGGACTGGCATGGACACAATTGGTTGAAAGGCCTAAACAGTAATATTTTTTTATGATTCTATTTCTATAAGTCTGCAATGAAACAGGTAGGAATGGATGTTTCAATTTGTTAGCTTGAGGACTAGTTGAATGATACTGTGCTCATGAATGCAGTTTCCCTCATTGTAAATTCCAAACATATAGTCTTGTTAGTTTTCCGACTCAAATTGTCACTGTTATTGCTGTGGGGAGACGGGTCCTGCAAATGCTGCCGCTGATAAATGTATCATTTCTTACCATCACACATCATAGGAGCTGTTCATATTTGTACAGGTGTAAGTGCAGCATCTTTTATAGTCTCTTCAAAACAGGTCTTCACATTCTGAAATATTTACTTCTCCAGTTTCTTCGGGGTTATCTATGTTGCGAAATGTTTAATACTGTACTTGTTGATAAAACGTGTGAAATATTTTCATTCAAGACACGAGCAAATCATCTGCTCCAGTCAGAACACAAAGTGATGGAGGAATTCATCGGATAGACCCAAAATGGTGGAGTAACTCAGTGGGTCTGGCAGCATCTCTGGCGAAAAAGGATAGGTGGACGTTTTGGATCTTTAGCTTTTTTTACTTTAGAGATACAGCTCAGAAACATGCCCTTTGGCCCACCGGGCTCACACCGACCAGCGATACACGCACAATAACACTATTCTGCACACACACGGGACAGTCTACACTTATACCAAGTCAGTTTACCTACAAACCTGTACGTATTTGACATGTGAGAGGGAACCGAAGATCTTGGAGAAAACCCACGCGGTCACGGGGAGAACGTACAGACAGCACCCATTGTCTGGGATCAAAACCGGGTCTCTGGTGCTGCAAGCGCTGTAAAGCAGCAAATCTACCGCTGCGCCACCATAACGCCCCAGCCGTCTGCCGGGACCCTTCTTCAGACTGAGTCTGGTATCCTCTGGATTGGGGATGGACAGGTGATGTTTCTCTTCTTCAGTCCAACAGGAGTGAGGGGGGGGTGAGAAAAGTGGAAAAGAGAGGTGGGGATGAGACAAAGACTGGCAAGTGATAGGTGGTTACGGATGGGGGGGGTGGAGTGGGAGTGGTTTGATCGGGATATAGGCTCAGTTGGTGACAAAGGTTAGAAGTGAAAAGGAGACAAATGGGTGTCAAATAAGGAGTGGAAAGGTGAAATATTAAACTGGGGGGAGAGATTTGGGTGGAAGAGGGCAGTGGGGAGAGGATATAGAGGGGAGGGATAAAAGATAAATTGGGGACTCGGGGAAGGCAGACGAGGGCCTGAAGGAGGGGGAAGGCGGTGGAGCAGCGATAGAGTTGCTGCCTTAAAACGCCAGAGAACCAGGTTCGATCCCTACCATGGGTGCTGTCTCTATGGAGTTTGTGACCATGTGGGTTTTCTCCGGGTGCTCGGGTTTCCTTCCATATTGCAGATACAGTACGTGCAGGTTTATAGGTTAATTGGCTTCTGTAATTTGTACTTGGTATATAGCGTGCAGGTGATCCCGGTCGGCGTGGATCTGGTGGTTTGAAAGGCTTGCTTCCGTGCCTCATCTCTAACCTAAACTAAAGAAATGCCCAAGTAAATCCCTGAATGCAAAATGTGTAATTTCCTTATTTCAAAGAAGATGTGGAGAGTTATTACTGTGAGACCTGGCTGATGCTTATCTCTCAACCGTCAGATCTATTAAAAGATTATCTGATCATTATCTCATGGCTTCCTCGAGGAATTTGCACAAGTTGGCTGATGTTCTTGCATCACAATAGTATAAATACTTCTGAAGGATGGCCTTGAACCGAAACCCATTCCTTCTATCCAGTGATGCTGCCTGGCCCGCTGAGTTACTCCAGCATTTTGTGTCTATCTTCGGTGTAAACCAGCATCTGCAGTTCCTTCCTACACACACCAATGCTTTTAAGTTGCACCAGGCACATCAAAGCCATGGTCAAGAAAGCATACCAACGCTTCTAGATGCTCTACCATCGAGAGCATCTTTACCAACTGCATCACAGTATGGTATGGCAACTGCTCTGTCTCCGACCGGAAGGCATTGCAGAGGGTGGTGAAAATTGCCCAACGCATCACCGGTTCCACGCTCCCCTCCATTGAGTCTGTCCAAAGCAAGCGCTGTCTGCGGAGGGCGCTCAGCATCGCCAAGGACTGCTCTCACCCCAACCATGGACTGTTTACCCTCCTACCATCTGGGAGGCGCTACAGGTCTCTCCGTTGCCGAACCAGCAGGTCGAGGAACAGCTTCTTTCCGGCGGCTGTCACTCTACTCAACAACGTACCTCGGTGACTGCCAATCACCACCCCCCCCCACCCCCCCCCGGACACTTATTATTATTTATTCAAATCGTTTGCTATGTCGCTCTTCAAGGGAGATGCTAAATGCATGTCGTTGTCTCTGTACTGTACACTGACAATGACAATTAAATTGAATCTGAATCTGAATCTGAATCTGAATCTGAATTCTACTTCCTCAGAAGGCTTAGGGAGTTTGGCATGTCCCTAACAACTCTCACCAACCTCTACACTTGCGCTGTAGAGAGCATTTTATCGGGATGCATCACAGCAAAGTTTGGTACAGTTCCATCGAAGACCACAAGAAGTTGCAGAAAATTATGGATGTAGCCCAGACCATTTACGCAAACCAACCTCCCTTCCACTGAATCCACTGTCCACACTCCATGCTGCCTCAGCAAGGCCACCAGAATAATAAAAGATCAAGGTCCTGTTCCACTTGTCGAATTTTTCAGAGACTGCCGACATCATTGACCGACGAATCAGGTCACCGAAAAATTTGCGGCGAGATGCGGCGGTGACGCGGCGTGATGGCGTACGACGCACGGTGTTTTTTCAAATGTCGCAACATTTTTTTTGTAGCCGCTGGATTTCATAATGTTCAAAATCTTTTGGCGTCACTGATATGACGATGGCAGTCGCCAAAAAAAATCACCAATTGGGACGGGCTCTTAAGTTGCACACGGTCACTCCATCTTCTCCCCTCTCCCTCTCAGCAAAAGTTATAGCAGTTTGAAAACGCATACCTTCAGTTTCAGGGACTTTCTTCCCAGCTGTAATCAGGCAACTTCTCACCAGCCAGAGTGCGGTCCTGGCCTTCTATCTATCTCTTTGGAGACCTTTGAACTATCTTTAATCGGACTTCAGCATGCTTTATCTTGCATTATATTTTGGAGCCTCTTTCCTTTATCTGTACCTTTCATCTTATATTAGTGCTTTTCATCCTTTATCGGTGTAAACATGCACCAGAGACCGTGTATGATTTAAACACATCTTTAATGAGCACTAAAACTTAACAGCGTTGTCAGTGCATCGTAGCTGCTCAAACTGGCAGCACCGGGAACGAGTGTTAGTATAAGTGTTATAGTGGGGTGGAGTTAGTGATGCTGGCTTATGTGTGATTGGTTCACATGCATCATCAATCTACATCCTTCCCCCTTAGGATTAAGTGTGGAAATGGCACCCATGCCATGGAGTTAAACATATTCACCATATCTGTCTGGTGGTCTGCTAACACAGTGAACTGCTTGATTATAATCAGATATTGTTTTTTCTTTGACTGCTTAGAACACAAACAAAAGCTTTTCACTGTACCTCGATACACATGGCAACACTAAACTAAATAAAAGCGCCAGGCAGGTAGGGAAAGGTGATGTCTCGTCTGACCTGCTGAGTTCCTCCAGCACTTCGTGTTTTGCTCAAGTTTGCAGCATCTGCAGTTCCTTATGCCTCCATTTTTTAAATTGAATTGATTGTAAGATACAGATTGGAAATAGGGCCTTCTGGCCACCGAGTCCACACCAACCATTGATCACCTTGTTCTATGCTACCACTCTTTCATGTCCATTTCCTACACACCAAGGCCATTTGCACAAGCCAATTAGGACCATAAGACATAGGACCGTAATTAGGGCATTCGGCCCATCAATTCTACTCTGCCATTCAATCATGGCTGATCTATATTTCCCTCTCAACCCCATTCTCCCGCCTTCTCCCCGTAACCTTTGACACCCTTATACCTATTTTACTTCGGAGTCACGTGAGTGATTCAGGCACTCCCTGCACTGTCCATTGCTTCCTCCTTACCCAAGAGTAGCTTTGGTGACCAGGACTGGGCTGGTCAAGAAGAGGGGACGATGGCTGAAGATCTCGGGAGTATGTAAGGGGTGCAGGAACAGGAAGAGCTGGTAGGTGTGGTGGACAGCTACGTGGAACCCCCACGTGCAGGAGGCCGTTCAAGCCACTACAGGAAAGGTGGTCAATGAGGTATACAGCTCCAGAGAACTGTGAGTCCCTTGTAAACAGCCAAAAGTGGGGGCACGTTGGGGCAAACATTCGGAACCAGGAGCTAAAACTGCAGCGGTCCTCAGGCTCCTGACGTCAGCCATCACATCGTTTGCTCGTTCCGTGGACAAATACGGAGATGACCACAACCTTCGTAAACAAATCATAAGACCTGCCATAAAATCCTAAATTTGCGGGGTTGTGCAAACCCCCAGCCACTGAGCCAGACCCACTGCTCTCTGGCAAAAACCTCACAAAGCATATGAAGGATATGGAGAGGCCTTAACAAGCTGTCGGTCTCATGAGGGCAGGCCCCGGGACGAGCAAAACCAACAACAATAAGCAGCAGCACCCCATCGCATCCATCAGTCGACGTCTACATATGGGACTGATGAAAGCTCAGGGTCCGCATTCTATCACCGAAAGTCTTCTTTAGACCAGGGCCCAGAGCGGATCCCATGGAAAATGTGCCACCCCCAACGTCACCGCCATGTCAGACGACGTGCAACACCCGTTGGACCGGCACGAAACAGAAGAATACCCATAACCATGGAGTTAGGTGGGTCTGGTTCCTACCAGCATATAGAGTAATACTAACACACAGGAGTCTAGCACGAGTGATCAGTATATACTCAATGGCATTAGTGGATACAAATACAATTCATACTAGAAAAATTGCCACCAGGTCAACATTCACCCCAGAGGGTATTTTCCCCTCTCCGTTAAAGAAACGAGAGGGACAAGCTGAACTGGTGAGACTAATTACAAAGGGTATCATGGGAAAACCTGAACCCTTGCAATATATTCACTAAACCCAAACAAGATGGTGGATTTTGCATCATCATTGACTTAACTTCACTAAATATGTTTGTTAAGTATATACATTTCAAAATGGAGACAGTTGTTACTGCCAAACAACTACATTCCAAAGGATACTTCATGGCAAGCATTGATCTTAAAGATGTTTACTATTTAGTACCATTCACAAGGATCATCGCAGATACCTGAAATTTACCTGGATGGGGCAGCTATAGCAGTTTAAAGCGATGTCTTAAATGGTAGGCAAGACCATGGAATTGACTATGTTAGCTGTGTCAGCTACAAAACAGTTATTCAAAACCCTGGGATTGTCTTACTTCCAGATAAATCTAAGTTGAAGCATCCACAATCATGGACTACCTGGGCTTCACAATTAATTCAGTCTACGTGACTGTAACATTGCCAAGAAACAAAATAGTTGAATTGGCACAATCATGCAACAATTTAATGGTCAACAAACTACCAACTACTCAACAAGTAACAGAGTAATTGGAAATATGGTAGCAGCATTTTCCGGCTACATAATTCGGACCTTTGCACCAAAAACAACATACAGATCATTATCATCGTGTCATGAAGTTACCCACTGAAGCAATATCAGAACTACAGTGGTGGGCAAAAAACGTTTGGCATAGGTTACAGCCCTATTGTCATCACTAACTCTATGTTAGTTATCCAAACAGATGCCAGTGCTCAAGGCTGGGGAGCAACTAACTCTATATCGTATGTATGTCGCTTGGGAACCAGACCTGAGGCAGCAGCGGTAGATGCATTCGCGCTGGAATGTCGGGCACAAGCCACCCGTGCCATGAAAAAATCAAACTCCTGGGTTGTAGTTTTTGCACAAACCACTTCTGGGACTGGGATAATCAGAACAAACCGTCGACACCATGTCAGCATCCCTCCGAACATCCACTAAAACACAGCACTTGTCCAGCATCAAAAAATAGGAGAAGTACTGCTTGGATACAGGGACCACCTACTCAACCGCTACAGTTACCAACGTACTGGAATTCCTGGCGAACCTTCACCATGATGAAGGACTCAGCTACAGAGCCATCAACACAGCTAGAAGTGCCCTGCCTGTCTATTTAAAACCAGCTCCAGGACAACAGACCATGGGGTCCCACTCGCTGGTGGTCAAACTAATCAAGGGTATTTACAACTCTAACCCCCTAGACCAAGGTACACCCATATATGGGATGTCAGTGTGGTCCTGACATACTTCAGGGGATGGCCACCAGCCAGATCCCTCAACCTGGAACAATCTATGCTCAAAACACTCATGTTGATGGCACTTGTATCTGCACAGAGGGTCCAGTCACTACACCTATTGCGACTGGACACCATGCTCACAGCTTCAGACCAGATCTCTGTCGTTATCCAGGGACTGATCAAACAGAGCAGACCAGGAACACCTAATCCAGTCATGGAATTCCGGGCTTACCCGCCAGAAACACGGTTATGCGCCATGACCCTACTATCCTACATAGACACAAACAAAATATTCGAGGGAGATGAAAAGCCTTGTGGGTCAGTCATAAAAAACCTTATGGTCGGGTGATGAGCCAAACCATTTCGAGATGGCTCAAGCAGGTGCTAAAAGCTGCTGGGATAAAAACTAACATGTACAAATTCCATTCCACCAGGGCAGCATCCACGTCGACAGCTAAAAGAATGGACGTGCCTATAGACCACATCCTGGCTACAGCAGGATGGTGGGGGGAAAGACCGTTCAGAAAATTTTATAATAAGCCGTTGGCAAAACCTGTTTTAGTTGCAGGAAAGATTTTACAGACTGCAAATATTTAATTTAAGCCCAGGGGAGCAATTTAATTTCTTTGTTGTTATTGTTAAAAAATACCATTGTGTTTTTCTACAAACAGATTCATTGGTTGATTACGATAACACACTTCCTCCCTCAAAGACTTCGGCAGTGATGTAGTAATAACTGTTACACGGTTTGAAATCACAGAGCTTTGAAATCTTCACGGAATCACTCACGTGACTCCGAAGTAAAATAGTAAGATTAAACGAGAACTTAACAGTTTGAAGTTTGATCTGTATTTTATGAGCAGTTACGATGAGGGATTACGTGCCCTCCACTCCCACCCTCAATAATATGGGTCAAATTCATAAACTGATGTCTCTTTGTCTTTACTATGTTTACTTCAATAACTGTGTCTATCTGTGATTCCACACCGCTGCTTTGAAGTATGCCGCGCATGCGTGCTGAACGGGTTCTTCACGTAATCCCTCATCGTAACTCCTCATAAAATACAAATCAAACTTCAAACTGGTAAGTTCTCGTTTAATCTTACTATCATCCTCCACTTTAAAAATACCCAAAGGACCTGGCCTCCACAGCTGTATGTGGCAATGAATTCAACAGATTCACTGCTCACTGGCTAAAGAAATTCCTCTTCATCTCCAATCTAAAGGTACATCCTTTTATTCTGAATCTGTGCCCTCTGATTCTAAACTCTCCCAATTCCTGGAAACATCACTTCCACGGCCACTTTATCTAGGCCTTTCATTATCCGGTAGGCTTTAATGCGATCCCCTCCTCATCCTTCTAAACTTCGGCGAGCACCCCATGGGGATGGAGGTACCGAAGTCTAAGCGGAAGCTCAGAGGGGATAGAGCCTTCTCTGTTGCTGCTCCGGCACTCTGGAACACCCTGCCGTTGCACATCAGACAGGCCCCCTCACTGTCCATCTTCAAAACCAGTATTAAAACACATTTATATTCCTTGGCTTTTGACACTGCTTGAGACTTTGCTCCTGTTTTTAGTGCTTTTAATGTTTTTAATTTTAGTTGTTTTTACTCTTTCATTGAATGTTTGTATTGTTATGTAATAATTTCTTGTCCATGATCAGTCATGTTCAGCACTTTGTTGCAACTGTGGTTGTTTTAATGTGCTCTATAAATAAAGTTATTATTATTATTATTATTATTATTATGGGAATGTGGGAGGAAAAAGGTGCTACCGAAGGAAACCCACAAGTTCACAGGGAGAACGTGCACACTCCACACAGCCAGCACCTGAGGTCAAGATCGAACCTGGGTCTCTGGCTTTGTGAGGCAACAGCTCTACCTGCTGTGCCACTGTGTTGCCCCTATTAAACACTCTTTCATCACGAAAAACACCAGAAAGATGCATGCCGTTTTTTTTAATGCTGCAAGTGACCATATTAGAATTTGTCTTTGTTATTGTTATATTTCCTGGGTTTCTTTAATTTATTAAATAAATGCCATGCTCCTGTAACTGAGCAATGGGACCATTGCGGTAGACCCAGGGGTTATCTCGCTTGTAAATCTTGTAAAAAAAAAAAAATCATGATTAATTGTTTTGATCTTTCTTCCCTCTCCTCGATCCGAAATTGTCTCTCAGGAGGATGATAGGCAATGGTTTAGTTTTGTGTACCAATTAGTTCACGAGGGTTCAGCCCAAGGCTATATTGAGCTATGCCCAAAGATTACAGACTACAATGAAAAGTTAATTAATGCCTATCCCTACCCACCCATTCAAAAATCGTTCAACATATTGCACAGGGGAAACACTACTGAGGTAGGTTAGTATATTTATAGTATTCTCCGTGCAGCCACACATAGTCCAAATTTAAACTGAAATTTCATCAAAACATTCTGCTATCATCGATATAACAGTATAACTATCAGCAATAAAGCTCCGTTGACCTTTAAGCTTGGCAAAAGCTCCACCTAAAATGATTAATTGAGAGTCGGTTTAACTTACATCTGTTCTGTGGATATCATTACCACATTTTCCCCAACCCTCAACCACCTCAAATCACCGCCTAGTTTTATCCGAGATCTTCGTGTGAAAAATCTTCGTGGTGGGTGTATGGAACGAGTTGCCAGAGGAGGTAGTTGCCAGAGGAGGTAGAGGAAGGGACTATCCCAACATTTAAGAAACAGTTAGACAAGTACATGGATAGGACAGGTTTAGAGGGATTTGGCCTAAACGTGGGCATGTGGGACTAGCGTAGCTGGGACATGTTGGCCATTGTGGACAAGTTGGGCCCAAAGCTCCTGTTTCTACACTGCATCACCCTATGACCCTATGTTTTATCTTTCCCTTTTTGATTTTGTTCCGCGCCCTAGGTCCACGCTTGGTTCCTGTAACTTCCTCATAGGTCATCACTTTCGTCCACAGTCTCAGTTGCCCACCATCCATGCACCATCCATGAATCAAGGGTTAACTCAACTGGCTGCTCAGAGAAGGAGACTATGTGAGCCTCTGTTTATCATTAGTACACCGATATGAGAGACAGATTGTAGCAATGATCCTCATGCATTTCTGCCGGTCAGGAACTCCACTGAAAGACACTTCATCTGAAGTACTCTGTTCCTGGCACATTTCCAGATCCTGATTCGAGGAAAGGTCAACAGACTCTTCACAAGACACCCTCTTTCTACAGAGGCACAAGAGATTGCAGATGCTGGATTCTAGTGCAAAACACAAAGTGGTGGCCGAACTTGGCGGGTGAGGCAACCCGACCTACTGAGTTCCTCCAGCATTTTGTGTCTCCCCCTTTATATGCCAAGACAATACTAAGTTAAACAAGTTCTCATGGCAATTGCTGTGACTATGACAGCAATTTTAGACAATAAAAGGGAAATTTTGACAACAACAAAATTCACACAATTGTACCTGCGACTTAATTTAGTTTAGTTTATAGTTGTTTAGACTTGGTTTATACTCTCTAGAATTTAGAAGATTGAGAGGGGATCTTATAGAAACTTCTTAAGGGGTTGGACAGGCTAGATGCAGGAAGATTGTTCCCGATGTTAGGGAAGTCCAGGACAAGGGGTCACAGCTTAAGGATAAAGGGGAAATCCTTTAAAACCGAGATGAGAAGAACTTTTTTCACGCAGAGAGTGGTGAATCTCTGGAACTCTCTGCCACAGAGGGTAGTTGAGGCCACTTCATTGGCTATATTTAAGAGGGAGTTAGATGTGGCCCTTGTGGCTAAGGGGATCAGGGGGCATGGAGAGAAGGCAGGTACGGGATACTGAGTTGGATGATCAGCCATGATCATATTGAATGGCGGTGCAGGCTCGAAGGGCCGAATGGCCTACTCCTGCACCTAATTTCTATGTTTCTATGTTTCTATGTTTAGATTAGTTTAGTTTTAGTTCAGTTTAGAGTTTAGAGAAGTTGTTTAACTTAGTATCATCTTGGCATATGAAACAGGGAAACGGGTCCTTCAGCCCACCGAGTCCGTGCCGATCAATGATCAACCAAGCACTAGTTCCAAGTTATTTCAGGTTCTCATTATACACAATAGGGGCATTTTATAGCAGCAAATTAACCTATAGACCTGCACGTCTTTGGAATGTGGGAGGAAATCAGAGCACCCAGTAAAATCCCATGTGATCACAGGGAGAACATACAAACTGTGGACAGATAGCACCCATAGTCAGGATTGAACCCGGGTCCCTGGCACTGTAAGGCAGCGCCACTCTGCATGTATCAATTATAACCATTTATTGCTGGATATCAGTAGAGTTCTAACTTCATTCCCTTTACATACTTGACCTCTTGCGCTGCGGGCACAAGGAACTGCAGATGCTGGTTTACAAAAAAAAAGACACAAAGTGCTGGAGATATTCAGAGTGTCAAGTGGCATCTCTGGAGAACATGGATAGGCGACATTTCAGATCGCCTCCCTTCTTCAGACGGCAGTCTGACGGAGAGTTCCATCCACAAATGTTGCTTATCCATGTTCTAAAGTAGCTAGTTTACCTTTCAATATTCCTGAACCCCTAAAGAAAACCTTGGAAAATATAGAAAGGAAGATTTTGCATAAAGTCTGAAGAAATCTGAAATCTCAAAAGACCTGACAAAGGAGCCATTGAAAATCAATGCTGCAACTGCTGAAAATCTGAAATAAAATAGGATTTTTATGGGACACAGCAGGTTAGGCAGAATCGGAGGGAATCGGAAATAAGGTTTCAGGATGAAACAAAACTGGAGAAACTCAGTGGGTTCTTTTTGGAAATGTCAAGAACTAGAGGGCATTACTTTAATATGAGAAGCACCAACGTTTAAAAGAGATAGGGTGGGCAAGTTTTATTTTACACAGAGGGTGGTAGATACCTGGATCACACTGTCAGGGGTGGTGGTAGAGACAGGCACAACGATGGTGTTTCAGCCCTGAAACGCCACCTGTCATTTTTCTCCAGAGATGTTGCCTGATTGTTGAGTTACTCCAGCACCAGCTGCTCCATTCTCTCAGTATATGACAGTCCCGTCATCCCGGAAATTAACCTTGTAAACCTACGCTGCACTCCTTCAATAGCAAGAATGTCCTTCCTCAAATTAGGGGACCAAACTGCACACAATACTCCAGGTGCGGTCTCACTAGGGCTCTGTACAACTGCAGAAGGACCTCTTTGCTCCTATATTGGATTCATCTTGTTATAAAGGCCAACATGCCAGCATCTGCAGTTCTTTGTTTCCACATATAGATGTACTGCATTCGCCACGATTTTCTTTAGGACGTGACAGTCACTAAAAAATTCCTCTGACATTTAAAAAAAAAGACGTGTGTTCTCCAGTTCTTCCAAACAGAATATATTTCACATCTCTACTGAATAGCTGTTTTAAAAAAAAAATATTGTGTAATGTTTAACAGGAATTTTTAATTTAAAATTGGAAAATCGTATGCTTTGAACGGCTTGTTAGAATGGTGACTATTTCTCTTCTCGCGAGTGGGTGCAGTAACCAGCTGTTATCAAACAACTAGCAAAAGAAAGGTTCTGTATCAGACAGCAAGATATTGCCTCGTGGGAAAGCACAGATATGTCCAATTACTGGATGATGTGGTTTTGAAACAACATTCTTCTTTTTAAGGAACAAAGCAACTGAGTGAGTGGGAAGAACTAAATGTTTTTAACCGATTATTCCGCTTCAGGCAGAAAATAACAAGAGAGAATCACATGCGATCAGTCAGCACGGAAACAAGCCCTTCGGCCCACCGAGTCCACGCCGACTAGCGACCACCCATACACTAGTTCCATCCTACACCATGTGGACAATTTATTGAAGCCAATTAACCTACAAGCAAGGTGCAGGGATCCCTTTGTATAGGGTGTCATGAACCTTTCCTCAGCAATGGCATAGATAGTCATATATCATGGAAACAGGCCCTTCGGCCCAACTTCTCCATGCTGAACAGGATGCCCCATTTATACGTCTCACCTGTCTGCATTTGTCCCTGTAAACCATTCCTATCCATGTACCAGTTCAAATGTCTATTAAATGTTGTTGTAGTACCTGCCTTAACTACCTCCTCTGGCAGCTCTATCCATATACCCATCACCTTCTGCGTGAAGAAGTTGTCCCTCAAGTTCCTATTACATTTTTCCCCACTCATCTTGAAACTATGTTCTCTGGTTCCTGAGTCCCTTACTTTGGGTAAAGTACTCTGTCCATTCGCCTTATCTATTCCCCTCATGATCTTATACACCTGTAGAAGATTACCCCCTCATCCGACTTGCGGCCTGCAACATCTGGAAGCCGCGGTCTCTGGTAAGGAGGTGCCCAATTTGGGAGCTCTGGGCCGCGGGGTGTGATCGACCTGTCCCGACGTCGGCGTTCCGACCATTCCGACCAGAGGACTTGAACATTGGGCCATCCGTAGCGGCGACTAGGAAGGTCAGGGCCCCAACCACAAGGGAGGAACATAGGGAACATAGAAATTAGGTGCAGGAGTAGGCCATTCGGCCCTTCGAGCCTTCACTGCCAGTCTATAGATCATGGCTGATCATCCAACTCAGTATCCCGTACCTGCCTTCTCTCCATACCCCCTGATCCCTTTAGCCACAAGGGCCACATCTAACTCCCTCTTGGTAAATTCCAATGAACTTATCAACTACCCTCTGTGGCAGAGAGTTCCAGAGATTCACCACTCTCTGTGTGAAAAAAGTTATTCTCATCTCGGTTTTAAGGATTCCCCCTTATCCTTAAGCTGTGACCCCTTGTCCTGGACTTCCCTAACATCGGGAACAATCTTCCTGCATCTAGCCTGTCCAACCCCTTAAGAATTTTGTAATTTGAAAAATAAATTTGAACTTGAACTTGAACTCGTCCTCCTGCACTCCAAGGAATGAAGCCCTAGCCTGCCCAAACTCTCCTTATAGCATAGGCCCTGAAGTCCTAGCAACATCCTCATAAATCTCCACTGCATTCCATTCCAGCTTAACAACACCTTTCCCGCAGCAGGTGACCAAAATTGTACCCAATGACTCCAAATGTAAATTTTTTGTTCAGCGAAAAGAAGAGGCAGTGAAAGGATTTAAACACTGATGATGCTATGGAGAGACAAGGCCAGAAAAGCAAGGATGTCAGCCATGCAAATAGATTGATTACTTCTGCTTGCTACTGTATCTTACTTACCCCAGCAGGCTTGAAATCAGTCTGGCTGCATGTAATGGATGCAGTTACATCTTCAAAGGTAAAGATTCCAATTAACTATTTCTCAGCCGGACTCTGTATCAACTCTGAACATTTATGATGATACTGTAATGCTCTTGGTTGGTGGTCTTGTAAAGATTAATGCTGGAGGCATGTGGTAGGCTGACAAAAATGAATGCATGAATGAATAAGTTTATTGGCCAAGTGTGTACGCATACAAGAAATTTGCCTTGGTGCTCTGCTCGCAAGTAACAACACGACATACAGTAACAATTAAGAATGACACATAAAACATTAAACATTAATATTAAAACATTATAGTTTAAATGTGAATGAAATAAAATACCAGATCAAAAGGAGGCTACAGACTTTTGGTTGTTGAGTAGAGAGTTACCACTCGTGGGAAAAAAAGCTGTTTTTATGTGTGGCTGTGGCGGCTTTGCCAGTCCAGAGTCGCCTTCCAGAGGGAAGTGATTCAAAGAGTTTGTGGCCAGGGTGAGAGGGGTCAGAGTTGATCTTACCCGCTCGTTTCTTGGCCCTTGCAGTGTTCAGTTCGTCAATGAGGGAAGATTGCAGCCAACAACCTTCTCGGCTGATCGGACAATTCGCTGCAGCCTCCGGATGTTGTGCTTGGTGGCTGAGCCAAACCAGACCATGATGGAGAAGGTGAGGACAGACTCTATGATGGCCGTGTAGAATTGGACCATCAGTGCCTGTGGCAGATTGTGCTTCCTCAGCTGCTGCAGGAAGTACAAACTCTGTTGGGCCTTTTTGATTGTGGGGTCGATGGTGGCCTCCCATTTCAGGTCCTTGGAGATGATGGTTCCAAGGAGCTTAACAGACTCCACGGATGTGACTGTGGTGCTGTTGATGATGAGTGGTGGGAGGGGAGGGGGAGCTCTCCTAATGCCTACAATCAATTCCACCGCCTTAAGAGCATTGAGCTCCTGGCTGTTGCGATGGCACCAGGACCCCAGCTGTGTCACTTTCTGTCTGTAGGCATATTCCTCCAAATCCTGTCATTGGTGCAGAGAAAGTAAAGGAGAGGAGAGAGTATGCAGCCTTGTGGTGCTCCTCCGCTGAGGGTCTGCGGGTCCGAGATGTGCTTTCTCAGCCTCACATGCTGCTTCCTGTCTGTCCAAGAAGTTGGTGATCCACTGACAGAGGGGTTCAGGCACAGTCAACTTGGACAGTTTGAAGTGTAGTTGCTCTGGCACAATGGTGTTGAATGCAGAGTTAAAATCAACAAACAAAATCCTTGCATAGGTCTCATGGCGGTCTAGGTGCTGGAGGATGAAATGCAGGCCGAGGTTGACTGCGTCATCCACTGATCTATTGGCCCGATATGCAAACTGCAGTGGGTCTAGCAAGGGGTTTGTGATAATTTTCAGGTGGGTCAGCACGTCTTTCAAGGGTCTTCATGATTACAGAGGTCAGTGTGACAAGCCTGTACTCATTAAGACCAGTAATCCTTGCCTTTTTGGGTACAGGGACAATCGTGGTGACTGTATAATATATTGCCTTCCCTCCCTCTTTTTTGCAGTGACTAAAATAGGCTTTCTTTTCTGATGTACTAATGAACAAAATGATGAAGCTATATAAATGCCCTTACATCCTACATTGCATTAGATCATCACTGTTAATTAAAACTGACACCAGAGAGATTATTCACAGCAGCAATTGTGTAACCCTTGGGCTACGATCAAAGATTGGTTGACTCTTTCCATTTTCATGATTTTTTTAGTTCAGAGATACAGCATGGAAATAGGCCCTTCGGCCCACCGAGTCTGCATCGACCAGTGATCCCCGCATACTAACACTAACCTACACACACTAGGGACAATTTACATTCACACCTGGCCAATTAACCTACAAACCTGCACGCCTTTGGAGTGTGGGAGGAAACCGAAGATCTCGGAAAACACCCATGCAGGTCACGGAGAAAATGTACAAACTCCATACAGGCAGCATTTCTGGTTGGGATCTATTAGTGCTACTCAATATCAAAGGAGGGTCTCGACCCGAAACGTCACCCATTCCTTCTCTCCAGGGATGCTGCCTGTCCCGCTGAGTTGCTCCAGCATTTGTTTGTTTGTTTCGTGTTTGTTTGTCTATTGAGTATGTGTGTATGTGTACGTAACATAGAAACATAGAAAATAGGTGCAGGAGGAGGCCATTCGGCCCTTCATTGTGATATATAAAAATACTGTATGTCCTCTGGTACTTGATTCCCGTACTCTTGGTAAATGATTCTGTGCATCTACTCTACCTATTCCTCTTATGTACCACTATAAGATCACCCCTTATCTTCCTACGTTCCAAGGAATAAAGTCCTAGCCTGCTCCTCCTCTCCCATTAGCTGAGATCCTCAAGTCCTGGCAACATCCTCGCAAAAGGGAGTGAGGAAAATCAACCATTTACAATACAATACAATACAATACGGTTTTATTCGTCACATTGCACATAAAGTGCAAGTGAAATGAATTTGCCAGCAGCAGTACAATGAGAAAGAACACACAATAAAAAATAAACATTTAACACAAACATCCACCACAGCATTCATCACTGTGGTTGAAGGCACAAAATGCTTTAGCTGAGTGATTACTGAACTACAAATGATGCGGAACCAGCTTTCAGTGCACTAACAAGGGGAAATAGACTTAAAAGAAGTTGTAGATGGATTGGAAGTGAAATTAGAACTTTTTGTTACACCAAGAAGGAATTTGATGCTCTGGAACTCCCTGAAATGTATTTGCACATGTACTTGAAAAACCCAACATATTTTGGGTGGTACGGTGGTGTAGCGGTAAAGTTACTGCCTTACAGCGCCAGGGTCCAGGGGTTCGATCCTGACTACGGGTGTTGTGTTTACGAAGTTTGTACGTTCTTCCCGTGACCTGCGTGGGGTTTCTCAGAGATCTCAATTTTCTACCCACACTCCAAAGATGTACAGGTTTGTGGGGTAATTGGCTTGGTATAATTGTAAATTGTCCCTAGTGTGTGCAGGATAGTGTTAGTGTGTGTGAGGGGATCGCTGATCGGTGCAGACTCGGTGGGCCAAAGGGCTTGTTACTGCACTGTATCTCTAAACTAAACTAAACTTGATCACGGGCCAAATTCTGGAAGGTGGAATTAATCTGGGTAGCTCCTTCATCACCAATAAACACTGAATGGGCCATGTCTTTTTCTGCACCCTAAATCATCTTAAAACAGCTCTCAAATCATTTATTTCATGGCAAATTTAGAATTAAATGAAGCGCCAGAACTCCAAATAGCCGTAACTGACCAATATATATCTATCATGTTGCAGGAAAAACTGCTTTCATTCCCCAAATAATTAAATATTATGAACGTTATTAAATGAAAAAGATTGACATCCTACTGTGTGTTATTAGTAAAAGGCGTGTTAATGTTCTGTAATGCAATTAATCTGTTCATTATTCTTAAGAACATTTTCCCAAGCGAATACATGGATCTATTAAAAATGAGCTAATGAATGCCTTCCACAAAACCATAATTTAATTCAAAGGCACCATTACTAAAATGGAAATAATCCACGGCCATAAGAAAAATGTACAATGAATGAGAAATGGAAGTTAAAGCATGGTGTATGGAGTTTGTACGTTCTCCCCATGGCCGGCGTGGGTTTTCTCCAATATCATTGGTTTCATCCCACAGTCTGAAGACGTACAGGTTTGCAGGTTAATTCACACATTATATCAGTGACTGTTTAGGTGTCCGCCAGTATCTGTATTTGTTTAATTCCTTTTATGAAGAGGCAAAGTATTTGTTTAATTAATCTGGTAATTTCTTACTCCCCACAATAAATTCTCTACATTCCCCCATTATAAATTAGGTCTGAGGAACAGTCCCAACTTGAAATGTCGGCTGTCCATTCCCTCCACAGATGCTGCCTGACCTCCTCGAGTTCCTCCAGCACTTTTTAAATTTTGCTTATGATTCCAGCATCCACGGTGTCTGGTGCGAGGTTAATTGGCTTGGTATAAGTGTAAATTGTCCCCAGTGTGTAGGATAGTGTTCGTGAGCGTGGATGGCTGTTGGGCACAGACTCGGTGGGTCGAAGGGCCTGTCTGCCGTGCTGCATCTCGAAAACCAAAAATAATTGTTTGCCATTTTCATGCTTCCTACCTCATGGACTTCTAATGTTAGGTGCCGATGTTAGGTTAGGACTCTGGTGCCGACGACTCACCATCACCGTCGCGGAGCTGGCCAAGTCCAGAGCGGGTGGAGCGGTGGTGGAGCGCTGCTGCTGCTGCGGCTCGACCTCCGGAGATTCGGAGGCTGCAACTGCGGGTCTGCGGACGGCGGCACTGGGAGCCCGCGGGTCCCTGGAGGGAGACCGCTTTTCAGGGCTCCCGCAACGGCGATTTCTCCCGCCCGAGTTGCGGGGTCGAAGAGCTCCTGGAGCGGGGCCTTACAGCACCGCCCTGCGCGGCTTGGAATGGCCGCGGGACTCTGCGAGCGCACGCCGGGGGCTTCAACATCAAGAACCCGGTGTGCGATCTTTAACAACCCGGTGTGGCTTTATTGGCCGCGGGACAATCGCCATCGCCAGCCAGGGGCTTTGACTTTGACTCTGACATCGGGAGGAGGAGAGTGCAGTGGAGAGATAAGTTTTTTTTGGCCTTCCATTACAGCAATGTGATGGATGTTTATGTAAAATGTAAATTATGTTGTGTCTGGGGTCTATTTGTTTGTAATGTATGGCTGCAGAAACGGCATTTCGTTTGGACCTCAAGGGGTCCAAATGACAATTAAATTGACTCTCTTGACTCTCTTAACAAATCTTGCAAATTGCTTCAGTGTGGGAGGATACTTCAGCGATCGATGAGAGGGACAATAAAATGTAAAAATAAACTGGCAAGAAGTGTATAAACAGATTGCTGAAGTGTCTAGACGTTGAAAGAAAGGGAAAGATCGGAAGGTGCAGCAGCAGGTTGTTCACAGGCAGAGACAGGAGAATTTATGGAGACACGAGACACAGTGGATGCTGGAATTTTAAGCAAAATAAAAAGTGCTGGAAGATCTGGGCGGTTCGGTGGCGCAGCGATAGAGTTGCTGCCTTACAGCGGCAGAGACACGGGTTCGATCGTGACTACAGGTGCTTATCTGTATGAAGTTTGTGCGACGCTGGTTTCCTCCCACGCTCAAAAGATTACAGGTGTGTAGACAAATTGGCTTGGTATAATTGCAATTTGTCCCTAGTGTGTGTAGGATCGGGTTAGTGTGCAGGGATTGCTGGTCGGCGCTGACCCTGTGAGCCGAAGGGCCCAATTCCGCACTGTATCTCTAAACTAAATTAATAGGACAATTCTCACTTTCCAGGAATTAGTGTGGGAACTTTTCTTGGGACATGACTTCAGAATTAAGGGACAGAAGTTTAGGGGTAATATGAGGGGGAATTTCTTTACTCAGAGAGTGGTAGCAGTGTGGAATGAGCTTCCAGTGGAAGTGGTGGAGGCAGGTTCATTGGTATCATTTAAAAATAAATTGGATAGGCATATGGATGAAAAGGGAATGGAGGGTTATGGGATGAGTGCAGGCAGGTAGGACTAAGGGGAAAAAAAGTTGTTCGGCACGGACTTGTAGGGCCGAGATGGCCTGTTTCCGTGCTGTAATTGTTATATGGTTATATGGTTATATGGGACCCAGCGTGGAGGGACTGCCGTGAGGAAGGAACTGCGGATTCTGGTTTACACCGAAGATGTACTTATCGGAGCACCGCAAGGCTTTCTCCGAGATCTTCATTTTCCTCCCACACTCCAAAGACGTACAGGTTTGTAGGCTAATTGGCTGGGTATAAAATGTAAATTGTCCCTAGTGTGTGTAAGATAGTATTAATGTGCAGGCCCTTCGGCCCACCGAGTCCACACCGACCAGCGATCCCCACACACTAACACTATCCTACACACACTAGGGACAATTTACACTTATACCAAGCCAAGTAACCTACAAACCTGTACGTATTTGGAGTGTGGGAGAAAACCGAAGTACTCGAAGAAAACCCACGCGGTCACAGGGAGAACGTAGAAACTCCGTACAGGTAGCACCCGTAGTCAGTATTGAAACTGTGTCTCTGGTGCTGTGAGGAAGCAACTCTACCACTGCGCCTACCGCTCCATCTCCAACTCTGTCCCTTGAAGGGCAGTGAAAAAAAAAATTCCATGAATATCTTTATCGCAGAAATAAATCTTTGATGAGCATGGCCAGTGCTTTTGTTGTGGCCGCTATGGTGTAACAGCACCTCTAAAAGTATAACGAAAAAAAACAGATTAATGTACAGCAGCCAAGAGTGTCACATTACCTGTTAGATGCACAAAAAAAAAAAGCATTGAGCAAGGAAATTTGACATTTGACTATGGTACGTGAGAATGCAAAATTGAGGTTACAATCTGATTAGCAATGGTCTGATTGAATGGAAATGCAGGTTCAAGAGGATGAATAGCTTTTCTCTACTTCAAATTTATATTTCTGCATGTAATATCAGATCAGTTAGAAATCGGGGCAAAAACGAGCTAAGTGGAGATAATGTGGGAAAATGTGAGACCATGCAATTCAGTAACAGGGATCTAAAGGGAATGTGTTAGCTAAATGGATCCAGATAGCAGGTGTAGGAAGGAACTGCAGATGCTGGTGTACACCAAAGTTGCTGAAATATACCAAATATAGACACAAAGTGCTGGAGTAATTCAGCGGAACAGGCAGCATCTCTGGATAGAAGGGATGTGAGACGTGTCGGGTCGAGACCCTTTACACAAATCACAAGAAGTCAGCAAACAAGTGTATCAGATGACAGACACAAAGTGCTGGAGTAACTCAGCAGGTCAAGAAGCCTCTCTGGAGAAAAAGGAATAGATGACATTTCAGGTCGTGTTATTCCCATTATCGTGTATCTGCTCACTGTGGACTACTCGATTGTAATCAATGTATTGTCTTTCCGCAGGCTGGTCAGCACGCAGCGAAAGCTTTTCACTGTACCTCGGTACACGTGACAATAAACTAAACTGAACTGAACCGAACCATAGGAAATACAATTATAATAACATCTAATTGAAAAATCCACCGAGGCATTGTTGTTGCTTCTGTGCAATGAAATACCAGTCACATCACCCA
Organism: Leucoraja erinaceus; assembly: GCF_028641065.1. Lineage (NCBI taxonomy): Eukaryota > Metazoa > Chordata > Chondrichthyes > Rajiformes > Rajidae > Leucoraja > Leucoraja erinaceus. The sequence continues at coordinate 72,015,575 of NC_073383.1, read as the reverse complement.
CTCAGTGTGAAGGCAGAGGAAGACACTTGCACCACAGTCGGTTAGGCCTGATTCATAGAAACAAATAAACACAGAAAATAGATGCAGGAGTAGGCCGTTCGGCCCTACGAGCCAGCATCGCCATGGTTGATCATCCTAAATCAGTATGTTTAAGAAGGAACTGCAGATGCTGGAAAAATCGAAGATAGATAAAAATGCTGGAGAAACTCAGCGGGTGAGGCAGCATCTCTGGAGCGAAGGAAATAGGTGACATTTCAGGTCGAGACCCTTCTTTAGCCAGGAACCGAAATGTCACCTATTCCTTCGCTCCATAGATGCTGCCTCACCTGAAGAGTTTCTCCAGCATTTTTATTATCCTAAATCTGTAGCCATTCCTGCTTTTTTTTCCTATATCCCTTGATTCCATTAGCCCTAAGAGCTATATCTAACTCTCTCTTCCAAATACCTTATAATTTACTCTATTCTATTCTTTAGACCTATCCTTTTTCTCCAGAGATGCTGCCTGACCCGCTGAGCTACTCCAACACTTTGTGTCTATCTTTGGTATGAACCAGCATCTGCAGTTCCTTCCTATTACAAGTGCATTAAGTGGTCAGGAAGGGAAATGGCACATTTGTATTTATTGCAAGCAGATTGCAGTTAGAAATGGGGAAATATTATTCATCTTTCAGAATAGTGGTGAGACCAAACCCAAGGCATTGCGCAGAGTGTGGTTCACATAACAAGGAGATTATTGGAAACAATCGACAAGTCTATTTTTTGAGATGTTCTATCATGAAGAAACTAGATCTATATTCTTTGGAGATGGAAGAATGAAGGATGATCTGTTTGCAACTTCTGTGATCTTGAAGGGGCGTTGTTAAGGTTGAGGTGAATTGGTTCCATTAACTTGAGCGAATCTTGACTTGAGAATCTTGAGCGAAATAACATGTTCACAATATAAGGGTTGGTCATTTCAAACTGGAGTGTCTGAGAACTTCTCATAAAGGATGTAGAATCTCTGGAATTCTCCATCCCCCAGAGGAGTGGAGATTAGACCAATGGAGGTATTTAAAGAGGATGTGGACATTTTTTTAAAGTTGAAAGTTGTGCAAGATCACAATTATTATGGCGATCTTGCACAAAGGAGGGAATGAGGCCTGGGGTAAATTAGCTCTGATCATATTGAATGGTAGGATTGATGGGCAGTGACCTACTCCTGCTTCCATTTTCTTATGTTCTCATGTTATGTTTGGTTGCATATATTATTGTATAGTGAGCAGTCATTTTTTTCTGTTTATATAAAGAAGATAAAAAAAGAAAGAGTAATAGAGTCATAGTGTGATACAGCATGGAAATAGGCCTTCAGCCCAACTTATAACCATATAACCATATAACAATTACAGCACGGAAACAGGCCATCTCGACCCTTCTAGTCCGTGCCGAACACATAATCTCCCCTAGTCCCATATACAACTTGCCCACACCGGCCACCATGTTGCAGCTATGCTAGTCCCACCTACCTGAATTTGACCCATATCCCTCTAAACCTGTCCTATCCATGTACCCGTCCAATTGTTTCTTAAACATTGCAATAGTCCTTTCCTCAAATACCTCCTCTGGCAGCTTGTTCCATCCACCCATTACCCTTTGTGTGAAAAGGTTACACCTCACATTCCTATTAAATATTTTCTCCTTCTCCTTAAACCTATTTTCTATGGTCTTCGATTCCCCTACTCTAGTCAAAAGACTGTGTGTCTACACGATCTATTCCTCTCATGATTTTATAGGCCTCTATAAGATCACCCCTCAAAGCGCTGCGCTCCAGGGAATAGAGACCCAGCCTACTCAAACTCTCTCGATAGCCCAGACCCTCGAGTTTTGGCAATATCCTCATAAATCTTCTCCGTACCCTTTCGAACTGGACAACATCTTTCCTTGGGGTGGAAGATTGCAACTTCCACGTGGTCCGCCCTGTTTCGACGAATGCAATCAACCCGGCGTGCACAATCAAATAAGATCAAATAGAACAAGTTGTCCTACAACTTTAGGCTGTGCACGCCATACGCAAGAATAAGACCATCTTTCCTATAATATGGTGCACAAAACTGAAGACAATACTCCAAACGCAGTCTCACCACCGTTTTATATAACTGCAACATAACCTCCCAACTTCTATACTCAGTACTGTGACTAATGTAGGTCAATGTGTCAAAAACCTTTTTGATCACCTTATCTACCTGCGATTCCTTCTCGATCCCTCTGCTCTACAACTCTCCCAGAGCCCTACCATTTACCCTAGGTCCTGCCTATGTTGGACTTCCCAAAATGCAATGACTCGCATTTCTCTGTATTAAATTCAATCAACCATTCCTCAGATATTTGTTGCTAGAAATTCTTCTCCAGCTGATAGCATTAAACGCACGGATTTGTAAGGTCAGTGGAATCAATATGCATATGCTGCTGTTACTATATATGTAGCATCCAGCGCATAAGGTTCAGGAGACAAAAGTTAATGAAATCCTTGGAACAGAGTTAATCGTATAAAAGCTGTGACACAAAATCGCCACAATGAAATGCAATGACATCCCTCTGACTACCTCTGATAGACAGGGGCTCCCAAGACAGCATCCTTGCAACAAATACCAGGTAGCCCTGTCAAATAATACCGGGCTAAATATTGATAAGGTCAATAAGCTTTCTTAAGAGAGAGTTAGATATAACTCTAAAGGCAAAAGGTGTCAAGTGATATGGGGGAGAAAGCAGGAATGGGGTACTGATTTTGGATGATCAGCCATGATCCTATTGAATGGCGGTACTGGCTCGAAGGACTGAATGGCCAACTCCCTCACCTATTTTCTATGTGTTTAAGATGGAACTGCAGATGCTGGAAAATTGAAGGTAGACAAAAGTTCTGGAGAACCTCAGCAGGTGCGGCAGCATCTTTGGAGCGAAGGAAATAGGCAACGTTTCGGGCCGAACCCCTTCTACCTCCTATTTTCTATGTTGCAGGAGTAGCATTCCTCTCTGCCAATTGCTCTGTAGCACACCAATCACTTACAAGGTAAAAGGTCTGGGCAGTGGTACAACTATTTTTTTTATTCTTGGGATGTTGGTGTTCCCAGAATTTATTGCTAATCCCTCATTGTTCTTGATCTGAGTACTTGTTAGGCCATTTGAGAGGGCAATTAAGAATCAATCACATTGGGAAGGAAGGAACTGCGGACGCTGGTTTAAACTGTATAGACACATAAAGCTGGAGTAACTCAGCGGGACTGCCAGTGTCTCTGAAGAGAAGGAATGGGTGACATTTCGGATCAAGACCCTTCTTCAGACGAAGGGTCTCAATCCGAAACGTCACCCATTCCTTCTACCCAGGTTACTCCAGCATTTTGTGTCGATCATCAATCACATTCCTAGGCAAAGGACTCCTGATTTTCTTCTCTGCGGAATTGTAGAACAATGAGATGTTTATTTAATTTACCGAACGTGTCTTCTTATTTGCCATCTGAATTCGTCTTGCTGGATTATTTACCCAAACACTCTTGATTACAAATCCAGTAACATCACCACTGTGCCAACACAGTCTCAGCAGCACGGTGGCGCAGTGGTAGATTTGCTGCCTTACAGCACCGGAGTCACGGGTTCGATCCTGACTATGGGTGTTTGTCTGTATGGAGTTTGTACGTTCTCTCCGTGGGTTTTCTCCGGGTTTTCCTGTTTCCTCCCACACTCCAAAGACGTAAAGGTTTGTAGACTGTGTGCAGGAAGGAACTGCAGATACTAGTTTAAAATGAAGATAGACATAAAATGCTGGAGTAACTCAGCGGGACAGGCAGCATTTCTGGATAGAAGGAATGGGTGACATTCTGGGTCGAGACCCTTCTTCAATGTGAAGAAGGATCTCAACCCGAAACGTCACCCATTCCGTCTATCCGGATCTGTAGGTTAATTGCAAGTCAAGTAAAATCAAGTCAAGAGAGTTTACTGTCATGTCTCCCAGATAGGACAACAAAATTATTGCTTGCTGCAGCACAACAGAATATTGTAAGCAAAAATACAGAACAGAAAATTAAAAATATGTCCCTATGTCCCTATGTGTTCAGGATGCTACTAATGTGCGGGGATCAAGATACAAGATACAAGGTACAAGATAAATTTAATTGTCACGTGTCAGATGGCACAGTGAAATGAATTCCCATACAGCCATACAATAAAAATAAACAGGACTCAACACACTATAGACTTCAACACAGAACATCCCCACACAGCAGAACCAAAGTTTCCCACTGTGTGGGAAGGCACCAAAGTCAGTCTCTTCCTCCACTGTTCCCCGTGGTCAGGGTCTCGTTGGTTGACATGGACTCGGTGGGCCGAAGGGCCTGTTTCCATGCTGGATCTCTAAACAAAACTAAACTATACTAGCACTATTTAACCCGCAGTATCCTTCTACTTTTATCTAATAAAAAAGAACCTAATATAAATTATGTAAGGGCTTGATAATTTAGGAGTGCTTCCACTTCTGAATTTGTAAAAAAATTACTTCTCATGGATGTGAGTGTAGAAATAACAAGCTCATCATGTTGCTACATAAGTTTCTTCCAGGTCCTCCATTTCCTTGCATAGCCCATAGAGATGTAACTTAGATATAATAGTATATCCAATATAGAGATTACAGCACGGAAACAGGCCATTAGCGGCAACAACAACGTCGACCAGCAATCAACAATATTTTTTTTTTCCAACCTAGTTTAGTCCCTGTGCATTAGGGGCAATCATAAATTAATTAACCTCCAACGGAGCTCTCATCCATAACCCACGCCAATTTATTTTTAAATGATACCAACTAACCTGCCCCCTCACCTCCACTGGAAGCTCATTCCACACCCCTCCCACTCTCTGAGTAAAGAAGTTCCCCCTCATGTTACCCCTAAACTTCTGTCCCTTAATTCTGAAGTCATGTCCTCTTGTTTGAATCTTCCCTATTCTCAAAGGGAAAAGCTTGTCCACATCAACTCTGTCTATCCCTCTCATCATTTTAAAGACCTCTATCAGGTCCCCCCTTAACCTTCTGCGCTCCAGAGAATAAAGACCTAACTTGTTCAACCTATCTCTGTAACTTAGTTGTTGAAACCCAGGCAACATTCTAGTAAATCTCCTCTGTATGTAGAAACAACGAACTGTACACGCTGGTCAGGCAGCATCCCTGGAGAAAAAGGAGAGGTAGCATTTCAGGTCAGGACCCTGCTTCAGAAGAAAAGCAGGGTAGAGCCCTGGTAGGAATTTGATAGCTTAGTTGGTCACCTGAAATAAAAACGTCCCTATTGTTGGAGGTTCGTAGGATCTGGGGGATGTTGATGGGTATGTGCTTTGAATTGACCTGGTCAGTTTCCATGCTATATGACTCTATTTGTAGAAAGTAGAGGATAATAGTAGTTCAATTTAGAGGTATAGCATGGAAACAGACCCTTTAGCCCAACAAGTCTATGCCGACCAGCAATCACCCATACTTTAGTTCCACGCTATCCTAGTTTAGTATCTTGTGCACTAGGGGCAATTTTCAGAAAATAATTAACCTACAAACCGGAGCTCCAGGGGAAAACCCACGCAGGTCACAGGGAGAATGTACATACTGCACACTGACAGCATCCATGGTTAGGATCGAACCCGGGTCTCTGGCGCTGTAAGGCAAGTAGCTCTATCACTGCACTACTGGGCCATAGGAGTGTTGTAACTGGTTAATGAGCTAAGAGGCAAAATAACCTTATTTTATATTGTATGGAAGTGTGGAAGTATGGGAGAAATAACTTACAACAATTTACTAATGAGTCCAAGAATGAAATTAAGAGAGCCAGCTTCACTCAGAGAGTTGAGGGAATGTGAAACTTATGTGGAATTAAAATATAAGACAGTTAGGAGCAAGGAGATGATTAAGTACTTAGGAGAGGAGCAAGGCAGAAGGTTACAGTGATGAAGGAAGATAATGTAATTTCAGAGGTTAGTGGATTGTACCAGTTGGAGATGGATCAGCCATGATTTCAGTGGGCTATGAATTTATACAATACTCTCTTTAAAATATATTTAATCTTTGAAAATGTTGTATCTACTTTTAAAAGAAGGGGCTGACGTAACTCAAAACGTAATTCTTCATCTCAAATGGAAAGGGGTGGGAGATTATACCACCTTCCGTCGAGTTCACCCGCCACTCGTTCATGACAATAAAATCAACCCGACACGTGCACGAACAAATAGATCAAACAGAACACAAGTTGACCTACAACTTTAGGCTGTGCACACCATACACAAGAAAAATGGATGTAAAGGATTCTATGACCCAGTTTCAAGCAAAATACAGGAGGTTTATCCGGAGTGCGTAACCAATTTGCTGCTCACTGATCCATAGCAATGCCCAAACTAGCTGGCCTTTTCCCATGACTACACTTCAAATGTATATCATTGAGACATACACCGGCATTGAACTGGGCTTCTCCAACAGAAGGTGATTAGTGTTAGTTTAATTCTGTTTATTGTCACATGTGGAGAGGTACAGCGTGAAAACCAGTCAGCAGAATGACTTCTTCTTCTTGCGTATGGCGTGCACAGTCTAAAGTTGTAGGACAACTTGTTCTATTTGATCTTATTTAATTGAATTAGCAGAATGACAAAACATGTTTACAATCGAGCCATCCACAGTGCACAGATACATAATAAATGGAATAGTGTGAATAACATTTAGTGCAAGATAAACGTTGTTGTCGGAGAAGAGATTTTAGAGTGGAGCGATTGAAATGCGTGATTGCAATTCAGTTACTAGCACACAGAAAAAGTCGCCTGTACCTCAATTGGTGCGTGACAAATAAACTTGAACCTTGAACCTTGCGTTGGGCGCCATCTTGGTTTTTAATGAAGAAAAGCAAAATATGGTTTCAAAAAGTTAGATTTTGATGCACCACCCATTAGTCATAAGAGAGAGAGATGGATCAGCCATGATTCAATGGTGTAGTAGCCTTGATGGGCCGAATGGCCTACTTCTACACCTATCACTTATGACATTATGATCTTATGAAAATGTTGGAATCTTTTTGGAAATAAATGGGGCTGGCCTAACTCAGAGCGTCAGGCAGCATCTGTGGAGAGAATGGACAGAGGATGTTTCTGGTTGGGACCCTTCTTTAGACTCCGGAGTGTGAAGGAGGGTTCCAGCCTGAAACGCTGTCCATCCGTCCCTTCCACAATGGCCGCCTGACGTGCTGAGGGGCTCCAGCAATGTGTGTTTTGCTCACTATCTCTGGTTGCAGGTTGGGTCAGATCTCAATAAATCTTTCCTCAACAAAGAAAAACCTAGTTAATTATAGAACAGTGATAGCCAGGCCCATTTTCAGATATGACTTCTTTTAGGAAGGAAATATATCAAATCAATTACCTCTCATGATATTTGATTCTCCCCCCGGGTTGATAACACAGCGCCCAACTGATTGAGGAACAAAATCTGATTCGTTATGAAACCATTCGTCATATGCTGTCAATAAAGCGGTCCATTTCGTAGGTTTTCCATTTGCCTGTAACAAATGGCTGTCATTTTCTGGACAGTGAATTAAATTTGGCTATTTCCGAACCGCATATTTCTGTTTTACAGATTACAGATGCAATAAAAAGCAGACATGTCACTTGATATAAAGAAATAAAATATGATGAGCGATCGGGTTGCCACATCACGGAAATGGGCCAAAGGTTACGCTGAAAACAAGCTGTGGATATTTTAGCTCGTGGCAACATTGAGCTGTTATGAATGTATCAATCAGAGTACGTACAAAATAAATGTGTGGGATTGACATTTGCCTTGAGGGACTTTACTTGTGTAGAGACACAAGAGATGGTTCCATTTGAACCTCATCTCCTTCTGAAGAAAGGTCATCGCCTTTAACATGACTTTATATTCTCTTTTCACAGTTACTGCCTGGCCAACTGAGTCATTCCAGAATTTCTAGGCATTATAAGGTTCGATTTATCGCGGAATCTGACCAACCTTAAAAATTACTGATTGCTTCTCCAAGTGAAACAAAATAATTTCTATGCAAGATAACACCATTATTTTCATTCTTCGGTTATAAATTGATGCAGCATATTGAACTACATGATTTTCATCTGCTATACAATACACTTGAAGCAGCACTGTGGCGCAAGCAGGAGAATTACTGCGTTAAGGGCCTGTCCCACGAGCATGCGACTGCGTGCGGCAAGCGCGACCTAACGTGGTCGCTTGAGCCGTACGGCCTCGTGGGGCCGGTCCCACTACGATCGCCGGAACCGTATGGAGTTGTGCGGAGCCGGTCCCGACATCGCGCGGGGCTCCGAAAAACTGACACTGTCCAAAAGCACCGCGCGGCAACGGCCTGCTGGCCCGCAGCCGCAGTGAGGCCGTACGCACCGCCTCGATGGGTGTGCGCTGTGTCTCAACGCCATACGCAGCGTCTCGACGCCTTACGCAGCATCTTGACGCCGCTTCCAGTTTGGTCGAGCTCGCTGCATGCAGCCGCATGCAGGTGGGACCGGCCCTGTTTGGGGATCACTCGACCTCCGCGCGGTCCCCGCTTCCGGTTTGGTCGTGCTTGCCGCATGCAGTCTCATGCTCGTGGGACAGGCCCTTTACATCGCATTTGGCATGGACCTCATGTCTGTCTGCTTCAAAGGGATCTTGATTTAGGGGCCTCTAAAATTGAGGGGCCTCTGGTTGATCTTGGTTTGGGGACCTCTAAAATTGACCTGGGCATCAGTTCATCTATGAGAGAGCCTGGCTGTCTGTACGGAGTTTGTCCGTTCTCCCCGTAACCGCGTGGGTTTCCCCCGGGTACTCCGGTTTCCTCTGATACTCCAAAGACCTACAGGTTTGTAGGTTCATTGGCTTTGGTAAATATTGTGTATGAACCTAAACCAACATAAATCGTGCAAAGATATCAGGTTTTATACCTGCACGCAAGCAAGTGAAACTATCCCTCAATTCCTAGCAAAGCTTCGCCAGTTAAGTGAGGGGTGTCATTTTAAGGAATTGGAGAATATGCTACGGGATAGGTTGGTGGTAGGACGTGCAGATATTAACATCCAGTGGAAACTGTTGGGTACACCGAGACTGACCTTCGAGAACGCAGTCAATATTGCGACGGCAATGGAGGTTGCTAAACAGGATGTAGAGCAGATCAGGAAGATTGGAAGGCCTCAGGATGATTTAAACCCCGTCCATCAGATTGAAAGGAAGAAGCCTGGACTAAAGGAGACAAGGAGTCCTCCAAGGGCATCCAGAGACAAGGACCTGGGACTGAGGAAGACATGGATTCCACCAAGGGCATCCAGAGACAAGGTTCACAACTCCAAGAGGTGCTGGAGATGTGGCGGCAGCCATGAGCTGGCGATGTGTAAATTCCGAGATGGTAGGTGCTTCAGGTGCTCGGGAACGGGTCACACCAAAAGCCAGTGTGATGCTGTTAGAGCTTACCAGCAGAGGAGGAGACGATTACGGAAAATTGCAAACCACTTGGAGGAGACTGATTCGGATTCATCAGAGGATCGTATGAGCCATTTGGACGATGAATCAATTAACAAATTGGCGAACTCTGAACCGTATGCGGCCACTGTGATAGTGAATGGCAGGGAGGTACAACTGGAAGTGGACACTGAAAGTCCATGGACTATAGAACCAGACAAAAAATCTGCACTAAACTTGACAGTCTGCTACCCGATCTCAGCAAAGCTGTCCAAAGGAAGGCCTCAACATTTTCTTAACACAATTCTCTTTCTCAGTGCGTTTGTTAAATGCACCTGATTTGTATCAAGGCAATTGCTTTGGCCAATGTTATGGTCTAGAGATGGACCCTGACACAGAATTAATACATCCTGTTCCCAAAAGGTGGGAGTTCCAAAAGTAAATAGGCAGGGAAGTAATCGCAAGGAATATCTGAATCTCTGTAATCTGTTCAATATTACTAAGTTTCATTCTGAAGATGTATAACATTCCACGTATAACATTCCACATATAATTTGCTCTGTAAATGTGTAGCAGTGGATTCTGAATACATCTAATTTGATCTTCTGTGCTGCAATGCCGTACACCTCTGCAATATTCCTAGCCGTGCACTTGCAGCAAAATTATTACATTATGTTGCTTTATATCAGTTTCTGGATGTCTTAATGCAATGTTAATTCAATCATTTTCCCCCATGATCTATAATATGTGATGTGTTTACACTGGCATTGGTTGGAAGCACAACCTGATAGATGCAAATTATATAAGAATAATTTCTTCTCTTCTTGAGCTCATTTTGTTGCTTTGGCATTTTGTTAATAATACGAAGAGAACCAAAATGAAAATGCATAATGTAGAGATGGTCTTTTTAAATAATAATAGCATTTATAAAGAAGACGTTTTTGAAAAGAAAACATACACAATTATTAAATTATTGAGATTTTTTCAAAGAGAATGCATTTATCATTATTGCAAGAGAAAAAATATTGTTTAAAAGAATTAAGGTGTACCATAATTGTTATGAGAATCAGTAGCAACTAGACAAGCGAGCGCAGAGAAATAAACGTAATATCTAATAGACATGCATGCAATTAAATTGGGGCGACACGGTGGCGTAGCGGTAGTGCTGCTGCCTTACAGCGCCAGAGACCTGGGTTAGATCATGACTACGGGTGCAGTCTGAATGGAGTTTGTACATTGTCCCCGTGACCTGCTTGGGTTTTCTCCGGTTGCTCCGGTTTCCTCCCGCACTCCAAAGATGTGCAGGCTTTGGTAAAATTGCAAATTGTTCCTAGTGTGTGAAGGATAGTATTTGTGTTTGGGATCACAGGTCGGTGCGGACTTGGTGGGCCGAAGGGCCTGACTCTGCGCTTAACTTAAATATACAACTCACATTCATTTTGGATTTCCCAAACTGATTTTACTACTAATGAATTAGTTTTTGGAATATAACCATTATTGCAGTTGTAATGTTGGATCGGAAGCAGCAAATTTGTGCACATCAAGTTTATTTTAGTTTAGAGATACAGTGCATTCAGAAATTATTCTGACCCTTTCACTTTTTCCACATTTTGTTACGTTACAGCCTTATTCTAAAATTAATTAAATCCATTTTTTATCTTCAATCTACACACAATACCTCATAATAAAAAAGGGAAAACAGGTGTTTAGAAAATTTTGTAAAGTAATTAAAAAGAAATAACTGAAATATCACATTTACACAAGTATTCAGACCGTTTGCTATGACACTCAAAATTGAGCTTCGGTGCATCCTGTTTCCATTGATTATCCTTGAGATGTTTCTACAACTTGATTGGAGTCCACCAGTGGTAAATCAAATTGATTGTACATGATTTGGAAAGGCACACACCTGTCTAGATAAGGTTCCGCAGTTGACAGAGCATGTCAGAGCAAAAACCAAGCCATGAGGACGAAAGAATTGTCAGTAGACGTCCAAGACAGGATTGTGTCGAGACACAGATGTGGGGAAGGGTATAACACAATTTCTGCAGCATTGCAGGTCCCTAAGAGCACAGTGGCCTCCGTCATTCTTAAATGGAAGAACTTTGAAACCATCAGGACTCTTCATAGAACTGGCCGCCTGGCCAAACTGAGCAATTGGTCAGAGAGGTGACCAAGAACCTGATGGTCACTCTGACAGAGCTCCAGAGTTCCTCTATGGAGATGGGAGAACCTTCCAGAAGGCCAACTATATCTGCAGCACTCCACCAATCTGGCCTGTTTGGTAGAGTAACTAGACGGAAGCCACTCTTCAGTAAAAGGCACATGACAGCCCGCTTGGAATTTGCCAAAAGGCACCAAAACAAGATTCCCGGTCTGATGAAACCCAGATTGAACTCTTTGGCCTGAATGCCAAGCGTCACGTCTGGAGGAAACCAGGCCCCGCTCATCACCTGGCCAATACCATACCTACGGTGAAGCATGGTGGTGGCAGCATCACTACACCATCAACTACAGGGTGATAATAGCTGGATAATGTGCTTAAGTGATGTTTAGCAATGGTCCAGATACAACAAAACATGCTGCTGTCCTTCAAAGCCATTTTATAAAATCTTTCAGTCCACCTGTGAGATTTAGCATTTCATCTGTAAAACAGCACACCACTAACTTCTCCCACGCCATTCATTCATAGAAACATAGAAACATAGAAAATAGGTGCGGGAGTAGGCCATTCGCCCTTCGAGCCTGCATCGCCATTCAATATGATCATGGCTGATCATCCAACTCAGTATCCTGTACCTGCCTTCTCTCCATACCCACTGATCCCTTTAGCCACAAGGGGCACATCTAACTCCCTCTTAAATATAGCCAATGAACTGGCCTCAACTACCTTCTGTGGCAGAAAATTCCAGAGATTCACCACTCTGTGTGAAAAATGTTTTCCTCATCTCGGTCCTAAAAGATTTCCCCCTTATCCTTAAACTGTGCCCCCTTGTTCTGGACTTCCCCAACATCGGGAACAATCTTCCTGCATCTAGCCTGTCCAACCCCTTAAGAATTTTGTAAGTTTCTATAAGATTCCCCCTCAATCTTCTAAATTCTAGCGAGTACAAGCCAAGTCTATCCAGTCTTTCTTCATATGAAAGTCCTGACATCCCAGGAATCAGTCTGGTGAGCCTTCTCTGTACTCCCTCTATGGCAAGAATGTCTTTCCTCAGATTAGGAGACCAAAACTGTACGCAATACTCCAGGTGTGGTCTCACCAAGACCCTGTACAACTGCAGTAGAACCTCCTTGCTCCTATACTCAAATCCTTTTGCTATGAAGCCACTGTGCTCTTAGGGATCTGCAATGCTGCATAAATTGTTTTATACCCTTCCCCACATCTGTGTCTCGACACAATCCTGTCTCGGAGGTCAACGGGCTATTCCTAGGTATGTTGCAAAACGTACCTGAAGCGTCGCTGAAAATCTGTCCCAGCCCGTGTGCGCAATTTTGGCGCCGTTTAGAGGGGGGTGGGTTTAAAACGCGATTTTCCCTAGGCTGTTCAAATCGAGTTTTTTCAGCCTAGTTAATTATTAACGAATAATCGCTGGAAGATTCCCTCGCTTGAGCTATTATTACTTTTAAGGGCTTTATTTAATTGTTATGGTAGGTTAAACATTAACCAGCGCGTTCTCAGGATCCCACTGGAAAGCTGATTTAAATGGACTTTAATTTACAGCAATTGAACACTAAATTCCTTCAATTTGGCCTATAAATGAATGTAAATGAGATTTAAAAATCATGTTTTATAGTGAATTATTTGTGAATATTATTTGGACACTTAGGCTATTTAAAAATGTTAATCATTTATTAAGAAATGGATAGATGTTTAGATCTAGTAATTGAAGTTTGGAATTAGCTACAATTAGGTAACTAACTAATTATTTGCTTTAATTTCAGCTCATCCAAGTAAGATTATTTTATATTTGTTTCAGAATGCTTTAATCTATAATAACTGAAAATTTCATTCAGTTCTCTTAATTTTTAAGAAAGTTATGGGATTTTGGCTGTCGACGATCACACCTTTTTTGTTATGTCCATAGAAAATCAATAGGGAACAAGACGCTAATTTCTGAGTATGAAAATGGCCATAACTTTTTAAATACTTGAGATATGAATGTGAATTAGGTGTCAAATTAAACTTATTTTTATTATTTATCTGATGGGATAAATTGCAGACTTGATTTTTAAAATCTCAAAATTTTGTAACATTGCTACTTATTCCTTCTTCCCCTGCTCCCATCAGGCAAAGTAAATAGAAGCTTGAAACGTGCACCATCAGACTCTAGATCAGGGGAGATTTGCAAAGGCTACTGCAGAGACTTTAAACTAGAACGGTTGGGGGGAGGGATACAAATAGAGAAAGCTAGTAGACAGTGTCTGAGGCAGGAGGCAGAGAAGGGAAGCACTCAGACCCAACATGTAGGGGGGAAAGAAGAAAACAATAATAAACAGAGAATAACAACAGGTGGTGGGGTTCTTAAATGTGTGAGCAGAGAGACAGAGGGGTGTAAAATGGTGGTAAAAGCAATAGGTAGCAAGGTGAAAAGTTAAAGTAGTAGGCAGACAAATCCAGGGCAAAAATCAAAAAGAGCCACTTTTCACCATAATTTGTATAAGGGGTAAGAGCGTTGTAAAAACAAGCCTGAAGGCTTTGTGTCTCAATGCAATGAGCATTCATAATAAGGTAGATGAGTTGAATGTGCAGATAGCTATTAATGATTCTGATATAGTTGGGATCACGGAGACATGGCTCCAGGGTGACCAAGGCTGGGAGCTGAACATCCAGGGATAGTCAATATTCCGGAGGGATAGACAGAAAGGAAAAGGAGGTGGGGTAGCGTTGCTGGGTAGAGAGGAGATTAACGCAATGGAAAGGAAGGACATTAGCTTGGAGGATGTGGAATCGATATGGGTAGAGCTACGAAACACTAAGGGGCGGAAAACGCTAGTGGGTGTTGTGTACAGGCCACCTAACAGTAGTGGTGAAGTTGGGGATGGCATCAAACAGGAAATTAGAAATGTGTGCAACAAAGGTAAACCAGTTATAATGGGTGACTTCAATCTACATATAGATTGGGTGAATCCAATTGGCAGGGGAGCTGAGGGAGAGGATTTCTTGGAATGTATGCAGGATAATTTTCTAAACCAACATGTAGAGGAACCAACGAGAGAGCAGGCTATTCTAGACTGGGTATTGAGTAATGAGGAAGGATTAGTTAGCAATCTTGTTGTGCGTGGCCCCTTGGGCAAGAGTGACCATAATATGGTTGAGTTCTTCATTAGGATGGAGAGTGACATTGTTAATTCTGAAACAATGATTCTGAACTTAATGAAAGGTAACTTTGAGGGTATGAGACGTGAATTGGCCAAGATTGACTGGCGATTCATTCTTAAAGGGTTGACGGTGGATATGCAATGGAAGGCATTTAAAGACTGCATGGATGAACTACAACATTGTTCATCCCAGTTTGGCAAAATAATAAATCAGGGAAGGTAGTGGATAACAAGGGAAATCAGGGATGGTATCAAAGCAAAAGATGAAGCGTACAAATTAGCCAGAAAAAACAGCCTACCAGAGGACTGGTAGAAATTCAGAGACCAGCAGAGGAGGACAAAGGGCTTAATTAGGAAAGAGAAAATAGATTATGAAAGAAAACTGGCAGGGAACATTAAAACTGACTGCAAAGGTTTTTATAGATATGTGAAGAGAAAGAGATTAGTTAAAACAAATGTAGGTCCCTTGCAGTCAGAAACAGGTGAATTGATCATGGGGAACAAGGACATGGCAGACCAATTGAATAACTACTTTGGTTCCATCTTCACTAAGGAATGCATAAATAATCTGCCGGAAATAGCAGGGGACCGCGGGTCATAGGAGATGGAGGAACTGAGTGAAATCCAGGTTAGCCAGGAAGTGGTGTTAGGTAAATTGAATGGATTAAAGGTCGACAAATCCCCAGGGCCAGGCAGGCTGCATCCAAGAGTACTTAAGGAAGTAGCTCCAGAAATAGTGGATGCATTAGTGATAATTTTTCAAAACTCTTTAGTTCCTGAGGAGTGGAGGGGAGCTAATGTAACCCCTCTTTTTAAAAAGGGAGGGAGAGAGAAAACGGGGAATTACAGACCAGTTACTCTAACATCAGTAGCGTGGAAATTGCTAGAGCAAGTTATTAAAGATGGGATAACAGCACATTTGAAAAGTAGTGAAATCATTGGACAAAGTCAGCATGGATTTACGAAAGGTAAATCATGTCTGACGAATATTATAGAATTTTTCGAGGATGTAACTAGTAGAGTGGATAGGGGAGAACCAGTGGATGTGTTATATCTGGACTTTCAGAAGGCTTTCGACAAGGTCCCACATAAGAGATTAGTATTCAAACTTAAAGCACACGGTATTGGGGGTTCAGTATTGATGTGGATAGAGAACTGGCTGGCAAACAAGAAGCAAAGAGTAGGAGTAAACGGGTCTTTTTCACAATGGCAGGCAGTGACTAGTGGGGTACCGCAAGGCTCAGTGCTGGGACCCCAGCTATTTACAATATATATTAATGATTTGGACGATGGAATTGAATGCAACATCTCCATGTTTGCGGATGACACTAAGCTGGGGGGCAGTGTTAGCTGTGAGGAGGATGCTAGGAGGCTGCAAGGTGACTTGGATAGGCTGGGTGAGTGGGCAAATGCATGGCAGATGCAGTAAAATGTGGATAAATGTGAGGTTATCCACTTTGGTGGCAAAAACAGAAAGCAGACTATTATCTAAATGGTGGCCGATTAGGAAAAGGGGAGATGCAACGAGACCTGGGTGTCATGGTACACCAGCCATTGAAAGTAGGCATGCAGGTGCAGCAGGCAGTGAAGAAAGCAAATGGTATGTTAGCATTCATAGCAAAAGGATTTGAGTATAGGAGCAGGGAGGTTCTACTGCAGTTGTACAGGGTGTTGGTGAGATCACACCTGGAGTATTGCGTACAGTTTTGGTCTCCAAATCTGAGGAAGGACATTATTGCCATAGAGGGAGTGCAGAGAAGGTTCACCAGACTGATTCCTGGGATGTCGGGACTTTCATATGAAGAAAGAATGGATAGACTTGGCTTGTACTCGCTAGAATTTCGGAGATTGAGGGGGGATCTTATAGAAACTTGCAATATTTTTAAGGGGTTGGACAGGCTAGATGCAGGAAGATTGTTCCCGATGTTGGGGAAGTCCAGGACAAGGGGTCACAGCTTAAGGATAGAGGGGAAATCCTTTAGGACCGAGATGAGAAAAACTTTTTTCACACAGAGAACGGTGAATCTCTGGAACTCTCTGCCACAGAAGGTAGTTGAGGTCAGTTCATTGGCTATATTTAAGAGGGAGTTAGATGTGGCCCTTGTGGCTAAAGAGATCAGGGGGTATGGAGCGAAGGCAGGTACGGGATACTGAGTTGGATAATCAGCCATGATCATATTGAATGGCGGTGCAGGCTCGAAGGGCCGAATGGCCTACTCCTGCACCTATTTTTTTATGTTTCTATGTAAGAACAGCTTCATCCCCTCAGTTATCAGACTTCTGAATGGTCTTTCCATAATGAAAGGGACAGTTCCGATTCTCCAACCTTTGTCATTGTGGACACCGTGTTTTTTTTCTGGAACTCTATGCTATTTTACTGAGAACTAGTGGGAAATATTTGATAGGAACCTGAGGGGTGACGTTTTCATACAATGGGTGGTGGGTATACGGAACGAGCTGCCGGAGGAAGTGGATGAGGCAGGGACGATTGCAAAATTTAAGAAACAACCGAGTCCTCGCCGACCAACAATCACCCATGCACTAGTTATATCCCACACACTGCCCGTGGCAGTGCAGTGAACATTGCACACGTTTGCTGTGAATTTTATTCTTATTCAGGACATTCTTGCTATTGAGGGAGTGCAGCGTAGGTTCACGAATTTAATTCCCGGGATGGCTGAACTGTCATATGTTGATAGAATGGAGCGACTGGGCTTGTATACACTTGAATTTAGAAGGATGAGAGGATATTTTATTGAAACATATAAGACAATTAAGGGATTGGACACGCTAGAGGTGGGAAACATGTTCCCGATGTTGGGGGATTCCAGAACCAGGGTCACAGTTTAAGAATAAGGGGTAGGCCATTTAGAACGGAGATGAGGAGAACCTTTCTCACCCAGAGAGTTGTGAATCTGTGGAATTCTCTGCCTCAGAAGGCAGTGGAGGCCAATTCCCTGGATGCTTTCAAGAGAGATTTAGATAGAGCTCTTAAAGATAGCGGAGTCAAGAGATACGGGGAGAAGGCAGGAATGGGGTACTGATTGTGGATGTTCAGTCATGATCACAGTGTATGGCGGTGCTGGTTCGAAGGGCGAATGGCCTACTCCTACACCTATTGTCTATTGTTTATTGTCAGACGAGGGGCAATTTACAGAAGCCAATTTACTGAATTGAACTGAACCATAGGAACTTCAATGATAAGAATATCTCATGAATATCTCATCCACCAAGGTATTGCTGTTGTTTCTGAGCAATGCAAGACCAGTCACGTTGGCCACTCATTGTGAAGGCAGAGGAAGACACTTGCACAACAGTCTGTCAGGCCTGATTCCAAATACCTTTTCATTTACAAGTCCATGGAAGAGGACAGACACAGTCCCAGGATGTGTCTCGTTATTTCAGGGCAAGCGTCAATACAATTTTTTTTTTAGAAGCAGACTAGGCAGGTAGGCCGACAATGCCACAGCTATTGTTTGTTTACACAATTACGTGTTGACATGATTTTTGGAAGAGTGGCAGGAGAAAAGAAGACGGGTATAATAGATCGCTCATTATGTCACGTCCCAACATTTGTTCTGGTTGACAATCACCTGCCTACAGGACTGAGGTTTGACTTGGGTTTTGTTTTGCCACCTGAGCTTGTGACAACAAGAAATAGGCGGCACGGTGGCGCAGCGGTAGAGTTGCTGCCTTGCAGCGCCAGTGACCCGGGTTTGATCCTGGCTATGGGTGCTTGTCTGTACAGAGTTTGTACGTTTTTCCCCGTTACCTGCGCGGGTTTTCTCCGAGATCTTCGGTTTGTTCTCACACTCCAGAGATGTACAGGTTTGTAGGTTGATTGGCTCGGTATAAATGTAAATTGTCTCTAGTTTGTGCAGGATAGTGTTGGTGTGCGGGGATCGCTGGTCGGTGCAGACTCGGTGGGACGAAGGGCCTGTTTCCGCGCTGCATCTCTAAAACTAAAACTAAAAATGATGACAAGTGCTGAAGCCAAAAACACAAAATTAAAAGGGACATATTAAATGGGTGGAAAATATTTAAGGTAAATGGCTTTGCATTTAAATGTGAGTTTAATCTTTTGGACCAGATATGGATAGAATTGGATTTTTTAAATTGTGGAAACACTATGGAGTATGGAGATCCATAGAGAATTAAAAGGATTAAAAAATGATCTGGAGACGAACTGCAGATGCTGGTTTATCCTGACTGAAAGTAGGGGGGATGGAACTGGAGGTAGGGAAAGGTCAGAACAAATGCTGGCCTTCCCAGAGAAAGATATATACCAGCACATGTATAGAACATATATTAACCGCGGCACGGTGGCGCAGCGGTAGAGTTGCTGCCTTACAGTGAATGCAGCCCCGTCGACCCGGGTTCGATCCTGACTACGGGTGCTGTCTGTACGCAGTTTATACGTTCTCCCCGTGACCTGCGTGGGTTTTCTCTGAGATCTGTTTCCTCCCACACTCCAAAGACGTACAGGTTTGTAGGTTAATTGGCTTGGTAAATGTAAAAATTGTCCCTAGTGGGTATAGGATAGTGTTAATGTGGGGGGATCACCGGCCGGATCCGGTGGGCCGAAAGAGCCTGTTTCCGTGCCGTAACTCTAAAACGAAACATAGAACAGTACACATAGGAACGGGCTCTTTAGCCGATAATGTTTGTGCCAAACCTGATGCTCAGCTGAACTGATCTCGTCTGCCTACACATGATCCATATCCCTCCATTCCCTGAACTTCCAAATACCTACCTAAAAGCCACTTTAATGCCATTATCTTATCTGCCTCTACCACCACCCCTCCCTATAGTTCAGGCCCTCGACTCCTGGCAACATACTCATAAATCTTCTGCATCCTTAAGCCCCTGACCCACTCTCACGACCTCTGCCGAGTTTGCCCTTGACTCGTACTCGCTGCATGGTCGCCATGAGGTCATAGGAGGCCTTCGTAACTCTTCCTCATGCTCGTGAGTGGTCTCTGTGTACTTGTGACCTCAAGTAGGTTGCGGCGTTTTTTCCAGCCTGATAAAAAATGCCCACGAGTAAAATTAGGTTGGCACGGAAAAAATTGATACTTTTTACTTGTAGGTAGGTCGTAGTAGGTCATGATGGTAGTCATAGGTCGGTAACTGTCCCGAGAAAAAAATGCAAACATGACATCATTTTATCATGTGATCATTTTCCACTCGTAGCTAGTCGTAGTTGGTCTTAGGTGTGGAAGATTGAGGTCGAGGGGGGTCGTAGCGGGTCATAGACATAGTCGTAGGAGGTCTTTTACTTCGGCGAGTCAACACCACCCTGACATTTTTTTCAACTTGTCTAGGGTCTTCTAAACTCGTGGATTAGGTCGTCCAAGTGGGACAGGCCCTTTACCAGCTTGACAACGTCTTTCCTATAACATGGTGCCCTGAACTGAACACAATACTGTAAATGCAGCCTCATCAACATCTGTATAACTGCAACATGACCTGATATGGTAGGAATGAATGGTTGGTTAATGAATGGTTAAGATAAAAGAGTTTATCATACCACTGCATTATGCCTGTGAGGCTGAGTATTTCAAGGGTAACATATTTCCGGAGATGCTCACTGATGTAGGAAATTCTGAAAATGATAAGGATGATCTGTAGTTTGTAATGAGGGTTTAATCCAAGGGCTTACGTACTGGGGAAACGTAATGGGAAAAGAAGATGCTGCCTGACCTGCTGAGTTACTCAAGCACTTTGTGTAGTCAGAACGGAAAAATGCAATGGGTACTGTGAATCTTTGAAACACTTTGTGTTCTCCCAGTGTTTTTCCCAGTGCATCCCATTAAGGTCTTGAACAAACCGACCTGGTTGAGAAACTCACTGCTATACGAGATATTCCTTGTGTCTGTTTCTGTCTGAGCTGTAATTAAGAGGGCAACTGATCTCGATGTGAAGGCAAGATTCAAGGTACGGGTCGAACAAAAAATTCCTTCCAACACTCACTACAAGAGAATGGTGAGCGAGAGGGAATAGGCGACTGACAGACTGATAAAAAGCAGCAGGCAGGTCGATCAGCTACTGCTAGCATTTTACTCTCGATCAATATGAGTTCTTGAAGAAGCCTGGCCGGAACAAAGGGACGCTCACATGAACCAGGAGAAAACTAAATGCCAAGAGTACAATACTTATCAGAAAATCTATAGTAGACTGCCATTTATGTTGCAGTGGATGTGGCTCCTGGTTAGTATGTTCCTCTCTGAAGTCAGAGTCAAGAGTATCACTGAACAGCTGCAGAAAATTCTAAAGAGGAGGGTGAACAGCAAGAGTACATGGCCCACAACCGTTCTAATAACATAAAATAAGTGATGAGGTCCAGTGGGAGATATTAAACTGTGAGGAAGGAAGTTGCACAAAGTGCTGGAGTAACTCAGCCGATCAGGCAGCATCAGTGGAGTACATGCATAGGTGATGTTTTGGGTTGGGACACTTCTTCAGATCCGATACGACATCTATCCGCGTTCTCCAGAGTTGCTGCCCAGCCCGCTGAGTTACTCCAGCACTTTGTTGGTTTCTTTTAAATGTGATTACGATACCTGCCTCAACCATTCCCTCTAGCAGCTCACTCCAGAGACCTACTGTGCCAAAAGGTTTTCCCCCAATTTCAAGCTGAAGAAGGATCTGGACTCGAAATGTCACCAGTCCATGTTTTCCAAGATGCTGTCTGACCCGCTGAGTTCCTCCACCACTTTGTGCCCTTTTGTGTAAACCAGCATCTGCAGTTCCTGTGCCTGTGATATTGCAGCAAGCAACATTTTTTATTGTGCCTATACCTCAGGTCGGTGGGGGCGCTGCAAAATGGCTGCCCTGCCAGCAGCGTGTTCGTTATTACGACTTTTCTTTGGTTTTTTAAAATGGGTCCAAATGTCTGTTTCAGTGTCTCTCGGTGTGTCTTGGGTAGGGGTGGTGAAGGGGGGGGAAAGGAGGGGAACCGCTTTTGGTCGCCTCCTCGTGGCCTAACGCCATGGATTGGAGTGGCCTTTCCCGGAGTCGGGACCAGAGCTACAGCAGCGGGCGCAGCATGGACTTTTCATCGCAGAGCGGGCGAACCATTGCCGGGGAAGCCAGAGAGGAGAGCTCCGATCGCTGGCCTGCGGACTGTTACATCCTGAAGCGGGTCTGCGGAGCTTCTAGCCCTTGGCGCGGCATGGACTCACCATCCGGAGCCTGGGCCCCTTGCCGGGGATCTTCTGAGATGAGCTCTGACCGCCGGCGGCCTATAACATCCTGAAGCTGCGGTCTGCGCAGTTTAACATCCTGAAGCAGCCATCTCCGGTAGGAAAGTGCCGATTTGGGCACCCCAGGCCGTGGAGTGTCCATCCATCCCGATGTCTGAGTTTCAATCATCCCGACGAGAGGGCCTGTACAGCGGGCTGTCCATGGTGGTGACTACGGAGGGTTCATGGCGACGACCACGGATGATGAAAGGAGGGGGACTGACTGAACCTTGTGCCTTCCAACACAGTGAAGAATGCTGTGGTGGATGTTTGTGTTAAATCCTATTGTGTATCGTGTGTTCTTTTTAATTGTATCGCCGCTGGAAAATTAATTTCACTGCACCTTCGGGTGCATGTGACAAATAAAATTGACTTTTACCTTGACTTCTCCGCATTCAACCATTTGACACTAAACTGGACTTGACCGCACTTGGACAGCTAGGTTCAGGAAGGAGAAATTTAGAATGCTTGGTGTGTAGGAAGGAACTGCAGATGCTGGTTTAAACTGAAGATGGACACGAAAAGCTGGAATAACTCAGTGAGACAGGTAGCATCCCTTGAGAGAAGGATTCGGTGATGTTTAGGGTTGAGACCTTTCTTCAGACAGAGAGGTAGGGGAAAGGGAAACGAGAGAGATAGATATTGGAGGAATAACATCTCATAGTTCGCTTGGTACACACAAATGCTGGAGAAACTCAGCGGGTGCAGCAGCATTTATGGAGCGAAGGAAATAGGTGACGTTTCGGGCCGAAACCCTTCTTCAGACTGAGCAGCTTACAGCCTAGAGGTATGGAAACTGATTTATCTAACTTCAAGTAACCCCTGCATTCCATGTCTCTCCACCCCTCTGCACATACGTCTTTCATTCTGACCTAGCTACATCTAACAATGACCTGTTTCCCTTATCAGTCACTTTTTTGCATATCTTTCATTCGTTTGTTCTGTATCTCTCTACATCATTGTCTATATCTCTCGTTCTCCTTTCCCGTGAGTTTCAGTCTAAAGAAGGGTCTCGACCCGAAACGTCACCCATTCCTTCTCTCCAGGGATGCTGCCTATCCCGCTGAGTTTCGTCCAACATTTTGTGTCTATCTTTAGACATGCGTGGTATGAGGTTTAGCATTGAAAGGTGGGATCTGCATAGACTCGATAGGTTGCTGCTCAACAGATTGGGGTCCAATGTCTTGTGGTGGGGATTTCTGTGATGGAAGGTTTATACTAATTTAGCAAGGGGTCTGGTACAGGAAGATAGTACTGCAAGGGAAGAAAGAGGTGCAGAATGGATTGACTCTATATTTTATTTCTTAGTCCCCTACCTGGTCGGAGAGGCAGCATCCCTCCTGCTTCTTCGCCCCGTCCTCGCGGCGTACCATCGAGAATGGAGCGGCGTTTCCTGTCGGGACCGGCCGGGACTACAGCTTCGGTGGCGGCGCAGCGCTGGGATACCAACATGGAGCGGGCGATGCCTTACCGGGTCGCCGTGCGGTAAGCTCCGGAGCGCTGTAGCCATCGACTACCAACATCGCGGAGCTGGGGCTGTCCAGGCGTCCGGCTGCAGGCGGCTCTGGATTTGGAGTGCCGCGGAGCCTGGGCTCAAGTTCGCCGGGGTCGGAGCTCCAACCGGCGGGGCCTGAGGTCTACGAGTGCCCCGGTCTCCGGGGAGGAGGCAGCCGCTCCAGACTTTCCAAGCCGCTGAGGAATGTTTCACCCGGCGCCGGAGTTCCATCTTCAGGGCAAGAGGACTGCAACATGACCTCCAACTTCTATACCCAATACTCACACCTGGAGAACGCTCATCTATTCACTTGCAAACTCTGCACTGACAGTAAAGGAGGTCAAAATTGAACCTAATAACTGGAGGCAACAGTTCGACATGATGTGCACTGTGTCATACTTCAAGTTTTCTTTGATAAAGTAACAGAGGAGCCAATTAAGGCATTTAGAAGAAGTTGCAAATATGTCGGCATGAAACAGAAGGGACTGAATGCTGTTCTATGTTGAGTTGAGTTGAGTTGAGATGAGTGATACAGCGCGGAAACAGGCTCCTTAGCGCTCCGAGTCCGCGTTGACCAGCAATCCCCATACACTAACATTATTCTTTTGTTTAGTTTGTTTGGTTGTTTGTTTGTTTGTCGTTTTGCACAAAGTCCGCGAGCATTGCCACTTTTCATTTCACTGCACATCTTGTATGTGTATGTGACGAATAAACTTGACTTGACTTGACTCGACGACCTACACATTGGGGACAATTTTACAATTTTTACCGAAGCCATTTAACCTACAAAACTGCACGCCATTGGAGTGTGGGAGAAAACCAGAGCACCCAAAGAAAACACACGTGGTCACGGGGACAATGGCACAAACTCTGTACAGACACCACCCGTAGTCAGGATTGAGCCCAGGTCTCTGGCGCTGACCCGCCGGAATAAGTGAAATAAAATATTCAAATGTTCTGTGAATAGAAAAAAGAATGGTGAAAATTGGTTGTTTTTGGACTGAAGAGCCAGATGATGTAGAGTTCCCCAGATGAACAATTGTCTTAATGCAGAATAATGATTTGTGTTTACAGTACAATTTCTAAATTTGGACATGCATAAAAAATGGAACGATATCGACTTCAAAAAGCTCCAGACAAGCTGGAGGAATTGGCAGATAGGTGGCAGATGCCAATTAGTGAGTTGGCAGGAAGAATAAGAAGAAGCAATATAAACCAGAGGGCAAAATTGAAAAGGCGTACAAAAATATCGAGATATGGAATATTTGCATGGAGAATTGAAAGTGGCAGAGTAGGCTGAGCAAATAGTTGTTTGAATGCGTATAACATATAGCAGTCTGGGCCTAAAAAATAGAGGTCGAGAATAAGAGAAAAAAACAGGATGAATAGTTAAACAACACGGGTTCAGCTAAAACTGCAGTATTGTGTCCAATTCATGTTGGCAACGTTTAAGAAAGAAATTCAAAGATATTTCTAATTCACATTGTTAGATGGGGCACAATAGGGCGGTATGGTGGCACAACGGTAGAGTTGCTGCCTTACAGCGCTCACAGTGGCAGAGACCCTGGTTCGATCCTGACTCCGGGTGCTGTCTGTACGAGGTTTGTACGTTCTCCCTGTGACTTGCGTGGGTTTTCAATGAGAACTTCGGTTTCCAAATTTGAGGAAGGATATTCTTGCTATTGAAGGAGTGCAGCGTAGGGTCACAAGGTTAATCCCCGGGATGGCGGGACTGTCATATGCTGAGAGAATGGAGCAGCTGGGCTTGAATACTCTGAAATTTAGTAGGATGAGAGGGCATCTTATTGAAACATATAGGATTATTAAGACTCAAGGCAGGAAACATGTTCCCGATGTTGGTGGAATCCAGAACTAGGGGCCACAGTTTAAGAATAAGGGGTAGCCATTTAGAACGGAGATGATGAAACACTGTTTCACACAGAGACTGTGGAATTCTCTGCCTCAGAGTGCAGTGGAGGCAGGTTCTCTGGATACTTTCAAGAGAGAGCTAGAAAGGGCTCTTGAAGATAGCGGAGTCAGGGGATATGGGGAGAAGGCAGGGACGGGGTACTGATGGATTGTGAATGATCAGCCATGATCACATTGAATGGCTGTGCTGGCTCGAAGGACCGAATGGCCTACACCTGCACCTATTATCTATTGTCTCCCACACTCCAAAGACGTACAGGCTTGTAGGTTAATTGCCTTGGTATAAATGTAAAAAATTGTCCCTAGTGTAGGATAGTGTTAGTGTATGGGAACCGTGAGAGAAATATCACACAGTGAGCCAGATGCCAAAAAAAAGATAAAGGGGAAATCTTTTAGGACTGAGATGAGAAAAACATTTTTGCACAGAGAGTGGTGAATCTCTGGAATTCTCTGCCACAGAATGTAGTTGATGCCAGTTCATTGACTATATTTAAGAGGGAGTTACATGTGGCCCTTGTGGGTAATGGTTTCAGGGGATATGGAGAGAAGGCAGGTACAGGATACTGAGTTGGATGATCAGCCATGATCATATTGAATGGCGCTGCAGGCTCGAAGGGCCGAATGGCCTACTCCTGCACCTATTTTCTATGTTTCTAAGTTTCAGAATTTCTGAATAATCAGTTCATGCCTTTAGTTTAGTTTAGTTCGGAGATGCAACAAAGAAACAGGTCGTTCTGCCCACTGAGTCCGCGCCAATCAGCGATCCCCGTACACTAGCACTATCCTACCTGAAGCAAATTAATCTACAAACCTGTACGGCCTTGGAGGACACCAGAGGTGCCGGAGAAAGCTCATGCGGTTGTGGGGAGAAATCCATACAGTCAGGGTCGAACCAGGGGTCTCTGGCAAAAACTTCACAGCTGCGCCACCGTGACTCCCCTTATCGGTGTTTCATTGGATATATTGGTGTTGACAAGAGGTCAAGCCGAGGTTGAGGAAAAGTTTCAGAAGAATGGAGAAGTCTGAGGAATGGTCTCGACCCGAAACGTCAACCATTCCTTCTTTCCAGAGATACTCCAGCATTTTGTGTCTATCTCGCTGAGTTACTCCAGCATTTTGTGTCTATCTTCAGAAGAATGTGTCTATCCTTGCAGGACTGACAATGGTGTTGATTCATTAAAAACGTTTAACAGCATGCAAACACCTGCCGACCGGCACACATATTGATGAAACTTACTCAACCTGATGGTCCCCCACTTATTTTGTATCGGTTTCAAGAAATGATGAAAATGCAACATTGTGTAAATCTGAAATAATCAGAAGGAAATGCTGAAAACACTCAGCATGTTTTGTGGTATCTGCAGACGTTAATGTTCAAGGAAGGTCAAGAATGCATGTGTCTCTCCCAAGATGCTCCTCAATCTGATGATGAGCGTTTTACATTGTTTTCTGCCTTTTATTGCAAGAATTAATGAAGCTGCTAATGGAATATTGTTAGTAATGAATCTATGTGGTAGTAGTATTTGCCTCATAAACATTTCAGAGAATCTACGGCAATTTAAAAACCTCATAAAACTTTAGCAATGGGAGCGCTCTAATACGTTCCTCAGGCTTTTTCATATGTCGACTGATATTAAACTAGAATATTACAGTCACTGGAATCTATAAAAAGCATAAAACTCTGGAAATACATCTGAGACTAAGCAGTATCTGTGGAGGAAGAAATGGCGTTAATGTTACAATCTGATTTTAGCCTTTAATTTATACTTTAGAGATAGCACGGAACCAGGGCCTTCGGCCCACTGGACACGGTGAACGGCGATCACCCTGTACACAAACACTATCCTACACACTAGGGACGATTTACGATTTTAACAAAGCCAATCAACCTACAAACCTACACGTCTTTGGAGTGTGGGAGGAAACCGGTGCACCCTGAGGAAACCCACGGGGATCACGGGAGGGATGCACAAACTCCGTACAGACAGCACCAGCAGTCAGGAACCCGAGTCTCAGGAGCAGTAAGGCAGCAACTCTACCGATGCACCTCTGTGCCATTCAGATGTTCCGAAAAGGAAGTAATTAGAAAGAAATAGGTTTTGAAGATGCAGACAAAAAGGTCTGGTGGAGGAGAAAACAAATGGCAAGATGCGATATTAAACCACAGAATTACAGAAAATATACAGCCATTCTGTATAGGCCATTCTGCCCCTTGAGTCTGTACAGACTCAATAGAAGATAGATACAGTTATTTCCACTACCCTTCCAGCACTCTTCCAGTAGTCCTAAAAAATTAATTCCTTTTAGCTACTTATTACTATAGTGGATAGTGCATTGTAGACCTCAACTACTCACTTTTCACATAAAAATCCTCATGACTTTTTGAGTTCATTTGTCAATCCACTTAATTCTATGTGCCTGGTTCTTCACAACTTGGGCAATAGAAACAGTTTATCATTATGTACTCTGTCCATGTACTCTGTCCATGTACTCTGTCTAAAATGTATATTTTTAAGGCAGCGATAGATAGATTCTTGATTAGTATGGATGTCAGGGGTTATGGGCTGAAGGCAGGAGAATGGGGTTGAGAGGGAAAGATAGGTCAGCCATGATTGAATGGCGGAGTAGACTTCATGGGCCGAATGGCCTAATTCTGATCCTATCACTTATGCACTTATGAACATATCCATAAGTTGGTGACACAACAAACTGGAATCTTGATCAAAACAAAAAGTGCTGAAGGATCTCAGCAGGTCAGACAGCATCTGTGGAGGGAATGGACAGATATCCTTTTGTGTCCACACCCTTCTTCAAACTGTATATATAAATCAGTTTTAATTGACTGGCCCCTTATCTTGCAGCTATTCATTCTAGTGAAAATATCTTGCTGTCTATCCTCTCTAGTACACTTAGGATCTTATATGTTGCAATAAATCCATCTTTTATTCTTTGAATCTCAATAGAATACAAATCTAATATCCATTGCATCTCATGTTAGTGCAACCACTTCATGCCAGAAATTAGCCGAGTTAATTTCAGTCTGAAGAAGGGTCCCGACCCAAAACGTCACCCATCCTTTTCCTCCAGAGATGCTGCCTGGCCCGTTGAGTTAATCCAGCACCTTGTGTCCATCTTTGGTATAAACCAGTATCTGCAGTTCTTTGTTTCTACACAATACATTTTTTTTTCCTATTCTTTCCCCACAACTTTACAGATTATTCTTTATCAATTGATTATGGAATTCCCTTTTGAAGACATTGATTGATTCTGCATCCACCAAATAAATAAATTCCAGTCCATCCCTCCCCCACCCTAGTTCTCTGACCAGTCTGACAGTCCCCTGATTAAATTTTATCTCTGTATGCTTCTTTGTCACTTTCCCCGAGCCAACAATATTCCACTATACATTGTCCTTGACCTTCTTTGGTCTCCCCTTTGATGTCCCCATTTTCACACCTTAGCCTTCCTTACCTCTGTGTCTCCCTCTCCCCTGACTCTCCGTCTGAAGAAGGGTCTCGACCCAAAACGTCACTCATTCCTTCTATCCAGAGATGCTGCCTGTCCCGCTGAGCGTTTTGTGTCTATTTATGGTCCGAGACCACTAATGCAATTATCAAGAAAGCACATCAGCGCCTCTACTTCCTGAGAAGATTACGGAGAGTCGGTTTATCAAGGAGGACTCTCTCTAACTTCTACAGGTGCACAGTAGGGAGCATGCTGACTGGTTGCATTGTGGCTTGGTTCGGCAACTTGAGCGCACTGGAGAGGAAAAGACTACAAAAAGTAATAAACACTGCCCAGTCCATCATTGGCTCTGACCTTCCTTCCATCGAGGGGATTTATCGCAGTCGCTGCCTCAAAAAGGCTGGCAGTATCATCAAAGACCCACACCATCCTGGCACACACTCATCTCCCTGCTACCTTCAGGTAGAAGGTACAGGAGCCTGAAGACTGCAACAACCAGGTTCAGGAATAGCTACTTCCCCACAGCCATTAAACCTGGCTCGGACAAAACTCTGATCATTAACTATTGATTAACTCTGATCACTAACCATTATCTGTTATTTGCACTTTATTAGTTTATTTATTCATGTGTGTATATATTTATATAATGGTTTATGGACACACTGATCTGTTTTGTAGTAAATGCCTGCCATGTTCTGTGTGCTGAAGCAAAGCAAGTATTTCATTGTCCTATCAGGGACACATGACAATAAACTCACTTGAACTTGAAACTTATTTCCAGATCCTTATAATTAGTAGTAAGTAAAAGCTTTTTATCCTGCCACCCTTGTATCTTTCTTCACAATTTCCCCCCTAGTCATTGCACCAGCCACTCATGGCAATATCCTCCCTTGACCTACCTAATTTAAACCAGTCATGATCGGCAACATCTCTAGCAAATTCTCTGTCACGCTTCTTTGCTGCAGGTTTCCACTCGAAACTTATGGCCGCAGCGCCTCATCTCTGAAATCATTCAAATAAATATTTTCTGCGTCCCTTCTCATAACCTTCACATTTTTCTCAAACTGTGGCAATCAGAAGTGGATGCAATATTCCATTTATTGGTTCACAATAAGTTATTGTTTTGTGCAGGCACAACATAACTCCTCTGTTCTTATATGCGTCTCAATTTATGAGACCCAGGACTCAGTAAATTTTCTCTGTATATCTCCTCCAAGGCATTTGCAAGTTTTCTAAAGTGTAGTGACCAGGAATAGAAACGATACTACAGCTGTGGCTGAACCTGTCTTTAATAATAGATTCTTCATAACTTCCTTGCTTATGTTATTTATGTTCCTCTTTATGAAGTCCAGGATTCTGTATACTGCATCTGAATCTATGAAAACGGATATTGCCGTCACGGTCAGGGTAAGGTTCCTTGCACAACTGGATCAGCCTAGTTCAAAGATTACATGCTGATTTTTCTCATACCTGTCCATTCCTGCAACTGATTTAGACTGACCCCTGGTCTGAAGAAGGGTCTTGACCCTGAAACGTCACCTATTTCTTCTCTCCAGAGATGCTGCCTGACCCCCTGAGTTACTCCAACTTTTTGTGTCAATCTTCGGTGTGAACCAGCATCGGCAGTTCCTTCCTACGCACGTATTTAGAATGACACACTTTACATTGTAATATTTCTCCTTATTTTTCTGACCAAGTTCTCTCTCTCTGTATTTTTCTGCACTAATCCTGGTTGCCACCTGTCTATTCCATCAGTTCATCTGTGGCCTCTGTACATTTATCTATATCCTCCTCAATGTCCATTATATATGCAGGTTTTGAATTCTCTGCAAATTATACGATTATCCTCTTGCAACACAAAAAATATCGTTTGTTTAGTTGAGAGATGTAGTGTGGAAACAGGCCCTTCGGCCCACCGAGTCCTCGCCAACCATTGATCACCCATTCACTAGTTCTGTATTATCCCACTTTTGACATCCTACACACCAGGAACAATTTACAGAAGCCAACTAACCATCAAACCTGCACATCGTTTGGAATGGGGGAAGAAACTGGTGCATTGGAGAAATCCCATGCGGTCACAGGGAGAACATGCAAACTCCATACAGACAGCACTCGTACCCAGGATCGAACCTGCGCTGCAAGGCACAAACACTACCACTGCACCACTGTGCTGCCCCTGTGCCACCCTTTATTAATGGCCTCTTGACATTTACCTATATCCTCCTCTTTATTATCTTCTAGACTAAGTGGGACCCATTGGGTCCCATGTTCACACGGGAGGACTGGTTCCCCCATTGCAATATTCCACCTCTCCTCGAATTCCAATATTGGTGGCCAGTGGGGGCTTTCTGGAGGACTAGTATGGGTGTTGTGGGCCGAAGGGACTGGTTTCCAGCGGGCTAGTATTGACATTGTGGGCCAAATGGATTATTGGGCTGGCATCTCAGTCACTCAGGCTTAGTGGGCTGACACTCAGTCATTCAGGCCTGGTGGGCTGGCAGCTCAGTCACTCAGGCCTGGTGGGCTGGCAGCTCAGTCACTCAGCGCTGGTGTGCTGGCAGTTCACTCACGGCTATTCCTTGAAATTCCATGTCAAGCAAAGTGCAGGCCACCAAATCCAATGTTATACCAATGTGCAACCGACGAAAGATCTAAATATATATCACTAAAAATAGTGTTACTACCAGAAACCATGGAAACTCAATTGCTTAAAATCCTCCAGTTCAAAAGGAAATGGTTCTGTTTCATGTCCATAAACCATGTGGCCTCAATCATTTAATTCCATGAACATCCAGCTTTCTGTCAAGGCACTTACATTGTACTTTCTACAATATTTCTGAAATCGTCATGTGCAAACAACATCAACCAATTTTCCTTCAAAAATTGTCTGTTTCAAGGTTTTATAAAACATTGAATTAAATTCAACTTCTTTAAAAACAATCCCTGGTGGTTTTCATCATTTAATCCAGACTCATTCAAATGTTTGTTAACTTTATCTAGATTATGGTTTAACACCTTCAAGTTTCCAATCTTCTCGTTCCACTTCTGTGTCTAGGGATGACTCATATTTTGCTTGGGCAGATTACACCCCGGCGGTATGAACATTGACTTCTCTAACTTCCAATAGGCCTTGATTTCCCTCTCTCTCCACCCCCTCCCCCTTCCTAGTTCATCCATCAGTCTTACTGCCTCTGACTACATTCTCTCTCTGTCCCACCCACTTCCCTGACATCAGTGTGAATATGGGTTTTGACCCGAAATGTCACCAATTCCTTCTCTCCAGAGATGTTGCCTGTCCCACTGAGTTACTCCAGCATTGGGGTGGGAGATTGCAACCTTCACGTGGTCCACCCTGTTTCGACAAATGCAATCAAACTGTCTACACTACTCCAAGACCCATTACAAAAAGAGATTACCAGAGGTTGGAGAAAACGATACAAGGTTTCCTAAAGGGCCTGTCCCACTTGGGCGACCTAATCTGCGAGTTCAGGCGCTTTTGCCCTCGACTCAACACAAGGGCGTAGGAGGTCTTCGTAACTCTCCTTCATGGTCGAGAGTGGTCTCCGCGTACTCGAGGTCTCAGCTAGGTCGCAACGTTTTTTTACAATATGTTAAAAAATCCTCGCGAGTAAACCAAGGTCACCATGGAAAAATCGATACTTTTTTTACTCGTAGGTTTAGTCGTAGTAGATCGTAGTAGGTCGGCATGTTAGTCGTAGGTAATCGCGGGTAGTCGAAGGTAGTTGTAGATAGTCTTCATCATAGTCGAAGGGAGGTCGAAGGAGATCGAAGGAGGTCGTCTTCACACTCCACTTTTCGGTGTCCAATTTCCCCAAAGTTAGTCGTATCTAGTTGTAGCTAGTCGAAGCTGGTCTTCAACATAGTCGATGGAGGTCTTCTACATAGGTGAAGGAGGTCTTCAACATGTCATTTTTTCAAACTCTTCTAAACTTGCCAATTAGGTCGCCCAAGTGGGACAGCCCCTTAACTCTTCCTTTGAAAATAAAAAGGAACCATCTTGACAGACTCATGACTGCTCAAAATGGAGAAGAGATCATTGGGAAGGCACAGCAAATCGCTTTGATTTAGTCATGCAGAAGCCCAGGAAAACTAACAAAGGGATCGACAGACTACCTCTAATATTTATTGAGTAGTATCCAATACATCCTGCTTAGAACAAGCTCTTTATTTCCATGGACTTTATCACAAGGTCTTTATCACTACTATATCTCAATCCCCTTGCTTAGTAGCATCCAAAGCTCACCATATTTTGTACAGTTACACTTACACACCATAAAGCTCCCCTTAATGCCTCTGTATCCCTGTTTAATCTGCTCCCATGCAACTGTGCTCCATTTCTTACGTTCATGCTGTCTGTCTCTTACAAATCATTTTGTTTATCCATTTTAATTATACACGGCTGACTCTCCTTCACCTGTCTAATTAGTTTAAACCTCACAGACTACAAACTTTTTTGTGAAAATACTCATCCCAGCCCCATCCAGATGCAGTCAGTCTGCCTTGTGCTATTTCCACCTTCCCCAGAAACTAATCCTTGATGCCTCAGGAACCAAAAGACCTCCTAGCTACTATCATCTGCACTATCCTTCTGTTCCTATACATCGAGCATGTCAAGAATCAACAGACAGAACAATGAAATTCTTACTTGCAGCTGCACAACAGAATATTTTGCTTGGGTAGCTCACACCCCAGCGGTATGAACAATGACTTCTCTAACTTCAGATAGCCTTTGCATTCCCTCCGCTTCCCAGTTCTCCCACTAGTCTTACTGTCTCTGCCTATATTCTATCTTTGTCCCACCCCCTCCCCTGACATCAGTCTGAAG
Organism: Leucoraja erinaceus; assembly: GCF_028641065.1. Classification (NCBI taxonomy): domain Eukaryota; kingdom Metazoa; phylum Chordata; class Chondrichthyes; order Rajiformes; family Rajidae; genus Leucoraja; species Leucoraja erinaceus. The sequence goes on along the minus strand of NC_073383.1, from coordinate 71,981,814 downwards.
AAGGGTCTCGACCCGAAACGTCACCCATTCCTTCTCTCCATAGGTGCAGCCTGACCCGTTGAGTTACTCCAGCATTTTGTGTCTACCTTCAATTTAAACCAGTACCTGCAGCTCTTTCCTACACAGAATGTGTAATCTACTCTGTAAACAATATAACAAACAAAAAAAAGTCAAGTATATATCATGGGTTCTGACTTCTATACCATCAAAGTGATTTACAGGAACTGTCTAACAAAGGCAGCCAGCATCATCAGAGACCAACACCACCCTGGCCACAAACACATTTCACCCCGGCAAGATATAGGAGCCTGAAAACTGTAACATCCATGTTCAGGAGCAGCATCTCCCCTACAGCCATCAGGCTATTAAACACTACAACCTCCAAATAAGTTTGGAACTACATCGACTTGGAGGCATTGGTTTTGTCGTTTTGCACTATTATTGTTTGTTTCTATGTATATGTATGTGTGGTTAATCCTCCTGCGCTCCAAGATATAAAGTTTTAGCCTGCTCAACCTAACCATGTAGCTCAGGCCCACAAGTCATGGCCACACCCTCATAAATCTTCACTGCACCCTTGCCAGCATCCAGTGGAAAGATATTTTTATTCCCATTATTAGTTCAGTTCTGTTTAGAGATACAGCGTGGAAACAAACCCTTCGGCCCACTTAGTCCGGGCTGACCAGCAATCCCTGTTACACTAGCACACATTACACACTGGGACAAATTACAATTTTTACCAAAGCCAAATAGCCGACAAACCTCTAGTTCTTTGGAGTGTGGGAAGAAACTGGTTCACCCATGGGAAAACGCACGTGAGTCATGGGAGAGAACATACATACAACGTACAGACAACACCCGTAGTCAGGATCAAACCCGGGTCTCCAGTGCTGTAAGGCAGCAACTCTACCATACCGCTACGCCACTGTGCCACCCTTATCATCAAACATCTGGGCGACACGGTGGCACAGCGGTAGAGTTGCTGCCTTACAGCGCCAGGGACCCGGGTTCGATCCTGACTATGAGTACTGTCAGTACAGAGTATGTACGTTCTCCCCGTGACCTGCGTGGGTTTTCTCAGAGATCTTCGGTTTCCTCCCGCACTCCAAGGACGTACAGGTTTGGAGGCCAATTGGCTTGGTGTAAATGAAAAATTGTCTCCACTGAAGGATAGTGTTGACGTGTGGGGATCGCCAGTCGGCGCGGACTCGGTGGGCAGAAGGGGCTGTTTCCCCGCTGTGTTTCCAAACAGGCTATTCCCAATATAGGTAATATATTACCTGTTAAGGAGTACGAGGTGGTGAATGCTTTAGATTCGCTCCGGGCTGAAGACCCACAGTTCGATTCCACCAAGTATCCATTTACGGAGACCCCAGGAGAGCCTGGATGATGCAAGGCAACTTTCAGCGGAGCAATCCCATTAAACTGGACGGCGGAGAGGCAGCCAATGAAGCCTTCAGCGTTTTCCCTCAATACCTCTTCATGCAGATTATCGTGGTCTGAAATGTGATTTAAACATCATGTGGCATTAGTCCGGTGCAGCGGCAGGACATGATAAAAGATGACAGCAAGCTAATTTAGCACAAGTTAATGTGTTTCACTGCCAGAACATTACTCGCAGTGAACCTATCATATTCTTCATCAAAACAACTTCTTCTTAATGAAACCATATGATAACGCAACCCCCCACATGTACAATGAAACTAGACGTTATGACATTTTAAACAAATACAGTCTTAATAGTCAGATTTTAATTAATTTTCTAAATTATTCATGTACATTGTCATCGGTTCCATTGATTCACTTCACACTCTGTGTTCAGAGCAGGCAGAAATTGATTGTTAATTAGGCTTCAGGGAGAAGAGAAAAGGTTGAAGTCAATTTTTCACAGGCTGAAGTCACTTAATTGTAAATTCATCAGCATTTTAATCAAACTTACCAGTGTGTCAGCTTCACTTTCTCAGTGAGCTTCCCGCACTACCAGCTGATGAAACTCATTACTATTGCGAGAGCATTTATTATCAAGTACAAGTCCAGAGATCAGTGTGTGAGCAGAAACTGCGGATGCTGGTTTAAACCGAAGGTAGACACAAAATGTTGGAGTAACTCAGCTGGACAGGCAGCATCTCTTGAGAGGAGGACTAGGTGATGTTTCGGGTCAAAACCCTTCTTCAGACTAGAGTCAGGGAAAAGGGAAACAAGAGATATAGACGGTGATATAGAGAACAAATGAATGAAAGATAAGCAAATTACTTTTGCATATTTTTCAATAATTTGTTCTATATCTCTCTATATCATCGTTGATACCTCTCATTTCCCCTTCCCTGACTCTAGTCAGATGAAGGGTCTCGACCTGAAACGTCACCCATTCCTTCTCTCCAGAGATGCTGCCTGTCCCACTGAGTTACTCCAACATTTTGTGTCTACCTTCTCTCCAGAGATGCTGCCTGTCCAGCTGAGTTACTCCGGCATTTTGTGTTTACCTTCTATCCAGGGATGCTGCCTGTCCCGCTGAGTTACTCCAGGTTTTTGTGTCTACCTTCTCTCAAGAGATGCTGCCTGTCCCGCTGAGTTATTCCAGCATTTTGTTATCTATCCTTAAAAACAAGCCGCCTCATAATCCTTCGCAAATGCTCAGACAAATTCTGCCTGTGGAGTACTGTTTGAGGATGACGTGGGGCACAGATTCACCAGCGTTATGTCAACTGACCCCGGCTGACTGCCAACTTTGCGTACTCTTCCATATTTATTCACTTTCAGTGCGCTAGCATGCAGTTTTACTTGCTGTAGTCTTTGACGCTAATTGGCCTGTCTCAGGAATAGTTGTTACTTGAGAAAAGTTGTCAAATACAGTAGGAAATGTCAGAAGGAATACAGTATAAAGTGACGGAATATACAATTTTCTTATTTGCACAGTGCATCCTTCATTATCCGCAAATACTAACGCTCCCACTGAGTAACTGAAGAAGCTGGATGATTCAGTGTCTCCCAGTATTGTAAGTTTACCAACTTGTTAGTAAATTTAGAATTTGTCATTACTTTAAACATGTGAGTAAATAGGGTGGCAAGACGAATTTAGAAATAACATCTCTGGTTGATTCTGGCAAAGACAGATACGGTTAGAAAGCAATGCAGCACAGTGGTACATCTGGTAGAGCTACTGCCTCACGACACCCTGGTTCGATCCTGACCTCGGGTGCTATCCGTGTGGAGTTTGCACGTCCTCCCTGTGACCACATGGGTTTTACTCCGGGTGCTCCGGTTTCCTCCCACATCCCAAAGACGTGCAGGTTTGTAGGTTAACTGGCCAATGTTCAGTTGCCCTGAGTGTGCAGGGAGCGGATGAAAAAGTGAGAAAGGATAGAGTAAATGTGAACGGGCGATTGCCAGTTGGTGTGGACATGGTGGGCGGAAGGACCTCTTTCCATGCCTTATCTTTCAATCAGATTTTCAATCAAATAAACTTTTACCATTTCAGTGCAAAGAACACGTACGGAAAAACAGTTTGCCCCACGAGGTCATTACAATGATCAAATCCTGTACTGTGTTTTTGTGGTGCCACAATCATTGTAAATGGAGTAGACTTACAACAGCCCTGACAGCTCAATGCTGGGAATCCAAGCTCGGCTGAGAACTATTGTCTGCAGCAGGGAGAAACATTACCACTATTTGTAATGTCATGGCCTGATATGCAGTCTCCATCACTCTGCCATTACAATCAAGCATGAGATCAATCTTCGTTCAATAAGGATTGCAGATGTCAAGAGTCAAGAGTAACGATGGTTTAATTGTGTAGGGAAGAAAGATGACACGGTGGCGTAGTGGTAGCGGTGAAGCTACTGCCATACAGCGCCAGAGACCCGGGTTCGTTCCTGACTACAGGTGCTGTCTGTACAGAGTTTGTACGTTCTCCCCATGACCTGCGTGGGTTTTCTCCGAGATCTTCAGTTTCCTCCCACACTCCAAAGACATACAGGTTTGTCGGTTAATTGGCTTGGTATGAATGTAAGATTGTCCTTAGTGTGTGTAGGGTAGTCTTAATGTGTGGGGATCGCTGGTCGGCGTGGTCTCCGTTGGTAGTAGGGACTGTATGTCTCGGCTAAATTAAACTAAACTCGCTGCAGATGCTGTTTTACGCTGAAGAGAGACACAAAATGCTGGAGTAACTCAGCGGGTCAGGTAGCATCACCGGAATGAAGGAATGGGTGATGCTTCAGGTTGAGCCCTTTCTTCAGACTGAGAGTCAGGGGAAAGAGCAACGAGAGATGTAGATGGCGATATGGAGAGATATAGAACAAAGAAATGAAAGATGTGCAAAAAAGCAATGATCAAGAAAGTAGTCCATTGTTAGCTGTGGGCCAGGTGAAAACGGACAATGAAACTCACCAGCACGACAGCGAAACTAATACAATGACTAGGGTGGGGGAGGAACGGAGAGAGAGGGGATGCACCCAGCTGAATTATCCAGCATTAAGTGTTTAATTGTCACATTTACTGAAAAGGAACATTGAAATTCTTACTTGTAGTAGCACAACAGGTCTGTAAACAGAGTACTCAACAGATCATATAATAAAGAAGCAAAATAAAATAAATTAAATAAATTAAATAAAACCAATATTTGTGCAAGGACTTGCTGGAAACAGAATCAGGCATAGCTAAAATTGATGTGCCAACAAGATGAAGCCATAAGACTGGATTACATCAAGCTAATGATCGGTGTTGGAGAGAGTTAGCAGCTTCATATTCCTGGCTGTGAACATTTAATGGGTAACTTGTCCTGGCCCACCACATAGATGCAATAATGCAGAAGGCATGCCAGGGTCTCACGTTTCTTAGATTTTTAGTTTAGTTTGGAGATACAGCGCAGGATCAGAACCTTCGGCCGACCGAGTCTGCACCAACCAGCGATCCCCGCACATTAACACTACCCTACTCACACTAGCGACAATTTTACATTTATACCAAGCCAATTAACCTACAAACCGGCACGTCTTTGGAGTGTGGGATGAAACTGAAGATCGCAGAGAAAACCCACGCAGGTCACCGGAGAACGTACAAACTCCGTACAGACAGCACCCGCGGTCAGGATTGAACCCGGGTCTCCGGCACTGTAAGCGCTGTATGGCTGCAACTCTACCGTTGTGCCACCATGCCTATGGTAGAGATGGTTAAAGAGATTTGGTGTGTTTGTCAATAACAAACTTTTACTGATGTACTAAGCAAAGCATCGTGGCCCGTCATGGCAAATTCCAACACGCAGAAACGAAAGAGGCAGAAACAGAGGGAGAGATGGGCTCAGCCTGGTCGATTATGCCCAGGGCCCTCTCCTCCACCGAAAGCATCCACATGAAGAGCTGCCTCACGAAGGAGGCACCTATCATCAAAGATCCCCACTAACTCAGTCACGCCTTCTTCTCACTGCTACCATCGGGCAGGAGGTACAGAATCCTGAATTCCCACACCAGCAGGTTCAAGAACAGCTAATTTTCATACAACTATCAGGTTCTTCAACTGACTTCACAACCTGAATCCTACCTTGACAATGGAACATTACAACCCACCTCTTGCACTAGTTCAGTTTGGTTTATTGTCACACGTACCGAGGTACAGTGAAAAGCTTTTGTTGCGTGCTAACCAATCAGCGGGAAGACAATACATTATTACAAGCAACCTATTTACAGTGTGCAGATACACGATAAGGGACCAATGTTTAGTGCAACTTTTGCAGTAAAGGGCCATTCTTTGGAAAGTGAACCAAAATATCACACACGTGACCAGATGTCATCACATCAAATAATGCATTAAAAAAATGCTTGTAAGAGATTAATCTTATTCATTGCTATTTTCCTACCTACAGAACTATAATGCATGTCTGCTAAAGATATGAACATTCTAGCTTTTGAAAATTCACAAGTTTGTAAGATAAAACTGAGTTATGAAAAAATGCTTCCGTATGGCCAGACATATTTGACGTCTGACCCTAAACATTATCAGAAGAACATAAATATTTAAATTGTTCCCGCTGCACCAAAAAATCCCAGAGCATCATAAAGGACATTTCCCACCCCGGACACTCCCTGTTTGAACTGTTGCCGTCAGGCAGACGGTACAGATCTACAAGGACGAACAGACTAAAAAACAGTTTTTACCCCACTGCTATCCGTAAATGTAGCCGCCAAGGAACGCAGGGGGGAGATATTACTAAGGGACGTGGTACACTGTGAAATCGACAGAAGGATAGAGGGTTGGGTGTGTATGCCTGTGTTCGTGATATTTATTTAGTTGTTTATCTTTTAATATTTTACCTTGTATGTATCGTTAGCTTTTAGAAATGTTTGAATGGTGCACTGACTGGCTGACATTTTTAAATTTCGTTGTACATGGCTCATGTTGCAATGACAATAAAGAAACTATTCTATTCTATTGATATTTTAAAAAAAAGTATCATATACAGTACAAAACAATATACCCGTAATGCTTTCAGAATTAGAAGATATGTATTCCACAATTTTTCATAATTTGTTCACACACGTGACTATGAAAGGGCCAAAAAATGACTCGTATCTTGTATCAACTAGTCTGGCTCCTACTTCTTGTATTGTTCATGTATTGAAAGCACAATGTAAATGTGAGTTGTTGTTCGAGAGTGTAGTTGGAATACTTCTGCCTTTTACACCAAACACCATGCAACAAACTGACAGGAGTGTTGCCAAACTAATCAAAAAATCCCATAACATAACGTGTCAAAAATGAATGGGTAATTGTGAGTCCACACACATTGAGTAATTCTGCAACTGGATTGTGTATCAAGGTAATAATGCCTTGATGGGATTAAGTTATTAGGGAAACCAATTGAAGAAAGCTTTAACAGTTCATCAAAAGAAAGACTGCAAATTCTGTAAACCGAAAATAAAAAAAAAACTGAATATGGAATCTATTGCCAATATTTTGGTCACAGTTTATCAACCTTGAGATATGTCACATCCATGGAGTGCATTTCAATCTGTTTTATTATACACTATAATGGGTTTTGTGGGTGGTGCAATTTTCTTCTCTTTCCTGTTACAGCGAGCCAGGAGAAGGTGCCCGATCTCATCAGAACTGAATCAGGTGATTTGATTTGAACTGAAGTGGCATTATGCTCTGATTTGACCGCAGCAATGTTGGAGGGAAATCTGATACATATTACAGAGAAAAAAAAATTACTATACTCCCATTTTAAAATGGAATACTTGACCGAAACATGGCTTTGGGAAACTAAATTGTTGCAACGCCCACCCAGCCAAAATGATAAAAATCAACCAAACTGAACTGCTTCTGAACAAGAATCAACATGCAATTAATAGAATTAATTCTGAAGAAGAGTCTTGACTAGAAACGTCGCCCATTCCTTCTCTCCAGAGATGCTGCCTCACCCGCTGAGTTACTCCAGCATTTTGTGTCTACATGCAATTAATAGTGTAGGAATGAACTGCAGATGCTGGTTTACAATGAATTAGAGCACATGGTTGGCAGACAGGAAGCAACAGTCGGAATTAACGTGTCCTTTTCAGAAGTGACTAGTGGAGTGCCGCAAGGCTCAGTGCTGGGACCCCAGTTATTTTCAATATGTATTAACGATTTAGACGAGGGAATTAAACGTAACATCTCCAGGTTTGTGGATGACACAAAGCAGAGGAGGATGCTATGAGGCTTCAGGGTGACTTGAATAGGTTGGGTGAGTGGGCAGATGCATGGCTGATGCAGTATAATGTGGATAAATGTGAGGTTATCCACTTTGGTGGCAAGAACAGGAAGGCAGATTATTATCTGAATGGTGTCAAATTAGGAAAAGGGGAGGTGCAACAAGACCTGGGTGTCCTCGTACATCAGTCGCTGAAAGTAAGCATGCTGGTACAGCAGGCAGTGAAGAAAGCATGTTGGCCTTCATTGCGAGAGGATTTGAATTTCGGAGCAAGGATGTCCTACTGCAGTTGTACAGGGTCCTGGTGAGAACGCATCTGGTGTACTGTGTACAGTTTTGATCTACTAATTTGAGGAAGGACATTATTGCTATTGAGGGAGTGCATTCCCGGGATGGCAGGACTGACATATGTTGAAAGAAATGGTCGACTGAGCTTGTATTTACTTGAATTTAAAATGATGAGAGGGGATCTTATAGAAACATATAAAGTTATTTTTAAGGGATTGGACAGGCTAGATACCGGAAAAATGTTCCGGATGTTGGGGGATTCCAGAACCAGGGGTCACAGTTTAATAATAAGGGGTAGGACTGAGATGAGGAACAACTTTTTCACCCAGAGAGTTGTGAATCTGTGGAATTCTCTGTCACAGAAGGAGGTGGAGGCCAATTCACTGGTTCAGGTTCAGCTCCAACTCAATAATCAAGTTTGCTGATGACACTGTGGTGGTGGGCCTGATCTCAGACAACGATGAGAAGGCCTACCGGCAGGAGGTGGCTGATCTGGCATTCTGGTGTCAGGACAACAGCCTCCTCTTGAACATCAAAAAAACTAAGGAGCTGATCGTAGACTTTAGGAGGGCACATCATCCGAGGATGTACACACCATTGAGGATAAATGGGGTTACTGTGGATAGGGTGAGCTGTTTTAAATATCTGGGAGTCCACATTTCTGAGGATATGACATGGACATCACACACCGCAGCATTCGTGAGTAAGGCAAGGCAGCGCCTTTACCACCTCAGGCAATTGAGGAAATTCAGAGTGTCTCCGAGGATCCTCGAGTGCTTCTACTCAGCGGTGGTGGAAATCATCTTGTCCGGAAATATTACCATCTGGTTTGGACATTGCTCTGCCCAGGACAAGAAGGCTCTGCAGAGAGTAGTGCGTTCGGCCGAACGCACTAGATTTAGCTCTTTGGGCTAAAGGAATCAAGATATGGGGAAAAAGGGAACGGGGTACTGATTTTGGATGAGCAGCCATGATCAAATTGAATGGCGGTGCTGGCTCAAAGGACTGAATGGCCTACTCCTGCACATATTATCTATGTTTCTATGTTTCTATAGACACAAAGTACTAGAGTAACTCAGTGGGTCAGACAGTATCTCTGGAGAAAAGGAATAGGTGACGTTTTGGGTCGAGACCCTTCTTTGGACTGAAAGGGAAATAAGAGATATAGACGGTGATATAGAGAGATATAGAACAAATGAATGAAAGATATGAAAAAAGGACCAATGATAAAGGAAGCAGACCATTGTAAGCTGTGGGCTAGGCGACAACGAGTAACAGATAATGAGACTAAACAAGACAACTTTGAAGCTAGTCAAAGAGAGAAGGGATGCAATGGTCACAAAGTTAGAGAAATCAATATTGTAAGCTGTATGAGGTGCTGTTCCTCCAATTTGTGTTTGTCCTCACTCTGACAATGGAGGAGGCCCAGGACAGACAGGTCAGTGTGGGAATGGGAAGGGGAATAATAAATAGTGTCAGACATTTTTATCTTATCAGCACTAAATAAAATTTAGGGCTGGGCTAGGATGATGTTCTATTGAAGGGGAGATGGGAATGGGGAATTGTAACAATCTGATAGAATGGACAGGGCGGTTGGATATGTGGGGGCATTAAAAAGATTTCACTTCACTTGAGTGGCCTGGAAATTTATGAGGATGGTGCCAGGATTCAAGGGCCTGAGTTTAGTTTAGTTTAGTTTAGAGATACAGCGTGGAAACAGGCCCTTCGGCCCACCGAGTCCGCGCCGACCAGCGATCCCTGCACACTTACACTATCCTACACACACTAGGGAAAATGTTGGTGGGAGGAAACCGAAAATCCCAGAGAAAACCCACGCAAGTGGAGAACATAGAAACTGTACAGACAGCATTGATAGTCAGGATCGAACCTGGGTCTCTGGTGCTGTAAGGCAGTAGCTCTACTGTTATACCACCGTACCGACGGAGAGTAACTGCAAATTGGAAGAATAGCACCTCAGATGTATTCACGAGAGAGTTACAGTAGATATAACTCTTAGGGCTAACGGAATCATGGGATATGGGGAGAAAGCACGAACAGGGTACTGATTCTGGGTGATCAGCCATGATCATATTGAATAACAGTGCAGGCTTGGAAGGGCCAAATGACCTACTCCTGCACCTATTTTCTATGTTTCTCCATTTCTATGGGTCAGGCAGAATCTCTGGGTAATATGGATGGGTGATGTTTTGGGTCAGGTCCCTTCTTCAGATTTCTAAACCTTTCACCCCCTTGCTCATCAGCAATCTATCTATCCCTGCTTTAAAAACATACTCTGTTTTCACAGCCCTTTCAGGGGAAGATTTCCAAGAGAGTCATGGAGCTTAGCAAGCCTGTATTTCACCTCATCCCTGTCTTATTGGGATGACACCTTATTTTAAAATAGATTCTGCTTTGAATTTGAATGTGTAATGCTCGGTCCACTGAAATGTTCATCTTTCGCTGCGAGTTAGTTCTTGGCCGCTTGCAACAAGTCCATGGCTTTAATGTTTATTTCTCAATAAAAGTGCACAGATCAAATCCTCTTAGAGCTTCGGATGCAAGTTATTTACAGCAAGCCTTTAAGATGCCTGCAACTGAGTAACACACTGCACAGCTACAGTAGCTCAAATGCATAATATGCTCAGGGACATAGGATGCAGAGGAACTAGAAATCAAAGAGAACTTAAATAAAATTTATATTAGATCTGCCGGAATTGTAATAATTCCAGGGCCAAGCAATTGCCTGCCCAACTGTTATGGAAAAAGTCCTTCAAAATGACAGTATGGCAGTAGCTGGTCATAAAAGAGTGACAATTCACTTGTTTTTTCCTTGAGTGCGCTAATACAGAATTTGTCCATTATAAACTGACCTCCTGCACCAACTCTGTCAAGCTTCTTTCGAATTTTGAAAGTTTCAGTCTAAACTGCAGAACATATACTGTCCCTCCCATGTTTTGAGAGGTGGGGGACAATCCCCCCCCACCCCACCCCACCCCATGTTTTGGAATCAGAATTTCGAAATTCGGTGAAAAAAAATCTATTAAAATCTCCGCTTTCTGCGAGACAGTGGGGGTGTCACTGTTAAGCGCTTGTTAAATGTCTCTATTAACATCATATTAACACAATGTGTCACCAATTGTGTTTTGGCCTTCAAGTATCACAGAGAATTTCTTAAAGCTGTTTGATGTGGGTACAATTACCGTTTGAACTAATTGGATGTATTGGTGGATGGGAAAAATTTAAACGAGTATTGGATTTAAATGACAGGTCATTAAAGGTTCCAGTCAAACAGGTTTCCTGGTTGACTTGCAGGTAAGCCCCTCATTCACGTCACTCACGTTATTTAGTACTTTTTTCCCCATCTCTCGCTCTCTCTCTCTCCCCCCTCCAAGGTTGGTTCTTCTCTTTGCCTTTATTTGTTTCAGTTTTATTTGTTTAAGTGTTATTTATCACATTGTAGCATTTGAAAGATTCACGCACGTATCAGACGCTTTCTAAGGGCTGAATCGAGCCATCGCGGGGCCTTTCGTTGCCCGGTTTGAATGAAATCAACTGCTGTGTCAAGGCGATCAAGTCTCCCAATGTTGAAGCCCCGGCCGGCCGATTTTAAGCCGTGCTGGGCAATGAAAGGACCCGCGAACGGGCCGATTCAAGCCCCACAATTTGGGGCGGATTAAGCTGTTGTTGCTGGAGCTGGGATTCGGTCACCAACCATGTCAGCTCCCGATGTTACTGTCCACAGGGCCCACGGCTGAAGCCTCCAAAGCCTCGCGTGTGTTTGTGTGTGTGTGTGCACGCATGCATGTGCGAGCGGCCACCAAGAAATTGTGTCCCCCCCCAAATAGTGTCCCTCCCATGTTTTGATAGTGATTTCCGCCCCTGCATATACAGCCAATCTGCTAAAATTCTCTCCTTTTAATTCAATCAATTCACTCAAACACTCATCTCTGCAATTTCAGCACTCGTCTCTGCAACTGGATCCTCGGTTTCCTGACCAACAGAGCCCAATCAGTGAGGTTGTGGACAAATCATCCTCCACGATAATCCTCAATACCAGTGCTCCCGCAAGAATGCATTCCCAGCCCCTTTCTCCACGCCATGTACACCCACGACTGCGCAGCCATGTACTAATAAAATATGCAGCTGGCACCACCATTGTGGGCCCAGTATCAAATAATGATTGGACGGAATACAGGAAGGAGATTGAGGTCCTCATGTCCTGGTGTCGAGACAACAACCTTTCCCTCAATGTCAGCAAGACAAAGGAGATGGTGATCAACATCAGGAAGTGAAGCGGTACACACATACCCCAGTTTGCATTGACGATGCCGAAACAGAGATGGTTGAAAACTTCAACTTCCTTGGAGTCAATATTCACCAGCAACTTCTCCCCTGACCACCCATATTGAAGCAATCACCAAGAAAGCACACCAACGCCTCTACTTCCTTAGAAGACTTGGAAAGTTTGGCATGTCCCCTACAACTCTCACCAACTTGTACAGATGCGCCATAGATAGCATATTTATCAGAATGCATCACAGCTTGGTTTGGAAAGCTCCATCCAAGACCGCAAGAAATTGCAGCAAATTGGGGCCTCACCTCAGGCCAATTGAGCACAATCCAAATCCCAATTGACTAATTATTAGCCCTCTTGATTCTTTACCCCACAGCAAGAACAAATGAAACATAGACCTCAATGCTGCAGCTTTGGACTAAAAGCAGAAACTTCTGAATCTGGGTGATTTTCAGTGCAATTGCTCTGCTTACTGAACAAACTGATCTTGGGCTAACAGGATAGTACGTGACATTGCTGGAAGCAGTCTGATTATATTGTTCTCGCAAAGAGGAGTAAAATTGTCAAGGATTGTCACTTCACTTTGTGATGCGATTAAACCTTTTGGAGAGTGCACATGGTAGGTGAGACATCGGTTGGGTTCAACCTCACTAATGTTCAGATTTAAAGTCTGTTTTGATGCATCTGTGGAATAATCATTAAGGTGGGTGAAGAGATGCAGCTACATGAACCAGCAAATCATTAGGGAAGTGGTGAAAACTAAAATGGAGAACATTGTTTATTTCGAGACGAGTAGAATGCAAAAGCAGGGATGTAATGTTGCGGCTTTATAAGGCGCTGGTCAGACCGCATTTGGAGTATTGTGAGCAATTTTGGGCTCCATATGTGAGGAAGGATGTACTGGCGCTGGAGAGGGTCCAGAGGAGGATAACGAGAATTATCCCAGGAATGAGTGGGTTAACATATGATGATCGTTTGACGGGGCTGGTCCTGTACTCGCTGGAGTTTTGAAAGATGAGGGGGGGCCTGATTGAAATTTACTGAATAGTAAAAGGCTCGGATAGAAGGATGTGGAGAGGATGTTTCCACTAGTGGGAGAGTGTCTAGGACCAGAGGCTATAACCTCAGAATAAAAGGATGTTCCTTTAGGAAGGAGACGAGGAGGAATTTCTTCAGGAAGGAGACGGGGAGGAATTGGTGGAGAATCTAAGGAATTAATTGCCACAGATGGCTGTGAAGGCCAAGTCAATGGATATTTGTAAGCAGAGATTAATAGATTCTTGCTAAGTACAGGCATCAGGGTTTATGGAGAGTTGGAAGTAGAATGGGGTTGAGAGGGAGGGATAGATCAGCCATGATTGAGTGGTGGAATAGACTTGATGGACCAAATGGACTAATTCAGTTCCTATCACATGAACATTTCCCTAGAAGAAATTACACGTTGCATGGCAGAGATTGCTGCAGTATTAATGTGACATGAATGTTTTAAATCAGATGCATGGATGGATTGAATTTAATTAAGAATTCCTTTCTCCTCCACAAAACCTTCTTTAATTGATGGCAATTTCAACTTGGAGGAAATTCATGTGGATTTGCTGCTTGTGCAACCTTATTTAGAACATATTGAGGTTCTTCAAGGTTAAATTGTGGGTGTATCAAGCTGATGCAAAGCTTTGGCCTATTTGCCTTGGTGTTGATTCATGTCATACCTCCTAATTCATTCTTCCGAAATAATAAATCCACTGAGGTAACAAAGGATAATGACTAACATTGTTGTTGTCCATATTGATTTCTACACGTTAAATCTAGTTATAATGCCTTCATCAGCAGATTGTTTTTTTTTTATTATTTAGAACTAAAGACTCGAGTGAACTGGGATAAAATTAACCCAGAGAAAGTGGGATGCCAATGTCGATAGAGTCATAGAGTGATACAGCGTGGAAATAGGCCCTTCGGCCCTACTTGTCCACACTGGCCAACATGTCCCAGCTACACTAGTCCCACCTGCCCACATTTGGCCCCTATCACTTCAAACCTGCCCTATCCCATTTACATGTTTCGTAAATGTTGGGGTAGTCCCTGCCTCAACTACCTTCTCTGGCAACTTGTTCCATACCCCACCATCATTTGTGTGAAAATGTTACCCCTCAGATTCCTATTAAATCTTTTCTCCTTCACCTTAAACCTGTGTCCTCTTGTCCTCGATTCACCTCCTCTGGAAGAATATTTACAATGAACACAGGTTTAGACTTTAGAGATACAGCGTGGAAACGGGCTCTTTAGCGCACTAAGTCCACGCTGACCAGCGATCACCCCGTACACTTGCACTATCCCATAGAGTAGGGGACAATTTAGGAGACAATTTTCAGAAGCCAATTAACTTGCAAACCTGCACTTCTGTGAATAGTGGGAGGAAACCGGAGTACCCGGAGAAAACCAATGCGGTTACAGGGAGAACGTTCAAACTCTGTAAAGGCAGCATCCGTAGTCAGGATCGAACCCAGATTTCTGCCGTTATAAGGCAGCAACTCTACCATTGCGCTGCCATGCTGCCCCAAACTTCCCAAAGCCTATGTAACCACAGACACTGCTGTGTACAGTATGGTCTTGCACCGGTTAAGCTACTGTTATCGGGAATCTACTGTGTTGAACTGATGTTCCTAAGTTCATATCTGATGTTGGCAGCCGGGGAATTTCAGCTCAGTTAATTAACCAAATTCAGTTAAATATAGCAAACTGGCCTCATAATTGGTGACATTCCTGGATTGATGTCAAAAAAGCATTTGGTTCATTAATGCGTTTCTGTTTTCCGTCTGACCCATATATGACTCCACACAGAAAAACCATTGACTCCATCCTCCGAATTATTCCAACAAACCACTTGGTCTACGGGCAATTAGTGATGAGAATGAAACGCTGACCTTACCATTGAAAACCATGTCTTGTGCATGAATAATAAAATATAGTTTTAAATTGCACTGAGATAGTGTAAGAGCAGAAGAGGTTTTCTAAAGAGGCAGCATCACCGTGAGGGAGACTGCAATCCCGTTTTTTTGATATTTAGCGCAAACCTCCTAACAGCTTTGCTGCTCGTTAAGCATACTTGCGATTTTCAGCATCACTCGGCTCCAAGTGAGGGAAGTCACCCAAGCTTGTTAGAGGTAAAGATGAATCCACTCTTAAACTTCTGTGAGGACATTAAATGGCGTAACGGCAGGGCCACCGGTTCATTTAACTGAGTGGTGCTTTGGTTGTTGAGGGCGCCAGGGAACTGTTAGCCAAGCTCATTAATAGGGCTGATTACTTTCACCTTGTGAAGGAGTGAAGGTACTTGCTTACTGTGGTCGGAATGCCATATGGCCTTCTAATGGGACTAAGCATATTGCAGTAAGCATGCTTTGACCTCTTCTCTCTTATTCCCACACTTTTATTCGTGATGGGTTTTAGAATGTCCAGAACTGTAAACTGTAAGTTTAGGAAGGAACTGCAGATGCTGGTTTAAACCGAAGATAGACACAAAATGCTGGACTAACTCAGCGGGACTGGCAGCATCTCTGGAGAGAAGGAATGGGTGACGTTTTGGATCAGGACCCTTCTTCAGACTGAAAGGGTCTCAACCTGAAACATCACCCATTCTCTCTCTCCAGAGATGCTCCCTGTCCCGCTGAGATACCCCAGCATTATGTGTCTGTCTTCCCTTTAAGTCAAGAAAATTTTATTTCTATAGCACATTTAAAAACAACTCTCGTTGACCAAAGTGATTGGTGCATTAAGTGTTCAAGAAGGAACTGCAGATGCTGGAAGATCGAAGGTACACAAAATTGCTGGAGAAACTCAGCGGGTGCAGCAGCATCTATGGAGCGAAGAAAATAGGCGACGTTTCGGGCCAAAACCCTTCTTCAGATTGGTGCATTAAGTTTAGTTTAGTTTAGGTTAGAGATACCACGTGGAAACTGGCACTTTAGCCCACCGAGTCGGCGCCCACTGGTGATCCCCGCACACTGACACTATCCAACACGTACCAGGGACAATTAATGATTTTACCAAGCTGTTTAATCTGCAAACCTGTACGTCTTTGGAGTGTGGGAGGAAACGGAGGTCCCGGAGAAAACCCACGCAGGTCACAGGGAGAAAGTACAAACTCTGCACAGACAGCACCCATAGTTACGATTGACCACGGGCCTCTGGCGCTGTCAGGCAGCAACCCTACCGCTGCTGCCAACATGCCGTCCCTTTAAGAACTCCCTTTAAGATCTATCATCAGTCTGATTTCACCCACTTTCTCTCTCTCTCTCTCCCTCTCCCTTGTGAAGAATCCATTTTCCCTACGAACCGCCTGGGGATATCTAACAATGTTAAAGACAGGACGTGAGTAGATGCTGCTGTTAAGATTCAATCTACTCAATGTAATTTTTATACCATCACGAGCAGTTACAGTGACTAATAACCTGGACAGTGGATAATAAAAGGATATTAATGTATTTTTAATGTCATTCCTCCATATTTATAGTAATAACTGACAATTGATTACACAAATATTACCTGGCTTTACTTTTAAAAGAAGCAAATTAAATAATAATTGCATGTCCAAATGGAGAATATACTTGGCCCTGCTGTAGAGTTGAAACTGATTGAAATGAGTGCCTTGGCATCAGTTCAAAGATACTTCTGGTTGTAAACCAATCCTTCTTGTTGAAATTGGAACTGATTTGTAGCTACCTGTATCTCCACAGATAAAGATGTTCATAACACCTCAGGTCTTCTTTTAGCAAGAGGGTTCATTAATATACATCATTTCAATTTCTCAGACAGCCTCCTCATACATGTAACGTCTTCAAGGCCATCTATCAACCAAATAAATTAATCATTTGTCCAAAACTATAACTGGAGCAACGTTTGCATTTATTAGGCACCTCATGCAAAGCTACCTAAAAGTCTGAAGAAGGGTCACGATCCAAAACGTTCCCCATCCATGTTCTCCAGAGATGCTGCCTGACCCACTGAGTTATATGTCCTTAAACCTTGTGTCCTTTTGTGTAAAATAGCATCTGCAGTTCCTTGTTTCTACGTTCTAAGAATATGTTAATTCAGCAGAATTTGGCAATGAGCTAAAGTAGGAGGTGTTGGGTCAAACGACCAAAATCTTGGTCAAGGAGGTTTTTAAGGAGAAACGTAAAGGAGGAGAGAGTCTCAAAGGTGGATATGTTTAGGGATGAATTTTCAATGTGCAGGGCCTTGGAAATTGAAGGTTTGGCCACCAGTGTTGGAGTAATTGGATTTGGATGGAAACAGAAGGACATTTTCCATGATTGTAATTATTGTAATGCTGATATTTCTGCAAAAGGAGTGTATTTGGATTAAAATGGCACTGGAAGTCTATGAAACCAACATTTCTAATTAAATGGCACTGAAAGTGCATGAAATAGACAATAGACAAAAGACAATAGACTATGGACAATAGGTGCAGGAGTAGGCCATTCGGACCGTCGAGCCAGCAACGCCATTCAATACCATCATGGCTGATCATCCACAATCAATACCCCGTTCCCGCATTCTCGCCATATCCCCATGGCTCCGCTATCTTTAAGAACTCTATCTAACTCTCTCATGAAAGCATACAGAGAATTGGCCTCCACTGCCTTCTGAGGCAGATTCACAACACTGGGTGAAAAGGTTTTTCCTCATCTACGTTCTCAATGGTCTACCCCTAATTCTTAAACTATGGTCCCTGGTTCTGGATTCCCCCAACATTGGGAACATGTTTCCTGCCTCTAGCGTGTCCAATCCCTTAATAATCTTATATGTTTCAATAAGATACCCTCTCATCCTTCTAAATTCCAGAGTATACAAGCCCAGCTGCTCCATTCTATCAACGCATGACAGTCTCGCCATCCTGGGAATTAACCTCGTGAACCTGCACTGCACTCCCTCAATAGCAAGAATGTCCTTCCTCAAAATCAAAATAACTCTTAGGGCTAACGGAATCAAGGGGTATGGGGGAAAAAGCAGGAATGGGGTACTGATTTTAGATGATCAGCCATGATCATATTTAATGGTGGTACTGGCTCGAAGGGCCGAATGGCCTACGTCTGCACCTATTTTTTTTATGTTTCAATCACTCTACAACTAATAGCGCATATTTAAGTTGTCAAAATACAGTAAGTCTACTGAGAATGCAGATTACTGCAGTGCTTTGGAGTCTGTAATTACAAATTGACCTCTGCAAATTGCCCCTGAGTGTGTAGGGAGTGAATGAGAATGTTGAATATCATAGAACTCGTGTTTAGTTCAGTTCAATTTAGTTTATTGTCATGTGTACCGAGGTACAGTGAAAAGTTTTTGTTGCGTGCTAACCAGTCAGCAGAAAGACAATACATGATTACAATCGAGCCATTAACAGTGTATAGATACATGATAAAGGAATAACGTTTAGTGCAAGGTACAGTCAGCAAAGTCAGGTCAAGGATCATCCAAGGGTCACCAATGAGGTAGATAGTAGTTCAGGACTGCTCTCTGGTAGTGGTAGAATGATTTGGTTGCCTGATTATAGCTGGGAAGAAACTGTTCCTGAATCTGGAGGTGTGCATTTTGGAGTGGGGGCAAAGGAGGAATGAGGGGTTTAGTCAGGTGGTGTTGAGGTAGTGACTCAGAATAATAGAGCAGGAAATGAAACAGTATATCCTGGGCTGCTTCTACAGAGTGTAATGTACATATTTAGCACAACACACATTTAATTTTCCAGGAACAATCCTCTTTGACTCTGGGAATCTTTTAGGGTTGATGTGATAGGTTTAAGGTGAAGGGGAAAAAAAATAATAGGAATGTGAGGGGTAACCTCTTCACACAAAGGGTGGTGGGTGTATGGAACAAGCTGCCAGAGGAGGTACTGCAGTTGAGGCAGGGACTATCCCAACATTTAAGAAACAGTTAGACAGGTGCATGGACAGGACAGGTCTGGAGGGATATGGGCCAGACATGGGCAAGTGGGACTAGTGTTGCTGGGACATGTTGGCTGGTGTGGGCAATTTGGGCCAAAGGGCCTGTTTCCACACTGTATCGCTCTATGACTGTATGATTAACAAACTTCTAGGGTAACTGGTAAGTGGGTGTATTTTAGTTTAGTTTAGAGATACATCATGGAAATATGCCCTTCAACCCACCAATTCCTTCTAACTAATTTCTTCTGCCTTCACATGATTCATAATCCCCCCCATTTCCTGCATGTTTATACGCCTATTTAAAACCATATTATACACCACTGCCCTATCTGCCCCCATCACCGCCATTGCCTAATATAACATGATTAAAATAGTGAGAGTATACCACAGACAAGAATTTATGCAAGCATACTTGTTGGTTGTCCAAAAGTTGTGGATGAAAAAAAGGTTTAGTTGAGTTTAGTTAGTTTATTTTAGTTTAATTTAGTTTTGATTAGTTTACTTTAGAGATACAGGGCGGAAACAGGCCCCTTAGCCAACTTTGCCCACGCCGACCTTCAATCACCCACTGGCTTTACCCTACACTAAACATTATTCCCATATCTTGTATCTGTAAACTGCGAATGATTCGATTGTAACCATGTATTTTCTTCCTGCCGACTGCATAGCATACAACAAACGCTTTTCATTGGACCTCTGTACACGTGACAATAAATGAAACTAAATTAGAATCATGAAGTGTGTTTTCTTTTTGGCCACTTACTCACAAATGTTTAAGGATGAGCAGGAGGTTGGAGCCTGGGATTTGGCCATCAGATGAAGGCAAGGAGATGAGGGGTGTTGGCACATTGCTTTGTGGTTTTAAGGCTAAGGGGAGATGCAATACATATACCGATGAAGGTCTAGTTTGATGTTGCTCTGGGAGTGCTCAATGGGTAGGCCATGCTTGGCCAACCTTGCCCAACCTCTCAGGCAATGCTTAAAAACAAGCTTGCACAGGCAATGTCACCCAGACATGAAAATAACTCTTACTGTATCTCATTCCAGGAAAATAAATAATCTTCATGTTGAAATGGCCTGGATAGTATGTGGATGAGGACAGAATGGTGGGAGAGTCTAGGACCAGAGGTCATAGCCTCAGAATTAAAGAACGTTACTTCAGGAAGGAGATGAGGAGGAATTTATTTAGTGAGAGCATGGCGAATCTGTGGAATTCATTGCCACAGAAGAGTGTGGGGGCCAAGTCAATAGATATTTTTAAGGGAGAGATGGATAGATTATCGATGAATATGGGTGGCAGTTATGGGGAGAAAGCAGGAGAATGGGGTTAGGAGGGAGAAATAGATCAGCCATGATTGAATGGTGAAGTAGACTTGATGGGCTGAATGTCCTAATTCTGCTCCTACCACATGAACACAAAAAACACATTTTATTATCTCCTGTTGGACAGGAAAATGTAAAAAAAAATTCAACTTCAATTTTATAATTCTTTCTGTCAAAAAGGTGAAATAAAATATGCAAACAGCTGGTGTCTGTTGAATAATTGTCCCTGTTCCACGACACAAAGATTCTCATGTATTTACCAAACAAACGCTCATATTTATAAGGGAGGCGTTGACAGGTAGCCGTGATTCATGTTTATTTTTGTTTATTAAATCAACAGGTCTATTAGCATGAGTTGCTAATGAACAAAATTAATCTTTGCACAAAAACATTTCTTTGCACGTATCCACTAGTGGGAGAATTTAGGACCAGAGGGCACAACCACAGAATACAAGGACGTTCTGTTAGGAAGGAGATGAGGAGTAATTTCTTTAGTCGGAGGGTGGTGAATCTATGAAATTCTTTGCCACAGAAGGTTGCGGAGGCCAAGTCAATGGGTATTTTTAAGGTAGAGATTGATATCGTAAAAACTTTCACTATTTGATAAGTTTCAATGAGGTCCCCCCCTCATCTTTCTATACTCCAGCGAGTAGAGGTGTTAAATCCACAAATTGCAAACTTAACAAAGGTCATTTGTTTCTACATTTAGGGACGGCATGGTGGCGCAGCGGGTAGAGCTGCTGCTTTGTAGTGCCAGAAACCCAGGATTGATCCTGACTTTGTGCTGTCGGTATGGGAGTTGCACATTCCCCCTGAGACCCTATGGACTTCCTCCAGGTTCCACCCACATTAGTTCTTTAGTCAGAGGGTTGTAAATCAGTGAAATTCATTACCACTAAATGTAGTGGAGTTCAAGTTAATGGATATTTTTAAGATGGAGATTGATAGATTCTTGATTAGTACGGGTGTCAGAGGTTATGGGGAGAAGTCATGAGAATGGGGATGAGAGGAAAGGATAGATCAGTTTCAGTTGAGTTTATTGTCATGTGTACAGAAGTACAGTGAAAAGCTTTTGTTGCGTGCTATCCTGGCAGCAGTAATGGGCCTGTCCTGGAAAACCGGGACTTGGAACGGCGACAGTCAGAGTGGAACACACACATACACACAAACACATCGCAAAGACGGGGGACAGGGCAAGCGGGGGAGCGCTTTCTAAAAAATTCCCATGGTGCAAAGCCAAGGTGATACAGACACACACCGCGATGACCAGGAAGGTAACTAAGACGCGCTGTAACTAAGATGGCCAGCACAGTGTACGGTAAGTCCTTTAAAACAGGGGAGAGAAGGAGGGAGAAGGGGGTAGAAGGAGTGGAGACAACGTTTAAGAAGCCAGAGATAAACGGCTGTGAAGCTCGGCGGACATTTAACATTACCGGTCGGTTCCTTGGTTCTGAAAACTACTGCTTACATTTTTTTCCCCCAATGAGCCAATGAAATTCACCGGTCAGCACCGGCTCCAACCTATGGGAACCTCCGAGTCCCTTCAACCTCCTGGCAACCCACTAGGACCTCCTTGTGACTCACCTACGGGTCTAGAATTCGCCTTACTCTCCATGGCGACTTTATTCTAGTCGCTGCTAGTTTTTCAACATGTTGAAAAATTCTCAGTGACCATAATGAGGCCGTGACTAGTTCCCAAAATGTGGGAATAGACAATAGACAATAGGTGCAAGAGTAGGCCATTCGGCCCTTCGAGCCAGCACCACCATTCAGTGTGATCATGGCTGATCATCCCCAATCAGTACCGCGTTCCTGCCTTCTCCCCATATCCCCTGACTCCGCTATTTTTAAGAGCCCTATCTAGCTCTCTCTTGAAAGCATCCAGAGAACCTGCCTCCACCGCCCTCTGAGGCAGAGAATTCCACAGACTCCTCACACCATTTCTGGCTAAGAAAAATGAGTGTTTGGCGACTCAAAGTCTCCTGCAGTCACGTAAAAAGTCTAAACAGGCTTAAGACAATCCTTATTCCATTAATGACTGTGAGGACCCTGGTAATTCTGCACTCCCCCAGATCGGGAACATATTTCCACATCACACTAGTTTGTAGGTTAAAGCCACTGTAACAATCTTCCCTATCTTTTATACAGGGGTATGGAGAGATAGGCAGGAAACATGGTAAAGGATACTGCCCTCTCCCCCGCCCTCTGAGGCAGAGAATTCCCGCAGACTCCTCAGGGCAAAGACCATCAAAAGACGCTCCCATCCTGCGTTGCAACCGACCTGCTGCCCTCTGGAAGGCGCATATAGGTGCATCATGTGGGACGACTGCAAAGAATCCTGCAGTCCGAGAATGGGACAGGCCCACCATAAATACAAATTCAGCCATGCACTGACTACGGAGAGGACCAAACGGACTAATCTGCAATTCCTAGATCTGATATACGTATTATGTCCACCCCCCATCACACAGATGTGCATGTTTTTCTGTTTCTTGTTAATTGACCTAAATTGTATGTAAAAACTGAGTCCCTAAGCTTTCATTTCACTGTACATGTATGGGACAATAAATGGCATATCTATATATATCTATCTATATGTATGATGATCTGTGTTAACGCAATAGGAATAATTGCCTGTTTCCATGCCATTCTCTAAACTAAAACTAAACTAAATGTATTCTTTGAAAACTGTATGATTTCACCTTCCCTGCAGCTTGCATTAACAATGCTGTCATTTAGGCAATCACAGTGATTCGTGAATAGGCTTAAACGCCATCATGAAATACTGTAATGACCATTCATTGATAACAGAGAGATTTGATTAAAAGTATCCTGACAGATTGAAAATAGTGATGGGGAAATGCCACTGCATTGTCAGTTCTACTCTGTTGAATAAAACACCGCAGGGCAAGATCTTGCAGGTGATCCAGATGTATACGTACACGCTTGTTTACTTGTCATTTAGCTGCAGGTTAATTTCATTCAGGGGAACATACAGAAATGACAGGCAGAGAAAGACTATCCACTCCATCAAACCTGCTCAACAACACACTGACAGAATCATTGTGGGTAAACATTGATGATCCCCCTGACCACATTCAAATTTGAACGTGACTCGCTTGATTATGCCATCGCCTCTAAAAGTCAGGAGAATACAGATTTTGTGCAAGGCATTAGTGAGGCCACATTTGGAGTATTGTGTAGGAAGGAACTGCAGATGCTGGTTTACAGTGAAGATAGACATAAAATGCTGGAGTAACTTAGTTGGACAGACAGCATCTCTGGAGATAAGGTATGGGTGGCGTTTCTGGTCGAGACCCTTCTTCAGACTGTGAATTACTCCAGCTTTTTGTGTCTATCTTCAGCAGTACGACGTGTTCATCTTGTGAGATTTGTCCAAGGGAGTAAGGTTAGAGTATCCATACATCTTTAGGGATCTCCTGGCACTTTTTACTAAACTAACTAATGGTATCCTATGAATATCTTGCTGCCTACATTTCCAAATTTAGTTCTTCCCTAAGTTTAATTTAGTTTAGTTTAGTTTAGTAACTCAGCGGGTCAGGCAGCATCTCTGGAAAAAAGGAATGGGAAATGTTTCGGGTCGAGACTCTTCTTCAGACTCAAGAGTCGGTGGGGGTGCTGCGTGTCGGCTGCCATGCCAGCAGCGTGCTCGTTGTTTTGACTTTTTTTGGTGTGTCCAAATGTTTTTTTTAGTGTCTTTCGGTATGTTTTATGTGGGGGGTGGTGAGGGGGAGAAAGGGGGGAACCGCTTTTGGTCTCCTCCTCGATGGAGAGGCGACTTTTTCCATGGCGTCTCCCTCGCGGCCTAACAGCATGGATTGGAGCAGCCTTTCCCGGCGTCGGGCCCAAGAGCTTCAGCAGAGGGTGCAGCATGGACATTCTTCTTGCCGGGGACTGCCAGAGAGGAGTGCTCCGATCACTGGCCTGTTGACGTTGACATCATGGGGCTGTGATCTGCGGAGCTTCTAGCTGCGAGCGTGGTGTGGACTTATCATCCGGAGCCTGGGGTCCCTTGCCGAGGATTGCCAGAGAAGAATTCCGACCCCTGCCCCGCGGACCACGATATCCTGAAGCCTGGGTCTGCGGAGCTTCTAGCCGCGGGCGTGGTGAGGACATTCCATCGCGGAGTCTGGGATCCCTCTTCAGGGATCGCCGGAGAAGTGCTCCGACCGCTAGCCTGCGGCCTATGGCATCCTGAAGCCGCGGTCTCTGGTAAGAAAGTGCCGATTCAGACACTCCAAGCCGCGAAGTGTGTTCGACTGTCCCGACGTCGGAGTTTGGATCATCCCGGCGAGAGGGCCTGTACATCGGGCCATCTGTAGCAGTGACTACGGAGGGAATCATGGCCCCCACCATGGGTGGAAAAAGGGAGGAGGACTGGCTGAACTTTGTTGCCTTCCACGGGGTGGTAGATTGCAACCTTCGCATGGTCGGTCGTGTTTCGACAAATGCAATCAACCTGGTATGCACAATCAAATAAGATCAAATAGAACAAGTTGTCATACAACTTTAGCTGTACACGCCATACGCAAGAAGAAGAAGTTGCCTTCCACCACAATGAAGAATGCTGTGGTGGATGTTTGTGTTAAATCTTATTTTGTATTGTGTGTTCTTTTTAAGTGTATCGCTGCTGGCAAATTCATTTCACTGCACCTTTGGGTGCATGTGACACATAAAGTTGACTTTGACTTTAAAAATTGACTTTGACTTTGACCCGAAACATCACCCATTCCTTCTCTCCAGAGATGCTCCAGAGATGCTGCCTGTCCCGCTGATGTACTCCAGCCTTTTGCATCTATCTTTGGAGTATTGGGTTCAGTTTTGGTCACCCTGCAATTAGAAAGATGTAGTTAAGCTGGAAAGTGTGCAGACAGGGAGAGGTTGGACAGGCTAGGACTTTATTCATTGGATGACAGGAGAATGAGGGGTGATCTTGTAGATAGGTATATAAGATATTGAAGGGTATAGATAGGGTAAATGACATCAGTAAATGCAGATACAATCTCAGCGTTCAGGAAACATTTAGACAGGTACAGGGATATCATTGGTTTGGAGGGATATGGGCCAAATTCAGGCAGGTGGGACTAGCAGGGGCTGGTGGAACATGTTGGTTGGTGTGGGCAAGTTGGGCTGAAGGGCCTGTTTCCATGCTGTATGACTTTATGACTCCATGCAGTGTCTTTTACCCAGAGTAGGGGAATCAAGAACCAGAGGAAATAGGTATAAGGGTGGTGAATCCGTGGATTTATTTACCACAGAAGGCTGTGGAGGTCATTAATGGATAATGTAAGGCAGATATAGATAGATTCTTGATTTGAATGGGTGTTAGGGGTTATTTGGAGAAGGAAGGAAAATGGGGTAAGGAGGGAGAGATAGATCAGCCATGATTGAAAGGCAGAGTAGACGTGATGGGCCGAATTGCCTAATTCTGCAGCTATTTATGACCTTATGACCTTAAGTTGAGAGGGGAAAGATTTAATAGGAAACTGAAGGGCAACTTTTTCCCACAGAAGGTGGTTGGTACATGGAACAAGCTGCCAGAGGTGGTAATTGAAGCAGTTATTATAACACCATTTAAAAGACATTTGGACTGGTATGAGGATAGGAAAGGTTTAGAGGGATATGGGTCAAAGGTGGGCAGGTGGGAATAGTTTAGATAGGGCATCTTGGTCAGCATGGGCAAGTTGAGACGAAGGGCATGTTTCTGTGCTCAATTACTCTATGAGATTCAAGATCCCTTCCAGACCATTGAGCGTAAAAAAATGGGTTGATTCTCTGGTGCATTATGTAATCAGAGGTGCAGTGTTCAACTGAGATTTTCTTAGGTGGAAATAAAAGATCCCTGAATGTTATCTTGCATAAGGGGAATGGAATTACTCGTTGTGTAGCGGCTAATATTCTTCAAACAATATCGCTGAAAATGTTTTCTAGTTATTACCACTTTGTGGCTGGTGGGCGTTCGCTCCGCATAGATTAGCTGCATATTTCCCACCTCACAACAGTAATTGAAGATCAAAGTTATGCATTTCTAAAAAATGTTTGTTGACTTCAAAAGAGATCTGAAAGTTTCCATACAAATGCTAGGTAGACAAAAGTGCTGGAGAAACTCAGCGGGTGAGGCAGCATTTATAGAGTGAAGGAATGGGTGACGTTTCAGGTCGAGACCCTTCTTCTGACTCCGATTCAGATTCAGATTCAGATTCAACTTTAATTGTCATTGTCAGTGTACAGTACAGAGACAACAAAATGCAGTACAATATAATACAATCCATACAAATGTTGATTGTTGTTTCTCTGTGTATTGCATGAAGTGCAAATAGCTCTATTGCAAAATATAAATTAAAAAAACAGGCCTGTAAACTATGTTTACATTTTATGGATTAATGTTACTGGAATGGTTTAAACTCATTTTTCCTCAATGAACAAGCCATATGGTTGAATTAACTGATTAACCTTTCAATTATTTAGCTGGTTAGTAGTTGTCCCAGGAGATTGATGGCAAATAGAGTCATATGATGAAACAGTGTGGAAACAGGCCCTTCGGCCCAACTCGCCCACACCGGCCAACATCACAGCTACACTAGTTCCACCTGCCCACGCTTGGTCCATTTCCCTCCAAACCTGTCCTATCCATGTACCTGTCCAAATGATAGTACCTGCCACAAATTAAATGTTTCATAAATGTTGGGGGTAGTCCCAGCTTCAACTACCTCCACTGGCAGCTTGTTCCATACACCCACCACCCTTTGTGTGAAAATGTTACCCCTCAGATTCCTATTAAACCTTTTCCCCTTCACCTTGAACTTATGTCCTCTGGTCCTTGATTCCCCCACTCTGGGCAAGAGATACTGTGCATTTATCTGATGTATTCCTCACATGATTTTATACACCTCTATAAGATCACCATTATCCTCCGGCTCTCCAACGAATAGAGATCCAGTCTACTCAACCTCTCCCTATAGCTCACACCCCCTAGTCCTGGCAACATCCTCATAAATCTTCTCTGAACCCTTTCAAGCTTGACAATATCATTCCAATAACTTGATGCCCAGAGCTGAACATAATACTCCAAATGCGGTCTCACCAACTTATACAACTGCAACATGACCTCCCAAATTTTGGATGAAGGTCAATGTGTCAAAAGTCTTTTTGACCACCTTATCTACCTGCGACTCGTCCTTCATGGAACCATGCACCTGCACTCCTAGATCCTTCTGCTCTACAACACTCCCCAGAGGCCTACCATTCACTGTGTAGGTCCTGCCCAAATGCAACACCTCACATTTTGCTGTATTCCATCAACTATTTTTCAGCCCACCTGGTCAATCGATCAACATATATCGATAGGAAAAGTTTAGAGCAATGCGAGCCAAATGTGGGCAGGTGGGACTAGTTTAGATGGGCCGGCATGGGCATGGTCGGCATGGGGAAGTTGAGCCATTCTCTCATCAGTTAAAGTGTGGTCCTAACCTCCCATCTACTCATTGGAGACCTTTGAACGATCTTTAATCAGACTTTATCTTGCACTAAATAACATGCCTTTTTACCCTGTAACTGTACACTGTCGCCGGCTTGAATGTAATCATGCACCGTCTTCTCGTTGACCAGATAACATGCAACAGCTAAGCTTCTCACTCAGTACACGTGACAATAATAAACTAAACTAAACTAATGGATTAGAATGGGACCTCAGAAGTGCACCCGGATATTTAGTGAAGATCAAGAGGTTGGAGACTTGGATTTGACCATCAGATGACGGCATGGATATGAGGGGGTTGGCACATTGATTTGTGGTTTTAAGATTAAGAGGAGATGCAAGACATATACCGATGGAGGTCTAGTTTGGTGTTGTTCTGGGAGTGCTCAGTGGGTAGGCCATACTTGGACAACTAGGCCCAGCTTTTCAGGCAATGCTTAAAAACAACCATGCACAGACATGAAAATAGTTCTTACTGTATCTCATTATAGGAAATAAAATAATAATCTTCACGTTCAATTGGTCTGGATAGTTTGTGGATGTGGACTGGATGTTTCCACTAGTGGGGGAGACTAGGACCAGAGGCCATAGCCTCAGAATAAAAGAACGTATCTTTAGGAAGGAGATGAGGAGGAATATCTTTAGTCAGAGGTGCTGAACCTGTGAAATTCATTGCCACAGAAGGCTGTGGTATTTGATATTTTAAAGGCAGAGATTGACATATTCTTGATTAATACGGGTGTCAGGGGTCATGGGGAGAAGGCAGGAGAATGGGTTTAGGAGGGAGAGGTAGATCAGTCATGATTGAATGGCAGAGTAGACTTGATGGGCTGAATGGCATAATTCTGCTCCAGTCACCTATGAATCTACAATAGGCTTTGGGAGGATACGGCTAGTTAGAGAGAGACAGAGAAAAATGATGGAACCGAGATAACAAAGAAGAACTGTGAAAATCATCTATCATGTAATTGACACTTGGGATATGTGGAGAAAGCAGGAACGGGTACTGATTTTGGATGATCAGCCATGATCATTTTGAATGGCGGTGCTGGCTCGAAGGGCCGATGGCCTACTCCTGCACCTATTTTCTATGTTTCTATGTTGGGAGCATAGCTGAAGATAACTTCTGGTTACACAGTGTGGCCTAAATATGATATGGTAACAGGGAAGGGGCATTCTATGATCTCCTCAATAAAACTGATAAGAAATGCAATGGCACACGGACATGAACACAGCTCGTATTCTATCTCATACAGACAGGAAAATAAAATAATAATCTTCACGTTGAAGGCAAACAGTGATGTGTAATTGAAATTCTAGGCAACCGTCCTGCTACAAGTGTGATTTCTGCACTATATCGCTGATGCGACTTCCCAGATATACAGTAGTACAACACCCGAGGTATTGGCATTGCTGATGTTTGTTCAGCCATCTCATGCACTAAGGGAGCAGATGTCCTTGTACTTTCAGTGCAGAATTCTCCCAGGCTAAAATGACTGCTGCCAGAACAAACTGAAGCATCTGTCTTCATGTGTAAGAAGGAACTGCAGATGCTGGTTTAAACCGAAGATTGACACAAACCGAAGATTGACTCAGCGGGCCAGGGAGCATCTCTGGAGATACCAACACCTTCTTTCCAGAAATGCTTCCCATCCCTCTGAGTTACTCCGGCTTTTTGTGTCTAGCATCTGACTTCATTCCTGGTTCAGGTGCAATGTGGATTGGAGTGGCAAAACTAAATGGGATAAAACGTTGGGATTCGTTTCATTAGACTTGTGCTGGACCTTTGATAAGGAATGATCCAATTAGTCTAGTTCTTTCTGTGGACCTTTGTAATTTTCTCCCCCTTTCAGTATTCATCTAGTTACTGTTTCCCCGAGTGCTTTCAAGCTGTGCATTCCATTTATGCAAATAAAAACAGATGGAGGACGTGAACAGGCTCTGTCAGATGAAACAAATAGAACTAGTTAGTTTTAAAGTTAATCTCCTGGCCACACACTAATTTCACCCCTGGCATCAGGAAGAAGAAGAAGGAGCCTGTGAATTGTAACGTCCAGGTGCAGGAACAGTTTCTTCCATACAGCCCATCTGGCTATTAAACACTGCAACCTCCGAATAAGCCCTGAACTACATAGACAATTATTGGTATTATTGCACTTTTATTGTTTGTTTGTTTTTTATGTGTACATATGTGTGTGTATATATGTGAGTATGTGTGTGTATATATATATATATATATATTTTTTTTTTAATTATATTATTTACAGTGTACTATGTTTACATATTCTGTTTTGCTGCTGCAAGTAAGAATTTCATTGTTCTTTCTGGGACGTGACAATAAAACACGCTCGACTCTTGACTCTCTTGACTCATAAGGTCATGTCATAAGTGATAGTCATAAGTGAATAGCCATTCGGGCCCATCAAGTTTACTCCACCATTCATTCATGGCTGATCTATCTCTCCCTCCTAACTCCATTCTCTTGCAATCTAGAAGTCCATCTATCTCTACCTTTAAAATATCCACTGACTTGGCCTCCACAGCCTTCAGTGCAAAGGAATTCCACAGATTCACCACCCTCTGATTATGGATACGTCACATTTCAGGCTAGGACTGGAACTGAGGAAGTGTCCAGACTGGAAAAGCAAAGCATCACATCTATTTTATATAAAAGTCTATCATTTTTAGATCATGTTAGAATCCGATGTTGGATGTTTATTAAAGAAACAGCAAATGCTGGAATATGGAGCGTAAATAGAATTCTGGAAAGCCAAGCAGCATCTGTGGAAGCAAAATGTGTGAGTTAACGTTTCAGGTCGAGATCTTGCACCAGGGCTGCACCTTGGTAAATGTACAATAAACTAAACTGAACTGAAGGCAGGTGAAGAGAGAGTTAGGTTTAGCTCTTAGGGCTAAGGGAATCAAGGAATATGGGGGAAAAGCTGGAACGGGTTACACATTTTGGATGATCAGCCTTGATCATATTGAATGCAGGCACTGGCTCAAAGGGCTGAATGGCCTATTCCTGTACCTATTTTCTATGTTTTTATGTTTCTTGCAACAACAAGGAATAGAAGCAACATTAAGTTCCCTTGAATACAATTTAAAAAAAACGCAATGCTATTACCAAATCAAATGGAAAATTCAATAACTCACCCACAATCTTGCCAAGAATGAGAGATTTAACAGCATTAAACTCCAAGTTTGTATCCGAAGGGAGCCTGTACTTCATGGTAGCAAATTGGTCAATCTGTAAATGGGGAGCAGAAATACAAATGTCAATTGTGTTTCTATGGTATATTCTTCATTATTCTGTATCATGATCAATGTGTGTGTTAAAAAATATCTGAATATTATTTTTAGCAATGTTTTGCAGAGCACATTTTTGATTTAATTCCATGTATTCATCTCTATCTGAGGTTCGGAAGTGTGCAAAGACAAAATTATTCAATGCACCAAGCAATCTATACTGAATAGAAATAACATTGGTTGATATATACACAACTGAGATATTCATGTCTAACGTGTTCATTTACGAAGAAGTGATATTAACTGGAAAAGAAAAGTGAGTTTAGATTGAAATAAGGGTGGCTCTGAGTTTTAATACCATTGTTGATTATTGAAATAACAAGCCAGATAAAAAACTCTTCACCGCAATAGAGTCATAGAGTCACACAGCGTGAAAACAGCCCTTGGGCCCAACTTGCCCACATTGGTCAACATGTTCCATCTACACTAGTTCCACCTACCTGTGTTTGGAGGAAAAACAACATTGCCAGTGATGCCATCTTTTTGAATAGACTTTCCAACCAAGCACCTACCCTTTGGTGAGAGTGAAAGGTCCAAATGTATTCACATAACACATGATTTCGTATTGGTATTGGCTTATTATTGTCACGTGTACTGAGAAACTTGCGAAAAAATCATTGGTGAGGATGTGGTAATGAATCTCTCTCAAGACTGAAAATCCCCATCAACTACTTACCCAATGAGAGTCTGAAGAAGGGTCCCAACCCAAAACGTCACCTATCAATGTTCTGCGGAGATACTACCTGACCTGCTGAGTTACTCCAGCACTTTATATCTCTTTATGTCAAGCGTTGTACTTAACTCAATGAGTGGAAAACAGATAAAATCAGATATGCCGCCCACATAACTCCGGCACTCTATTGGGTGAGGTGTGTAACAGATCAGAATGTGTCATTTCCTTCCGGCTGAGCTGGGTTAAAACTAGCTCAACAAATGTTGTTGTATCACACACATATATGTTCTGGAGTAACTCAGCTGAAGTTCTAGTTCAAATTTATTTGTCGGATGCCCCATAAGGTGCAGTGAAATTTAATTTACCATGCAGCATTACAATTGAGTGATACAGTGTGGAAACAGGCCCTTCAGCCCAACTTCCCATGCAGGTCAACATGTCACAGCTACTCTTGTCCCACCTGCCCGCGTTTGGTCCATATCCTTCTAAACCTCTCCTATCCATGTGCCTGTCTAACTGTTTCTTAAATGTTAGGATAGTCCATGCCTCAACTACCTCCTCTGGCAGCTTGTTCCATACACCCACCACCCTTTTTGTGAAAAAGTTACCACTCAGATTCCTGTTAAATCTTTTCCCCTTCACCTTGAACCTATGTCCTCTGAGGGACAAAGTTTAAAGGACTTGGAGGTGAGGCAAGTTTTTTTACACAGTGGGTGCCTGGAACATGCTGATAGTGTTGGTGGTGCAGGCAGATACGATATTAGTCTTTTAGAGTTTCTTTCAGGAACACAAATATGCAGGGAATGCAGGGAAATGGATCATGTGCAGACAGATGAGATTAGTTTATATTGGCATTATGATCAGCATGGACATTGTGGGCCATAGCGCCTGTACCATGCACTATGCTATAGGGCAATTTACAGTGCCTAATTGACCTACATATCTTTGGGTTTTGGGATGATGCCACAGCACTCTGAAATACAGGTGCCATGTAGGTACAAGGAAAACATTGAAACTACTCAGAGTTAGTCTTGGATGCCAGGGTTGAAACTGGGTCACGGGAGCTTTGCGGCAGCAGCTAAACTCTCCCAACGAAAGTATCTGCAGGTGACTGGAACCCTCAACATTACGTGCCAGAGGAGAGAGTTCAGTTTAGAGATACAGAGCATAAACAGGCCCTTCGGCCCACCGGGTTTGCGCCGACCAGCTATCCTACCAGCACTATCCTACACCACACTAGGGACAATTTACAATTTTTACCAAGCCAATTAACCTCCAAAGCTGTACGTCTTTGGAGTGTGGGAGGATACCGGAGCAACCTGTAGGTCACGGGGAGAACGAACGAACTCCGTACAAAAAAAACTCGTAGTCAGGATCGAATTCAAGTCTCTGTCGCAGTAAAGGGCCTGTCCCACTTAGGCTATTTTTTTGGGCGACTACAGGCAACTAGGCTGTCACCACATGGTCGCTGGGGTGTTGCCCGTATGGACATGAATAGTCTCCTCAGTCGCCCAAAGAGTCGTAGCGCCGTAGCGTCTTTCTGGTCGCCGCTGGATTTTCAACATGTTCAAAAATTTTTGGCGACAGTAGGTTGACGCCAATGAGCGTACCTTGACTTCTCCTCAAGTAGTTGTTGTCGTGGGTTGTCGCCAGGTGACGTAGGTTGTTGCTGGTGCTGACTTCGGTGAATTCCTTTGGCGACTACCTACATCAAAAAACGTCAACTGATGACAGCCACCGGCGACTGAATTGTCTTCAGTTGTTGCCGACAGGGTCGTAGCTTGTCGTAGCTTATCTCGGGTGGACGTAGGTTGACTTTGGATGTCATAGGTGGACGTCCTAATGGGTCGCCGGTTGCCAGTGGCTTGCCGTAG
The DNA here is from genome assembly GCF_028641065.1 of Leucoraja erinaceus. NCBI lineage: Eukaryota > Metazoa > Chordata > Chondrichthyes > Rajiformes > Rajidae > Leucoraja > Leucoraja erinaceus. The sequence continues at coordinate 71,947,933 of NC_073383.1, read as the reverse complement.
CTTGTCCTCGACTAGGTGGTAGGTTGTTGTAGCTTGTCGTAGACATTGTCGTAGACATTGTCAGTCGCCGGTGTTTCGGCGACCTGCTATGACTATAGCCTAAAAATTTGCCTAAGTGGGACAGGCCCTTAAGGTAGCAACTCTACCGCTGCACCACCGTGCCACACTCACTGAGCTACAACAGGTATCTATTCAACTGGGGTCAGAGTTCAAATCGCCAACTGGGTAAGAACTACAAATCCACTGGTGCTGAGAGAAAACATTATCAAGCAGGTAAGAGTTGTATTTGCAGGTAGGAGTTGCAACAAATAAAAATAGCTGCTTCTAATTAGAAAACTATATTTTTTGTTTCCCTCGTTATATCCCTCGTTGTGCAGTCTTCACTGGCCGTGTTATTCATAGCATCAGAGATATGCATTGGGCTGCTCTTTCACTATGGGATGAATCAAATCATACCGTTCAATAAAACAACTCTGACAAACCCATAAAATATTTAGCTCCATATGTCACCACATGAAAAAAAAAATTAAATTTTGAAGACATACTGTACGTTGTGTAAATTATGTCTACCATTTCCGCTTCAACAGGTTCCCGTACACTAGCACTATCCAACATCACACATGGGGCTATCTACAATTTTACCAACACAATTAACCTCTAAACTGTACGTCTTTGGAGCGCGGGAGGAAACCGGTGCGTAGGGAGGAAACCCACACCGTCACGGGGAAAAGGTACGAACTCTGTACAGCCAGCACCTGCAGTCAGGATCGAACACGGGTCTCTGGTGCTGTAAGGCATCAACCTTACCGCTGCACCACCGTGCCACCCTGAACGTTATCAAAGAGCGTTCTCAACATCTCGACACTGATCTAGCTTAATTCAATCAATTGTCATTGGAAATCTGTCATTCTAAGGACACATCAAAAAGAAATAGGAATATGTTATTCAGACACTAGTGCTTGCTCTGTCTTTCAATAAGATTATGACACATCATTTACCTCATCACTATTTTTCCTTTTCCTTTTCATATACTGTATCTAAAAGATGATCAACATCATCATCTATATCTCTCATTTCCCTAATCCCTAACCAGTCTGAAGAAGGGTCACAGCCCACACCGTCACACAAACAAACCTCCATTCTATTGACTACATTTATGCCTCACGCTACCTCGACATGGCCAGCAGAATAGAATAGAATAGAATAGTTTCTTTATTGTCATTGTAACATGAACCATGTATAATCAAGGACGGGTTTCACCCCAGTCACTCCCTCTTCTCCCCTCTCCCATCAGGCAAGAGGTATAGAAGTGTGAAAACGCACACCTCTAGATTCAGGGACAGTTTCATCCCAGCTGTTATCAGACAACTGGAACATTTTATCAACAACTAGAGAGTGCGGGCCTGAGCTACTATCTACCTCATTGGAGACCCTTGGACTACCTTTAATCAACATTTACTAGACTTTATCTTGCACTAAATGTTATTCTCTTTATCATGTACACTGTAGATGGCTCGATTGTAATGGATCATGCATTGTCCTTCCACTGGCTGGTTAACACGTGACAAAAGGTTTTCACTGTACCTCAGTACACGTGACAGTAAACTAAACTAAACTCCACGGTGCACTTTGGTAGAGAATTCATAGAGATACATCAGCTTCTGGGTGAAAGAATATCTCCCCATCTGGGTCTGAATGGCTGATTTAGTTTGAGACAGTGACCCTTAGTTCTCAACACCATTGAGAAACATCTTTTGTTTTGAACTGAAAGATGTAGGCCTAGCTACAAGACATCTTCTTCTTATCGAGTCCACACACAAGATTAGAAGTTTTTCAGCCAGGGCTGAACACACATCTCAGCACCTGCGTGCAATGGTGTCTGTCTTTTCGCTTCTTGTGCTTCTTGTGCGTGTTGGTGGAAAGATTAGTGGAAACTGGGTTGCGACGTACTCAATGCTTCTCTTACAATAAATCTATTATCATGTCAATCAACGTGGTAAATTTCTGCTGTAGTTCCTCTAATCCAAGTGTATTCTCAGGTATGGAGACTAGTTCTGGAAACGCAACATAGATACATAGATACACAGACAAAAGGTACAGGAGTAGGCCATTCAGCCCTTCAAGCAAGCACCGCCATTCAATGTGATCATGACTGAACATCCACAATCAGTATCCCCTTCCTGCATTCTCCCCATATCCCTTGATTCTGCTAGCCCTAAGAGCTCTAACTAACTCTTTTGAAAGCATCCAGTGAACCGACCTCCACTGCCTTCTGAGGCAGAGAATTCCACAATTTCACAACTCTCTGTATGGAAAGATTTATCCTCATCTGAGTTCTAAATGGCCTACCCCTTATTCTCAAACTGTGACCCCTGGTTCTGGACTCCCCCAATATCGGGACCATGTATCCTGCATCTAGCATGTCAAATTCCTTAATAATTGTATATGTTTCTATAAGATCCCCTCTCATACTTCTAAATTCCAGTGAAGACAAGCCCTGTTGCTCCATTCTTTCATCATATGACAGTCCCGCCATCCCGGGAATAAACCTTGTGAGCCTATGCTGCACTCCCTCAACAGCAAAAATGGCCTTCCTCAAATGAGGAGACCAAAACTGTACACAATACTCCAGGTGTGGTCTCACTAGGGCCCTGCACCACTGCAGAAGGGCTTATTTGCTTCTATACTCAACTCCTCTCGCCAACATGCCATTAGCTTTCTTAACTGCCTCCTGTACCTGCATGCTTACTTTCAGTACCCGATCTGTTCTTACTAGGCTCAATACAATCAGACCCTTTACAATAAAGCCCACAATAAGCCTGAGGAACAGCACCTCATCTGTAATCTGCACACATTGTTCATTTTGGACCAGTATCCAATTCATCAAATTTAGTCAACTCACTTTCACCTATCACAGGGCCTTTCGGTTTTTTCTGGCCTTTGTCCAATCATCTGCCAATCAATCCCCCCTCCCCCCCCACCCCCACCTATCACTTGGGACAGGCAGCATCTCTGGAGAAAAGGAATAGGTAACGTTTCAGGCCGAGACCCTTCTTCAGACTCAAGAAGGGCTTCGACCCGAAACGTCACCTGTTCCTTTTCAACAGAGATGCTGCCTTTCCCGCTGAGTTACTGCAGCATTTTGTGTCTCTTTGATGTAAATCAGCGTCTGCAGTTCCTTCCTCCACCTATCATTTGCCAAGTTTTGCCCCCCTTCCCTCCCCAACTCTCTTCCAGCTTTCTCAGCAGAAGGGTCCTGACCCGTTGAGTCACTTATCCATTTTTTCCAAAGATACTGCCTGACCCGTTAAGTTACTCCAGCATTTTATGTATTTTTTTGATGAACCACCATCTGTAGTTTCCTCTATCTACAACTCACTTTCTCTGTTAGTTTGAAACTGTCTGCTTCTGCTGTAGGTTAACTATCTGCAAGGTAGGTCGCCTATCTGTCTAAAGGGCCCCCACCTACATCAGTCCATTCCCTTCACAGATGCTACCTGACCCATTGACTTTGGTTTAATTTATCTTAGCACAGAAACAGGCCTTTTGGCCCACCGAGTCCACACCGACCAGCGATCTACGCACATTAACACCATCCTAGACACACTGGGGACAATTTACATTTATACCAAGCCAATTAACCTACACATCTCTACGCCTTTGGAGTGTGGGAGGAAACCGAAGATCTCGGAGAAAACCCACGTGGTCACGGGAAGAACGTACAAACTCAGTCCAGACGGCAACCATAGTCGGTATTGAACCCGGTTCTCTGGTGCTGAAAGCGCTGTAAGGCAGCAACTCTACCGCCATGCCACCGTGCCGCCCCTAACTTACTCTTGCTGGTGTGACTTGCTGTCACTCTTTGCATTTTGCTCATCTATCTTTAATATTTACTCGGGTTATCTCTCTCCGCTGAAACCTAATGATTTTACCGCACAGCTTTTATCAGCACTTCACACCTTTTACACGTCCCTTTACTTGTTTGAACTCGCTCTAACTTCCCTCAGTAATCTATGAACCTGATGGTTCACACTCTGGTAATCCTGTCTCTAATCCATAAAAAATATTCCCTTTGTTTGATTTATATCCCTCCAGCCTTGCGGTTTCTTAAACTTGGTTCCTCTCGTTTCCTATTCTGGTGATGCGATTTTTCTTTCTCTTTGCACACATAATGCCTGGCCAATGGAAAAATATTCCACATTTTTTTTGCTCTTTGGTAAATTTCATCAAACATATTGCTTGCTTTCCTATTTGCTTGTTGAACCTTGTGTTAACTTTCAGTGAGTCATTGACAAGGACACCAAGATCACAGTTGATCTGAGAGCATTCAATATCTCATCTTCAAAAAAAAAAATTTTCTACCATATCGAAAGACCTCATAATTTTCCACATTATATTCTGCTAGCAATGTCCTTGGCCATTCATTTAGTCTGTCTCTACATCAGTGAATCTTTTCTGCGCCTTCCCCATACTCCTGATATATTATCATCTGAACGGAGTCTTCATAAGGGTCCAGACCTGAAATGTCACCGATCCATTTCTCCGGAGATGCTGCCTGACCTGCAGAGTTACTCCAGCACTTTGTGTAATCTGACTGCGTTTTTAATTCTCTTCTAGAGAATATGTTCTTTTGTGTAAACCAGCATCTGCAGTTCTTTGTTTTTTATACTGCCACCTACCTTTGTATCATCAGGAAAATTGGATATATTACATGTGAATTCAATTTTAATTTCTAGTTTTTGTGTACCTTGTCGTGTGTTATGATTGTTGGCAGACCAATTTCCCTCCGGGGATGAATAAAGTTTATCGCGTGTCATAGGTCTTGGAGAGACTACAACCTGGAGTATTGCGTACAGGTTTGGTCTCCTAAACTGAGGAAAGACATTCTTGCCATAGAGGGAGTACAGAGAAGGATCACCAGACTGATTCCTGGGATGGCAGGACTTTCATATGAAGAAAGACTGTATAGACTGTATAGATTCTGCTTGTACTTGCTAGAATTTAGAAGATTGAGGGGGGATCTTATAGAAACTTACAAAATTCTTAAGGGGTTGGACAGGCTAGATGCAGGTAGATTGTTCCCGATGTTGGGGAAGTCCAGAACAAGGAGTCACAGTTTAAGGATAAGGGGGAAGTCTTTTAGGACCAAGATAAGAAAATCATTTTTTCACACAGAGAGTGGTGAATCTGTGGAATTCTCTGCCACAGAAGGTAGTTGAGGCCAGTTCATTGGCTATATTTAAGAGGGAGTTAGATGTGGCCCTTGTGGTTAAAGGGATCAGGGGGTATGGAGAGAAGGCAGGTACAGGATACTTAGTTGGATGATCAGCCATGATCATATTGAATGGCGGTGCAGGCTCGAAGGGCCGAATGGCCTACTCCTGCACCTATTTTCTATGTTTCTATGTTTCTATAACATGAATAAAGTTTATTGTATCATAGCATATCGTATCGTATGTGGACACAGAACAAGCACAGGAACAAACAAAATGTGCAGGAAGGAACTGCAGAAATGCAAATTGGAGAAATAGCTCCTCATATTTTGCTCCGGCAGCTTACAACCCAGTGGTATGAATATTGATTTCTCTAACTTTAAAAGTAGCCCTTGCATCCCCTCTCACTCCATCTCCCCCCCCCCCCCCCCCCCCCCCCCCCCCCCCCCCCCCCCCCACCATAGTCATCATACTAGTTTCACTGTCGTCCCGTTGAATTTAATTGTTTGCATAATGTATTATCACCTCCCTATTGTGGGCTCCGCCTTTCCTTGAGTTTGGCTTAAGGAAGAGGTTAGAAGAGAAAATGTAAGGGTCTTGACCCAAAAAGTCAAGTCTGAAGATGGGTCTCGACCCGAAACGTCGCCCGTTCCTTCCCTCCAGTGATGCTGCCTGTCCCGCTGAGTTACGCTGGCTTTTTGTGTCTATCTTTGGTTTAAACCAGCATCTGCAGTTCCTTCCTACAATTATGTGCTGCCTTTCTTGACCGTAGCATTTTGTGAAATGTGTTTTAACGTTAGAAAAAACGTTCTGTAGTAAAGTCATGATCAACATGGAAGAAATGCCACAGAAACCATGTGCACAATCTTTCAAATGCACCAAAGTTCTCATCATTTCTCATCTATTTTATTTTAGTGCCATTGCTTGAAAAATATGTATTGGTCAGGATTCTGAAGATAGCTGCTATTCCTGTGTTCAAAACAGCACCATGGGATATTTACAGAGAAAGCATACAAAGGCTTGGTATTATGTTTCAGCTGATCAAAGGCACCTCCAGCAAAGCACCCCTCACTAAGCTCTGCAGTGTAGTGTCAGCATGGGTTCTGGAAAAACCTGCTTAATTTGCTTGACAAGCAAACCTGTCGGTGACTGAAATTTCTTCAGCATTCCTTGCACCTATAAAACTGCATTGACTGCTTCCAACTCGTCTAATTGGTGTTTGTTGATGCTACTGGAATAACAGTACTCTTTAGTGTTATTTAGCTTTTGCTGCAGTTTGCTCTTGCTAATTCAATGTCCATTAGTAGAGCCAGGATGTTTAGGCATTAAAAAACTCTGAAATAGGCAGGCAAAAAGGAATAATAAAATTACAAAAAAGACACGAACAAAGCATTTATTGACAAAAAATGCATTAAAAAAAAATCATTTCCACCAACAAAATATGGTTAAAAATGATAATATAAAGGTATACTACATTATATTACCAAAGTTGCCTGGTTACACAAAATTACTAGCATTTCTTTCAAATTATCTGGTGTTAAACTATGCCAGTTGTGAAAAACCTCTGTCTACCTCAGCTGAGGTCACCAGTGCATTCCCAAAAGAAGCTACAGACTCTATATTCATGTTGATATCTTGTGCATTACAACTACCTTTGAGAACTTTAGCTATGTTTGGTATTTCTTCAAGATCTTTGTTAGATAAAATCACTCTCTCACATTTTCCTTGTATGTCTTTACCTACATCACCAGGAACTTTACGAATATCGTTGGATACTTTGTTGAAAACCTGCTAGTTATTCACTAATGTTTTGCCATGTTCCTCAAGGGAAGTGACAGCTTATGGGAAGTTTGCAAAATTGGAAGCAATAAACACAAGATTGCGGTGGAGGGACTTGTTTCTGCATGATTTCACTGATGATCCTGACTGCAGCAGATTCTTCTTCTTCAAAACAGTTGATGATTTGTTTTATCTTTTCAAAATTCACAGCATAGTAGAGTACAACAGTGAGCCATGTACCCCACCTAGTCAAAACGGGCTGAGGAAGGAGCGGAATCTCAGGTGCCACTTCCTTGAACAACTGAGGAAGCACACTTTGTGGAAGATTTACTTGACATTGGAAACTAGGCGATCGACATTTGGAAACAAGCTACATATGTGCTTGGCAATTCTATGAAGTCCATGAGCTAAGCATGTCAAATGCAACCTTCATGTGGTCCGCCCTGTTTTGACTAATGCAATCAACCCGGCTTGCACAATCAAATAAGATCAAATAGAACAAGTAGTCCTACAAATTTAGGCTGTGCATGGCATACGCCAGAGAAGAAGTCAAATGCAACTTTTGGGGAATAAAACTTTAAGTCACAAACAGAAGAACATTCTCGTGTTTTATACCTTCTGGTCAAAGTATAGCAAGTGAAGATGTAAACAACTGAGCAATAGTTGAGCTGTTTGACTTCTCCAATACATCCGATGTAAACAAATACTCCTTTGATGGTTGACCTGCCTCCAGTGTACCGATGACCACATTGGCAACATATCTCCCCACAGCATCAGTCGTCTCGTCTATTGAGATCCATATTTTGTTGCATGCAACTTCATCTCTAATTTTCTGCACAACAATGTTGAAGTTGCTGTCAATATAATTCTTCCGTAATGATGACTTGCTTGGTATATGTTCCTCTGTGTATTTCTCTAAAAAACCTCTGAGAGATTTGTTTTCCAATTTCCACAGTGGAATTGCCGCATCAATGAAAGCCTTGCACAGATCACTCAAACTCAGATTTGCGACTGGAGCAGTGGAGTGAGGAGACAAGCTTGGGTATTTTGCTTGGGTAGTCCACACCTCAGTGGTATCAACATTGACTTCTCTAATTTTAGATAGCCCTTGTCTGCTCCCTCCTCCCCCTTCTCAGCTCTCCTCCTAGTCCTACTGTCTCTGCCTCTTCCTTTCTTTTTCCCGCCCCCCCCCATATCAGTCTGAAGAAGGGTCTCGACCCGAAACGTCACCTATTCCTTTTCTCCATAAATGCTGCCTCACCCGCTGAGTTTCTCCAGCATTTTTTGTCTACCTTCGATTTTTCCAGCATCTGCAGTTTTTTCTTTAATGGATCTTGGAGTAGACTGAACCAGCGGCAGCAGCATGAACGAATGAATGACCATTGGTGGCGCCACCGGTTTTGCCCCGGTGGTGGAAGCTTTCTTGTAAGTTGAACGATGTTAACACGTTAATAATAACATTAATATTAAAGTGTTAACATAGAAAATGTCATTGTAATTACGGTACAACTAGAGAAAATAGCACGACCTTTTAGCAAAACGGCTAAAAAAAGGCTGATTTAGGCACTCGATCATGAAAAAGGCATTATCCTGGTGAAATCATCAAAAAAGGCATGAAAAGGCACATGCCATTTATGGGAAAATCCTGGCTCTATGCATTAGTTTAGTTTAGTTTGGTTTGGTTTGGTTCGGAGACACAGCGCGAAAACAGGCCCTTTGGCCCACCAAGTCCACGCCGACCAGCAATCCCCATACACTAGCACTATCCTACACACTAGGGCTACTCAAGCCATTTAACCTACAGAACTGTACATCCTTGGAGTGTGGGAGGAAACCAGAGCACCCGGAGAAAACACACGCAGTCACAAGGAGAACGTACAAACTGGCGTTGTAATGCAGCAACTCTGCTGCTGTGCCTCCGTGAAAGAACTGGAGCATAGTCCTCTGTTCTCACAGCAACAAGCCCCGGAAAAACAAACACCCCACTTTTGATAAGGTTGCCAGTACACGATATCAGCTAACCAAACAACTTCAGAGATCTAGGCCGCTGAGATTTCAACACGGGGACAGGGGATATAGGAATCAGGTGCTCACACAATGAATTATAGAACTGGAGGACATGGTGGGGGGATGGGGGAGGGGGGGGATTGAACATTGGAGGAAGTTTCATTAGCTCAGTTGGCCTCAGGGTACGGCAAGTCAAATCGAAAGACACTGGTACCTACACCAATTAAACTGCAGTCACTGTTCTCATTATTTAAACATTATGCCTGCCAAAGTCGGCAGGAAGCTTTTAGCCAACAGCTTCCCGGAAGCCTTTCGGATCCATTTCAAAGGGTGCAGGGGTTCAGGAGTTGTCGGGAATCCCACTCAGTCCACCAAATCAGGACAAAGCACCTGAAGGTTGTAAAACAGACAGGGGTTGCCAGCTCTTTTTCCTGGCTACCTCCTTCTTCCGAGTGTGTAACATTACCTACAGGAATAGATCAGTGACATTGCTTTTAATATGTTGCTCTACAGCATGCTTGCTTTATCTCCGATGCAATTCCATTAAAAGACAGAGTTATTTAATGCAGGTCTCAACATCAGGCTGACAGCTTCCAATAAAGCAGCCGGCAGACTGAAAATTATCTCAGTACTTTGAAAATCCATACATAACTTTGACGTGCAAATCCTTATATAAAACTTAGCCGCTGTAAAAGGTCAGTAGCTGCCAGTATGCAATGTTTAATTATTCCACAATGTAAATTAGTCCATGTTCTCTAAAGAAGAATGAGGAATTGATTTAATTCTACCTCTCCCTGTTTAATGATTCTGGGTCTCCCTTGCAGACAGATATCAAAGAGTACCGCAACATCTTTGCTTCACTATTATCCCATTTAAACATCTTCCCCCATTTTAGACTGGGCTTTTCATCATCTTTTACTAACAATAGTCCCAGAGTGCACATGCATCAAGAATGACAAAAGTAGAATCCCACCAATTGTATTATTTTATTCTCAAGTCTACTGTACTGTCATAGAGTCATGGTCATAGAGTGATACAGTGTGGAAACAGGCCCTTTGGCACATCTCGCCCACACCGGCCAACAATGTCCCAGCTACACAAGTCCCAGTTTCCTACGATTGGTCCATATCCCTCCAAACCTGTCCTATCCATGTACCTGTCTAACTGTTTCTTAAATGATGGGAGAGTCCCAGCCTCAACTACCTCCTCTGGCAGCTTGTTCCATACACCCACCACTATTTGTGTGAAAAAGTTACCCCTCGGATTCCTATTAAATCTTTTCCCCTTCACTTTGAACCCATGTCCTCTGGTCCTCGATTCCCCAATTCTGGGCAAAAGACTGCATCTATCCGATCTAATCCTCTCATGATTTTGTATACCTCCATAAGATCTCCCCTCATCCTCCTGCGCTCCATGGAATAGAGACCCAGCCTACTCAACTTCTCCCTTTAGCTCACCCCTCTAGTCCTGGCAACATCCTCTTAAATCTTTTCTGAACCCTTTCAGGCTTGACAATATCTTTCCTATAACATGGTGCCCAGAACAGAATACAATATTCTAAATGCGCTCTCACCAACATCTTATGCAACTGCAACATGACCTCCCAACTTCTATACTCAATACTCTGACTGATGAAGGCCAAAGTGCCAAAAACCTTTTTGACCACCTTATTTACCTGCGATTCGACCTTCAAGAAATCATACACCTGTACTCCTAGATCCCTCTGCTCTACAACACTATCCAGAGGCCTACCATTTACTGTGCCCTTGGTTGACATCACAAAATGCAACACCTCACACTTCTCTGTATTAAATTCCATCAACCATTCCTCCACCCACCTGGCCATTCGATCCAGATCCTGCTGCAATCATTCACAACCACCTTCACTATCTGCAAAACCACTAACTTTTGTGTCATCAGCAAACTTGCTAACCTTGCCCTGTATGTTCGCATTCAAACCATTGATGTAGATGACAAACAGTAATGGGCCCAGCACTGAACCCTAAGGCACACCACTAGTCACGGGCATCCAGTCTGAGAAGGAACCTTCCACCATTACTCTCTGTTTCCTTCCATGGAGCCAATTTGCTATCCATTCAGCTATCTCTCCTTGGATCCCATGCGATCTAAACTTCCAGAACAGCCTACCATGTCAAACCTTGTCAAATGCCTTACTGAAGTCCTTGTACACAACATCTATAGCTCTGCCATCGTCAAACTTTTTGGTCACGTCTTCAAAAAAATCAATCACGACCTCTCACGTGCAAAACCATGCTACTATCCCTTGCCCATCCAAATGCCTGTATACCCTATCCCTCGGAATACTCTCCAGTAACTTACCAACTACAGATATTAAGCTCACCAGCCACTGCTGACAAGGAAAGTATTTGGTGCCCTTCCCTTATAAAAGGTGAGAAGATATTAGAAATGAGGTACTGCAGATGCTGGTTTGCACCAAAGGACATAAAGTGTAGTTGTTCACTCAGTGGGTTAGGCAACATCTCTGGAGAACATGGATAGTTGACATTTCTGGTCGGGACCCTTCTTCAGACGGCATCTTCTCAAGAAGGGTCCGGAGCAGAAATGTCACCTAACAATGTTCTCCAAACATACTTGACCCATCATTGAAACATAAACATAGAAACATAGGGGACATGTATGACGTGGGCAAACTTTTATCATTTCAACAATTAAAATTAAAATTTAAATTGAAGGATAATCAATATTTTAAATATATACAGGTATGTGACTTTATGAAGAAACATACACATAGATTTCAAACTATATTTTTAGATCCTTTAGAAGAAGCAATGAATATCAAGGCTGATTCACAAAAATTAATATCATACTTTTATAATAATATATTAAATAGAGAATCACCCTCAACAGAAGCATTAAGGGAAGATTGGGAACAAGAGCTAATGACAAAGATCTCGAAGGATAGATGGGAAAAATATTTGATGAATACACATAACTGTTCTATTAATGCAAGACATAATTTAAATCAATTCAAATTATTACATAGACTATATTATTCAAAAACGAGGTTGAATAAATTTTATCCAAACGTCTCTCCCAGATGCGATAAATGTTTGTTTCAAAACGCTAATATAACACACTCATTTGTTGGATGTACAAAGTTGAATAAATTTTGGAGTGATATATTTGATATATTTACAAAGATTTTCAAGTCAAGAATAGAACCCAAAACGGAATGGATTATATTTGGAATAATAGGAGAAGATACCAATTTAAATAAAGATCAAAATGTTTTTTTTAATTATGGGTTAATAATTGGAAAGAAATTGATACTTAAATTTTGGAAAAATACAACCACACCAACTGTTAAAATGTGGATTAGGAATATGATGGACATAGCACGCCTTGAAGAAATGAGACTCCGACTAATAGATAAATATGACCAATTCTTAAAGAGTTGGTCTCCTTTCATCGACTTTTTGGAATCATGTGATGCAGCGGTGCCGTAAGGATTGCTGATTTCAGTTCATGACGCGGATAGAGCTACATCTCCGAATACAGATTTGAAAAATTCTCTTTTAAGGGGCCTTCTCTTCTATTTCTACTTTCTTCTTTCTCTCTTCCTTTTTTTTTAATTTTTTATATACACACTTCACGTTTTTCTGCTCTCTACCATCTATTTTTCCACTTTTTCCCCTTTCTATTGCTTTCTTTTTCTTGTTCTGCTTACTTCTTTCTTATAACATAAAACTAGAGGTTGTACATAGAATGGATTACGGTATTACATAGTTGGAACCTAAAATTAGGTGCCACTGTACTGTTTTGTGCTGTATTAACTTCTAATAAAATAAACAAAAAAAAAAAAAACAAAAAAAAAACAAAAAAAAAAAACATAGAAACATAGAAACATAGAAAACAGGTGCAGGAGTAGGCCATTCGGCCCTTTGAGCCTGCACCACCATTCAATATGATCATGGCTGATCATCCAACTCAGTATCCTTTACCTGCCTTCTCTCCATACCCCCTGTATAAAAGATAATATACATACCCCCTGTATAAAAGATAATAAAAGTATTCTCTCCATACCCCCTGTATAAAAGATAATAAAAGTATTAAGGGCTTGGATAAGCTAGAGGCAAGAAACATGTTCCCGATGTTGGGGGAATCCGGAACCAGGGGCCACAGTTTAAGAATAAGGAGTAAGCCATTTAGAACGGAGACAAGGAAACACTTTTTTCTTACAGAGAGTGGAGAGTCTGTGGAATTCTCTACCTCAGAGGGCGGTGGACGCAGGTTCTCTGGATGCTTTCAAGAGAGAGCTAGATAGGGCTCTTAAAAATAGCGGAGCCAGGGGATATGGGGAGAAGGCAGGAACAGGGTACTGATTGGGGATGATCAGCCATGATCACATTGAATGGCAGTACTGGCTCGAAGGGCCAAATGGCCTACTCCTGCACCTATTGTCTATTGTCTATTGACCCACTGAGTTAGAGTCATAGAGTCTGACAGCGTGGAAGCAGGCCCTTCGGCCCAACTTGCCCACACCGGCCAACATGTCCCATCTACAATAGTTGAAGAAATTCCACATCACATCGAGCAACTGGGAACAAATTGCACTGGACAGGCGCTCCTGGAGGAAATCAGTGCAGGAAGGATCTGCACGTCATGAAACGGACCCACGCCGTGTCACAGAGACAAACCAACAGCACTGTAAGGAGACAGAGAAAGGGGCTCCACGACTACCAACCACTGCCAGTCTCCACTGCCAACGTTGCACCAAGGTGTGTGGATCGCAGATCAGCCTCTACAGACATCTGCAGACCCACAAGTAGATGACCCTATGGAGAGGAGAGGACAGTCATACTCGTTTTGAGTGACCGCCGATGATGATGATAGTGAGTCCCACCTGCCTGCATTGGGTTCATGTCCCTCTAAACCTGTCTTATCCAAGTACTTAACCTCTCCCATCAACATAGTAAACCTGTCCCATCGTTACTCCAGCAAATTATAACCCTTTGAGAAGATACTACTGAGCCACCTTCTCAAACTGCTGAAGTCCCCAGATAGTGGGACCTCCTGCCATGCTGGTGGGTCGAGGTCTCCAGGATGTTGCCTCAGTGATGATGAAGAAATGACAACACATTGCCAAGCAAAGGAGATTTGAGACTCGGAAGGGAATTTGCAGATGGTCAGAGCATCAGCAGGCCCTAATCCTTTCAGATGTTAGGAGATGTACGTTTGTGAGATGATGGAGTCCTGCCAAACTGTATCTGGGGATGATACATATTGCATTGACAAGTCAAGTCAAGTCAACTTTATTTGTCACATACACATACAAGATGCGCAGTGAAATGAAAGTGGCATTGTTTGCGGGATTGTGAAAACAACAGAACAGAACCAGTATCAGGGCCGGGTTTACCTATAAGCTAGACAAGCTTAAGCTTAGGGTTTCGAGGTCTAGGGGGCCTCCGGCTAAGGCAGGACACCTGCCGTTCAACTCTGGGCGGGCCCCCCTCTCTATCTCTCTCTCTCTCCATCTCCCCCCGCTATCCCGTATCCGGGCCGCCGGGCGCCGCTCGCTCCTCATCCGCCGGCACGGCAGGCCGCCTTGCTCATGCGCATTGCTGCGGCCTGCACGTCCTCCCCCCTGCACATGCACACAACCACGGCCAGCACATCATCGGCCGCCCTGCGCACGCGCACTGCAACAGCAACTGGTCGGCGCTGGGCACTTTCTCCCTCGCTTTGAATTGTGGGAGATTTGGCCGCCATGGCTGTCCGGTCGCTGCCTCACCGCCAGCGCCGAAAACCAATGCGGAGGGGGCCTCACAAGTGGAACAGCTTAGGGCCTCTCTTCATCTAAATCTGGCCCTGACCAGTATTTACCTTAAAAAAAGAAGACACAACAGTATTTATGCCCTGGTGAGATCAGAGTTTACAATCCTGATGGCCTGTGGGAAGAAACTCCGTCTAATCCTTTCTGTTTTTGTTGCGTGACAGCGGAGGTGTTTGCCTGACCATAGCAGCTGGAACCGTCCGTTGCTGGGGTGGTAGGGGTCCTTCATGATCTTGCTGGGTCTGGATCTGCACCTACTGGTGTATAGGTCCTGCGGGGGGGCGAGGGGAGTCTTGAACTTCTACAGATGTTTGGAAGTGAGCATATTGACTGGTTGCATCACGGCCTGATTTGGCGACTCTTACGCCCAAGCACGATGGAGATTACAGAAAGTGAACACTGATCCGGTCCATCATAGGTTCTGACCTCCCCTTCATCAGAGCGATCTACAGGAGGAGCTGCCTCAAAAAGGCACCCAACATCATCATCATCATCATCTGATATTCAAGCAGCCACCAATGCAAATTAACAAATGCACAGTATCCCGACCTGAAATGTCACCTAGGAGTCTGAACAAGAGTCCCGACTCAAAATGATCAGCCATGATCATATTGAATGGCGGTGCAGGCTCGAAGGGCCGAATGGCCTACTCCTGCACCTAATTTCTATGTTTCTATGTTTCTAAAACGTTACCTATCCATGTTTTTCCCCCAGCGATGTGTAGGGAGGAACTGCAGGTGCTGGTTTAAACCGAAGATGGACACAAAAAGCTGCAGTAACTCAGTCGGTCAGACAGCATCTCTAGGGAGAAGGAATAGGGGATGTTTCGCATCGGGACCCTTCTCCAGGGATGCTGCCTGACCCGCTGAGTTACTCCAGCACTTTGTGCCTTTTTTTTTTGTAAGTCAGCATTTGCAGTTACTTGTATCTGCCCACCTCTATCTTTCCACTGCCTTATTACTGAACCACATATCCATCATCTTACGGACCATTTTTATGGACCCTGCTACGAATGTCGGAAAAGGCATCCTTTTCTGGAGTGGTTCTTCACATGCTTGATGACCAAGCCACTTACAAAGGAATCCACCTCCATCTAGTGTTGGAGGCTGTTACTGCATGAAAGTATCCTGAAATACATGCGGGGTGGTGCATAGCTCTGTGGATCAGTTAGTTATTATTAGCAGGCTATGGCCGACATCTCAGCTCACAAAAGCTGGTAGGGCAGGAGATAGGATTAAGCAGAAAGATTTGATGGTCAGTGTCGATTTGGTAAGCGGAAAAGCTTGTTTCCTGTATTAGTATCTCACAATTTGAATTGCT
This sequence comes from Leucoraja erinaceus, assembly GCF_028641065.1. Classification (NCBI taxonomy): domain Eukaryota; kingdom Metazoa; phylum Chordata; class Chondrichthyes; order Rajiformes; family Rajidae; genus Leucoraja; species Leucoraja erinaceus. The sequence goes on along the minus strand of NC_073383.1, from coordinate 71,931,799 downwards.
GCTAAAAGCAAAATGCTGCAAAAGTGGCAAACAATATAGTAAATGCTAGGAAAACCTAACCTGAGTGGGAAATGCTAGGAATACCTGAAACAACAGGCGGCATCTATAGAGACTGAGTTAAAAGGCCAATTATTCTTTCATAATCGTAACACGGTGGCTCAGCGTCAGAGACCCAGGTTCAAGTTCACGTTCACAAGTTATAGGAGTACAATTAGGCCATTCGGCCCATCAAATCCACTCTGCCATTCAATCATGGCTGATCTCTGCCACCTAATCACATTTACCTGTATTCGCCCCATAACCCTTGACACCCGTTCTAATCAAGAACTTGTCTATCTCTGCCTTGAAAATATCCACTGACTTAGCATACACAGCCCTCTGTGGCAATGAGTACTTTCTGACTAAAGAAGTTCCTCCTCACCTCTTTTATATAAAAGTGGCCTTTCATTCTGAGGCTATGACCTCTGGTCCTAGACTCTCCCCCATCAGTGGAAACATCCTTTCCACATCCACTCTATCTATGCCTTTCATTATTCCAACTAGACAGGATTGTGAAAACCGCCAGCAGGATTATTGGTGCTCCACTCCCTTTCCTGCTGGACATATACAGGAAGAGATGTCTCAGCAGAGCCATCTCCATCATCAAAGACCCCTACCACCCATCGCATCACATATTCTCCATCCTGCCATCTGGGAAGAGGTACAGGAGCATTAGCTGCAAAACCAGCAGGATGCTCCTCAGCTTCTTCCCGCAGGCTATAAGACTGATAAACGGACTTTGCCCCCTGCCAAAGTATCGCGCATCAACCACCAACCTGGACACACTGCAGCAGAGCCACTGTCGTGACGCTGCCGATCGGAACGCCTGTTGATGTTTAGTAGAGAGTAGAGTGTTTAATTTGTTCATGATATATATATTTTTATTTCTATTTATTTTTTACTGCACACTGAATGGACACTGGTTGAGCAACGTTTTTTTGTTTCCTCTGGGTATGTGAATACTCAGGAAAATGACAATAAAGATATACTAGACTATACTATACTATATTCTGTAAGTTTCAATTAGGTCCCCCCTCAACCTTCTAAACTCCAGCAAGTACAGGCCTAGTGCCGTCAAACGCTCATCACATGCTAACCCACTTATTCCTGGAATTATTCTTGTAGACCCGCTATGGACCCTCTCCAGATTCAGTACATCCTTCCACAGATATGGGGCCCAAATCTGCTCAATCCCGACTACGGATGCTGCCTGTACGGAGTTTGTACATTCTCCCTGTGACCGTGTGGAATTGCTCCGATTTCCTCCCACTGGTTAGTAGGTTAAATTGCTTTGGTCTAAAAACACATGACAATAAACTAAACTGAACTGAAGTATTGTTCTTCGTTTCAGGAAAGACAAGCTTAAAAACAGCAGTTGCTGGAAATCGGAAAGTAAATCCAAAAATGTTTTAAAGTTTTAACATTATTGCTCAGAAATGTCCATGTGCACTCCACATCTGCACTGTGTTCATTCTGAAGTGTGAATATACTTGCTAAGATGCAGTGGCCAAGAGTTCCCCACAGCTGTGTTATAAGCAAGGGCGGCATGTTGGCGTAGCAGTAGAGTTGCTGCCTTAAAGGCCTGTCCCACTTAGGCGACTGTCATAGTCGTAGCAGGTTGTTGAATAACCGGCGACTGGACCCCTCTACGGCAATGTCTGCAACAACTTACCACCTAGTCGACGTCAAGCTACAGCAAGTTACTACAACCGGCGACCCATTAGGACGTCCACCTACGACCACACCTATGATAACCTACGTCCACCCGCAACAAGCTATGGCAAGGTACGACCCTGTCGGCGACAACTGAAGACAATTCAGTCGCCGGTACCTGTCGCCGGTTGACGTAGGTTGACGTAGGTAGTTGCCGATGGAATTCACTGAAGTCAGCACCAGCGACAACCTACGACACACAACTGTTGCCGAACATTTCAAAATCCAGCGGTGACCAGAAAAACACTACGACTCTTTGTGAGACTGAGGAGACTACTCACGACCATACAGGCGACACTCTGGCGATCATATGGTGACAGCCTATTCACCTAAAATATCGCCTGAGTGGGACAGGAACGTTACATTGCCAGAGTCCCAGGTTTGATCCCGACTACGGTTGCTGCTGTATGGAGTTTGTACTTTCTCACCGTGACCTGCGTGCGTTTTCTCAAGGTGCTCTCGTATCCTCCAACTCACTCTTGTTTCCGCACTGGATCTCCAAAGTATAGTAAAGTTCTGGGACTTATAGAAGTAGGACGGTTCAATGCTTTTATCTTCATGCACAGTTGACAAAAGAAAGTCCATGATTATGACTGGTTTTAGGTTTTTCTACGTTTCAGTTGATAAAGTGGCCAATAAAGTATGTCAGTTTCTGATGAACTATAGGCATTGCGTGGGCTTACATGAAGAAATCAGATTCCTTCCAGGTGAACTGCTTAGGAGAGAACTCCAACAGTACGATGTGAACATTTCCATTGGGTTGAGAGGGAAAGATAGATCAGCCTTGATGGAAGGGCGGAGTAGACTCCTCTCACCACCTCCGACCGCCTGGTCCCACCAGGGACAGAGTCCCCCAGTCCTTACCTTTCACCCCATCAGCCGTCACATGTAACACATAATCCTCCGACATTTTCGCCACCTCCAACCCGTCTATATCTCTCCGTTCCCTCTCCACTGACTCTCAGCCTGAAGAAGGTTTTGACTCGAAACGTCACCCATTCCTTTTCTCCAAAGATGCTGCCTGTCCCGTTGAGTTACTCCAGCTTTTTGTGGCTATCTGTGGTGTAGACTTGATGGGCCAAATGGCCTGATTTTGCTCCCAAAATTTATGGTGAGAAATGAAATCCTGAATTGTTTCCAGCGGTGCATTGATTGTTTAATCATATCCGTATATCCTGACATCTGCAGGAATGTGCTAACAACTGACTCTAGGGGCAGCGGTACATGTACTCCTTCTGATCTCTGGACATGAGAAAGAGAGATGCAGAAAGGCAAGGCAAACTAGCAATCTGCATGGAAAAAAATGTTGACCTGGCCTTAATGTTTCCTGGACCACATGAGATGCCATTGCATTCCTCCAGCATACTAAAAACAGAGATGATAGACAACATGCCCTATAACATGGCAAGTGGTACAATTCCTGCTTACTGTGAAACTAATTGAAAGGGTAGCAATACAGGAGGATGTTGGGTGATAGAGGTGTACACAATCATGTGGGGAATAGAAAGGGTGAATGCTATTAAATAACTAAACTTCATTTAGCTATCATTATTTGTCAATAATGTATTAAAATCCTGAGAATTTGTTTTGACGAGGATGTTGCCAGGACTTGAAGGTCTGAGTTAAAGAGAGAGAGACACAAAATGCTGGAGTAACTCAGCAGGACAGGCAGCATCTCAGGAGAGAAGGAATAGGTGATGTTTCGGGATGAGACCCTTCTTCAGTGAGGTCAGGGGAGTGGGTGGTACAGAGATATAATGCAGTTGGAAATAGGTCGGAGATGGAAATCAATTTTAACTCTTTTTATGTGATACATATAATGCTGTCAAATGCCTTCGGAGCTGTAATGCTCCCCATGTTGGGGGATTCTGGAACAAGGGGACACAGTTCAAGAATAAGGGGTAGGCCGTTTAGAACTGAGATGAGGAAAAACTTATACAGCCAGAGAGTTGTGAATCTATAGACAATAGACAATAGACAATAGGTGCAGGAGTAGGTCATTTGGCCCTTCGAGCCAGCACCACCATTCAATGTGATCATGGCTGATCATCCCCAATCAGTACCCCGTTCCTGCCTTCTCCCCATATCCCCTGACTCCACTATCTTTAAGAGCCCTATCTAGCTCTCTCTTGAAAGTATCCAGAAAACTGTCCTCCACTGCCCTCTGAGGCAGAGAATTCCACAGACTCACAACTCTCTGTCAGAAAAAAGTGCTGCCTCTTCTGATCTGTGGAATTCTCTGTCACAGAGGGCAGTGGAGGCCAATTCACTGGATGTATTCAAGAGAGAGTTAGATGTAGCTCTTAGGGCTAATGGAATCAAGGGAAATGGGGAGAAAGCAGGAACGGGGTACTGATTCTGGATGATCAGCCATGATCATATTAAATGCGGTGCTGGCTTGAAGGGCCAAATGGCCTACTCCTGCCCCAATTTTAAATGTTCTATGTTTCTAAGTTTCTAAATACCATCTAGAGAGACTAATAACATAAATGTGACCAAACTGTTTTCAGACGTTCAGGTGGGGACATATGGGCACAGGAGAGGCATCATGCTGGCACTTTCACCTGATTCAGAAGGTCATGGGTTCAGGAACCCGTCCAAAGAGTCAAGTGCAGAGTCTAAATCAGGATAGTGGAATTTTGTGGGAGTGCTATGCTACTGGAGGTGCTGACTTTGAACTGGATTTTGAATTGAAGTGCTGCCTACCTTTCAGGCTGACATTGACGATTATATGACACTAGATAAGTAGCAATGAGAGTGAAAGTAACCTAGGGGCGGCACGGTGGGACGCAGCCGTAGAATTGCTGCCTTGCACACCAGAAACCCAGGTTCAATCCTGACCACAAGTGCTGTCTGTATGGAGTTTGCAAATTCTCCCGGTGACCTGCATGTATTTTCTCCGGGTACTCCGGTTTCGTCCCTCACTCCAAAGACAGTAAAATTATAAATAGTCCCTAGTGTGTATACCATAGTGTTACATAGATACATGGATACATAGACAATAGTTGCAGGAGTAGGCCATTCGGCCCTTCGCGCCAGCACCGCCATTCAATGTGATCATGGCTGATCATCCACAATCAGTAACCCGTTCCTGCCTTCTTCCCATACCCCTTGATTCTGCTAGCCCTAATAGCTCTATCTAACTCTCTTTTGAATGCAGGATTTACTGGTTGGTGCGGACTTGGTGGGCCTGTCCTGTTTCCGTGCTGTATCTCTAAATTAAACTAATCTGACCCAAACCAGTTCTACTGATTGCCGGTATACGAGACCAGTTTGTATCAGTTCATTATCTCCTCTAGCCACCATTCATCTAACATGTGTAAGAAGAAACTGCAGATGCTGGTTTAAACTGAAGATAGACACAAAATGCTGGAGTAACTCAGCAAGACACACAGCATCTTTGGAGAGAAGGAATGGGTGACGTTTCGGGTCGAGACTTGTCTGAAGAAGGGTCTTGACCTGAAATGTCACCCATTTCTTCTCAGATATGCTGCCTGTCATTCTGATTTACTCCAGCATTTTGTATTTATCTAACATTCTTGTTTCTATTGCATTGCTTTTTGTGGAAAGGTTTTTTAATTTCCTATATTACAAAAGGGACTACATTTAAAAAGTACGTTATGATTGGAAAGCACTTTGCTAAGCCCCAAGGTTGTGGAAGATGTTATATGAATGAATATCTTCATTTCCCTAAAAATGTCAATGCAAAAATCAAAGCTCAAGGGTATAGAGGCGGGTGAAGTGGTTAAATTATTGGACTTGTAACACAGAGGCCTTGGGAAACATGTAAGAGAACTGAATTCAAATCTCAGCATAGAGTTTTAACATCACTTAATATGTATACTGTTTACTCTGAGAAGTTCTGACAACCATAGAATTTCATTGTACCCTGGTGGAGATGACAATAAACTAATCTGAACCTGAAATGGGGTCGTAAGCCATTTTGCTCGGGGCAATTAGGGATGGACAATAAATATTGGACTTTCCAGTGCTGTTCAAAATAATAAATAAAAATGTAGTTAATCATTTGGAGCTTAAGTGGGGGCACGGTGGCGCAGCGGTAGAGCTGCTGCCTTACAGCACTAGAGACCCGGGTTTGATCCTGACGACAGGTGCTGTCTGTGTGGAATTTGTACGTTTTTCCTGTGACCGCGTGGGTTTTCTCTGGGTGCTCTGGTTTCCTCCCACACTCCAAAGGCGTGCAGTTTTGAGGGTTAATTGGCTTTGGTGAAATTGTAAATTGTCCCTAGTGTGTAGGATAGTGTTAGTGTACGGGCTGATTGCTGGCTGTCGCGGACTCAGTGGGATGAAGGGCCTGTTTCCGCATGGTATCTCTGATAGCGTGCAGAAACTCATGCTACATGTATACTTTGATAGCAAAGTTCAGGGACTCATAGAAGTGGGACAGGTCACTACTATCATCTTCATGCGCAGTTGACAAAAGAGAGTCCATGATTATGAAAATATGACTGATTTTAGGTTTTTATGATTTTCAGTTCAGAAAATGCCCAATAAAGTATTAGTCAGTGACTGATATGAACTATAGGTACCACATGAGCTTACATGACAGAAGAAATCAGATTCCTTCCAGGTGAAGTGCTTAGGAACGGATGCAAACAGAATGGTGTGAACATTTCCATTAAGAGGGATAGTCAACATTGAATTAAAATTGCTCACAATCTACGGCAGAAAACAATGAAACAATTGGCTGTACCAAAATATGTAACACAATAACTTGTTCTGGAGAGCACTAAGAAATTAATAAGGGGTAATAAAAATGAACCGGTACATAAAAAAGACCAGGACAAATCAGGGCTGGCCACAGATGACATCGGAGTGTTCCTGATAGGCCAATTGTAATAAAATAAAAATGAGTCTTGCTTTTAAGCTATAATTTATTTAAAAGGTACGTGGATAAGAACTTGAGGTATCATAAATCACAAAAAAAGCAGCAAGAACAGTCGGGATTAGTCTACATGGGCATGTTGGTCGGTGTGGGCAAGTTGGGCCGTATGCTGTATGAAATTAAGTGAAATGAATGCAAATTATTTGGTATTAGCTAGTAGACATGGCAGCACGGTGGCGCAGCGGTAGAGTTGCTGCCTTACAGCGCCAGAGATCCGGATTCGATCCTGACCATAGGTGCTGTCTGCTCAGAGTTTGTGCGTTCTCCCCGCGACCTGCGTGGGTTTTCTCCGGGTGCTCTGGATTTACTCCAACACTCCAAAGACATACAAGTTTGTAGGCTAATTGGTAAATTGTAAATTGTCTCGAGTGTGTGTAGGGTAGTGTTAATGTGCGGGGATCGCTGGCCGGCGTGGACTTGGTGGGCCGGTTTCCGTGCTGTATCTCAAAACCAAATAACATAAAATTTCCATGCCCTTGCCATGATTATTAATAAAAACAGTAATGAAAACGACCTAATCTACAGGAGTTTCCGCTGATCACTGCTGCAAAGAGGTTTCTGTTAATGATCGAAAACTCGTGAGTTCAAATCCCACCAGCAATTCAGGAAATTAAATTCATGAATAATTTTTAAAATCTGGTATTAAAAATAAAACCATTTTAAGGAATGGTGACAATGAAAATGATCAGATTGATGGAAAAATCCAACTGGTGCACTCATCCACCTGAGGGCAGGAATAGTAAGATTAAACGAGTACTTACCAGTATGAAGTTTGATCTGTATTTTATGAGGAGTTACGGTGAGGTATTACGTGAAGATCCCAGCCCAGTGCGCATGTGCGGCATACTTCGAAGCAGCGGTGTGAAATCACAGGATAGACACAATATTTGAAGTAAGATAGTAAAGATCATGAGACATCAGTTTATTAGTTTGATCTATATATTGAGGGTGGGAGCGGAGGGCACGTAATACCTCACCGTAACTCCTCATAAAATACAGATCAAACTTCATACTGGTAAGTACTCGTTTAATCTTACTATTTTACTTCGGAGTCACGTGAGTGATTCCGTGAAGACTTCAAAGGTCTGTGATTTCAAACCGTGTAACAGTTTTTATTTCACTCACTGCCGAAGTTTTTGAGGGAGGAAGTGTTATCGTAATCAACCAGTGGATCTGCTTTCACAAGAAACAGAAAGGTATTTGTTTAACAATAACAACATAAAGAGCTCCCCTGAGCTTAAATTAATATTGCAGTTTGTAATATTCTTTCTGCAATTAAATCAGGTTTATCAACGGTTTATAATAAAAAATGTTCTGAACGTCGTTCCCTTGACCATTCTGCCATATTGAGAATGTGGTCAACCGGGATGTCCATTCGTTCAGCCGCTGATATCAATGCTGCCCTAGTGGAATGGGATTAAAATGTATTATTATCTATTCCGGCAGCTTTCAGTACCTGTTTGAGCCACCTTGGAGTGGTTTGGCTCGTACCCCGTCTTGGGGTTTCTGTGGTTGACCCATAGGCTTTCCTCTCCCTCTAAGATTGTGGGTTGTGTCTATATATTGTAGTAGATGGGTCACCACACTCAACCTGGACTCTGGTGGGTAGGCCCGGAATCCCACCAGTGAATAGGGCGTTCCTGGTCTATATAGCCATATAACGATTACAGCACGGAAAACACAGGCGATCTCGATCCTACTAGTCCGTGCCGAACTCATAATCTCGCCTAGTCCCATATACCTGCGAGTTAGATTTTTACCAGACCTAGAATATGAACGTGATGCGTCTGGGGTAATCACCATGTAATCCAGTCTAGTTTTATGGAGTGACTGGACTCTGTGAGCGTGTACGAGAGCCATAAGCATGAGCGTTTTTAACATAGATTGAGCAAGCTGAGGGATCTGGCTGGTGCCATTCTCTGAGATATGTCAATATCACACCAATATCCCATACATGGGTATACCTGGGTTTTTGGGGCTTATTATTATAGTTGACCTTGATAAGTTTACCTTCAGTGGATGGGATCCCATGCTCTGCTGTCATGCTGTTTTAGATAAGCAGATAAGGCGCTCCATGCTGTATTTACGGCACTGTAACTCACCTTTTAGTCATGGTGTAGATGTTCCAGGAACTCCAATACGTCAGTGGTTGAATAGTTTGTTGTCCCTGCGTCGTGGCAGTATTTTACCCATGTTAGCTTTTGGTGACTGTTCGCAGGGATGCCGACATGGTGGTAATGGTTCCTTTGGATAATCCCAGTCCCTGGTAAGGTCTATTCAAAACCTGCACCCAGGAATTTGATGTTTTTCTGGCATGGGTGGCTTGTGCCTGATACTGGGTTGAGTCAGCAACCATGGTCCACTAGGGAAATCCATAGGTGACTCGCCCACCGTGTCGTGATGAACTGGGAACCATGGCTGTGTAGGCCGGTCGGGCACGTTCAATATCTCGGAGACAGATCCCATCTGTATTGCGAAGTGCCCATCTGATGAGGCAGAAGGGAGGAAGGCAAAGCAGAAATTCCCCCTTCCAGCGTGTAGGCATCTATCGCTGTTGCCTCTGATCTGGTTCCTAAGTCACATACATAGGTTACTGGTGATTCCGTCTTGTGCAACCAAATTGATATCTGGCTTTCAAACTGCTTAATACCTTTAGCAGATATCTTGGGTTTGACATCTATTCAATGTTATCATAAATTTTACTCCGTGACATGGTGTCTCCCACTGTGTTCTAGCTTCCTAGGACATAGGCAGCTGATAGTTAAAATGTCTTTTGACACACCATTGCCAGATTTGTTTGACAAATTTGTTGCACAATAATGATTATTATGCTCCCCATATGGTTGATATAAGCCACCACCATAGTATTATCAATCCGTAACCACATATGTACGTGCTGCATTTGAAATGCATATGCTTTTTAGCCCAATAGGCGATCACCAATCCCAAGTAGTTGATGCCCGGTATGTGTAGTAACGATGTTTGTGAATTGGTCCATCTGTTACCTGTGCTGGATATGGAGTTTAGTTGCTCCCCAGCCTAAAGTACTGGCATCGGTTTTTAATAACCAAGTTGGGATTGGTGATGATAATAGGGCTGAAAACTATGCCAAATATATGTCTGCCCACCACCGTAATTGTGATATAGCTTCAGTGGGTACATTCATGATTTGATTATAGTGACCCAAGTACCTTGGCAAAGTAACAGTCATATGGACGGATTATTATTGAAACCCAGATAATCCATGGTAGTTAACGCTTCAATTCTGGTTTATCTGGGCGTGGGATAAACCTCAGAGCTTTAGGGAGCTGTTTTGTAGCTAGAACTGCTGCCACAGCTAATTCCTTTGTTTCCCCTAATATGAGGATATCATCCAATATATGCCATGATTATGCTTGTTTCTTAATATTTTCATGGCCATTTTTTAAATATTTATAATAGTTTAGGCCTGAGGTTAGACCATAGGGAATGCTCTATGCTCCCATAGTTGTCCTAACCGGGATATCCATTATCCAGGTAAAAATTTTTAGGTATCTATAATGATCCTAGTGTATGGGTATAAGATAGTTAGCATCTTCCATATCAATGCTCCCCATAGGTATCCTTTGGAGATCAGATGTCTGGCAGTGACAAACCCCGTCTCCATCTTAAAGTGTATATACTCAACAGATTATTTAGTGATATTAGATCAATGATGTTGCTACATTCACCATCTTTTGTAGTTTTGGTGAATATATTCGATACAAATTCCAATGGTTCATGTTTACTCCCATGATCCGTTTAGTAATGAGCCTTTCTAGTTCAGCTTGACCTTCTCACTTCTCTTTCTTAGAGGGAGAAAATGCCCTTTGGGCACATTGCTGAACTGGCGGTAATATATGCCCAATTGAATTCGTTTTTTATCCACTAATACTGTTGAGTATATTTTAGTTATTTGTGACAGCATCCCATGCTTTATCAACAAGTGTAAATGCCCCCCCCCCCCCCCCCCCCCCCCCCCCCCAGTTAGTAGAACACCCTTATTTAGTGTAAACTGGGAGGAACCAGACTACCTACCTCCATGTTTATTGTTTTTTCATGAAGGCCTAGTTTGCTGGTATGCTGGTGCTGTCGGTGGGGCGGCGCATTTTCCCACGGCTCAGCTCTGGGCCCCGTCTAAAAAGAACTTTGGGGGTAATGTGAAGCGGGCGCCAGGCCTTCACCAGGCCTTGGTTGATCTTGCGGGTGGATGCCGAGGGGTGCTGCCAGCTGGGTGTTGGATGCGATGTCCTGCTCGTTCCATGGCCTGCCCTCATGAGGCGCACAGGTTTAGCTGCCTCTCTTCCCGCAGCAGCGGTTTGCATAGCCCCGTATATTTGGGGTTGCGGGCAGGTCTTATATGCACCATTGTTCAGTCTAGTATACCAAATTTGGGAACATCTTAGGCGTCAGCACCCTGGTAGTGCAACGGGATAGTCTCATCCTGGGAGAACCACCTTGGTGATCATGGCGTCTCGCCTGCCAGGTGAGTATGATCCGTGGAAAACGAGCAAAGGCGGTAACATCTTGACCCTTCTGTTAGGAGCTTCAGAATTCGCTGCTTTTAGCTCTTGTCTGCGAGTCTGCTGACCCAGCTGCCTGCGGATTTGCCTCTAGAAAGGCCTGCTCCTGCAGGGCTTTGTTGGGAAGATGGTCGCGTGGAGGAGCCATGTAGTGGCCCACGACACCCAGTAGCTCTTCCTGATCCTGCTCCCCTGGCATACTGCTGTTCTCGTCCGCCCGCCCAGCGTTTAAGCCAGCCCAGCCCTGGCCTCCTTAGCTAGCCTCAAAAGATGGAGCAAAAGGGTGTGCTATAAATTGGAGGAGGCATAGCTCAAACTCCGCTGTTGCATCAATCCCTCGTCAAGGGAGATGGCTAGTGCAATAGCACTGGGGTAGGAGTGTCAGCTCCCTTGGCATTCAGCCAGTGCCCCTTTTTCCCTGGAGGTTTTGAACTCCATGACCTCCTCTGGCTTGGGGAGACAGACATACTTATTTTTGCTGTCTCCAACCTGTTCCAGTTTTGGAGGAAGTTGGCTCCTGTAGAACCTGTTAAATTGGTAAGATTTTTGTCTTACCTGTATGTAGAGGCTGCCTGCCGTTTTTCAGGCGGCATTGTAGCGGTTCCCGGGCGGCGATTCTCCTTGTCAGGAGTCTGCAGGGCTGCCGGTCGGGTTTTTAAATTTCCCGCCGGTCCGCTGCTGTTCACCAAACAGCTGTTCAGCGGACCGGCATCAGCGCAGCTCCCTGCAGCGGTCCGCAGCGTGTGCGGTCCCGTTAGCGCCTTTCCCCCTCCACTGTCGGCTCCTTCGCTGGAGTCGAACGGGGGCCGCTTCCTCTGCTGTTTTGCTCCCCCTGGAGCAAAAAACCACAAGGCCCGATTAAGGTAAGTACTTACCTCACGTTCCTTGGATGCGGGAGCTGCCGACTCCCGCTGGCCGCGTTGCACAGCTGTGCGATAATGCCGCACATGCGCACTGGGCTGGGATCTTCACGGAATCACTCACGTGACTCCGAAGTAAAATCCCATTTTTACATGTTGTGGCCCGTAGGTAAATATAGACCCATAGCAATGTGGTTGAATTGAGACAACGTCTTAACTGGCCAGAAAGCCACTTCGTTCAAGAGCATCTGAGGATAGGCAATCAATGTCAGCCTATCTCACGTGAAACGATAAATAAAACACAACCGCTGTAGAGAGGTGGTTGTGGGTTTGTGTGTCTACCTAGTAAACTATTATTCAGCTCTAAACACAAAGTGCTGTAGTAACTCAGTGGGTCAGGTGGCACCTCTGGAGAAAACGGATGGGTGACATTTTGGGTCGGGAGTCTTCTTCGGACTGGAAGTAGGGGGTGGAGGTTGGGGGAAGGGGGGAGGGGGAGGTGAAGAGCTGGAGGCGAGAAAAGACCAGGAGCAATGAGGGCCATCCACAAATGACCTCAGGTAGATGCGCTACCTGGTCGGTCCACTGTTGGCTAGGGAAGGTGTGATCTCCAGGGAGAAACAAGGTGGAAAACTGTGGAACTGGTAAAACGATTCCGGAGGAAGAAGGGGGCAAGCATGCAGCAAAAGCCTTGCACTATACCTTGGTGCACGTGACATTAAACTAAATGGTCTAAACTAAATGGTCTTTGCACTATTTGGGTTGCACTACGTACTTTGTCATTGATCAGTCTAGTTTATCAAGCATATATGATAATTGTTTTGTATATTTAATTGTTGCATTTACTATGCCTTTAAAGCAGCAATAAGTAAAAAATTAATTGATCCAATCTTGGCGCAAATGATAAGTAAAGAGACTTGGACCCTTGTCATAGTCAGTGATGCAGCGCGGAAACAGGTCCTTTGGCACAACTTGCCCACACCGACCAACATGCCCCAGCTACACTAGTCCCACTTGCCCACCTTTGGTCCATATCCCTCCAAACCTGTTCTATCCATGTACCTGTCTAACTGTTTCTTAAGTGGTGAGATGGTCCCAGCCTCAAACTACCTCATCTGGCAGCTTGTTCCATGCACCCATCACCCTTTCTGCAAAAAAGGTACCCTTCAGATTCCAATTAAATTGTTTCCCCTTCACCTTAAACTTATGCCCTCTGGCTCTCAATTAGCCTACTCTGGGAAAGAGACTGAAGAAGGGTCTCGACCCAAAACGTCATCCATTCCTTCTCTCCATAGATGCTGCCTGTCTCGCTGAGTTACTCCAACATTTTGTATCTATCTACGGTTTAAACCAGCATCTGCAGTACCTTCATACACTGTGCATCTACCCGATCTATTCCTCTTATGATTTTATAGACCTCTACAAGTTAGCCCCTCATCCTCCTGCGCTCCAAGGTATAGAGTCCCCTTGAATCCCCGTCCATTTCTATACATGTGTCAATGGTTGGTTGATGGTTGGCATGGGGTCAGTGCTGAAGCTTTTGTTTTTATGTTGTATCTCTCTAAAACGTTCTGACATTTGTCTCCTGATTCTTAATCTCAAGAGCTCTCTTTTGATTTCTTGTACGAGCCTTCATTAAAAGCTTTTCAGATGTCAAGATATACAAGATTGCTTGAATCACCATTCTCTTCGCACTCCACAACATCCTGAAAGATTTCATATATATTCTTTGCATCGTGCCATGGGTTGCATTATGCCACAGAGGCCTGAATATATTAACATTAATTCTGAAATCAAATAATTCCACTGTCCATTTTAGATATCTGTGTGACAGGGCGATAATTCCAAAGGTTACGGTTCTAACCACTTAAAAGCTGTAATAATGTTGGCTATTTTCTTTCTGTTTCTTACTACTGTCTGCCATGAAACAGATGTATAGTCAGAGGGTAGTGAATCAGTGGAATTCATTGCCATGGAAGGCAGTGGAGGCCAAGTCAATGGACATTTTTTTAAGATGGAGATAAATAGATTCTTGATTAGTAATGCCCCTGTCCCACTTAGGAAATCTGAACGGAAACCTCTGGAGACATTGTGCCCCACCCAAGGTTTCCGTGTGGTTCCCGGCGGTTTTTGTCAGCCTCCCTACCTTCTTCCACTACCTGCAACCTCTGGCAACAACCTGCCACCTCCGGGAACCGCACGGAAACCTTGGGTGGGGCGCAAAGTCTCCAGAGGTTTCCGTTCAGGTTTCCTAAGTGGGACAGGGGCATATGGGTGTCAGGGGTTACGGGGAGAAGGGAGGAGAATGGGGTTGAGAGGGAAATATAGATCAGACATAATTGAGTGGGGGAGTAAACTTGATGAGCCGAATGGCTTAATTCTGCTCCTACAACTTATGAACTAATGAGGTACTGGGCTCTCTGTGTCCAAAAGCAAACATACTGTGGATGCTGGAAATCTGAAGTTAAAAATAAAATATCTAGAAATACTCATGCGTAGGAAGGAACTGCCAATGCTGGTTATCACCAAAGATAGACACAAGATGCTGGAGTAACTCAGCAGGACAGGCAGCAGCTCTGAAGAGAAGGAATGGGTGACAGAGTCTGAAAGAGGGTCTCGACCCGAAACGCCACCCATTCCTTCTCTCCAGATGATGCTGCCTGTCCCGCTGAATTACTCCAGCATTTTGTTTATCTACTAGAAATACTCAGCAGATTGGGCAGTATCTGTGGAGAGATAAATTTCCATTTGAAGACCTTTTATCTGAACTCCTTATTTTTTTCTTAATTTCGTTCAAAAGTGTCCAGACTTTTGTTTCAATATCAACCTCAATAAAAGTATGGCACATCGGATCTTATAATTCCAAGCGTTGAGAATCAGCAATCAGATCCTGTCATCTGAAACCAATGTATTGTAAATTTTAATCATGTACGGCACAGTGCACAGTGGTAGAGTTGCTGCCTTACAGTACGAGAGACCCGGGTTTGATCCTGACTACGACTATGGAGTATGGAGTTTTCCCTGTGACCATGTAGGTTTTCTCTGGGTGCTCCAGTTTCCTCCCATATTCCAAAGACGTGCAGGTTTGTCAGCTTCTGTAAATTGTCAGTAGTGTATAGGAAAGAACTAGTGTATGGACGATCGCTGGTCAGCGTGTACTTGGTGGGCTGAAGAGCCTGTTTCCACACTGTATCTCTAAACTAAACTAAAGTAAATGTTGTAAACATTTACATTTAATATGTAAACATTTAATATACTGTAAATGTTTCTGGGTGGAAGAGGCCCTGTAAATGTATTTTCTCAAAGACAGATTTGGATGCTGAGAGAGAAAGACAATCTTATATTGTTCAAATTATTTTCACAAGAGAAACAGCACGTTAACACATCAAAAAAGTTTGAAATATTCTGATCAATACAATGCAACATGTGATGTCCTACCAATCCATTTTGAATTAAGGAGTCCTTGGATTGAACATTGATTTACCAAAACATCACTAGTATTGTTTTTTGCTTATTGTAACAATATTAAAATCGCATTTAAAATGGTTAAGACCTACTGTATAGTATTTTCCTTTAATAATTCATGGTACGTTTAAGCTGTTTTCCAAGTACAAGATGCCCACACTATATTTTTATTGACTTAATGAAATGAAATTATTAGAATTTGCATTACACCAGCATCAAGTCAAATCAATTTTCTCTCTTGAACTATAAGTTTGTATGCTGGATTCATAAGTTCATAAGTGATAGTAGCAGAATTAGACTATTCGGCCCCATTAGGTTTCTCCGCCATTCAATCATGGCTGATCTAACTTTCCTTCTTATCCCCATGCTCCTGCCTTCTCCCCATAACCCCTGACACCCGTACTTATCAAGAATCTAACTATCTCTGGTTTCAAAATATCCATTGACTTGGCCTCCACAGCCTTCTGTGACAATGAGATCCACAGATTCACCACCTTCTGACTAAAGAAATTCAGCCTCCTCATTTCCTTCCTAAAGGAGCGTCCTTTAATTCTGAGGCTATGATCTCTGGTCCGAGACTCTCCCACTAGTGGAAACGTCATTTCCCCATCCACTCTATTCAGGCCTTGTGCCAAGATGCAGTGAGCATCCTGTTACTTGGCAATGAGAAAACATTTAGAATTATATATAAACTAAACTAATCTCAACTACCATCAGTACGTTCTCAATCCAAAGTTTCTCTACATAAGAAAACGTCTTCCCTCTCTTCCCCTTTGTTTTTTTTCTCGCCAAATGTAAATTGGTGTTATCTAGGCACTGAATCATCGTTCTTGGGAACAACTTCACCACATCCACTCTTTCCAGGACTTTCACTATTCAATGACCCCCCCCCTTATAGAACATAGAACATAGAAAAGAGGTGCAGGAGTAGGCCATTTGGCCTTTCGAGCCTGCACCGCCATTCACATATGATCATGGCTGATCATCCAACTCAGTATCCTGTACCTGCCTTCTCTCCATACCCCCTGATCCCTTTAGCCACAAGGGTCACATCTAACTCCCTCTTAAATATTGCCAATGAACTGGCCTCAACTACCTTCTGTGGCAGAGAATTCCACAGATTCACCACTCTCTGTGTTAAAAATGTTTTTCTCATCTCGGTCCTAAAAGATTTCCCCTCTATCCTTAAACTGTGACCCCTTGTTCTGGAATTCCCCAACATCGGGAACAATCTTCCTGCATCTAGCCTGTCCAACCCCTTAAGAATTTTGTAACATCGAGAGTCTCGATCGCCTCGATGCAACAGTTTGACTGCCTGACCGTGGGAGAAGAAGCAGTGAAGGGATGACGTGTCCCCCAACTCTCAAAACATGGGGGGGGAGGGGCATGGCTCCTCATCCTCCCCAGGAATTTTGCCCATGCAGGCAACTAAATCATCCTACCTCAACTATTGAGCGGTCCTGAACTACTATCCGCCTCATAGATGGCCCTCGGACTATCCTTGATCAGGCTTTGCTGGCTTTAACTTGCACTTAATGTTATTCCCTCATCATGTAATTATACACTGTAAATGGCTTGATCGCAATCATGTTTTGTCTTTCTGCTGACTGGTTAGCACGTAACAAGAGCTTTTCACTGTACCTCGGTGCACGTGACAATAAGCAAAACTAACGAAACCAACTAACTAACTGACGTGTATTGAGATACAGTGAAAAGCTTTTTGTTGCATGCAGAGTGTCAAAATTTGGAGCGAGGAGTGAAAAGTTAAACCAGAGGGAGAGATGTAGGTGGAAGCGGCCATGAGGGGGAGGGGAGAGAGGGTTTGTAAAAGGGAAATGTGGGAATTGGGGATGAGACATAAAGATGAGGGGAAAGGAGCAGTGGAATGAGAGACAATGCACAGTGGTGCAGCGGAAGAGTTGCTGCCTTACAGTGCTTGCAGCGCCAGAGACCCAGGTTTAATCCTGACTATGGGTGCTGTCTCTACGGAGTTTGTACGTTCTCCCCGTGACCGCATGGGTTTTCTCCGAGATCTTCGGTTTCCAAAGACATACAGGTTTGTAGGTTAATTGGCTTGGTATAAGTGTAAAGTGTCCCTGATGTGTGCAGGATAATGTTAGTGCACGGGGATCGCAGGTCGGAATGTGGACTCAGTGGGCCGAAAGGCCTGTTTCCACAATGTATCTCTAATCTAGACTAAATGTGTGCACACCTGGACCTATTACAAGTATGAGGTGCAATAGTAATTTTTAAAAATAAATAAATAAATAAATGTAATCAGGGCCTGGTAACGGGAGGTAAAACAACAAAAACAGACTTGGTTGGTAGTCCCCTTTCTGCGGAGTTTAATGTTATAATAGAGCGATTGTTCCTATTTTCTTTTTCTTTCTTTTCTAGGGTCTACTTTCTCACTTTACTTCCTTCTCTAACTTCTTTTCTAAGGGGCTTTCTTTTCCCAACACTCTTGCACTTCACGACTCTTGCGCACTTTCTTTACTTTCTTTACTTCTATCTTTTTCTTAAAGCTCAAAAAAAAATGAAACGGTACAAAAAATGTATTAAGATATATGTGTTGTGTAGTATTGTAATTTACCGTACTTCTAATAAAAATAAAATTAAAAAAAAATAAATAAATGTGTGCACACCAGGCTGGGAGTGTGACACAGGAAACCTGTCCAATCCCTCTACAGATGCTGCTTGACCCTCTGAGCTCCACCAGCACTTTGTTTCAATAAGGGAGAAACAGTTAGCTTTTTGTTTGCACTCTTAACTACAAGTGAGAAACAAGTTAATGTAGGTCATAGAAAAGGAGACACACTTATTTCTCCTTCTCAGTTCTGACGAACAGGACATGGTAAACAGGGCAGCACAGTGGAGCAGCGGTAGAGTTGCATCCTTACAGCGCTTACAGCGTAAGAGACCCGGGTTCGATCCCGACTACAGGTGCTGTCTGTACAGAGTTTGTGACAGTGACAGTGTGGGTTTTCTCTGAGATCTTTGGTTTCCTCCCACACTCCAAAGATGTACAGGTTTGTTGGTTAATTGGCTTGGAGTAAATGTAAATTGTCCCTTGGTTCTTGGTTCTTGGGTCCTCCAAAATATTCCAACTGGAATTTAAACTATCCCTAATGTGTGTAGGGTAGTGGTAATGTATGGGGGTCGCTAGTCCACATGGACCCGGTGGGCCGAAGGGCCTGTTTCCATGCTGTTCCTCTAAACTAAGTCCAAAGCATTGGGGTTTCTTCCTGCTGCCTGACCTCCTGAATTTCTCCAGCATTTTCAAGTTATACCTCAGAACAAGTATTATGCATTACCTGAATGTAGACATCCATCTCTTCCCGATCAATTTTGATGCTGTGAAGCTGGCCGTTTGCCCAGTTTCTGGTATCAATGCCGATAAAAACAGGATCTCTATCACCATCCAGTTTGTATCTAATCTGAAAACTCCCTGAAAGAAAAAAAAACGTTAATTCGTTTCAATTGAACAGACACAAACTGATTTATGGGATAAACTTAAGTCAAAATTAATTTGCCGCATCTGTATTTCTTTTTGAAAATACTCAGATAATTAATAAATGAATCAACCCAGATAATCATGTAACAGATACAACTAATACAAAAAATGATGAGTGACATTTATGTATTCAACTTAGTTGGCATTAGAAAATGGCCTGTCATGTTTAATACTGTAAGGTCGCTTTCTTTTCCATTTGCTGTATGTTTTCATTTGGCATCTTCTTGTGCTCTTAGTTTCCATATAAATCATATCTCACGCAAATAACTGGCCACTCAATATTAATATTTTTGAAAGTAAAACATACAAGCTGGAAACGGTACAGAGAAGAGCTACGGAGATGTTGCCAGGACTCAAGCTTCTGAGCTATAGGGAGAGGTTGAGTAGGCTGGGACTCTACTCCTTGGAGCGCAGGAAGATGAGGGGTAATCTTATCGAGGTGTATAAAATGATGAGAGGAAAAATCGGGTAGATGCACAGAGTTTCTTGCCCAAAGTAGGGGAATCGAGGACTAGAGGACATAGGTTTTAGGTGAAGGCAGAAAGATTTAATAGGAATTTGAGGGGTAACTTTTTCCACACAAAGGCTGATGAGTGTATGGGAGGTGGTTGAAGCTGGGACTATCGCGACATTTAAGAAACAGTTAGACAGGTACAGATGGATAGGACAGGTTTGGAGGGATATGGGCCAAACGCAGGCGGGTGGGATATGTTGGCCGGTGTGGGCAAGTTGGGCCGAAGGGCCTGTTTCCACGTTGTATCACTCTATGACCGCTTCAAAACATTTATGACTACATGGATAGTATTGTAAAACTGACTGAAAGTATAACTTGCAAAAGATAGAGCACTTCATAAGGAAGGCCCTTATAACTATTTAATATGCCTTCCTCCTAATGGATAAATCAGCCCAATTCATAACGAGTTGGTCTCCATTCGTCGTTTTTTTGGAATCATATGGTGCAACACAATTGTAAAAGAACTGTTTCAGGACTGGACGAGGGTTGGTCAAGATTATAAATAATGATCTCCTTCTCTTTTTTATTTTATTTTATTTTCTCTATTTTCTCTCTCAACTTTCTTCATTTACTCGTTTTCTTTCTTCACACACTATATATTTCACATCTTTCTATTCTTTACTATCTCACTTCTTTTTCTTATTCTAATCTTTTTCCAATGTAACAAAAAAAAAAGAAGTTGTACATAAAATGTATTATGAAAATATATATTAGGCACTTTGGTGCCATATGACTGTACTTACTTCTAATAAAATAAAAAGGGGAAAAAAAACAAAAACGATTTAATATGCCTCCAGAAAGTGAAAGCATGATCGGGGGGGGGGGGGGGGGGGGGGGGGGGGGGGGGGGGGGGATTTCAAGATAAAATGTACTTCCAAGTTTTGTTTTCAGCTAAAATGCTAAAATGCAAACCATTGATTAGGGAATGGCTGCATAATATTGAGAACCAACGCCATCCACTATTGTTTAAGAGGGAACTGAAGTCTGAAGAAGGGTTTCGGCCCGAAACGTTGCCTATTTCCTTCGCTCCATAGATGCTGCTGCACCCGCTGAGTTTCTCCAGCTTTCCTGTGTAGCCATCCACTATTGGTCATTTGACAGAGATGTTCAAAGGCATCAAGTATAGAGAGGGTAAAGAGAGCGAAAAGAAGACACAAAATGTTGGAGTAATTCAGCGGGACAGACAGCATCTCTGGAGAACATGGATAGGTGACGTTTCAGGTCAGGACCCACTTCAGCCTGCAGAAGGGTCCTAACCTGAAACATTACCTATCCATATTAAAGTCATACAATGATACAGTGTGGAGACAGGTTCGGCCCAACATGTCCCAGCTACACTCGTCCCGCCTGCCTGCGTTTGGTCCATTTCCCTCCACACCTGTCCTATCCAGGTCCTATCTTATCTTATTCTCCAGAGATGCCGCCTGACCCGCTGAGTTACACCAGCACTGAGGGTTGCTTTTGTTAACCAGCATCTGCAGTTCCTTGTGTCCACATAAAGAGGGAAAAGTTGTTCCAACGAATGACAAATCAGTGCCGAGATAACACAAATTTACAATTCGGCCAGAAAATAACACGGGCGAAGAGAGAGAAGACATTTTCTTATGTAGAGAGACTTTGGATTGAGAACTTACTAATGGTAGTTTAATTAGGTTTAGATTAGTTTAAATAGAAATCATGAACTTTTTCTCGTTGCCAAGTAACAGGATGCTCCCTGCATCTTTGGACAAGGCCTGGATAGAGCGGATGTGGAGAGGATGTTTCCACTAGTGGGAAAGTCTAGGACCAGAGGCCATAGCCTCATATTTAAAGGACATTCCTTGAGAAAGGAGATGAGGAAGAATTTATTTAGCCAGAGGGTGATGGAATCTGTGGAATTCATTACCACAGGTGGCTGTGGAGGCCAAGTCAATGGGATTGTTAAGGCTTGGATTGACAGATTCTTGCTTAATATGGATGTCAGGGGTTATTGGGAGACAGCAGGAGAATGGGGTTAGGAGGGAGAGATAGATCAGCCGTGGTTGAATGGAAGAGTAGACAATGAGCCGAACAGCCTAATTCTGCTCCTAGAACTTATGAACTTATGAACATGAAATAGAATGAATTAGGAATTTCAGGAGGGAATAATTTGCAGGATCACAGAAGAAAAGGAAGGGAATGAAACTCAATAAACAATGGGCCATTGTGGACTCCACCCTTCCTGAGGTCATCTGTCGCCGGCCCTGTATTCTGGCCTTCTCTATCTTTCAGTCTGAAGAAAGGTTCTGACTCGAAACGTCGCCTATTCCTTTTGACTGTCATATGTTGATAGAATGGAACAGCTGGGCTTACATACTCTGGAATTTAGAAGTATGAGAGGGGATCTTATTGAAACATATAAGATTACTAGACTAAGTGGGACCCGTTGGGTCCCATGTTCACATGGGAGGGCTGGTCCCCCAACGCAATATTCCACCTCTCCACCAATTCCAATATTGGTGGCCGGGGGGGGGGCCCTGAACACATCCATATTAAAGTCATACAGGGTGAAACTACCATAAAACCTCCATCAAACCACACAAAACACCACATAAACACCACACTCACAATTTAGTAGATATTCAGTGTGTTCAGTTGATTCACAGCTCAAACAGAGTCGCGACCTCTCCCTCCCCCATCCAGAAGAGACTGAGCCACACCCACGCTTCTGGGTTTTATAATCCCTCCCCTTTCCCACTGGGGCGTGGTGTGATTGACAGGAGAGAGATTCTCAACATTTTTTTAAACAGTAATAACATTTTTATTTTTCATTGATGGGAAGAATATTCTGCACCTGATGAGCGGAGGGGGACTGAGTAAGATGGCCAAAAATCACAGCCTTAAGTAGTAGCGTTTTATCTAAAATCAATATACAGTGCAAACAGGAAGTTGTCAAATGCCAACCATTTGCTGTGCTTTAGTTCAAACCAACCACCATCAACCATTTGCTGTGTTTTTTTCAAACCAACCATATTTTCATTTTCAAACCACATTAAGGGCACTCAAGGTCAGTAAAACCACACTCACAGTTTAGTAGACATGTGTTCAGTGTTATTCACAGCTCAGTCTGAGAGACATCACCCTCTCGCTTCCCTCATCTTGCAGAGACTGACTGAGACACTCAACACTTCCGGGTTGTATAGTCCCTCCGGAAGGGGCGTGGCCTTCAGGAGAGAAAATCTCAACATTTTTTAAACACTAATAACTTTTATTTTTCATCTATGGGAAAAATCCTCTTGTCCTGCGCAGCGGAGGTGGACTCTGAGTGAGATGGCCAAACATCACAGCCGTAAGTAGCAGCGTTTTTTTCTAAAATCAATATACAGAACAACAGGAAGTTGTCAAGCTCAGACTTTTAGTAATATAGATTAAGGGTTTGGAAGCAGGAAACATGTTCCCGAAGTTGGGGGAGGCCAGTACCAGGGGTCACAGTTTAAGAATAAGGGGTAAGCCATTTGAACCCGAGATGAGGAAACACTTTTTCACACAGAGGGTTGTGAATCTGTGAAATTCTCTGTCTCAGAAGGCAGTGGAGGCCAATTCTCTGGATGCTTTCAAGAGAGAGTTAGATAGAGCTCTTAAAGATAATGGAGTCATGGAATATGGCGGGAAGGCAGGAACGGGGTACTGATTGTGAATGATCAGTCCTGATCATATTGAATGGCAGTGCTGGCTCGAAGGACCAAATGGCCTACTCCTGCACCTATTGTCTATTTTCTCCAGAGATGCTATCTGACCCGTTGAGTTACTCTGGCAGTTTGCATCTGTCTTCAGTATAAACCTGCATCTGTCTTCAGTATAAACCTACATCTGTAGTTCCTTCCAACACAGGGAGTTAAACCGTAGTTTATTTCGACCAGGAACCAGTCTCGACATTGGGACTGAATAACTTTTTTATCTGTGCTGCCTCAATCCTATGGTTCAACGATTCCAATAAATCATGTTGTTACTAAGCAGGAACCAGGCTGCCAGTTCAAGAGATGAAGATATATTCCATGTATTTCAAATCATCAGAATTTGCTGGTCAAAAATAGCCGTCTGCTGTTTGCATTTCACAAATAGTGTCTCCCCATACTGTTGTCTTTATTGGATTTGCATATTAATTGCCTATTAAACTTGCTGCAAGAAGGTAGGGCTCATAATTAATGATGTAAGTAGCATTTTAATACCATGGTAATTGCTAATACATTGTTAATTACACTCTTTGTCCATGAAAGGGAACAATTTAAACTTGAATTTCATTTCTGTCTTCGGTAAATTGCCATTAAAGGTCTTGATGAATAAACATAAATTTCAAGGTTATTTTCCTCAAGTTCGGAAGCCCGAGATTCTTCATCCCTTATGCAATGCATCAGAAGTGAAATCAATTGGATGAACACACACTGTAAAGCATAAGGACATCAGTGTTGTGAGCTTGGGTAGATGCACAGTCTCTTGTCCAGAGTAGGTGAATCGAGGGCCAGAGGACATAGGTTTAAGGTGAAGGGGAAAATATTTGATAGGAATCTGAGGGTTAACTTTTTCAGGGTGGTGGGTCTATGGAACGATCTGCCACAAGAGGTGGTTGAGGCTGGGACTAGAGTTACAGACTTAAAATGCAAAGGATTTATTGTGAATGGCTGTATAATATTGAGAACCAAAGCCATCCAGAATTGGTCATTTAACAGAGATGTACAAAGCCGTGTCAAGTTTAGAGAGGGTAAAGAGCATCAAAAGAAGACTACAAGGAGAAGCAGAGTTAAAATGTCAGGTCTGAGAGTGTATCTCCTGTGTATGAATAATTGTCTGACTCATTTTGGGGTAAGATATACCTTTGCAAGGTATATTAAGGATACAACTGTGAAATTGGCCATCATTAGCTGTTTGACTAACTTAACAAACAGGAATAACAGGGTCAAATTTTGCTCTCATCTCATTTTCTTCTCCTTCTGAAAAGAAGGGGCGGCACAGTGGCGCAGCAGTAGAGTTGCTGCCTCACAGCACCAGGGACCCAGGTTCAATCCTGACCACTAGTACTTTCTGTACGGAATTTGTACATTCTTCCTGAGACTGCGTGGGTTTTCTCCTGGTGCACCGGTTTCCTCCCACACTCCAAAGACGTACAGGTTTGTAGATTAATAGGCTTCTGTAAAAAATTGTAAAATTGTCCCCAGTGTGTAGGATGGTGCTAGTGTGCACGGGGATCGCTGGTCGACAGGGACTCATTGGGCCAAAGAGCCTGTTTCCGCACTTTATCTCTGAAGTCTAAAGTAAATAATAGGTCAGATTCAACAACAGCTAATGGCAGCAAAAACGATGTTTTATGTGCAGGAAGGAACTGCAGATGCTCGTTTATACCTAAGATGGACTACAAAAGCCTGGAATGTGCCTCAACGGGTCAGGCAGCATCTCTGTAGAAAAAGAATAGATGACCTTTCGGGTTGAGACCCTTCATCAGACTTTGTCACATCACCTTCTCTGGAGAACATCAATGAGCAGAGAACCTTCTTTACGGGTGTGGGATCAAGAGTCACTTCAGAAGTATGAGCATCAAAGTCTGGGTTGATACTCTGGTGCAGATCTGAGAGAGTGTTGCAGTGTCAAGGATAATGTCTTCTGAAGGAACTTTTAGACTGAGGTCTTCTCTGATCTGTCAGGGAGATGGATGCAACCGTTATCATGGAACTATTGTGATGAAGTGCAAGCAACCTCTCCCGCTGTCCTTGCCAAAATATATATCTCACTCACCAGCACTAAATCAGATCATCTGGTAACCATCATGTTACTGGTAGCGAGAGCACTCTACGCGCGAATTAGCTGTCACATTTCTTACATTACAACAGTAAACATGCTTTGGAGCAATGATTAGTTGTAAATTTACTGCAGATCACTTGCAGTTGGAACAAAGCCAACATGACTGGAGACCTTTCTCAATATTCTTTCTTTCTTTCTTTTAAAATCTTTTTACTGTTTTTTTTCCAAAAAACAAAAACAAAACATAAAAAACAGAGCAAAAAGAATAATGATAAACATAACAATGATATTGATACATAGGGATCAGGATTGCATTAATAGCAGGTATAACCTAATATGAGACCAGTGTCAAAATACACATTGACTATAGACCTCCTGGTCTCTATGTAAATATAGTTAAGTCTCTAAAAGAAAACATAATATTCTTATCATCACTGTGAAGTGCTGACGAATCCCTCCGCACACAAATCAGCATCTAGCTATGATGGAACTGACTCATGAGATTCAAGTGTGTGCATTTGTCAAATAGACTGGATTTGAGCAGAAACAAATAAATTCTTACTTGCTGTGGCTTTACAGATGTAACAGCAACAGGACAGTAAATAAATATACAATAAATTATCTGTTATTCCAAGTAAACCAGACCATGGCAGTGCAAAAACCACATTGCAGTGTGGTTTAAGAAGGAAAGAAGCTGTCCTTGAACCTGGAGATAATGATTCTAAGGCTCCTGATGATAAGTGTCTGAGGTTATGGGGAGAATGGGGTGAGGAGGGGGAGATAGATCTGCCATGATTGAACATTGGAGTAGACTTGATTGGCCCATTGGCCTAATTCTACTATCCCTTATGACTCATGATAGCAGAGTGATGAGAGCGTGGCCAAGGCGATGGTCTCCTGGTGCGCACCCATTTTAATAAATCACCCATTACTTCATACACCAACTCTGTGTGGTCTTTCCATTTTCCCCATCTACTTGCACCATCCATATATAACCCTGTAAGCAGTGGCGGACTGGCCAGGGTGTCAGCTTGCCCGATGGCAAGTGGGCCCCTGATGAAGTGGACCCCCTATATCAAGTGGGCCCCTGATGAAGTGGGCCCCCTTTGTCTCCTGGCAACCAATATTTTTAGACCCACTGCCACTGCCTGTAAGCTTACACCCCAACTGTGCCTGCCCACTTTCTGCTTGACACTGTCAATTTGAAACTCTACCATTCTCAGAGGCAGTGGATTTTAGGTAATTGTACTAGTCGTGTTAATTTCTCACTGACATTCTCATCTGCAACTTTTAATTTTGGGTCCTTAGTGCGCTACCAATTGATGATAGTAACAACTTTTAACTAATCCTGTGAGAGGATTTCAGTATAGGAAGCCAATTCACTGGATGTTTTCAAGAGAGAGTTAGATGTAGTTCTTAGGGCTATCATAATCATGAGATATGCGGAGAAAGGAGGAACGGGGTACTGATTTTGAATGATCAGCCATGATATTGAATGGTGGTGCTGGCTCGAAGGGCCAAATGGCCTACTTCTGCACCTATTTTTTATGTTTCTATGTTTCTAATCCCGTTATAACATAAATTTATAACTGAAGAAGGGTTTCGGCCCAAAACATTGCCTATTTCCTTCGCTCCATAGATGCTGCTGCACCTGCCGAGTTTCTCCAGCATTTTAGTCTACCTTCGATTTTACAGCATCTGCAGTTCCTACTTAAACATAATATAAATTTAACCTGATATCAAACCTATTAAGTCACCAGAAATGACACTGCAGTGTTTAGGTATGTTGCAAAACCTACCTGAATCGTCGCTGAGAATCTGCCCCAGCCCATGTGCGCGATTTTGGCGCTGTTTAGAGGGGGCGGGTTTAAAACGCGATTTTTACTAGGCTGTTCCAATCGAAGATGTTCAGCCTAGTAAATCATTAACGAAAAATCGCTGAAAGACCCCGTCGCAAAAGGTATTATTAGTTTTATTGGCCTTGAATAATAGTTATAATAGTTTTTAAATCACTCTCTCAACCCGCGACCTCTCGCAGCCCCAGGGTTTTATAAAGCAAACAATTAAAGGTATGTACCTTATTTTTACATTAAAAGGGGCTTCTTAAGACCCCTTTATACAAAGTTTACTATAGCGAGTAGTTCATTTTGGGCTCTTTATATCCCGCAGTATTTTTCTGGGCAATTGAGGGCACAAATCCAGCGCAATGTGAACGTTCTAAACCAGTGCGTTCACAGGAACCCACTAGAAAGCTGATTTAAAATGGACTTTAATTCACAGCAATTGAACACTAAATTCCTTCCATTTGGCCTATAAATTGATGTAAATGAGATTTAAAAATCATGTTTTATTGTGAATTATTTGTGAATATTATTTGGACACTTAGGCTATTTAAAAATGTTAATCATTTATTAAGAAATGGATAGATGTTTAGATCTAGTAATTGAAGTTTGAAATTAGCTACAATTGGGTAACCAACTTATTATATGCTTTAATTTCAGGTCATCCAAGTAAGATTATTTTATATTTGTTTCAGAATGGTTCAATCTATGATAACTGAAAATTTCATTCAGTTCTCTTAATTTTTAAGAAGGTTATGGGCTTTTGACTGTCCATGATCACAGCTTTTTTGTTATGTCCATAGAAAATCAATAGGGAACAAGATGCTAATTTCCGAGTATGAAAATGGGCATAACTTTTTTATTACTTGAGATATGAAAGTGAATTAGGTGTCAAATTAAACTTCTTTTTATGCTTTATCTGGTGGGATAAATTGCAGACTTGATTTTTTTAAATCTCAAAATGTTGTAACATTGCTACATTGTTGGTGATTGCCATTAACATCTATTGATCGGTTAGCTTTGTGTCGCTAAATTGGAGTCTAAGTTAATGCAAACAGTGTTGTGTAATTGAAATGTAAAAGATGTAATGAATGGTGAAAAGCCACCTCCAGGAAACAGTGAAAAATGCTAATTGTTATCGGAATTGTTATTGAGATAAACTAACCTCTTGACTTGTTGCAGAAAACCTTTGCTTGGGATTGCATTTGAATTGGTCCAGGAAGGAAAACAAACAGTGTTTATTCTACTATGCTGAAGATCACGCTCCCAGAAAAAGTATGCAAAGAGCACCCTCTCCCTGAAGCCAGTTCTCTTGACATTCCACTCAGTTAGTTTTGAAAAGAAAATTAAGACATATTTTTGAGTAAACATTACTATAGGTTCAAGTTTAACGGAATTTGTTGACATCCCTGCGGAGCGAAAATAAATAGTGTAATTTGTGTAAGCAGTATTGAATGTATGTGTAGCCTCCGAGAATGGCGGATTTTTGTAAGGATCATGTATTGTATTTATTTATTTCTTGAATAAAGTATATTTTGAAATTTTAAAAAAAACTTTAAAAAAAACTTTACGTTTATTAGTGTAAAGATTTGTTTTGCACGCTATCCCTTCAGATCAGAAGATACCAGAGATTAACACAAACCAGCCAAAGACAGGTAGAGCAAAGGAAGGGGTTAAAAAGTGCGGAATATAGATCGCAGTATTGCTTTAGTTTATTGTGACGTGTACCAAGATACAGTGAAATTCACTGGAATTTAGAAGGATGAGAGGATATCTTATAGAAACATATACAATTCTTAAGGGATTGCGCAGGCAAGATGCAGGAAAATATTCTCATGTTGGGGGAATCCAGAACCTGGGGACACAGTTTAAGATTAAGGGATAGGCCATTCAGGACTGAGATGAGGAAAAATTCTCTGCCACGGAAGGCAGTGGAGGCCAATTCACTGGATGCTTTCATGAGAGAGTTATGAGCCTGTCCCACAGGCAATTTTTCAGCGGACTGTCAGAGCGGAACACACACAAACACACAAACAAACAATCAAACACATCGCTTCCTTCACCAACCAGTTATGCAGGCGGAGGTCAGGGCAAGCAGGGGGAGCGCTGTCTAAAAAATTCACAGTGCAAAGCCAAGGTGAAACAGACACACACCGCGATGAACAGGGAGGTTGGCGCTGTAAAAAGACGGCTAAAGCACAGTGTATGGTAAGTCCTTCAAAAGAGGGGGGGGGCGGGGGGAGGAGGGGTGTGGAGACGAGGTAGAAGGAGGGATAAGAGAGAACGTTTTAAGAAGCCAGAGATACACAGCTGAGAAGCTCGGCGGACATTTAACATTACCGGTCGGTTATCCTTGGTTCTGAAAACTACTGCTTGCCTTTTATTTTTCCCAATGAGCAAATAAAATTCACCGGTCTACACCAGCTACAACTTATGGGAACCTCCGAGAACCTTTGACCTCCTGGCAACCAATTAGGACCTCCTGGCGACCCACCTACGGCTCGCAAATTCTCGTTACTCTCCATTGCGGTTTCATTCTAGTTGCCGCTAATTTTCCAACATGTTGAAAAATTCACTGCGACCATATTGAGGCCACGACTAGTTCACAGAATGCGGGACCATGACCATGAAGGCGACTCCCCGGCAACCACCCGCGAACATGTGGCGACCATGTGGCGACTGCGTAGTCTCCTGCAGTCGCCTAAAAAGCCAATTGGAGTCAATGGTAGGGTGTCTGGTCTCTGTGGTGGACAGGGCAACAATTTCCAAAAAGGTTCAGGGGTTTGTCATAAGAGCAAATGGTACGCAGAATTAGATATTTTAGAAAAATGATCCCATGAATGAGTGGGTTAGCATATGGTGAGCGCTTGATAGCACTGGGCCTCTACTCGCTGGAGTTTAGAAGGTTGAGGGGGGACCTCATTCAAAGGTACAGGATAATGAAAGTATTGAGTGGATGTGGGAAAGGATGTTTCTACTGGTTGGAGAGTCTAGGACCAGAGGTCAAAGCCTCAGAATTACAGGCGCTCTTTTAGAAAGGAGGTGAGGAGGAACTTCTTTAGTCAAAGGGTACTTAATCTGTGGAATTCATTGCCTCAGAAGGCTCTGGAGGCCAAGTCAGTGGATAGTTTTTAAGGCAGAGATGGACAAATTCTTGATCAGTACGGTGTCAAGGGTCATGGGGAGAAGGCAGGAAAATGGGATTCGGGGGGGCAGAGATCAGCCGTGATTGAATGGCGGAGTAGACTCAATGGGCCGAATGGCCTAATTTGTGAACATGTGAACGTGAAGAATAAGGTGTGATAGACAACATCCTTACAAGACTTGATAATGTAGATGTGAGACTAATCATTCAACTGGCTGGGATATCAAAAAATGGGGATCACAGTCTCAAATATATGAGGTTGATGATGCAGAATAAAAATGAAAATAAATCTTCTCAGCTCAACATGGATAGGACATGTTTGGAGGGATATGAACCGAACGCGTGCAGTTGGGACCAGTGTAGCAGGGACATGTTGGCTGGTGTGGAAAGTTGGGCCGAAGGTCCTGTTTCCACAGTATCATTCTGTGACTCTCTGGCTCTAAGAGCTCTGTGACTGTCATCGACTATTTTCAAGACTCCGACTGCTGAATTTCTAGACATTAAGGGATTCAAAATAAATGCGGCTAAGGTGAAAAACTGATGCAGGGATCACAATCTTACTGAATGACGGAGTAATCACAAACACTGCACTGTCCATTTCTGCCCTGGTTAGAAAGAGGAGGCTTTTTCTGATGCCTGTAAATGATAGTTAATTATGAAAGTCAGAAAGTTGTGAACGTAAAATTATGGGTTTGAGAATATAATTGTTTAACCAAACGTTCTGAATTCAATTCGCATTGATGAATATTGAGCCAAGCTATCTAACCAGTCACTTTTGTGCTGGATTGGAATTGCATCGCCCTGTTGAAGATGCTGTCTCTGTGAGATGAGACATTAGATTAAGGCTTTATCTGCTCTCTGAAGTGGATATCAAAGATCCCAAGGCACTGCTGTGAAGAGTACAATATTTATCCTATCAACATTCATCAAAAAATCAAAATTATCTGGGCAATCTGCTTGCAAGAGCTTGCTGGGTTTTACTTAGGCAATTTTCATCGGTTACAACAGTGATTTAAAGGGTTTTGGACATGCTAAAAGGATTGAGAAAGATGGTGCTGAAATAAAAGGTTTGTTTTTCTATTTCAACTGCTTCATTTTATTCATAGACTCCATCGCCGAGGGATACGAGAACTAAATGAGAAGGAGGTGTTGGGTGTTATGTCTGCAGCACTTCAAGTCATGGATTCATAGAGAAATTCAGCGTGGAAACAGGCCCTTCAGCCCAACTTGCTCATGCCGACCAACATGCCCAATCTACACCAGTTGCAATAGTACCTGCCTCAACTACCTCTGCCAGCAGCTCGTTCCATACACCCACCACCCTTTGTGTGAAAAGTTTTCTCTTCAATCCTCAGGTTTCTATTAAATCCTTCCCCCCCTCATCATAAACTATTGTCCTCTGGTTACCGATTCCCCTACTCCGGGAAAACTGGAGTAACTCAAATGGTCACACAGCATCTCTGGAGAAAAGGAATAGGTGATGTTTCGGGTTGAGACCCTTATTCAGACACAAAACATCATCTATTCCTTATCTCCAGAGATGATGTCTAACCCACTGAGTTACTCCAGCTTTTTGTTTCTATCTTCGGTTTAAACCAGCATCTGCAGTTCCATCCTACACATTTCTCTCCACAAATACACTCTGGCTTGTTAAGTATCACGAGCATTTTCTGTTCTTATTTCAGTTCTTTAGCTTTCTGATGTGTGTTCAGACTGATCCTAATGCAATTTAATAGTAAGATTAAACGAGAACTTACCAGTTTGAAGTTTGATCTTGATTTTATGAGGAGTTACGATGAGCGATTAATTGAAGAATGGCCGTCCGTCTGCGTGCGCGTCAATCTTCAAAGCAGCGGTGTTAAATCACAGATAAAAAAGAAGACCTGAGAATAGTAAAATTGTGAAGAAACTAGAACTTCCAGATGACCTTGATAGTATGAGGGTGGGAGCGGTGGGCACGTAATCGCTCATTGTAACCCCTCATAAAATCAAGATCAAACTTCAAACTGGTAAGTTCTCGTTTAATCTTACTATTTTACGTCGGAGTCACGTGAGTGACTATGTGAAGATTTCAAAGCTCTGTGATTTCATGCCGGTTACGAATCCAGGCGTCACACACGGAATGGATTGACCATGGATGAGAGTTATTATTAAAGCATTCAGACATAACATAGTTAAGTAAAGACACTGATGCTTTAAAGAAAATATATATTTTTTAATAGTTTCCCCTCCCAACCTGGGGGAAAACTAGGTAACATAACTTAAAATGGTACGAGCAAACAGCTCTGGTCCGGTTATGGGTTTGTTATAAAACCCGGTGGAACGTACTTTTCGTTCGTCCTGCAGCTGCTAGGATGTCATCTAAGGGTACGTCCATCGTTCTTGCTACCGACGTAGATGCAGCCCTGGTGAAGTGAGATTTAAAGATATGAGTGTTCACTTCCGCTACCGCCATTACCTCCATTAACCATCTGGAGATAGTTTGAGTTGACACCTTCTGGTGTGGTTTTTTGTGGCTGATGAGGACCGATTGTTCTGAGCCTCTGAGGTTCTCCGTAACTCTCAGAGAGTGGTGCAAGTATGTCACCACACATAACCGTTGGTCCTCTGGATATGCCAAGAACAGGATCTTCATCCCTGGCATTCCTGGCTTGCTCAGTTTGATCAGGTCCCTGATAACGAATGTTATATTGTTCATATTGGTGGTCATGTAGTCCAGTCGTAGCTTTTGTAGTGTCTGGACTCTTTGGGCTGTTACTAGTGCCATCAGCATAACCACCTTTGGGGTTAGTTTGGACAATGATAAGGCCATTGGCGGTTCCCACTGATGAAGTAGGGTTAGTACCATGCTCACATCCCATGTGTCCGTGTACCTTGACCTTGGAGGTATTGTATTGTAAATTCCATTCATAAATTTTGTTACAAAGGGGTGCGTTCCTATCGACCCGTGCCCTGCCTCCAGCATCAGATAGGAGGAGAGTGTTCTTCTGGCACTATTGATTGAGCTATAACTTAGTTTGTAGTCATAGTACAGGGCTGATAGGAATCCAAGACATCCGTTATCTGAGCTGTATGTTATATTATTGGCATTGCAGAACGTTTCCCACTTCTTAATATTAGTGGCGTACTGCTTTTTAGTACTGTCCCTCCATGCCGTAGTGATGACATCCACAGTTCGTTTGGACAGTCCAATACCTGGAAATGGCTTCATCAGAATCTGCAAACCAACAAATTAATACGGTCAAATAGTGGATGATTGCTCCCTGTAACTAGGTTTACTAGGCGGTCCCTGCTCTTGGGTACAACCATTAATGGCTGAACTATAATTCCCAAAATGTTTGGGAACCAGGCTTGTGTAGGCCGGTCTGGCACTACCAAAATGCCTGAGGGTTTATCTTGCTTGATTTTAGTCAAGCATCGGTTTATGAGGCAAAATGGCTGAAAAGCATACATAAACATTCCTCCCCAGTTTAGGGAGAAAGCATCCACTGCCTCTGCTCCTGGATCTGGCTCCCAGGACACATATCTGGGTACCTGATGGTTTAATCTAGATGCAAACAGATCCATCTCTGGAATGCCAAATCGTGTAGTTATTTCGTTAAATACTGCACGATTCAACATCCATTCTGTGTTATCATTAAATATTTGTGACCTAACATCTGCCACCATGTTATATCTGCCTGGTGGATATACCGCCGTAACCCAAATATCCCTCTCGATACACCAGTGCCAAATGAGGTTTGATAATCTGTCACAGGATACAGATTTTACACCACCCATGTGATTGATATATGCCACCGCTGTTGTGTTATCAATCTGAATTTGAACATGTACATGTTGCGTGTTGCTACAGAAAGCCTTGAGCCCATATTGTGCCCCCAACAATTCCAGGTAATTGATTCCATATTGTTGGAGAATCGCAGACTCCTGCTCATTCCATCTGCCTCCACAGCTCTTGACTGTGTTAGTAGCTCCCCATCCTAAACCGCTTGCGTCGGTTTGAAGAACCACTGACGGGCTTTCGAGCAAGATTTCCCTTGAGCTGAGTCTCATGTTCGCCATCCACCATTGTAATTCAACAATGGCCTCAGCTGGCAATCGCATAGGTTTGCCAAATTGGCCTGCATGTGATCTGAGTGCTCGTTCCTTTGCTCGCTGTAAATTCTGGTAATGCAAAGGGCCGTAACGTACTGCTGGAAAGGCAGCTACCAATTTGCCAATTACACTCGCTGTTTGCCTGATAGATGGTTTGTATTTAACTATCAGGTTATTGCAGGCTTTCCTCAAATCTTGTTGTTTGCCCCCAGGCAAAGTCACCAACATATTTACTGTGTTGATTGTAAATCCTAGGTAATCAATTACCCTGGTAGGTGTCAATTTTGATTTAACTGGATGAATGAGGAAACCAAGTCTTTCAAACAGGGTTTTGGTTGCTTTGACTGATGCTTCTGCCAATTCTTTGGTGACTCCAAAGATGAAAACGTCATCCAAATATGCCATGACTATGTGGCTCTGAGACCTTAGTAGACCCAGAATTGGTTTCAGTAATTTAGTAAACAGTCTAGGAGCTGATGTCAACCCATTTGGCAGAGCCTTGTATTGCCATTATTGACCCATCCAGTTAAACTTCACTATCTCCTGTACTCTTTGTGAATAGACACCGAATAGCATGCATCTTTGAGGTCGACGCATGCCATATAACCATTTTTGGAAACCAACTGAGTCGCTGTTCCAAAATTGTCCATTTTGAAATGTTTATATTGCACATATGTATTGAGTTCCGTAAGATCCAGAATGATGCGGATCCCTGCATCTTTTTTCTCTTTTAAGAATATATTGGATATGAATTGGTAAGGTTCGGTATGCGACTTCTCAATTACATTTTTGTTTGATAACGTTTCAATTTCTTCCTGTATATCCATTGTTTATTGTTGGGAGAAAACATATGTGCAAATATTAGAATGTGTTGTGGGTGGTGATGAATTCAAAATGAACTCAATTTTGAACCCTTCTAAACTGTGCAGTACAAACGGATCCATAATAACCCAACACCATTCTCTCAAGAAATATTTTAACCTTCCTCCCACCTGTATGTGAGGTTTGTATGGAGTGTTCCCTAAGGAACTGATTTGACTTACCTCTGCTGTTACTGGCGGTATGGCGCTGGTTTTCGTTCGCGAGGTTTGGGAGGTTGAGCTGCTGGTTGCTCTCTCCTCATCCTCGCTATCGGCCGGCTGGAGTCTGCCCCTAAAAAAGACCTTGACTCCGGTGTGGGTCTTCCTCCAGTGCCTGGCCCTCTAGGCGTGAAACGCCGAGAGCTAAAAGGATGCAATCTTGTTGATGGACCCTTTGGGGTATCCTGACCTTTGGTTATGAGGTGCATGGTCTTTGCCTCGTCATCCAGATCCCGTACCTGTCTCGGCAGGTCTTCCCCGAACAGGTAGTTTGCGGGCTGGATATTGCCGGCTTTACAAAGGGCTGCGAACTACGAGTTGATCGCTGGTTTAATTGCATTCTTCCGAATACAATTTATCTCGAAGCGGGCATTGCACAATAGTACCATAGTGTCCTGTTCCCGGTCAGTGAGGAGTCGTCCTTCCACTCCTTCTGCAAATGATGGAATACCAGACCCCAGTAGGTATAGTGCCTTCTGGAATTTTAATTCTTGGTTCCGGATGATAGGCCCAATTTGTCCCCAGATGACATGGTTCACTACTTAGACCTTCAGGGAAGCACAGTTAGCTGATGGGGAGTACCTGTTCATGGTTTCTTCCATGGCCGGGTCTTTGAGTTGGTGGGATGCTAGGTAATTGATTTTACTCGCCAGGTCTTCATCCAGGGAAGCACCCAGTGGTGTTGTGATAGCAAACCTGGATGTTTGCAGAGGTACTTCTTCTGCTCTTCCCTGGGAATGTTCCCCCTTGTGCTTCCGTACACTGATTCAGAGTAGTTTCCTCCATATGTACTTCCCCCTCCAATGGGGAAGACATTGGGCTGCCCCATGTGCGAGGCTCCTGGTACGGTCTGCTGTGGAGACCCTGTATCTGCTGATGCTGCTCCCTCCTTCGGAGCAGATCATTGTGGAGCAACTTCTCCACAAGTTGCTCCATATGGGAGAGTCATCCTCGGACGCTTCCCGTTGAGAGAGGGTATCCCTCTTCCCCGGACTCATCCGAGTCTACGGGTCTTACAGACTTATGGGTGGCTTTATGCCCTGCCGGGACCACCACGGTGCTGTCCTCCCGCACCAAGTCTGCTGCTGCCGGTTCTGCTGCCGGCGGTAATGTCGGTGAAAACGACCGTCGCCCGCTACTGGGAATGCTGCGGTCTTCGGCAGCCGATTCCCCCGCGGACCGTCTCTTCGACATCTGGGCCTGAAACACAAGAATTTCAAGCACGAACTGAAAACGCAGATAAGTAGTTCAACTTTGCTTACCTGCCGACTTTTTAAAATCCCAATGGCTGGGAGGACACAGTGCCTCTCCAGTCCGTTGTGCGCGTTGCGTTCAGACGTAATGACGCGCACGCAGACGGACGGCCCTTCTTCATGTAGTCACTCACGTGACTCCGAAGTAAAATTAACATTTAATATCAGTGAGTTAATAAACACCAGACAATAGACAATAGGTGCAGAAGTACACCTATTCGAGCCAGCACCGCCATTCACTGTGATCATGGCTGACCATCCACATTCAGTACCTCCCCCCCATTCCTGCCTTCTCCCCATATCCCCTGACTCCGTTATCTTTAATAGCTAACTCTCTCTTGAAGGCATCCAGAGAATTGGCCTCCACTGCCTTCTGAGGCAGAGAATTCCACAGATTGACAACTCTGGGTGAAAAAGTATTTCCTCATCTCCGTTCTAAATGGCGTACCCCTTATTCTTAAATAATAATAATAATACATTTTATTTATGGGCGCCTTTGAAAGAGTCTCAAGGACACCTTACAAAAATGTTGCAGGTAGAGGAAAAACATGTAAGGGGAATGAAATAAATAGTAGAGACATGACTAGTACACAAAGTAAAGACAGAATTCAATTCAAAACACAATATAAGGCAATTAATGCACAGATGAAAAGGGAGGGGGACGTGGGGCTAAGGATAGGCAGAGGTGAAGAGATGGGTCTTGATGCGGGACTGGAAGATGGTGAGGGACACGGAATTGCGGATCAGTTGGGGGAGGGAGTTCCAGAGCCTGGGAGCTGCCCTGGAGAAGGCTCTGTCCCCAAAACAGCGGTTGGACTTGTGGATGGAGAGGAGACCGGCTGATGTGGATCTGAGGGACCGTGAGGGTTGGTAGGGGGAGAGGAGGTCAGTGAGATATGGGGCTGGTTCTGGACTCCCCCTAGTTCCTCATTGGGATTAATGGTAAAATCCCTCATAATCCCAATGTTATTTTTGGGATGTTGGTAAATGTTGATGGCAGATAGACGGAATCTGTTTGGTAAATAACAACTGTGATACAAAGGAAACTAAACATTTTTGCTTTCAAATAGTGAGCACGAACCTCCATTTTGTTTATAATCTCAACAGGAATATAAATGGGCTCTTTACATTTCAAAACTTTTTAAATCCTGATTACTCCAATTTTATATTTTAGTTATGAAGGTCTGTTCGCTATTCAATGAGAAACTATGGGACCGTGCATGGTTCACCTTTTGCCTTAATATCAGCCATTGATCTATTAAAATGCCTCCACATAGTTTATAACAAAATGCTTGGAGCCAGCCTGCATTGACCAAAAAAAAATCAAAACCAATTTCCAGGCATAAATTTATTGAAACGTACAATTGAACAGAAAATCTATGTGAAATAATTTCACATTGAGCTAGCTGTGAACAGTGTCATATGTTAAATATCCATGCATGGTGTGAATGATTTTCTATTGTTAGATACATAAGGGAATTGTCGGCTCAACCTTTATATTTTCCATCAGAATTGGAAACAATAATAATTATTGATTCAAAGCAAAAGAAAGGGTTGCATTTATGAAGCACCTTGCACATTCATAATGTGTAGGAAGGAACTGCAGATTATCACAAAATGATGGAGTAACTCAGCGGGACAGGCAGCATCTCCAGAGAGAAGGAATGGGTGACCTGTCCCGTTGAGTTACTCCAGCATTTTGTGTCTATCTCAATTTAAACCAGCATCTGCAGCTCCTTCCTGCACAAGGAACTGTAGATGCTGGGTTACCCCGATATTAGACGCAACATGCGTCTAATATTAGACGTAACTTAGGGAGTCAGACATCATCTCTGGAGAGAAGGGATGGAGCACTTTGCAGCCAATTAAATGTAGGAACAATGGTTGCTAATTTGAACACAGCAAACTGTGACAAACAATAAAATAACATCATCAGGGTTATTTACTTCGGGAGCGATAAGTATTTGCCAGAACATCAGTAGTGCTCATGCAATCATATGTTAGACATAAGGAGTAAAAGGATGGGTGACCTTTCTTCAGACGTCCCGACCCGAAACGTCAACGATCCTTTCTCTCTAGTGATGCTGCCTGAGTTACTCCTGCGCCTTGTGTCTATCTTTGGTATAAACTAGCATCTGCAGTTTCTTTCTGTGCAATCTTATTCTATGTCTACCTGCAAGTGTGAGCAGGGGCTGAGATTACTACCTCACCTAGGGGCAGCACGGTGGCTCAGCGGTAGAGTTTCTGCCAGGGCCAGGGACTCGGGTACAATCCTGATTATGGGTGCTTGTCTGTACGGAGTTTATACGTTCTCCCCGTGACCTTCCTCGATTTTCTCCGAGATCTGGGCTTTTCTCCCACACTACAAAGACGTACTGTACAGGTTTGTAGGTTAATTGGCTTGGTATAAATGTAATTTGTCCCTAGTGTGTGTAGGATAGTGTTAATGTGCGGGGATCGCTGGTCGGCACAGACTAGGTAGGCTGAAGGGCCTGTTTCCACACTACATCTCTATGCTACACTCAATTTAACCAGACTAAGCTAAACTGAAAGAGCACCTCCAACACTGCTGCAATCCCACAATACTATGTCAGCTTTCTGCTCATCTACTGGAGCAAGATTTGAACACAACGATGTTACTATCTGAGCCAAAACACCAAATGCTGGGGGAACTCAGCTGTGGATATTTTTAAGGCAGAGATAGACAAGTTCTTGATTATAACCGGTGTCAAGAGTTATGGGGAGGAGGCAGGAAAATGGGAGAGATCAGACTCGATGGGCCGAATGGCCTAATTCTACTCCTATAACATAACATAAATGCATTTTGTTGTCTCTGTACTGTACACTGACAATGACAATTAAAATTGAATCTGAATCTGAATCTGAATCTATAACTTGTGAACTTGTCTAGCAGCATTAGTGGTGTAAACAGATGGGTGAGGCTTCAGGTTGGGACTCTTCTTCAGACTCTCCATCCCCTCCACACATGCTCCCTGAACTCCTATCCCCAGCTCCTTGTGTTTTTCTCAAGAATCCAGCACCTGCTGTTCCTTGTGTCTCCAACCAACTGAGCCACTATTGTTGCATTAACGCATTGTCAAGTAACATCACCTGTTAGAAGAGAATTACTTTAAAAAATTTGCACATGTCGTGGTATCACAATATTTACTAAGGCTTTGAAATGGACATGGCCAACTCTGAGGTATAAGTGATCCATCACAGTACAGGTGATTTTAACAGAATGGGAACCGGTTACACGCTGGCAAAGCTCTCATTAATCAGTCTGAAAAAGGGTCCCAACCCGAAACACCATTTGTTTTTCACACAAAAGGTGATGGGTGTATAGAACAACCTGCCAGAGGAGGTAGTTGAGTTCGGGACCATCTCAACGTTTGAGAAACAGTTAGACAGCTCCATGGATAGAACAAGCTTGAGGGGGATATGGATCAAGCTCACACAGGTGGGACTAATGGAGCTGGGAGACATTGGCCGGTGCAGGCAAGTTAGGCTGAACTTAAGGGCCTGTTTCCACGCTGTATCTCTCTATGACTCTATTTATCCATTCGCTCCGCGGATGTTGCCTGACCCACTGATTTCCTCCAGCACCTTGTGCTTTGCTCAAGAATTCAACATTTGCAGTCCCTTGTGTCACCAACCAACTGAGCCACTATTGATGCATAAAAGCATTGTCAAGTAACCTTTTAGAAGCCAACTACGTAAAAATATCTGCACACCTACAGTGAAATTTCCATTGAGTAGCGTGCATGAAAAAGAATATGAAGTGGATATATTGATGTATAATTATTCATCATAAGGTTAATCTGAACAATAATTTTACTGACACTCGCAGGGGAATGTATTTCTGCCACTGACACCTGCAGGTAAAGTGCCTCGGTAAATCACTTTGATTT
Organism: Leucoraja erinaceus; assembly: GCF_028641065.1. Classification (NCBI taxonomy): domain Eukaryota; kingdom Metazoa; phylum Chordata; class Chondrichthyes; order Rajiformes; family Rajidae; genus Leucoraja; species Leucoraja erinaceus. The sequence goes on along the minus strand of NC_073383.1, from coordinate 71,891,172 downwards.
CAGGGACTGAGTTAATAAGCTTTCCTCACATCCTTGCAGGTCAGACAAGAGGAGAAAGGTTACTTCAGTTGAACTGGCTCCCTCGGGCTTTCACCGATCTTTCTTCTACTCCTCCAGAGAAAGAAACACTTTTACATGGCTTCACTGCTGATGTAATTGGATTCCAGCAGATGGTCCCGTTTCGTCTAGCCAAGAGTATCCACAATGTACAAAATTCACTTGTTCAGACTGGCTTTAGATTAGAACGCATTCCTGTCACTCAGACGGATTCTTATAGTAGCTGACCGAAGGTTCAGCAGGCTTGCAATGAAGGGACGGTCTGGTTTGGTTAAGATGGCCACGGGAATAAGGCATTACATAGTGTGGAGAAGATTATTAGTTGATGTAAAACCATCACGTTAGCACAGGGGGAGCACTGGAGGTAACAGATAGAACAAGGGCGGGAAGGTGGCGCAGCGGTAGAGTTGCTGCCTTACAGCGCCAGAGATCCTGAATGCGGGAGCTGTCTGTACGGAGTTTGCCCGTTCTCCCTGTGACCACGTGGGTTTTCTCCAGCTGCTCTGGTTTCCTCCCACACTCCAAAGATGTGCAGGTTTGTAGGATAATTGGCTGCAGTAAAAATTGTCCTGGGGTGTAGGTTAGTGCACTGTGGATTGTCTCTGTTGTTTTCTCTGTGGATTGTCACCTTATTGTGGTGAAGCTAGAGTTGTCCTGAGATCCTGAGAGCGATGCCGTCTGGAGCTATGCTCCTGGTAGGGCCATCCCACGGCGGTAAGGTCGAGGGGGAGGACTCTGTCAAAGAGCAATCCAACTAAGACCTCAACAGTGGAACAGGCGGTGGCTGACCTTAGTGGAGTGTCACAACAGCTGGGAAGAAACAGCTGGGAACTGCTGCAACAGAAAAGAGTCTCCGGTCATCTTGGATTCCATGCCACTGAATCCTGACCCAGATCTGTCCAGGACCATGAGGTGGCTGTTTGTGCACCAGTCTCCCCATGTTAAACAAAGTCACGCAGAGGCGTCCTCCAACCCAGGAGACACCCATGGTCAGCCAGGGGGCCTAAGAATAAGTAGGTTAGTGCTAATGTACGGGGATCGCTAGTTGGTACGGACTTGTGGGTCTAAGGAACTGTTTTCATCTGTGTCCCAAATCTAAAGTCAAGTCTAAACATGAAGTTTTCATGCTCAATGGTTCATAAGTTATTGGAGCAGAATTAGGGCATTTGGAAATGAACGGAAAAGGAGGGCAATCTGTGGCTGATAGACTTCTAGGGATTCAGCACGTAGCCAAAGGACAATTTTTCCTGATTGAGAGCCTGTGGACTTTATCCAACACAAATAAAGGACATAAGTCATAGAAACAGAATTGGGCTATGCATCAAGTCTACTCCACCATTCCATCATGGCTGATCTATCTTTCTTTCTCAACCCCATTCTCCTACCTTCTCCTCATAACCCCTGACACCCTGAATTAATATTGGCATTATGACAAGATGGTATTGGAACAATGGTATTGGACTAGCTCTGTGCGCTATTCCAGAAGAAGATCTAATGTGCTCATGCGTGGTATGATTTGATGGATAAAATGCAGAACAAGCAATTCACTGAACCTATGTGCACGTGACAGCAACAAAACCATTGAAACGTTGAATCCAACGGGATCACTGTGAAGGTCACAGCCTACGAATTCACAGTGAGGGTGGTGGACTTGTAAATTTCTCTGCTGCAGAACGAAGTGGAAGCCAAGTCATTAAAAAAATGTTTAAGAATTACGATCATCCTAACTTGAGCATTTGAACTTTGAAGCTTTGAAAACCAAGTCCTGCAAAAAAGGATTATGCTCACTGGTCAGCATGAATGAACTGGGCCGAATGGTCTATTTACATGCTGCGAGATTCTATGACTCAAAGAATCTGAACTGGGTGAATTTCACTTTCTAGGTGTAGTGTTTTTTTCCCCCATAACATTGGCTATGAGGAGGAAATGTATCAACCTGCCATTAACAGTCACGTTCTGTATTAGTAGTGTTCCAGCAAAATGCTTGATGAATTTGTTTACACAACTATGAAAATGTTTTAAAGTGGTATAATTCACTCTAACTTTGAATGGCACATCGGAAGCAGCATGCTGAAAATTTTTCCATGACCTAGTATTCGGGAACTTCCCTCGAGCATGAAGGAAAGTTCCAGTGACCTCAGTGCCTCGTGTCGAGTTTGAGTCGGGGACTGCAGTGGAACAGCCCCTTTAGAAATATCCATTAACAGCCTCCACAGCCGTCTGTGGCAAATAATTCCATGGATTCGCCACCCTCTGACTAAAGAAATGATCCTCATCTCCTTCCAAAAAGAGTGTCCATTTACTGTAAGGCTGTGACCTCTGGTCCTAGACTCTCCCACTAGTGGAAGCATCCTCACCACATCCAGTCTATCCAGGCCTTTCACTATTCGGTAAGTTTCAATGAGGCACCCCTCATCCTTCTAAACTCCAGCAAATAGTGGCCCAGTGCCAGCAAACACTTATCAGTAAAGCTCGCTCCTGTCTCCAGTATAGCATCTACTGCAATTTGCAGTATTGTTTAACGTTCACGAGAAGGTAAATTGTTTTTTATCAACAAGGAGGCTGTAAAGAATTCTGCTCTCTCCGTAAACCAGCCCTGTAGACAAGGAATAACACTTGCCGAGTGTTGCCAGTAATGGTATTCAGCACGTTTGCTGTAGGCTAAAATAAAATATTCAGTTAATATTTCATTATTTGTATTATTGAGAAAACAGATGGTGGTTTTGACTTGCTAGTAATAATCTAAAATTCATTAGCAAAGGCCTATTAAAAATTTGTGAAGATTGTTGGCATAGTTAAAGTACCATCTTTAAAAACCATTAAAGGGCCTGTCCGACTTTACGAGGTAATTCACAAATTCTCCCGAGTTATTCACGAATTCTCCTGAGATTTCCCCCTGATTCAAACTCGCAAAATGTTTGTAACGGATCCGTAGGAGGCCGTAGGAGTCCGTAGATATAACGTAAACCAGCAGTAGGTACTCGGGGCATCCTCCCGACTATTTTTTTACTCGTGGGCATTTTTTCAGGCTGGAAAAGTCCCGACTTACCTGATGCCCCACGTACCTACGGCTTGCATAACGAGCCGCTACGAAATATATATGGACGCTGTAAGCTTTCAACGGCAGCAACTCTACCGCTGCGCCACCGTGCCGCCCTTACCCACATTTGGACCGTATCCTTCTATGCCCTGTGTTTTTAAGTGCTATTCAAGGGTTAGAGCTATTTAAATGTCTGTTAAACATCGTGAATTCATTAGACTCCACTGCCTCCTCTGGCAGCATGTTACTGATATCAACCACTCTGCGCAGGGAGAAATTTCCCCTCGAATCCTCTTTAAAACAAACCTTGAATCTACGCCCCTTTTGGCTTCGATATCCCTACCATAGAAATACTTTTTGACTTTTCAATGCCTCTATCTATGCCTCATAATTTTATGTCTCAATTTGGTCACCCCTCAGCCCCAGTGGATATTTTTAAGGCAGAGATAGATTTTTGATTAAGGTCAGGTCCCACGATGCGAGTTTACCCAAGACCTCTCCCGCGTTTTAAAATAAATCAAACTCGTGATAAGTATGTAGAATGTACGTAGCGGGTACGTCGGAGCTCATGGACATTTCCTAGCTGCTTGTAATGCTAACGGCAGGTACTTGGGAAACGTGGTAAGCTCGTGAAACCCGTGAAGTTTTTTCAACACTGTGAAAAATTCCTACAGTAAAAAAATACTCGTGATGAAGTACCACGAGTTTGATTTTTTTTTAAAACTTGGGAGAGCTCTTGTGTAAACTCGCATCATGGGACAGGCCCTTTAGTACGGGTGTCAGAAGCTATGGGCAGAGGAGAATGGGGTTAGGAGGGAGAGATAGATCAGCCATGAATGAATGGCAGACTTGATGAGCTGAATGGCCTAATTCTATACCTATCACAAATTACTTTATGACCTATACTCCACGGAAAACAAGACAAGCCTATTTTAAAGGGCTGAATGAAAATGTTTAATAAAAAGCAGCTTCCACTTCCACAAGACTGTCACGATATGCGTTGTTATATCTTCCAATTAAAAAATTCACAGAGTGTCAAATCTTCCACTAGAATCAGGAGAATTATTCATACCTCGGGACTTAGAAATGAAAAGGTATGAATTTTGCCTTTTATCTGGAACTGTGCATTTTACTTGGAGATATACAAGACTGCAGATGTTGGAATCTGGAGCAGAAAAACTGCTGGAGAAACATAGTGGGCTGAGCAGCACCTGTTGAGGGTGAAGGAATTGTCGATGTAACAAATGTTGGATGCCAACAATGCTTTTCGCTTTTTCATCTTTCAATTAATTATTGGCAATTTACTTGGAACAATGACAACTGGCTTGGACGGGTGACAGGAAACCGAGTGGCTGTCAGTCAAGAAAAACAATCATGTTTGAGATGAGCCAAGGTGATTCATGTACTTTGGTAACATGTCAAGATAATCTTCTAGACTTTAGACTTTGGAGAAACAGCACGGAATCATGTCTTTCGGCCCATCGAGTCCACATCGACCAGCGATTTGGTCAGGAGGGATTTCATTCTATTAAGCATTCAGAGCATCATCTGACATGAATTGCCATCAAAGGAGAAGCATGAAACCTATATTTAGTTGCTCACTAGATCTATAAATTCTAACAAGAAATTCATTCACTTTATTTCCATGGAGTGGTTAGAATGTCGTACCTGCAACCTCATAGATTAGTGAGGTGACTGGTGATTTTCAGGGAATGTTGAAATACTTGAAAGAAAGGCATGTTCCTCTGAACCTTTTCTATCCATGTACCTATTTAAGTGTCTTTCAGATGCTGTTGCAGCATCTGTGTCAACTACCTCCTCTAACAGCTCATTCCATATACCGACCACTCGCTGAGTGAAAATGTTGCCCCTCGGGTTTGTGTTAAGATTCAAGAGATTCAAGAGACATTTATTGTCACATGCACCAATTGGTACAGTGAAACTTGTGGTCACCATACAGTCATACAAATAAAAAAGAACACAGCACACGATAGACTTTAACATAAACATCCCCACACAGCGGAATCAAAGTTTCCCACTGTGAGAGAAGGCATTAAAGTTCAGTCATCCTCCTCTTTGTTCTTCACCTGTGGTCGGGGCCCCCCAAGCCCCCCCCCCCCCCACAGTCGCCGCTAAGGGCGGCCCGATGTTCAGGCCCTCTCGCCGTGATGATGGAACTCCGATGTCGGAATGGAAGAACATCCCCTTGGACCTTGGGCTTGGACTTCCGAATCGGCCACTTCTTACCAGAGACCACCCCTCCCGAAGTCCACAGGCCGTGCTGGGTAGAGATTCACACTAGCGGCCCTCGGCAAAGTGATCCCAGGATTCCGCGATGTTGAAGTCAGCGCCGCCCGCGGCTCAGCTCCGCAAACCACAGCTCCACGATGTTGAAGCAGCAGGCCCAACACTCCGGAGCTTCAAACGGTGATCTCCGGTAAGGCATTGCCTGCTCCACGATGGTAAATCAATGCAGCGCCGCTGCTGAAGCTCTGGCCGGTCTCCGGCAGGAAAGGCCGCGCCAATCCACATGGTAGGCCACGAGGGGGGGGGAGGTGAGAACTCGACAGAGAATAGTCGCATCCTCACCAGCAAGTGACTGGAAAAGGGTTTCCCCCTTACCCTACCCACCTCCCCCACATAAAAACTGACTAAACAGACTAAAAATTTACAAAAATGATAGAAAAACAGACAGACTGTAGGAAGAGGCTGCCATCATGCGGCGCCCCTAATATTAAATCTCCTTCAGCTGACAAGACAGTATGCAACATAAAAACTTTTCACTGTACTTCAGTACATTTGTCACTAAAGTAAACTAAACAAAACTAAACAAAATTTAAACTAAATACATGTCCTGTGTGGGAAGAAACTATTGATGTTGGTTTAAACCGATGATAGACACAAAATGCTGGAGTAACTAAGTGGGTCAGGCAGCATCCCTGGAGAAAAGGAATTGATGACAGGAAGAAGGTCTCGACCCGAAACGTCACCTATTCTTTTTCTCCAGAGGTGCTGTCTGATTCGCTGAGTTACTGCAGCATTTTGTGTTCATAAATACATGTCCCCTTGTTTTTGATTTCCCTACCCTGGATAAAGGATCTGTGCATTTATCCTATATATTTCCCAATGATTGAATTTTTTCAATCAGAGTCTGATATCCAGTGTCCAGTCTCATAGTTACTCCAGCATTTTGTGTCCATCTTCACTGTTCACCTACTCTGTGAGCCCACACATCTACAATGAATCTTCCAGCACCTACCTTAGCTGGGAAGCCAGCTCCCAGTTATTGAGGGAGTGCAGCGTGGATTCACCAGGTTAACTCCCGCGATGGCGGGACTGACATATGATGTAAGAATGGATCGACTGGGCTTGTATTCACTGGAATTTAGAAGGATGAGCCGCGATCTTATAGAAATATATAACATTCTTAAGGGATTGAACAGGCTAGATGCAGGGAAAATGTCCCAGTGTTGAGGGAGTCCAGAACCAGGGGTCACAGTTTAAGAATAAGGGGTAGGCCATTTAGGACTGAGATGAGCAAAAACCCTTTTCACCCAGAGAGTTGTGAATCTGTGGAATTTTCTGCCATAGAGGGCAGTGGAGGTCAATTCACCAGATATTTTCAAGAGAGAGTTAGATATAGCTCTTAGAGCTAACGGAATCAAGTGATATGGGGAAAAAGCAGGGGGCTACTGATTTTGGATGATATGCCATGATTAGGATTAGCAATTAGATTAGGAAAATCAGATTAGGAATCAGTTTATCAGATTTTGAACGTATCATATAGAATGGCGGTGCTGGCTCGAAGGGCCAAATCGGATACTCCTGTATCTATTTTCTATGTATCTATGATAAATGGGCTCTGACGCAGCAGAAAGCTCCTCTGATTATATCTGGCAAATTCCACCCCAAGAATTATATAAATCTTTTCATGATCTTTCCAACTGTCTGACATTTACATGCAAACGTTTCACAAACTATTGTAAATTAAATATTATCGTGAATAAAATTATGTAAATTCTTTAGAAATGTTAAGACACTAGAAAACACATTATAAAAGGTGCTTTGATTAACAATGAAATAAAGTAAAGGGAATATTGTCTTTATGCTGTATATGAAGGAACTGTAGATGCTGGTTTATACTGAAGTAGACATGAAGTGCTGGAGTAACTCAACGGGTCAGGCAGCATCTCTGGAGATAACGAACAGGTGACGTGTCACTTCGGAACCGTTCTTCAGACTTGCCCTATCAATGAAAGTCCCAGGGTCTCCAAAGATGTAGATAGTGGTTCAGTACTGTTCTCTACTTGTTGGTAAGATGGTCCAGTTGCCTGATAACAGCTGGGAAGAAACTGTCCCTGAATCTGGAGGTGTGCGTTTTCACACTTCTATGCCTTATGCCCGATGGGGAGAGGAGAAGAGGAAGTGGCCAGGATGTGACTCATCCTTGATTATGCTGCTGGCCTTGCTGAGGCAGTGGGAGGCATAAATGGAGTCAATAGAATGGAAGTCGGTTTGTGTGATTGTCTGGGCTGCGTCCACAATTCTCTGTAATTCCTTTTAGTCCTGGATGGAGCTGTTCCCAAACCAAGCTTACGTTAGCCCTAAGAGTTTATATCTCTCTCTTGAATACTTCCATTTGATATGACCTCCACTGCCTACTGTGGCAGAGAATTCCACAGATTCACAACTCTCTGGGTGAAAAGGTTTTTCCTCATCTCAGTCCTAAATGGCCTACTGCTTATTATTAAACCAGTCCCTGGTTCTGCACTCCCCCAACATCGGGAACATTTTTCCTGCAACTAGCCTATCCAATCCCACAAGAATTGTATATGTTTCCATAAGATCCCCTCACATCCATCTAAATTCCAGTGAATATTAGCCCATATTTTCCATTTTCCGATATTGAGTTAAATTCTAAACATTAGACCTTGTTTTCTGCAAACCTTTCCATTTGTATAAACGGTACCTACTTCCAATACAATGGTGGCAAAGTGCTGGAGTAACTCAGCGGGCCAGGCAGCATCTCTGGGGAACATGGAGAGGTGACGTCTCTGTTTAGTTTAGATTATCGTCATGTGTATCAAGGTACAGGGAAAAGCTTTTGTTGCATGCTAACCATTCAGCTGAAAGCAGATTACAATCGATCCAAGTACACAGTGCATAGATACGGGCTAAGGGAATAACTTGAAGTGCAAGGTAAAGCCAGCAAAGTCCGATCAAGGACTTCTCCTGAGATATTATTAATGTTTGTATATCACAAATTTAAAAGTAGAGTCTTATGTCCGAAATATTAGATAATTGTTTGATGTGCGCTGTCAAATAATTCAACTTATTTTATCAGTCTTCAATAAATATTGTTTGCTGCTTGACTGTGATATATTAAAAATAATAAGCAAAATCTTATGAAATATTTCACATTGTTGACAATTGACAATAAACCATTTGCAATATATTGACTTCAATTAAACAAATACATTTTCACTCATAGAAAGTGTAGGCTAAATTAGATTTTGCTGAAATATTGGCTTGAAATAATTCAACTGATGCTTTAGTATATGTAAAATATAGAAATTATTAGTTTTTGTTTTCATATTTTATCATTCATCAATGTCATCCAAAAGTCCTAACGTTACATAATTCTAGATGATTTTTGAACAATGTTACAGCAATTTCTCACAAGTCCTGAAACTTCTAATTTGTGAATTTCCTAACAAATTGCAAATGGTTTACTGCTATTGAAAAGTAAGTCACAGTTCAGTTTAGTTCTTAGATGAGTTTACTTCAATCCTGGTCACTCCCTCTTCTCCCCTCTCCCATCGGGCAAGAAGTACAGAGATTTGAAAGAACCCACCTCCAGATTCAGGGACAGTTTCTATCCAGTTGTTATCAGGCAACCGAACCATCCTATCAACAACTACAGAGCAGTCCTGATCCACCACCTATCTCATTGGAGATCCCCAAACTATCTTTAATCGGACTTTACTGGAGTTTATCTTGCCCCAGATGTTATCCCCTTTACCCTGTATCTGCATATTGTGGAGGCCTTGATTGTATTCATGTATAGACTTTTTGATGACTGGATAGCATGCAACAAAAAAGATGTTCACTGTACCTCGGTACATGTGACCATAATAAACTAACCTAAACTAAAGAAGATATCTTACTGCCTAAATAGTTCTGAAGCTGTTCCCTAGTGCAGCCTATGTAGAACGGCAAGTGTTCCAATCATATCCTACAAAGCGCTCAATGGGACTATGCAGAAGAAGGATACTGACTGATTATTAATTTATTGTATTACCAATAAATGTATATTTATTGATGTGTTTTTGTGTAAAGGTGCAGCAGATAAGAATCTATTTGTTCTATTACCAGCATATACGGCAAGGGTGGCACGTTTACGTAGCGGTAGAGCTACTGCCTTACAGCGCTAGAGACCCGGGTTCCATTCTGACCACGGGTGGTTATCTGAATGTAGTTGGCACGTTCTCCACACAGACTTACCTGCAATGTGGGGCATTACTCATCCCTATTTGTGTGGAATTCGTGCCGTTATGCAGTTTAACTTTGTACTGGATCACATTCAACACTTGCCTCTCAGAAGAGATGGCGCTAATTCTGAACTAAGGCTGTGAATCGCAAGAGGCTACATTATACGCAACAACTTGATATCCAGACAAAGCTGGCGGCAGCACTAGAGGCCATCACACCTGACTTTTATGCCTCTGTCTCTTTCTACCATGTCACTGAAAGTCTCTTTCAGCGGAGTATTGATATATAAAGCATGCAACTGGAAAACAGTCTGTAATTACACAGAGTCTCTTGCCCAAAGTAGGCGATTTGAGGATCAGAGGGCATAGGGTCAAGGTGAAGGGGAAAAGATGTACTAGGAATCAGAGGGGTAACCTTTGCACACAAAGGGTGGTGGGTGTATGGAACATGCTGCCAGAGGAGGTAGTTGAGGCAGGGACTATCCCAATGTTTACGAAACAATTAAACAGGTGCATGGATAGGACAGGTTTGGAGGGATATGGACCAAGAGCAGGCAGGTGGGACTAGTGTAGCTAGGACATTGGTTTTTGATTTTTTAATTTATGTATGTACATATATGTTATGTATATGTATATGTGTGTATATGTGTATATGTATGTATGTACATGTATATGCATGTATGTGTGTATGTATTTATGTATATATATATATGTATATATATAATTTTCCTTTTATTTATTCATTTTCATCTTTTCTTTTCTTCTTTTTTTAATCGTTCGAAATAAAGACATCATTCATTCATTCATATCATTCACATTGTTGGCCTGTGTGGGCAAGTTGGACCGAAGGGTCTGTTTCCACACTGTATCATTCTATGTCTCTATGACATTATTAGTGAACCAATTCTGCCTTTATACACGGACAGTGAATATTAACGAGAAACTATACTCATGACAGTTTTCACCAGAGTTAATTACTTATGCCCCTGTCTACAATTTAAGTCTATTCACGGGTTGTACGAGGGCCTCTCATCAATGTCTCTCTTCTGTCACCAAGAGTTGAAATCGATGCTTGGGCTTAAAGATCATTTATAATTAGTTTATTTTAAAGTGTCTCAAATCCCGCTAATATTTCAACAGCAAAAAGTACTTGAGCAACTCTCAGCTCACAACACTAATGCCATGTCGGGGTGGCACGGGATGGCGCAGCGGTAGAGTTGCAGGTTAACAGCGCCAGAGACCCGGGTTTGATCCTGACTACGGGTGCTGTCTGGATGGAGTTAGCACGTTCTCTCCGCGACCTGCGTAGGGTTTTCTCCGGGTGCTCCGGTTTGCTCCCACACTCCTAAGACGCAGAGGTTTATAGGTTCATTGGCTTTGGTAAAATTGTGAATTTTCCGTAGTGTGTGTAGGATAGTGGATCGCTAGTCAGCGAGGTCTTGGTGGGGTGAAGGGCCTGTTTCTATGCTGTATCTGTAAACTAAACTCTAATGACACGTGATGGAAGTGAGGAAGTGTTGAATGGCTGCGGATCGCCTGCAGTCTGTCTCTCTTTATTTTTGTTGTTGTTTTTTTTGTCTTGTTTTAGTTGAATTTTGGTTATTAGGTTGTGTTATGTGTGGGGGGGGACTGAAACATGGTTTTCTGTCTCTCCCTTCGGGGGAATGCGACTCTTTCTGTCGAATCCCCCTTCTCTGCCTCCGTCTGCGCTGAGGCCTAATGGCGGGGCTAGCGGTCTCCAACTGCGACTGACCTCGAGGCTCCGGAGGTAGAGCCAGCCAGGACTCACCAACGCGAGGCTGGCCGAATTCGAGCTGCGGAGCTGTGGCGGCGTTCGGGCGCTCCGGTGGCAGCGGCACGACTGGGGCTGAGACGGCGCTCCGGTGAGGGCGGCCCGGCTCGGGGCTGAGACGGTGCTCCGGTGGCAGCGGCCCGGCTCAGGGCTGAGACGGCGCTCCAGTGGCTGAGACGGCATTCCAGCGGCGGCGACCTGAATCCGGGGCTCGGCCGCGGGCCAGTGGACGACAACGTCGGGAGCTCGCAGGTCACAGGCTGGTGCCTGTTTTCCGGAGCTCCCGCGGCAACAGCTGCGTCCGCTGGACTGGAGGGCGGCAGCTTCGACCACCCCGGGCCGCGGAGCTTGAACTGGCCCGTTCGCGGAGCTCGGTTGAGCCGCGGGACTGACTACCATCGCCCAGTGGGGTATCGCCTCAGCTCACAGGGAGAATGAGGAGGGAAGAGACAGTAACTTTAAGACTTTTGCCTCCATCACAGTGAGGAGGTGCCTGGTGAACTCACTGTGGTGGATGTTAATTTGTGTTTATTGTGTGTTTTATTGTTTATTATTATATGTATGGCTGCAGGCAACGACATTTCGTTCAGACCGAAAGGTCTGAATGACAAATAAAAGATCTAATCTAATCTAATCTAATCTAATCTAATCTAATCTAATCTAATCTAATCTAATCTAATCTAACTATTGGCTCACCTTGTTCAGGCCTGGTCAGAGGCTGGAATCCTCATGTTGAATGTCTTACTGAATGACATCCCCAGCCTTTATACCACCAACAAAACACATCTGGAGTCTATCAGGATACTTTCCATTTGCCTAGATTAAAGTGGTCCCAACAACACTCGAGGATCTTAATTCCATCCAGGTTTAAACAGCCCACATGCATGGTACCTCATCCACTACCCAGGCACAGGGCAGCAAGGTTGCACAGCAGTAGAGTTGCTGGCTTACAGCGCCAGAGACCCGGGTTCGGTTGTGACTACGGGTGCTGTCTGTACAGAGGTTGTACGTTCTCCCCATCTGCACCGTATCTTTAAACACTAAACTCTAAACACGGAGGTTGCAGTGTATACCATCCAAGAACCTTACTGGCCTAGGGCACACTGACACACATCCCATGTCTGTGATCTTTACCACAAGGAATGACAAGGACAGCAGACACATGGGAATACGAACAAGATGAAATGATGCGGACTTTTAGGTTCCTTCATTAAAGATGGAGGTAAAGGATGTCTGTGCAGAAATGAACTGCATACGCTGGAATATACCGATGATGGATAAACAATGCTGGAGTAAATCAGCGGTTAAGGGATCATCCCAGGAAAAAAAGGATGGATAACTTTTCGTGTCGGGAGCATTCATTCAGTCTCAAGAAGGGATCTGACCCGAAATGGCACCCATATCCTTTTTCTCAGAGATGCTGCCTGGCCCGCTGAGTTACTCCAGCACTTTGTATCAAGGTTAATTCCCGGGATCGCGGGACTGTCATATGCCGAGAGAATGGAGTAGCTGGGCTTGTACACTCTGGAGTTTAGAAGGATGAGATGGCATCTCATTGAGACATATAAGATTTTTAAGGGTTTGGACACGCTGGAGGCAGGAAACAAGTTCCCAATGTTGGGGTAGCCCAGAGGCTGTTCATCTCTCTCATTTCTATTAGGGTCTGCTGAGACGGTAAAACTGGCTTTGCAAACTATTCAGTGAATGGACAATACACAATAGACCATTCAGCCATTCGAGCCAGCTCCGCCATTCAATATGATCATGGCTGATCAGCCACAATCAGTACCCCGTTTCTGCCTTCTCGCCACATTTCCTGACTCTGCCATCGTTAAGATCTCTATCTAACTCTCTCTTGAAAGCATCCAGAGAATTAGCCTCCACTGCCTTCTGAGCAGAGAATTCCACAACTCCTGTGTGAAAACGTTTCTCCTCATCTCCGTTCTAAATGGCTTATCCCTTATTCTTAGCCTGTGGCCCCTGGTTCTGGACTCAACCTGCGCTGCATTCCCTCAATAGCAAGAATGTCCTTCCTCAAATTGGGAGACCAAAACTGCACACAACACTCCAGGTGTGGTCTCACTAGGGCCCTGTACAACTGCAGAAGGACCTCTTTGCTCCTATACTCAACTCCTCTTGTTATGAAGACCAACATGCCATTTGCTTTCTTCACTGCCTGCTTTAACTGCATGCTTACTTTCTGTGACTGATGAAGTTCGACTATGTTGAAGACTCGCTTCGACTAGCTTCGGGAAAATTGGACACCAAATAGTGGAGAGCGAAGAGGATCTCCTTCGACCTCCTTCGACTATGTTGAAGACTATATATGACTACCTTCGACTACACTCGACTACACTCGATTAGCTTTGATTGCATTCGATTACCTACGAATAACATGACGACCTACTACGATCTACTTCGACTAAACCTACGAGTAAAAGAAATATTGATTTATACCATGGCGACCTTATTTTACTCACGGGCATTTTTCAGCATGCTAAAAAAACCGCCACAACCTAAAGGGGCTGTCCCACTGCGGCGACCTAATTAGCGAGTTTAGAAGAGTTTAGAAGAGTTTGAAAAACTGTCATGTTGCCGACCTCCTTCGACTATGTAGAAGACTAGCTTCGACTCGCTTTGGGAAAATTGGACACTGATTAGTGGAGAGTGAAGACAAACTCCTTCTATCTCCTTCGACCTACCTTCGACTATGTTGAAGACTATCTACAACTGCCTTCAATTACTTTCGGCTACCCTCGATTACCTATGAATAAAATGCCGACCTACTACGACCTACTTCGTCTAAACCTAAAAAAAATATCGATTTTTTTCCATGGCAACCTTTTTTTACTCGCGGTAATTTTTCAGCATGTTGTAAAATACGCCCCAACGTAGCTGAGGCCTCGAGTAGGCAGGGACTATTCTCAGGCCTGAAGAAGAGTTACAAAGACCTCCTGGGACCTCATGTCAATCATGCTGCGAGTATGAGTCGAGTATAAACTCTTGTAAACTCGCCAATTAGGTCGTCTCAATGGAACAGCCCCTTTACTGAGGCCTCAAGTACGCGGGGACTACTCTCGAGCATGAAGGAGAGTTAAGGGCCTGTCCCACTTTCCCGAGTCCTCTGCCGAGTTGAAAGGACCTTCAAAAAATATCAAGATTTTTGTGATCTACGAATTCCTACTCCCGACTATCTTTTTATTCGTGGACCATTTTGTCATGCTGAAAAAAACGTCCCAACTTACCTGATACTCCGAGTACCTACGGCTGGCATAACGAGCCTCTATGATATATCTACGGACTCCTGTGAGTCGAGGACACACTCTTCTAAACTCCTCAATTAGGTCCCCGCAGTGGGACAGGCCCTTTAAAGAGCTATATTGGCCAATCTTATTTCCCAGGTCACGATGCACTGCCTTGTTTGGTACAGTTCTTCACACTCATCCAGATGATGAAATGTGGTAAGGATATCTGCTCATACTATGCTTCTAGAAAGCACGTCCCAAACCCTCACTTTACAAAACCAATTATACTCAGGCGAGTCAGATTACAAATCAAAATTAAAAAAAATAGCAAAAATCAAATAAATGGAGGAACTCAGAGGGTTCTATTAACTCAGAGGGTGCTATTGACTATTGATCGCCCTGTGACCATGTGGGTTTTCTCCAGGTGCAGGTTTGTAGGTTAATTGGCTTCTGTAAATTGTCCCTTGTGCGTCGGATAGAATTAGTGTAATAGTGATCACTGGTCGGCACAGACGTTGGGCCGAAGCGCTCGTTTCCGCGCTGTATCTCAAATCTAAACTAAACTCGTATTCAATCACCCTTAAGGGCCTGTCCCACTGTACGAGGTAATTCAAGAGCTCTCCCGCGTTTAAAAAAATCAAACTCATGGTAAGCACATAGAATGTACGTCGCGGGTACGTCGGAGCTTGGGACGTCTCTTAGTGACTCATAATGCTAATGGCAGGTACTCGGGAAACGCGGTAAGCTCGTGAAGACTCGTGAAGATTTTTCAACATGTTGAAAAATATCCATGAGAGCTCCGAGTACCTATGAGCGGCTATTACCGTAATTCTCCGAGTTCGAATCAGGGGAAACTCAGGAGAACTCTTGAATTACCTTGTACAGTGGGACATCCCCTTAAGGCAGCTGGGAGCTGAGAATGTAGTCAACCGTAGAAAAGAGGATGTGCGGCAGCAAAAAAACTAGAGTCAGGTCGAGAATGTCAATATCAAAAGAAGGCTAAAACTACCTCAATCCAGTGTCAAAAGTATTGACAAGGTTTATTGTGCTGTAGATACATCTGACAGATGGTTTCCAGCAGAAGTATAAACTTTGAATGCCCCAGGCTCCACAGAGAGTCAATGAAGATCATTGAAGAAGGGAACTACAGATTGCAGTGTTGGCTGTTATATTCCCCAGAGGCCTTGGAGAAAACATCTCTCAATGAAAAATCATCAGGTTGCAAGCAAAATATTGCTTAAACTGTGGCAAAATATAGAAGCTTAATCTCGACTAAATGACGAGGAAAACTTGATGTGTGAAAACCACAATTTCATGGAATCGCAGCATGGTCACTGTAAGGAAGGGTGGCCATTTGGCCCACCGAGTCCATGCCAGCCCTCTGCAAGAGCAATCCTGCCAGTCCCACAAAGCCTCTTCCTTAGTCATGCATTTTCCTTTCCCTTTCAAATATATATCCCGGTTGTCTTTGAGCACCGCACCTACCCGGTGACACAGCGGTAGAGTTGCTGTCTTAGAGCGCCAGAGACCCTGGTTCGATCCTGGCTACGGATTTGTACTTTCTCCTCATGCCCTGCGTGGGTTTTCTCCGCGATCTACGGTTTCCTCCCACACTCCAAAGACATACAGCTTTGTAGGTTAACTGGTTTGGTATAAATTTAAATTTGTCACCATTGTAGGATTCGTGTAAATGCGCGGGGATCACTTGCGGATGACTCGCAGGGCGAAGGTCATGTTTCCGTGCTCTTACCCTTGCTCTTATGCTCCATGCCTCTGTAAACACCTTGGTGAAGGAGGGTGGTAAAATTTGCAAAATTTCAATCCACAGAACGATACCTTGATTGTGAACCCTTGATGTTTTCACATAAAGGGTGGTGGGTGCATGGAACAAGCTGCCAGAGGAGGTAGTTGAGGCTGGGATTATCCCAATGTTTAAGGAACAGTTAGACGGGTACATGGATAGGACAGGTTTGGAGGGATATGGACCTAACGTGGACAGGTGGGACTAGTGAAACTGGGACATGTTGGCCGGTGTGGGCAGGTTGACCCAAAGGGCCCACGTTTCCAAGCTGTATCACAATATGATTCTACAACTCTATGACTATGACTCTTCCCCTGAACCTCATCCTCACTATTTACTTTCCCTGTGTTTGGAACATAATAGCTAATAACTCCTTGTTTTCCATCCTTTAACATTGAATATTTCATCCACATCTTCCAAGCTGTGACTCAGCAAACTCTTCTCCCTTGATAAAATATTAATTTGCAACCTTAGCCACATCATCTGTCTCTTTCTGCACTTGATCTTTTAGTTCATAATTGGCCCCATCTGTTCTATCCATTTCTTACCATTTAATATTTATACTCTTGGATTGCCGTACGTTAGCCAAGAGTTTTTTTTTAAATCAAAAATATATCTTTTACCCCTCTTATATCTTTATTCTTTTATTTTCCTTCTGAAATATCATGATCATTAGTGATGGGAGTAGAAGTAGGCCATTCAGCCCATCAAGTCTACTTCGCCATTCAATCATGGCTGATCTATCTCCCCCTCCAAATCCCATTCTCCTGCCTTCTCCCCGTAACATCTGACACCTGTACTATTCAAGAATCAATCTATCTCTGCCTTAAATAAATCCACTAACTTTGCCTCCACAGTCTTCTGAGGCAATACATTTTCCAGATTCACCACCATCTGAATATAGAAATTAGCATCAGAATTAAAGGATGTTCTTTTAGGAAGGAGATGAGGAGGAATTTCTTTATTCAGAGGGTGGTGAATCTGTTGAATATTTGCCACAGAAGGCTGTGGACGCAAAGTCAGTGGATATATTTAAGGCAGAGATAGATGGATTCTTGATTAGTATGGGTGTCAGACATTTTGGGGAGAGGGCAGGAATAATGGGGTTTGGAGGGAGTGATAGATCAAACATAGAAACATAGAAACATAGAAAATAGGTGCAGGAGTAGGCCATTCGGCCCTTCGAGCCTGCACCGCCATTCAATATGACTGATCATCCAACTCAGTATCCTGTACCTGCCTTCTCTCCCAACCCCCTGATCCCTTTAGCCACAAGGGCCACATCTAACTCCCTCTTAAATATAGCTAATGAACTGGCCTCAATTAACATCTATGGCAGAGAGTTCCAGAGACTCACCAATCTCTGTGTGAAAAATGTTTTTCTCATCTCGGTCCTAAAGGATTTCCCCTTTATCCTTAAACTGTGACCCCTTGGCCTGGACTTCCACAACATCGGGAACAATCTTCCTGCATCTAGCCTTTCCAACCCCTTAAGAATTTTGTAAATTTCTATAAGATCCCCCCTCAATCTTCTAAATTCTAGCGTGTACAAGCCAAGTCTATCCAGTCTTTCTTCATATGAAAGTCCTGACATCCCAGGAATCAGTCTGGTGAACCTTCTCTGTACTCCCTCTAAGGCAAGAATGTCTTTCCTCAGATTTGGAGACCAAAACTGTACGCAATACTCCAGGAGTGGTCTCACCAATACCAAACATGATTGAATGGCGGAGTAGATGGCCAGAATGGCCTAATTCTAATCCTATCTCTTATGATTATGATATTACTTATCTAAAGAACCTGGAATGCAACATTGACATTAAAGAAGAATAAAATGCAATGGAAACAGTTCAGCAAAGGTTCAGAAGATAAATTTGTGGAATGAGATATCACCTTATGATTGTACAATAAATTGTACATATATTCAGGTCTTAAAAGCAATGATCATATTGAAACATAACATTCTGAAGGGCTGCTCAGGATAAATGCCACAGGATGTTTCCCTTGGGTGGAGGAACCTGGTATGAGGGTTTCAGAATAAGAGGCTATTCATTTAAAACTACGATGAGGAACTTATTACCTCAAAGATTGTGAATCTTTGCAAATTGTACCCTCAGAGAGCTGTGAATGTAAAACCATGAATTATATATTTTTTTAGCACCGACTCACCACCAATTTTCCGACAACAGGTGGCCTGGCACCTCCTTTATTCCGAATAAAATTCCAAGAGCGCACTTGAAATCCGCCCCCCTCAGAAGTTGCCCTGAAAATATGGCGCCTAGGCCAGGGGAAGTGGGCTAAAACCGCGATGAGAAGAACTTTTTTCACACAGAGAGTGGTGAATCTCTGGAACTCTCTGCCGCAGAGGGTAGTCGAGGCCAGTTCATTGGCTATATTTAAGAGGGAGTTAGATGTGGCCCTTGTGGCTAAGGGGATCAGAGGGTATGGAGAGAAGGCAGGTACGGGATACTGAGTTGGATGATCAGCCATGATCATATTGAATGGCGGTGCAGGCTCGAAGGGCCGAATGGCCTACTCCTGCACCTAATTTCTATGTTTCTATGTAATCAATCTCATCGCGGCTGATCAATGGGTCAAATTTGCCCCCTCTGGAACTCTGGCCCAGCCGGAACAGACAGATCTGTTCACATTGCTGACTTTCATGGACGATCGGCTGGCCGGCATCTCAGCCCCCCCTGGCTGTGAACTCTGCTTGTGCAGCAAAATGGATAATTTTTGCAAGGTTCTTGAGCCAGAAAATCAGTGATGGACCTCCACCATCTTATTTTAAAAATCATACGGCAAATGTCTAGAAATAGGTAGGTTTGACAAACTTACCATTTTTGGAGAGAGTTACAGCCATATATTCCTCATTGAAAGAACTGACATAAAGCAGTATACTTGGGGTGTGCATAGTTCGAAAACTGAATGCAATATTTTCCCTCAAATAGGTGAGCTCTGAAGACGCAGCAGATGAAAGATCGCTTAGATTCTTGACAACGGTGACAGGCTCCTGTAGTGTGTATAACAATGACGTTCCAGACTCAAAAGTAGCAGAAATCTCTGAGCAATAAAACAAAACACAGAATAAAAATTAGTAAGGTTATTTATTAGATAACCCAAGTTTAATTTATCCGACTTAAAATCAGATGTAGATTAAAAAATAACATAACTAGTCAGGTTTGTTCAATTCTAGTCTATATTCTTTTAATGGTTTAATTATTTGGTCTTCTACCTTTAGTATCAGAGATATAATGTGGAAACAGGCCCTTCGGCCCATTGAGTCCCTGCCGACCAGTGATGACCTGGTACACTAGTTCTATCCTACACACTGGGGACAATTTACAGAAGCCAAATAACCTACAAACCTGCACGTGTCTGGAATGTGAGATAAAACTGGAGCACCCTGAGAAAACCCACGTAGTCACAGTGAGAACGTACGAACTCTGTACAGACAGCACCCATGGTCAGGATCAAACCCAGGTCTCTGGTGCTGTAAGGCAGAAAATCAACTACCGCACCACCACCATCATCTGTTCCTCCAATTTACATGTGCCCTTACTCTGGCAATCTAGGAGGCCCAGAACAGAAAGGTTAGTATGGGTAGGAAGGTACTGCAGATGCTGGTTTACACCAAAATGCTGGAGTAACTCAGCAGGACAGGCAGCAGCATCTCTGGATAGAAGGAATGGGTGATGTTTTGGGTCGAGACCCTTCTTCAGACCCATGGGGATGGAATGGAGAGTTGAAATTGTTGGCAATCGGGAGATCTCGTAGGCTGGCGGACCGAGCGTAAGTGTTCAACGAAACAGTTCTTGCATGATGCTGCTTTCCATTGAGCTAAGTGGAAGAGAAATGTATTCGGATTGTGAAATTGACTGGCGATATCACCCCAGGCAAATGTCATCCCAACATGAAATTTATAACTCTCTTGCATTCTATTGTTCTACCTGTATTTCAGTGTAGTAAACTGATAGAAAGCTGGAATGGGCTTTAATAATTTAAGTGGACAATGTAAAGCTTTAAATGTTGCAGATTCTGTAAGAGGAATCAATGGGACATTGCATTTTCTTACAGTTCATCAACTGAACATTTACTGAGTGCATTGGAAAAACGAACTCATCACCAGAGATATTTCTAACCCAACGTTTTTTTGTTGAACTACCATCAATCTCAATGTTTGTTTTGTTGGTGAAGTGCCGCCCCCAACATTTTCATGTGTGCCAAAATAATTGAAGAAAAGCACACTTTAACACAATCTAGACTGTGTATAATGTGTTAAGCACTATTGACGTTTGCATAGGAGGGATATGGACCAAGCACAGGTCGGTGGGACTAGTGTAGATTGAGCAACGTTGGTCAGCATGGACAAGTTGGGTCAAAGGCCTGTTTCCATGCTGTGTGACTATGATTACCATTTTAATAGAGACATTAACTTGCTGGACAAACTGACCTTTTCAAAATGCAGTGCTTTGTGAACTTCTGCTCATTTAACAAATGAACTAGTGAAAGACCAAATCAAGATGTTGTCGGCAATTGCAAACCTTTGGTCAAAATCATGGGAAAGTAATAAAGCCATAAGTGACAGGAGTAGAAATGGGCCATTCGGCCCATCAAGTCTACCCCACCATTCAATCATGGCTGATCTATCTCTCCCTCCTAACTCCATTCCACTGCCTTCTCCCTATAACCCCTGACACCCGTACTAATCAAAAATCTATCTATCTCTGCTTTAAAAATATCCACTGACTTGGCCCCCACAGCCTTTTGTGGCAAAGAATTCCACACCCAAGATTCATCACCACTCTGACAAAATAAATGTCTCCTCATCTCCTTACTAAAAGAATGTCCTTTAATTCTGAGGCTCTAACCTCTAGTCCTGGATTCTCCCACAAGTGGAAACATCCTCTCCACATCCACTCTATCCAAGGCTGTCACTAATCTGTATGTTTCAATGAGGTTCCCCCTTCATTCTTCTAAACTCCAGCGAGTACAGGCCCAGTGCCGGCAAACGCTCATCATGAGTTAACCTACTCATTCCTGGTAGTGGAATGAGACAATGAGAAGCATGGGATCGTTATCAGGCCCGTCCTGCAGTGTGCCTGGAGCAGATGTAGAAGGCCTTGAACATGTGACAATAAACTAAACTGAGACTGAACTGAACTGAGGAGTAAAGTTGATTGAACAGTCATGGTCAAAGTTCACTCAATGGAGACTACACAGTGACTATCTGCTTGGGGCTGGGTTAACTTCATTAAGCCATTTATTTCGATGCCCTCTTGTTAAAAATGAAAACTATTTTCACCCCACGAATGATCATTGCTTGTGCCTTAGACAGACATAAAATGCTAGAGTAATTCAGCAGGTCAGACAGCATTTCTGGAGAAACGGAAAGGTGACGTTTCTGGTCGAGACCCTACTTTGCCTACTTTGTGCAGCTAAACCCAAACCCATTTGTACCAGAAATAACATCAAGACTTTTCCTCTTTAACCTAGGAGAACATGATAAATGATTTTGTGTACATGTATGGTGTGCTGTAAATATCACAATGTTGCTCTAACTGTACTAACACAGACATTGCATATTACACCACAAAATTTGTATAGAAGATTTTAGATCTTCGATTTAAACCAGCACCTGCACTTCTTTCCAACACAAAATTTGTGTCCTCATTTTCATTCTTAAAATATTATAGTAGGGCTCCCTCTCTCTCACCATTTCAGAAAGTTATGGGTTCAATCATTTCACATTTGAATTTTAGTTTCTGTATTACACAGGGAGTTTGAGAGTCTTACACTGACAACAAACTTCATGCCCGCAATTATACATCATGAGCCCATATTATGGGTAGGCATATTGAAAGTTGAGAGGAAGTAAAAATAGTTTAAATAAATAATTTAATTAAGTGTGCATCATTTCAGAAATTGTCCATCCAATTTCCTTCATAAGACAGGGCATTTTAAATGCATTTTCTCAGATGTTGCCGCCGTTGTGCGAATGGATCGTGACTTAATGAATACAGAGAGGTTTTGTGAAGGAAAATGCCCGAAGCTACCTTAAGGCATTGTGACTTTCTTTCCAATCTGTGCAAAATTATAATTGATGATAAAAGATGTATGCAATTTAAATGGATCGTGTTACTTTACATTTCAGACGCGGCAAATGAAGGTTCCGTGATAGGAAACCGCTCAGAAATCATCTCCATACTTCACAGCATCAGGGCACTATCAGCTCAGCAGCGGTAAATTATTCATGTTATTGCTAATTGATGATTATTGGAGCTTTTGTAATATTAAACTAACCATTAACACGACATGAACTTCTTCTACCCGGGAATACATTGATGAAAAACACAAGGGTGTGAATTTAATTATATCCATATGCTGATGGCAGCGCAAATATAAAGTGTTTTTACTCCTTATTTTCCAGTTAATATGCAGGTGAGAGACTGACTTGAAAATTGGCCTGAGTAGTAACTACCAGGGGCAGGTGGACATAGATAGGTTACAGTCATAGAGCTCTCTTGTGGCGCTGATAAAAACAATCTCATCGATAAGTTTATCCACGTTAGGTTTATCCTTCCTTGCTGTTCGAGTCTAAAACTGCAACCAAGGGAGTTCTCACAAAAGTTCTCTGCAATTTGAGCAAGACTGACTTGTTTTGCATTCCAGTTTCTTTGCCTTAAAGATTAATCAATCACTTGCCTTGCTATTTCTTTGCTGTACCTGCAAATTTACTTTACTTTGCAAATCGATTGGCTATTGTCTATTGTCTATTTCCTTTGTAGGTACGAGGTGGCACGGTAACACAGCATTAGAGCTGCTGCCTTTTACACCAGAAATCCAGGTTCGATCCTGACTACTGCCTGTACGGAATTTGTACATTCTCCCCGTGACCGCGGGGTTTTTTCTCCGGCTATCTCCGGTTTCGTCCCAGCAAAGACTGCCAGGTTTGTAGGCTAATTGGCTTAGAACATTAATAAATTGTCCATAACATGTGTAGGTTAGTGTTAATGTATGGGGAACGTGGGCTAGGTGGGCCAAAGGGCTGTGTCTCTAAACTAAACTAAATTAAACTAATCTCATATAACAGCTCACCAAGATCCCACTGTATCCCTATTTAACTAGTTCCAGTATAAAACAATCCCATCAAAATGATCACACCCTCCTTATGCCCAAGTTCTACCCATTCAAACTGACTGGACGTTCCTTCGCAGGAATAGGTCCTTTGACCCACCAGGTCCATGCCGATCTGCAATCGCCGCAGACTTAGAAACATAGAAACATAGAAAATAGATGCAGGAGTAGGCCATTCGGCACCGCCATTCAATATGATCATGGCTGATCATCCAACGCAGTATCCTGTACCTGCCTTCTCTCCATACCCCCTGATCCCTTTAGCCACAAAGGGCCACATCTAACTCCCTCTTAAATATAGCCAATGAACTGGCCTCAACTACCTTCTGTGGCAGAGAATTCCAGAGATTCACCACTCTCTGTGTGAAAAATGCTTTCCTCATCTCGGTACTAAAAGATTTCCCCCTTATCCTTAAACTGTGACCCCTTAGTTCTGGACTTCCCCAACATCGGGAACAACCTTCCTGCATCTAGCCACTTCCCACATACACTGGGGGCAATTTTCAATTATACCAAGCCAATATACTTACAACTCTCTATGTCTTTGGAGTGTGGGAGGAATCCAGAGCCCCCGTGGAAAACCCACGCATGTCACGGGGAGAATGTACAAACTGCATACAGGCAAGCACCCTTAGTTTGGATCGAACCCAGAACTCTGGCACTGTAAGGCAGCAACTCTACCACTGCACCAATGTACCGCCCTTGTGGCATCTGTACACCAGAACATTGATCTCCAGTCCTGCCTATCCCACAATCCTGTTATTGTAATAACTATAATATTTCAATAACTATAATATTCCATGTGCCTTTCAATGCTCATCTGTCTTGTAGCTAAAGCATTCCATTCCAGGCAACACCCTACTTAAAAATGTAAAAAATTGGAAAATCTTACAACTTAAAGAAAAACAGGCCGCTTAAAACTGTTGCCAGCTAATGCAACCTTTAAAGCAGCAAACATGGGGAAGGGGAATAAAACAGACATTGAAGAATCAAAGCTGATATCAAGGGTTAACACGTGCTCTGTAGTAGTCAATTCCAGATACAGGTAGCGTAAGGAGGATTGTAGAGGCAGTGTTGTTAATTTATTGGACAAGTTGGCAGTGACTTAGACCTCCAACCTTGAGAGCAATTGCAGACAACACAATGACAACTGGAGTGTATATATTCAAGCAACTAAATAAATTTGGAATAATTCACTGATATCAGTAATATTGACCATGTTATTGACTGAATGTGTTGCCATTATCTGTTCTATATGTAAAATATATTAGATACCAGACGAAATGGAATCCGTTGGGACACGGGCAGGTCCCCCAACGCAATATTCCACCTCTCCACCAATTCCAAAATTGGTGGCCAGTGGGCCAGTGGGGGAGGGGGGGGGGGCTAAATATAGAGCGCTAGTATGGGTGTTATGGGCTGAAGGGACTGGTTTCCAGAGGGCTAGTATGGACATTGTGGGCCAAATGGATTCTTGGGGTTGCAGCTCAATCACTCAAGCCTGATATGCTGGCAGCTCACTCACGGCTGGTGGGCTAGCAGTTGACATGGCTATTCCTTGAAATTCCATTTCAAGCAGCGTGCAAGGCCACCAAATTCAAATGCAGTTTCTTACCACTTCAAGCAGGGTGCAAGGCCACCAAATTCAAGTGCAGTTTCATACCATTTCATGCAGAGTGCAAGGCCACCACATTCAAATGCAGTTTCATAACATTTCAAGTAGGGTGAACACTATAAAACCACCATAAAACCACACAAAATTCCACAAAATATCACATAGACATTCAGTGTGTTCAGTTGATTCACAGCTCAGACAGTCATGACCGCTCCCTCCCCCATCTTGCAGATTGAGCCACACCCACACTTCCGGGTTTTATAATCCCTCCCCCTCCCACCGGAAGGGGCGCGGCCTTCATGGTGTGATAGACAGGAGAGAGATTCTCAAAATTTAAACACTAATAACACTTCTATTTTTCATTCATGGGAAGAATCCTCTGCACCTGATGAGCGGAGGGGGACTGAGTAAGATGGCAAAAATCACAGCCGTAAGCCGTTTTATCTACAATCAATATATAGTACAAACAGGAAGTTGTCAAGTTTAGACTTTTAATCATTTGCCATTTCAAACCAACCACCACTGACCATTTTCTGCGCTTGATTTCAAACCAACCACCACTGTGCTTTATTTCAAACCAACCACCACCTTTATTTCAAACTACCCACATTTTCATTTTCAAACCACATTAAGGGCACTCAAGGTCTGTAAAACCACACTCACAGTTTAGTAGACATGTGTTCAGTGTTATTCACAGCTCAGGCTGCGAGACATAACCCTCTCGCTCCCCCATCTTGCAGAGAATGACTGAGGCACTCAACACCTCTGGGTTTTATAGTCCCTCCAGAAGGGGCGTGGAGAGAGAATCTCAACATTTTTTAAACACTAATAACTCTTTTACTTTTCATCGATGGGAAATGTCCTCTTGTCCTGCGCAGTGGAGGGGGACTCTGAGTAAGATGACCAAAAATCACAGCCGTAAGTGGCAGCGTTTTTTCTAAAATCAATATACAGAACAACAGGAAGTGGTCAAGATCAGACTCGTAATATAGAAGATGCTGTTAACTCTGAAACATCTGAATGATAAGTTCACAAGTTCACAAGTTATAAGAGTAGAATGAGGTCATTCTGCCCATCGAGTCTATTCCGCAATTCAATCACGGCTGATCTCTGTCTCCTAATCCCATTTTCTTGCCTTCTCCCCATCAACCTTCACATCTGTTCTAATCAAGAATTTGTCTATCTCTGCCTTAAAAGACTTGGCCTCCACATCCCTCTGTGGCAATGAGTTCCACAGATTAACTACCCTCTGACTAAAGAAGTTCCACCTCACCTCCTTTCTAAAAGAGCGCCCTTCAATTCTGAGGCTATGTTAGCTTATATTAGAAACATAGAAAACATAGAAATTAGGTGCAGGAGTAGGCCATTTGGCCCTTCGAGCCTGCACCGCCATTCAATATGATCATGGCTGATCATCCAACTCAATATCCCGTACCTGCCTTCTCTCCATACCCTCTGATCCCCTTGGCCACAAGGGCCACATCTAACTCCCTCTTAAATATAGCCAATGAACTGGCCTCAACTACCCTCTGTGGCAGAGAGTTCCAGAGATTCACCACTCTCTGTGTGAAAAAAGTTCTCCTCATCTCGGTTTTAAAGGATTTCCCCCTTATCCTTAAGCTGTGACCCCTTGTCCTGGACTTCCCCAACATCGGGAACAATCTTCCTGCATCTAGCCTGTCCAACCTCTTAAGAATTTTGTAAGTTTCTATAAGATCCCCTCTCAATCTCCTAAATTCTAGAGAGTATATCCACACCATCTATGCCTCATTATTCTGTAAGATTCAATGAGGTCCCCCCTCTACCTTCTAAACTCCAGCGAATACAGGCCCAGTGCCATCAACCACTCATCATATGCTAACTCACTCATTCCTGGAATCTTTCTTGTAAACCTCCTCTGGACCCTCTCCAGAGCCAGAACAACCTTCCTCAGATATGGGGATAAGTTTTGTTGACTGAATAAATATTACTTCAAGAGATGAAGAAGATGGAAGTAAATGGTGCAGTTCACAACATTGAGGATTATTAAAAGTGACGCACAGTAGTTCAGAATGTTTGAATGTTAGGCGGGTGACAATCTAAAATTACGGTAATATCCCACATGTATTTTACATCAGACATTTTCTATTCACTGCAAGTTACTTTGAAATGAAATTCACTATATGAAAGGGTGGTGGAAGAGAAATAAGAAATATATCTTTCAAGAAAAGGAATTCTAAATACATTTGAAGGGAAAATAGTAAAGGCTCTGCGGAAGAAGTATATTCTCTAACTACATTCTAACTATATCCCCAGTATGGCCTATTCTTTATATAAAATAGAAATACAACAAATAGGTTCTCCAGCCTGTGCCACCATTCAAAAAAAATCTTGGGAATTGTTTTGTTTGTCCACTTTCCATATCAATCCCCACCCTGATCCATTGACCACAACCTTGAATATGTTAGTTTAGTTTCATTTAATGATTCTGCGTGGAAACAGGCCCCTTGGCCCGCTATGTCCATGCTGACCAGTGATCCCCGGACACTACCACTATCCTGCATATATAAAGGACAATTTTACATCTATACCACACCAATTAACCTACAAACCTGTACTACTTTGGAGTGTGGGATGAAACCGAACATCTCGGAGAAAACCCGCACAGGTCACGGGGAGAACGCACACACTCCGTAGAGACAGCACCGATAGCTAGGATCGAACCTGTACTTCTGGCGCTGTAGAGCAGCAACTCTACCTCTGCGCCACCGTGCCATCCTAATTCTATCACCCAGCCTTCTAAGAACGATGAGGAAGGAATTTTCAAAGATTTACCATCCCCTGCATAAAGGAATCTGGTTCAGTTCTGCAATTTTCTACAATTTCGGCAGCATGTTTTGCATTCCATTCTCCTTGCCTTAAAAGATTAATCAATCATTTGCCTTCCTATTTGTTTGCTGTACACGGGCAGCATAGTTGCGCAGCGGTGAAGTTGCTGCCTAACACGGCCAGAGCCCCGGGTTCGACCATGACTACAGGTGCTGTCTGAAAAGAGTTTGAACTTTCTCCCAGGTTGGTGACTGCATAGGAGAGATCACCAGGGGTGATGAGATCAGAAACAGCCTGGGGGATGATGTCCTGGGGTTCATAGGTAGAGCCACGGTCAAGGGGTAGGTATGAGAAGGTGTCCGAGAATTGGCGCCTGATCTCAGCATGGTAGAGGTGAGCCTGCTAGACTTAAATGTCACCTCCCTTGTCAGTGAGCCTGATTGTGCCTGACCCAAAACGTCATCTATCCATGCACTCTCGGGATGCTGCCTGACCCTCTGAGTTACTCTAGCATTCTGTGCCTTTTTTTGTAAACCATTAAGGTGGCACGGAGGCACAGTGGTAGAATTGCTGCCTTACAGCGCTTACAATGGCAGAGACCTGGATTCGATCCGGTTGTGGGTGCGTGTCTGTACGGAATTTGTACGTTCTCCCCGTGTCCTGCGTGCGTTTTCTCTGAGAATTTTGCTTTTCTCCTGCATTTCGAAGATGTACAGGTTTGTTGGTTAGTTGGCTTGGTATAAATGTAATAATTGTCTCTAATGTAGGATAGTGTCAAGGTGCGGGGATTGCTTATCAGTGCAGACAAAGGGCCTGTTTCCGCGCTGTATCTCTAAACTAAACTAAACTAAACTAAAATCTGCAGTTCCTTTTTTCTCAACTACCCACTTACTTATTTGGAATCTGGGTTCTTACCTTTTTTACAGAATGGTCCATCATAAGCAGAGTGACTACAGTTGCACCAATAGCCATTGTACTTCTCAATGCACCTCCCTCCATTGTGGCACAGGTTACCATAACTGCTACAGTGTCCAAGGCAACCTGGCTTCACCCCAGGTGTGACTTTAGCTCTTTCTTCAAGATCCAGGGTGATCCCATTCAACCGTAAAGAACGAATACATCCAAGGAAACCCTTCTGTCTTGATGCTGTCCCACCTGCAGGGAGATTAATGAACAGTAAGTTAATGTCACAGTAGTGCACCAAATGACCAAGAAGTGAGATAGACCAGCAGAATTTATTTTTTTTGCGCAGGCTCGGCGATCGTTTTGCTGAACACCTCCATCTAAATCTACCTGATCTCCAGGTTGCTAAACACTTTAACTACCCCTCCCATTCCCACACTGATCCTTCTGTCCTGGGCCTCCTCCGCTGTCAGAGTGAGGCCCAACACAAATTGGAGGAACAGCACCTCATATTTCGCTTGGGCAGCTTACAACCCACTGGAGTGAATATTGATTTCTCTAACTTCAAGTAACACTTGCTTTCCCTCTCTCTCAATCCCTCTCCGACCAGTCTTACTGTCTCCGACTACATTTTATCTGTTTGATTGCCCACTCCCCTTCTCCCAGCTAACAATGATCTCAACCAGTGGTTCCCAACCTTTTTTAGCTCTTGGCCCCGTTGGGATCTTTTAATTTTTCTGTGCCCCCCCCCCCCCCCCCCCTCCTGACAATATTAGCGGAAAAAAAGTACTTCAATATTAATATCAGTGTCTTTTAATTGCACATATATTCTCTTTTATTCTATTCCACAAACATCAAAAATATTTCAACTACATAGATTTAAATTTATTAGAACTTAAATTTAGGAGGCAACAGGGTTGTAGCTCATTGAACCTGTGGCCCCCTAAATCCCAATTTTTTTCTGTAGCCCCCCCTGAAATTTGCCATGGCCCCTTTGGGGCCATATGGGCCCAGGTTGGGAATCACTGATCTATTCTACATTTCCCTTGATTCTCATTCCCTTTGTCCTGTTTTAACACCTTATACTTCCTTATCTCTGTATCCCTCTCCATTGACATCATTCTCGACCCGAAAAGTCACCCATTCCTTCTTTCCAGAGACGCTGCCTGTCCTGCTGAGTTACACCAGCATTTTTTGTCTATCTTAGATTTTTTTAAAGTTTAGTTTAATTTACAGATACATTGCGGAAACAGGCCCTTTGGCCCACAGAGTCCTCACCGACCAGCAATCCTCGCTTTTTTAATCTTACATGGACAAGTCTGTTCTGCCTGTTAGATCCCACAATCTGACCATTATCAATGCATTACATTGTCCTAACAACTACCATTAAACCACCTTGTCTTAGTTTAGTTTAATTCAGTTTCATTTAGAGATACAGCGTGGAAACAGGCCCTGCAGCCCTATGACTCCACACCGACCAGTGATCCCCACACATTAACACTATCCTACACATACTTGAGACAATTTTTTTAACATTTACCAAGCCAATTAGCCTTTGGAGTGTGGGAGGAAACCAGAACTCATAGAGAAACCCATGCCGGTCACGGGGAGAACGTACAAACTCCATACAGACAGCACCCATTGTCAGGATTGAACCTGGGTCTCTGATGATGCAAGGCAGCAACTCTACCGCTGTGCCACCGTGCAGCCTGTTGCATTATAGGTAAAATACGTAACATATTCTTTGTACCATATATTGTGTTAGCAAACTACCCCAAGCAAAATGTACAAAAACATCTTCAGCTCATAAATAAGACATAAAATTCCGGAATAACTCAGCGGGTCATGCAGAATCCCTGGAGAACGTTCCTGGAGAACGTTCCAGAATCCCTGGAGAACGTGGAGAGATGACATTTCAGGTCGGGTTCCTACTTCATTCTGAAGATCTGAAACGCCACCTATTCATATTCTCCGGGGTTGCTGCCTGACCCATTGAGTTACTCCAGCATTTTGTGTCTTTCCTTGGTAAACCAGCAACTGCAGTTCCTTCTTTCTACATTTAGCTCATTGTGTGGCAGTTTTAGATGGTTGGTCATTATTTCCAGTCAAAAGCTAAACCAAAACTACCAATGCACAAAATGACTTCTATACCCTTCAATAGTACACCTGTTTATTTTATTCTAAGTCACAGTTAAATCTTACAATGTTTGGTGCAAAGCACTATACATAAAACATGATCAACCAAGGTCATCTCTGTTCATTGCTATATTTCAGTAGTAAAAATGGATGTTTCAAATTTCTATTTTATTGTGTCTCATCTTAGATTTCATATTATAGAATATTAAATGCACATGTTTATCTGCAAGATGCCTGCACTTCAGATTACTGAAATCCTGTTGTAAAAATGCATCTCTATAAATGATTAAAAAAAAGACAACTGGAAATTGAATTGCAGTTTTTTTTAAGACATCAGTTTGTAAGTTCATAATTACTAGAAACCGAATTAGGTAATTCAGCTCATAAAATCGACTCCGCCATTTAATCATGGCTGATCTAAATTTCTCTCTCAACCCCATTCTCCTGCCTTCTCCCTCTGTCACCCGTATTAATCAAGAATCTGTCAATCTCTGCCTTAAAAATATCCACTGACTTGGCCTCCACAGCCATCAATGGTGATTAATTTTACAGATTCACCACCCTCTGACTAAAGACATTCCTCCTCATCTTCTTTCTGAAGGTACGTCCTTTAATTCTGAGGCTTTGGCCTCTGATCCTAGAAACTCCCACTAGTGGAAACATCCTCTCCACATTCACTCTGAAGGGCCAGTCCCACTTAGGCTATTTTTAGGCGACTGCCGGCGACTGTCATAGTCGTAGCAGGTCGGCGAAAAAATGGGGACTGGTACCCCCCTTCGACATAAAATTTGAAAACAACAAAAAATAACCAAAGTCAGCACCGGCAACAACCTACGTCACCTGGTGACAACTACGACAGCACCTACACCAGGACAAGTCAAGCTACACTCATTGGCGTCAGGCCCACTGTCATTGACTGTCTCCAAAAATGTTTCAACATGTTAAAAATCCAGCGGTGACCAGAAAGAAGCTGCGACTCTTTGGGCGACTGAGTAGGCTACTCACGACCATACAGGCGACATCCGACGACCATAGTCGCCTGAAGTCGCCTACAAAATGCCCTAAGTGGGACAGGCCCTTATCCAGGCCTCTATTCGGTAGGTTTCAATGATTGCCCCCTCATCCTTCTAAACTACTCGTACTTTTTAGGACAATTCTATGCACAGAAAGATAACAATTAAATGAGAGGGAGAGGAACATCATCAAAACTTATAAGATATTCATTCACTGACACTAGGAGCATATATCTTGAAGTCAAGAATGTTGTTAAATTTTGTCCCAATAATGGATGTTTTTGGGACAGCAATGGATAGATAGTTGACAGGAAATGGTGGATTCAAATTGTTATTGTTAATATGTTCACTATCGTTACTTTTACTTCCTTGAGCTGTTTTTTCTATTTAAGTTTGCTTGCTCAGTGAAATACAAAGCTGGCAATAGGGCTTATGAGATTATGTTTAAGAAGGAACTGCAGATGCTGGAAAATCGAAGGTACACAAAAAAGCTGGAGAAACTCAGCGCGTGCAGTAGCATCTATGGAGCGAAGGAAATAGGCAACGTTTCGGGCCAAAACCCTTCTTCAGATCATCGGAAGATGAGGGATGACCCGGTAGAAGTATTTAAACTGGTGAGAGGTACAGAGAGGGCAGATTATAAGAACATTATTTTTCCCAGGGTGGTAATATCAAAGACTAGAGGGCAAAGCTGGAAGATGAAAGGGACAAAGTTTAAAGGAGATGTGCGTGCAAGTTTTATTGCACAATGGGTTCTGAGGGGCTTGGAATGTACTGTCGAGGTTGGTGGTCGAAACAGGTATAACAGTTGCATTTAACAAGCTTTTAAATAGGCGTGTGTTGGGAATGGAGGGGTTTGGGTCATGTGCAGACAGATGAGATCAGTTTGGCTTGGCATCATGTTCAACAGAGACATTGTAGTCAGAGAGACTGTTCCTGTGCTGTACTTTTCTAGGTAGGAAGGAACTGCAGATGCCGGTTTCAACCGAAGATAGACACAAAATCCTGGAGTAACTCAGCGCGACAGGCAGCATCTCTGGAGAGAAGGAATGGGTGACTTTTCAGGGTCTGAAGAAGGATCTCGACCCAAAACGTCACCCATTCCTTCTCTCCAAAGGTGCTGCCTGTCCCACTGAGTTACTCCAGCATTTTGTGTCTATCCGTTCTTTTCTACGTTCGTTGTTCCATGGATTCCCAGTTTGAATTAATTAGTGTTCTGCTAATATCATGTTAAATACAATGTAATCATAGTCTTGAATCATGAACTTGGAAGACCCTTGGCATATGTCACTTGTCTGAAAGCCATTAGTATTCTTTATTCAAGGTTAAGCATTCTGCCCTATCACTGTAGCATAGAAAATTGATCTGCTTCATTGCTCTGAGTGTGAAACTCAATTTACACTAAATGCATTTTCTGCTTTAATGCATTTATTTTTCTTGTGGAATTAATAACCTTGGGCATGTAAATAAGTGTAGGATTCTTTCAGTGGGGTAATGCCTGATAATTAAAAGCATGATTCATGAAGAAAAACATCCCTACATTTGAAAATTATTCCCATTTCTATATTGAATCTGGAATTATCGGTTCATAGAGTCGTAGAGTGATACAATGTGGAAACAGGCCCTACGGCACAACCTGCCTACACCGGCCAACATGCCCCAGCTGCACTAGCCTCACCTGCCTGCATTTGGTCCATATTTTGGGCCACGTTCCTCCCGTCGGAGTGGCCCAGCCCGAGGGAGGAACGGCACTCCCGTCGGAGTGGCCCAGCCCGAGGGAGGAACGGTACTCCCGCTGGAGTGGCCCAGCCCGAGGGAGGAACGGCACTCCCGTCGGAGTGGCCCAGCCTGAGGGAGGAACGGTACTCACGTGAGGGCGATCCGGTCCGGGGGCTGGGACGGTGCTCCGGTGGCTGGGACGACGTTCTGGCGGCGGTGTCCAGAGTCCTGGGTTCAGCCGCGGGCAGGCGGCTGCGTGTACTGGACTGGAGGTGCGGCGGCTTCGACCACCCCGGGCCGCAGTGTTTGAACCGGCCCGTTCGCGGGGTTCGGTGAGCTGCGGGACTGTTTATACCATCGCCCGGTGGGGAATCGCCTCAGCGCAGAGGGAGCAGAGGGAGAGACTGCAACCCTAAGATTTTTGCCTCCACCACAGTGAGGAGGTGTTTGGAGGACTCACTGTGGTGGAAGTTAATTTGTGTTTATTGTTGTTATTATTGTATCATTGTATGTATGACCCGTAAGGTCTGAATGACAATAAAGGAAATTCAATTCAATTCAATATTCCTCCAAACCTGTCCTATCCATGTACCTGTCTGTTTCTTTAATGTTGGGATAGTTCCTGCCTCAACTACCTCCTCTGGCATCTTGTTCTACACATCCACCACCATGCGGCAGTGGTGCAGCAGTAGAGTTGCTGTCTTGCAGCCACAGAGACCCCGAATTCTACCCTGACTATGGACGCTGTCTGTATGGAGTTTGATGTTCTCTCTGTGGCCGTGTGGGTTTTCTCTGGGTGCCCCAGTTTCTTCCCATGTTCCGAAAACGTGCAGGTTTGTAGGTTAATTAAGAAATCCACTCCAGACAGGTTCAGTATCTCTAAACTAAACTAATCTAAACTAAAGTTCATCTGGAAACTCATCGGGGACTGATTCAGTCATCTATCTATCTACTACATTCATGTCCACGGGAAAGTAAAATTGGAAAAGGAGACTCCCGTTTATTTGAAACGAAAACTTGCAAGTGGGAGAAATGGAGAGAGCAGTGCCTCTGTTGAAAGAGGAAGACCTCAGTAAAGAATTCACTACAGGAAGAATTGCGGCACAGTGGCGCAGCGGGAGAGTTGCTGCCTATCAGCACCAGATACCCAGGTTCGATCCCGACTGTAGGCACTGTTTCTAAGTAAATACACTCTTCTCAAGCTTACCCCATAGTCTAGTTCAGTCAAAAACACCGCGTTAAGCACTGGACTGACTAAACTTTATTTTTAGATTGAACTGCAAATTCCCCTATACGATACCTAAACCACCATGGGGTTGATCCTTGTCACTGCCTGGCCAAGCCCTTCAGCCTCGTGCAAGCACACACACTCCAAAAGGTCTCCAAACGTCGACTAAGATGGAGCAGGTCCCAAGCGTTCAATCCTCCATCTGTGCATTATTGACAGTCGTTTCTTGGATCTCGATCTAAGATGGAGCCTGCCAGGGCTTACCTTTTATCAGAAAACAACAGGGTAACCCTTGCAACATTATTTACCAATTGAGGGGCCATCTCGAAAGTCCATAACACATTTTTTTCCCCTTAGTCCAACTCGTACCATAACCCTCCATTCCCTTCTCATCCATATGCCTATCCAGTACATCTGTGCCTCCTATTGACAGTTCTCCCAAGACCCCCTCATATACCCCTAGAGTCTCCCATACATGTCCTCTTGTTTCTTGGAAAAGAAGCTTCTGGAAGAAAGCCAACTAACTATCTCTGAATAATGCAACATTTACCCTGGAACTCAAATTTGGCGACAATCCTGCCAGGGGTCTTGCCTTGTACACATTACTTCCCAGCTTCTATACTCAGACCATTTATCAGGCAGCATACCAAAAGCTTTCTTTAGGGTAACTGCCTCCCTGCAACATTCTTCAATTTACCATTTACCATGTACGTCCTATTTGATTTGTCCTGCCAAGGTGTAGCACCTCACATTTATCAGCATTAAACTCCATCTGCCATCTTTCAGCCCATTTTTCCAAATGGCCTAAATCACTCTTTTGCAACAATCCAATCAAACTAATGCATTCACAATACTTTGGAGGTCCTCTGCAAGAATCTCATTCATACTGACAATTGAAAAGATACATTTCTTATCTGCAACATTGATCTGGGACCTAGACTTCCTGGCACCAGTCAGCAGCTTGTGGCTTTTATACAAAGAAACACAGACTTGACCAAAATGGCCTTGCGATGCATGGATCCTCTGCTAATTTTTGGTTCTATTCCTGCTCCATTTTGGCCAGGATTCACATGTACAGAGTTTGTACGTTCTCCCTGTCACCAAGTGGGTTTTCTCATGGTATCCCGGTTTCCTCCAATATTCCAGAGAACGTGCAGGTTTGTGGGTTAATTGGCTTCTGTATGCGTGTAGGATAGGACTAGTGTATGGGTCATCGCTGGTCAGTGTGGACTCAATAGGCTGAAGGGCCTGTTTCCATGCTGTATCTCTGAACTAAACTAAACTAATCAGATGTGTTCAGTTTAGAGATACAGCATGGAAACAGGCCTTTAGGCCCACTGTGTCCACGCCGGCCATCAATCACCCATACACAAAGTTGGTCTACATGTGAGGGGCAATTGACAAAATCCAATTAACCTACGCTTACATTTGGGATGTGGGAGGAAACAGGTGCAGCCAGAGTAAACCCACGAGGCCGCAGGGAGTATGTGCAACCTCCACACAGAGAGCACCCGAGGTCAGGATCGAACCTGGGTTTCTGGCGCTGTGATGCAGCAGCTCTCATCAATGACAACACCCACCCAGCACACAAACTGTTCACCCTCCTACCATCCGGCAAGCGCTACCGCAGCATGCGGAGCAAAACCACCAGATTCAAAAATAGCCTTTTCCTCTCAGGCCATCAGACTACTCAACACACTCAAGAAAATTCCATGAACATTACACAAACTAAGACCAATTGACTGTCAAAATAACTTTAATTCAATGTCTGCAGTATGCCATTTGCACTTTTCTATATTGCACCTTTTATTATTGCACCTTAATAAGATACCTCAAAATTTAACTACACTCTGGCACACTGTGAATATTTTATATAATGTATATGTCCTGTCTATTTTTATTGGTATATAGTCTGCCTGTGTTATAAATATTACTTGCACATTTGGAGTATGGGGAAACGCAATTTCAATCCTCTGTGTAACCACTTGTTGCATTATTTGAATTGACAATAAAGTTTACTTTACACTTTACTTTACTACTTACTTTACTCTCCCAGCTGTGCCACCGTGTCGACCTAGTGGGTGGCCTCGGTTCAGGGCCTGTATTTCTGAAGAATAATGCCATGGACTTTGAGTATAAGGGAGAAGGCACAATAATGGGGTTGAGAGGGAAAGATACATCAGCCATGATTGAATGGCGGAGTAGACCTGATGGGCCAAATGGCCTATTTTTGTTTCTAAAACCCATTAACTTTTGAAGCTTCCCAGAGCCTTTGCTGTCTTCTCTGAGTTGCACCTGTATCAGTGCCTTATTTACCTTTACAAGCATCAAACAGTAAAATTTAATTATTAGCCACAAGGAAATGCAAATCTTGCAATCTTGAAATCTTGCCTAGAACACAAATTACTGGATTAATTTAGCAGGTCAGCCAGCATCTCTAGAGGACATGCATAGGCAATATTTCAGGTCAGGACACTTTTTCAGACTATATTCAAATTATATTACTGATAGTTCATATCATGGTTAATATAACTATTAACATCGTTCCGAAAGCTCTTCTACTGGATTGAATGAGTGTTATTTCTATGGGAGATCTATGGGATTTATGCAATATGTATTGCGCATTGATATTGCATTTAAGGTCAAGAGTCATAATAAAAAATCATGAAGCAGGCCCTTTGGCCCAACTTCCCCATGCCGACCAACATGCCCCATGTACACTAGTCCCACCTGCCTGTATTTGGCCCATATCCCTCTAAACCTATCCTACCCATGTACTTGTCTAAATTTGTAAGTTCGGGTGACATAGTGGCGCAGCGGTAGACCTGCTGCCTTGCAACGCCAGAGACCCGGGTTCGATCCTGACTACGGGTGCTTGTCTGCACGGAGTTTGTACGTTCTCCTCATGACCTGCGTGGGTTTTCTCCGGGATCTCCCGTTTCTTCCCACACTCCAAACACATACAGATTGGTCGGTTAATTGGCCTGGTACAATTGTAAATGTTCCCTCGTATGTGTAGGACAATGTCAATGTGCGGGGATCGTGGGTGGGCGTGGATTCTGTGGGCCGAAGGGGCCTGTTTCCACGCTGTATCTATAAAACTAAAACTGAATACTAAAGTGTACACATATATTCACATACATACACTAACACGCAGATATATTGAATCTAATGAGGCAAAGAATAAAGGAAAAACAAGTTAAATAGAAACTGTAAAAGTAATTCCTCTTTTGACCCTTTTAATCGATGAATAGTTTTGTGCTGCAGTTTTTTTCATTATTTTTGTTGATGTTAAAGCAGTTAAATTCTAGGAGCCTTTAGTGCAACAAATGCAGATTTATTTTCTTTTTGATTTGCTTCACAGCTCTGTACGGACTATTGGCAAAGGACCCATTTCTAGATTATTATATCATTAAAATTAGATAACAGTAAGAGGCAAACAGCAGCCAGCACCATCCAGCATGTGGCTCTTGATTAACAAGCCAACTCATCTTGCAGCCTGTGATGAGAAGTCCCATGTTATATAATGTGACAATAGAGGGCAGATAGATTGAACAGCAGCGGCAGACAAGCCGGTGACTTCTGTGACACACAAGAGCTTTCACAGTAGGTGCTCTTTGTTCAGCAATCCCAGCAGTGGCTTTGTGCAGGAAGGAACTGCAGGTGCTGGTTTACAACGAAGATAGACACAAAATGCTGGAGTAACTCAACGGGTCAGGTGGAGAGAAGGAAGGGTTGACGTTTCGGGTCGAGACCCTTCTTCAGACTAGAGTCAGGGGAAAGGGAAATGAGAGCTACAGATGATGATGTAGAGAGATGTATTGTAGAACAAATGACTGAAAGATATGCAAAAAAGGAAACGAGGCATTGTTAGCTGTTTGCTAGGAGTGGGTGGCGTTTCGAGCGGAGACCCTTCTTCAGACTGACAGTCAGGGGAGAGGGAAACTAGTGATGAGGAAGCGTAAGGTGTGAAAACAAAAGGTCAAAGAGACAATGATCAAGGAAATGTAGAATGGAGACAAAAATGCTGGAGAAACTCAGCGGGTGAGGCAGCATCTACGGAGCAAAGGATATAGGCGACGTTTCGGGTTGAGACCTTCAGGGGCTCAACCCGAAACGTCGCCTATTTCCTTTGCTCCATAGATGCTGCCTCACCCACTGAATTTCTCCAGCATTTTTGTCTACCTTCGATTTTCCAGCATCTGCAGTTCCTTCTTAAACAAGGAAATGTAGAATGGTTCATTGTTGGCTGAGGAGAAGGTTGACAGCGAGGCATATAAAATTTTAAATTAATCAGGAGGACAGTGAAACTATTCAGAGAACTAGGATGGGGTGGGACGGAGAGAGAGGAAAAGCATGGGTTACTTGAAGTTAGAGAAATCAACTTTATATTGCTGGGCTGTAAGCTGCCCAGGCAAAATGTGAGGTGCTGATTTTGTTGGAGGGGAGGGAGGTGGAGTATATAGTACAAGTGCTTTTCATCTGCGGATAACATGCAGCTAGAGGCATACTTCCCGCTGCCTCGGCAAGGCCAGCAGCATAATCAAGGACGAGTCGTACCCTGGCCACTCCCTCTTCTACCCTCTCCCATCAGGCAAAAGGTTATAGAAGTGTGAAAACGCACACCACCAGATTCGGGGACAGTTTCTTCCCAGCTGGTAACTGAATCATCCTATCAGAACCAGAGAGAAGCGTTGAACTACTATCTACCTCTTTGATGACCATCGGACTATCCTCGATCGGACTTTGCTGGCTTTACCTTGCACTAATCATTATTCCCTTACCATGTATCTATACAGTGTGAATGGATCGATTGTAATCATGTATTGTCTTTCTGCTGACTGGATAGCACACAACAAAAGCCTGTAACTGTACCTCGGTACATGTTACAATAAACTGATAAGCACCACAATTGATAATATTTAAAAAACTGCAGATGCTGGAAATCCAAATTAAAATAGTGAAAGATCATCGACCTGAAACATTAACTATGTTCCTCTCCCAACAAATATAGCCATCTATAAACTATCTTCCGCATTTTCATCAATGTGGTTTGTGAAGGATTTGTTGAGCATCTGATGTGCAATCAAACAGCAAAGAGCCTAAATTACATTATCTGCCTGCTCTAAACATGTACATGGTCAAAATATAATTCTTTGTGACTTTAATCACTTTGTAAAGGAAAACAAATTGATTCATTGGACTTATGCTGCAATAAAGTCTCATCTTCTTACCATGTTGAAACTAATTTAATCTCACTTATGTGTCGGGCATAACACTTCAGAAGCACTCACGTTGTGAACAGCCTCCAAGAACAATATGCAGCCTTGATGCATTCATTTTCCTGATGGCATTCCGCTACGTAGCTCGTTTCCATGCGGCAGTATGATCAATGCACAGAAGATTTAGTTTAGAGAAACATCGAGGAAACAGCCCACCGAGTCCGCACCGACCAGCGATCCCCGCACATTAACACTATCCTACACACACTAGGGACAATATACACTTTTACCAAGGCAATTAATCTACAAACCTGTATGTCTTTGGAGTGTGGGAGGAAACCGGAGATCACTGAGAAAACCCGCGCAGGCCACGGGGAGAACGTACAAACTCTGTACAGATATCACCCATAGTCTGGCGCTGCAAGCTCAGTAAGGCAGCAGCTCTACCACTGTGCCACCGTGCAGCCCTAAATGATTTACAAGGATGTTTCAAGGATTTGAGAATCTGAGCTACAGGGAAAGGTTGGGCAGGCTCAGACTTTATTCCTTGGAGCACAGGGGGATGAGGGATGTTCTTATAGAGGTGAAAAAGATCACGAGGGGTATAAATACGGTAAATACACAATCTATTACCCAAATTAGGGAAATCAAGAACCAGGCGGCATGGCTTTAAGGGGAGAGTAGAAAAAAATTAATGAGTACCTGGGGGGCAATTTTTCCACACAGTGAGTATATGGAATGAGCTGCCAGAGGATGTAGTTGAGGCAGATAGTATAACAACATTTAAAATATATTTGGACAGGTACATGGATAGGAAGGATTTACCGGGATGTCTGTCAAATGCAGGCAGATGAGATTATTGTAGAAGGGGCATCTTGGTCGGCGTGGGTAGGTTGGGCCGAAGGGTCTGTTTCCCCTCTGTAATACTCTATGTAATACCTTGTAATACTAAATGTTGCACCCTTTAATTCAAGAAACCGTCTGAAATTGGTCTTGTTCTTTCAACTCAGATACTAACAAATTTAACAATACTTCACTGGATTCACAAGAAACTGCAGATGCCGGAATCCTGATCAAATACCAAAGTGCCGTGGAAACTCAGTGTGTCAGGCAGCATCCTTGGAGGGAATAGACAGACAACATTTTGGCTCCCATCCCAAAAATGTCACCTGTGCATTCCTTTCACATATGCTGCCCGACCCACTGAGTTCCTCCAGCATCTTGTCTTTTCCTTAACAATACATCAATCAACATTTCGAATTGACAAGGGAAAAAAAACAAATATCACAGAAACTGTGATGAACGTCTCTGACATGCAATTATTCTGTATCGCTGGCTCAATATTATTCTGCGGGGCAAACAACTTGCCCCACATTAGAGAGTCAATGTAAATTAATTTAAAGCACTGAACCAGTTTGATCTGTTGAGCAAAAGAAACCCAACATTGTAAGCCGACTGCGCCATTGGAGAGTTGAACTATTTTTAAATGCATCCACTGGCAACAGATAACAAATCCAGGAGTAGCTCAAAATATCAGCTTTCCCAAGACCCGCCAGCCACGTTTAAAAGAAAATAGTTGATTATTTTTCCGATAGCTCAGCAAGAGAAGATTGCAAACATCTATGCCTCCAAGCATCTTCAGGAAACAAAACCATGAAATGTAACAGAAACACATGCCCCTCAGTGATTATAGTGAGGCTATTGTTATCAGTCGCAAGGGTGCCCTGTGTTCATCTTCAATATTACCTCCCTGATGACTGGGTTGGAGTTTATTGAATAAAATCCAGAAGGATGCAATCCATGGCCTCTGGTACTGTGTACATTCTGCTACGTGTAGAAAGAGAACTGCAGATGCTGGTTTACACCGAATACTACTGGGGCAACTCAGCGGGTCAGGTAGCATCTCTGAAGAAAAGGAATAGCTGACGTTTCTGGTCGATACCTTTCATCAGACTGGCATGTCGGACTTCTGTGACGCCAGCCTTATTCAGTTCTTTGACCACTTTGACCTATATCAATCCTCATTCTCCATAACAAAAAAGACACAAAGTGCTGAAGTGTCTCAGCGGGTCAGCAATACCCCTGGACAACATGGATAGATGTACCGATTGTACATATGCACAAATTTACAGAAGCCAAGTAAACTGCAAACCCGCACGTCTTTGGAATGTGGGAGGACACCAGAGCACCTGGAGAAAACCCATGCGATCATACGGGGAACGTATGATCGCGGTACAGACAGCACCCAAGGTCCAGATCAAACTCGGGTCTCTGGCGCTGTAAGGCAACTTCTAGGGGAGGATGGTGGCACAGCGATAGAGTTGCTGCGTCACAGCGCCGGGTTTGATCCTGACACGGGTTTGATCCTGACTATGGGTGCTTGTATGTACGGAGTTTGTACCTTCTCCCCGTGATCTGTGCGGGTTTTCCCTGGGAGCTCCGGTTTCCTCTCACACTCCAAAGAGGTACAGGTTTGTAGGCTTGGTAAAATCATAAACTGTGAAGATGTGGATTACTGACATGTCTGAGACATTACATTTAGAAAATATTAGGCTTGTTTTGGCTGATAAAGTAGACCAATTCTCCAAAACATGGTCTCCTTTCACTGAATTTCTTCAACAACAGAATGGTTGAACACAAATTTTAAACCGATGCTTGCGACGGTTGAGCAGGGAGGGGAAGGACAGTAGGGCATATCACCGTTTTTTTTTTCTTTTTCGTTCCTTTCTCTTTATATGTAGCCCCGCTGCAGTGGCAGCAGCCTGTCAGCAGCTCGTTAGTTTTTTCAACTTTTTTTATTTTTTTAGTATCTTTTAAAGTATGTTTTTTAATGTTTCCCTGTATGTCTTGTGTGGTGGGTGGCGTGGGGGGGGTGAGGGGGAAACCGCTTTGGTCGCCTCCTCCACGGAGAGGCGACTTTTTCCAGGTCGCCTCCCCCGTGGCCTAACAGCAAGGATCGACGCGGCCTTTCCCGGAGACACGCCCGGGGCTTCAGCGGCGGGCGCAGCGTGGACTCTCGGCGTGGAGCGGGCGAGCCCTCGCTGGGGCTCGCTGGAGGGGAGTGCTCCGTTTCGCTGGCCAGGGGCAGCCAGCAGCCTGAAGCCGCGGTCTGCAGAGTTCCAGCTGGCGCGGCGTCTACAGCCCGGGATCCCTCGTGGGGGACCCGGGGGAAGAAGAAGCCATCACTGCCGGCCCGCGGCCAACTTCTACCGCGGGGCCGGCATGGACTTACCATCACCCCTGGAGGGGAGCTTCGACCATCGGCCCTGCGGTCTGCGGTGCTTCTGGCTGCGGCGCGGCGGGAACCTTAAATCTTCGACCGCCGGCCTGCGGCCTACACCAGCCTGAAGCCGCGGTCTCCGGTGGGGAAGAGCCGATCCTGGACTTACCTTGACTTTGACTTTGTCCCTTACCATCTGGACGCCCGCAGCAACGGCTGCGGAGGTGGAGGTCCCGACCACGGGGGAAAATGGAGGAGGTCTGGCCAAGCTCTGTGCCTTCCACCACAGTGATGAATGCTGTGGTGGATATTTGTGTTACATTTTTATTGTGGTTGTGTGTTCTTTATTATTGTACCGCTGCTGACAACCCAATTACCACCGACCCTGGTTGTGTGGTAAATAAAATTCTATCTATCTATCTATCTATCTATCTATCTATCTATCTATCTATCTATCTATCTATCTATCTATCTATCTATCTATCTATCTATCTATCTATCTATCTTTTCTTCTCGTACTGCTTTGGTAGTTCAGGGGTCTTTTCTTCTCTCTCTTTTGCATTCTCCTTCTTTTTCTTCAATATTTCCATTTTCTTTTTTTATTTATGTATTAATTTATAAAATGTTAAAAATTAAGCTGTACAAAAATTGTATAACTCATGCCGATTGCTTTACTCTTGTACAATTGCTTCTAGTAAACTAAATTTAATTTTTTTTTTTTAAATCATAAATTGCCGGTCTCGGTGGGCTGATGGGCATGTACTCGCTCTGTACCTCGAAAGTCAACTAAACTAAATTCTACCGCTGCACCACTGTTTCACCCTCTGCACCACTGTGTCGCCTTAGTAAAGACTATAAAAGAGAAACAGGATCTCACATAAATATAGCTCCTTTCACTACCTGTGGAAAATCCAATGAATTTGACAACCGATCAATTTCTTCTGGACTACTGAGTCTGTTACAGTGCAGCAAACATGACAGCTAATCTTCCCTCTAAGCTACCTCAAATCTGATATTAAGCAACATGTTTCAGCACAGGTGAATGGCAGTCAAGTATTGGCCAGGCCCAGGGATATTTTACGTCCACGAGAGAACAAATGTAGTCATATTTTTATGTTACATCTCAA
The DNA here is from genome assembly GCF_028641065.1 of Leucoraja erinaceus. Classification (NCBI taxonomy): domain Eukaryota; kingdom Metazoa; phylum Chordata; class Chondrichthyes; order Rajiformes; family Rajidae; genus Leucoraja; species Leucoraja erinaceus. The sequence goes on along the minus strand of NC_073383.1, from coordinate 71,846,621 downwards.
AGACGCGCCTTCCATCAATGTGGCATTCTCATATTGTAGCTGTAGACATGGCTGCTTTTCTGGAATGGGACAAACTTTCATCAGTTCTGGTCAACTTTCAAGCAGCAACAGTGAGGGTTTGCATTCCACAACATTCCACACCTCCGGCGAAGAAGTTACAGTACACTTAGTTGAGTTTGGTTTTGTTTAGTTTGGAGATACAGCGCAGAAACAGACCCTTCGGCCCACCGAGTCCGCACTGACCAGGGATCCCCATACACTAACATTATCCTCCACACAATAGGGATGATTTATAGACCAAGCCAATTAACCTAGGAACCTGTACGTCTTTGGAGTGTGGGAGGAAATCGAAGATCTTAGAGACATCCATGCAGTCACGGGGAGAACGTACAAACTCCATACACACGGCAACCATGGTTGGGGTCGAACCCGGGTCTCTGGTGCTGCAAGCACTGTAAGGCAGCAACTCTACCACTACTCCACTGTGATAATATATGATGATGATGATCAAGTTCACATTTTTTGTCGCATGCACCAATTAAGGTACAGTGATACTTGAGTCACCATACGCCCGTACAAATAAAAGAACACAATGCACGATAGAAGTTAACTTAAACATCCAATACAGTGATCACTGTGATGGAAGGCAAGATGATATATGGTACTGCAGAAGGATTGGACCAAGTAACCCTTGCTTTCCCTCTCTAATAATAATAATAATAATACATTTTATTTGAGGGCGCCTTTCAAAAGACTCAAGGACACCTTACCGAAATTAACAAGAGTAAAATAAAACATATAATCGGAATAAAATAAATAATAAAGACATCACCAATACACAAATTAAAGACAGAATTCGATCCAAAGACAAAAAATCAAAAACACAATGAAAAGAGAGATCTTGGACACAAACTTAAATATTCACTTGCATACAAAAATCATCCCCCCCCCACAATGGTTACCACTGTGGGGGAAGGCACAATGTCCAGTCCCCATCTCTCTCTGTTCCTCCCCCACCCTGCTTCTCCGAACAGTTTCACTGTC